>NW_028230440.1:23613521-24294887 GCF_043228905.1 Azolla caroliniana | reverse complement strand
TCATCTCTCTCTCATAAATTAAACAACCAACTTTCTCCCCACTATCCTATATCTCTCACCAATCAACCATCCATGACATGATGCCTTCTGTCTTTAACTGTTTTCTCATTCTCACATCTCTCATCATCAATAGATATGTACAGTATAAAGTTCTCTCTCCAAAATAAAAACATGTTATATTCTCTAGCGTGTGCAAGGGTTTCTCTATCTCTTTTGTGGACAAGCCCAACTTTAGTGGTAGGCCATGTTTTTATTACCATGCGTGCTCTCACCTATTTTGCAATGTTTTGTTAGATGACAGTGGGGTATGTAGGGGTTGGAGGCATGACCTTCCTGTCTTTGTGAAGCAATCTTCACTAACCAACCCTCTTTTAATGACAAACAACAAATACACAAGATAACTCTATTTCTCACAAGTGATCCTTGGTTAACTTGGAAAAATTAATAATGTCCATCTTTCTAATCCTTCAACCATGCTACTTATAATATTTTCCCCTCTCAAATATCTCACTACTCCCTTCGCTATGGTTTTTTTATTCAAATATGTATGTATATATATGTTAATGGTAGGGTGCACACAATGGCATCATCAAAATGATCAACAAGATAGTGCATGATTTACTTAAGTCCAAAAGACCTCATATAAGTGTATCCATATCCGCAAAGAGAAAACATCTTAATGTGTGCCTAAAGACATCTCTTCTCAATTCAGAAATCATAGTAAGCCAAACATCCCTATTTTCAACCCTCTATAAAGCAAAATAGGCTTTTTTTATCTCACATGCGTCAAACAATTTTTTTTTCTCAAAGTGGAATAATGGGTAAAGGGGTCTTGGTTCCTCCCAAGTAGGTTTTACAAGATTGATTTCTTACCTTGCAATTTCTTTGACCTCGAGATTTTTCCAAGAAAATATGTACCTTTATGATACGATTCTACTTGATACTATAAGAAGCAATGGCTTGTAAGCAATAGTGTTAAATGTATCATTATTGAAATGCTCATGCTTTCACTTACACATTGTTCTTTGTCGACCACATTTGCACCTTCATATTCTCAAAGTTACTGTACAAAACATACTATTCCCTTAGGCATTCAAATGATGTGATTTCACTTCTTTTGTCGGTTAAAGATGGGCAAATCGTTCAAACCTCCAAACTGTAAGAGTCCATTGCTATTGAATTCTCCAAACAGTCCCCAAATTTCAAGAGCCTCAACTCCAGTTAAGTGGGGACAATGATCTTGGGTCGAACCTTTTTCTTTTTCTGTGAGGGATCTTCCATGAATCTAACTCAAGCATGCCAACATAAAACCATGATTGATGAAATACACAATTGAAAACGCCTATGCGAAAGTGTAAAAGAAATGTAAACAATAACATTTATAGAGCCTGGAGTCATACTATTGGAACACCTTGGTATCAATCACGATCTAGGCATTGACAACTAGGAGCATATTACAGTTCCTTAGAATTTTCACCATTTTTAGGTTAAAAACTATATCAATGGGAAAAGGGGATTGATCAACAAGCAACCCTTGTAAATGCGAACCAAAAATTGGACTCAATCTCATTTACAATCACCCATTTATTTAAGTATGCTAAGGCCCTAAAATAGACTAAGGGTATTTATGTATTGTCTACCCAAAAATACAATTGAATGTCCATAAAATGTAAACAATCTAAATCTTCAGATAGGCTTCTCAACGTAAACAAGTGACATGTTGATCAGGTCATTGAAGATAAAAATATTTCTAATATAGCAGTGATAAAGCAACCTAGGAATGGTTGATGCCTTTTAGAAGTCTTGACATTGTAATGGAGCCACAAGATCAATTATTATAATATAACTTTGGTATTCATAGTCTCATTTGTTTTTCTTTTAGAAGATTGTATTAGTGAACTTGTAAGATTGGCTACAGATTCTTCAATGACACTCAAACCTAAACTTGTGACTTGTTATCTTCATTTATGTAGAATTATGAACATCAATAAGTTGTTTCATAACATCAAGCAAAGAAAAAATATGAGTCAAAATTCTCCTTGGTTTTCCTTGCATCTATGAGCTTGTGATACTTAGGAAAGTGCTTGACAGTGAAGGTGAGAACAATATGGTGTAATCTTAAAGATTAAAGTTGTGGGCTTTAGTTTGGGATCATGCATAATACAATGTTTCTCCTAAACGATAGATTTACAAATCACTTTCCACAACCCAAAGTAGAAAAAAGTGCTTGGTGGTGACGGTGAGAACATTATGGTGTAACCAGAAATATTAATGTTATGGGCTTTAGTTTAGGATCATGCATAATAAGAAGTTGCTCTTAAACACAGATTTACAGATCAGTTTCCACAACCCAAAGTTGAAAAAAAAACATTGCCTTACTAGTGAAGAGTCTACCATGGAAGATGCTGATGGGGAGTGAAAGCACAATTACTTTTTGAACCTCAATATATGCTTTACGATGACATTTCAAACTAGGGTTCTCAAAACATTATTCCCCTTCCTCAAAGGGGGATTACAAAGGTTTACAAGGGCAACTCCAAAGGAAGAAGAAAGACAAAATTGTGTGAAGAAAGAATCATGTTGAGGAAAAAAAAGAGTGACACGACAATCATGACCGACACAAAAAAGTATATGAGCACAATTGCTGGGAGAAGTTGAACTAGGACAACGCGATACAAAATTTGGATACATCATACATAGGTCATTATGTCAACTCTAAATAGCAGAAAAAATCAATGACAAAGAATGATATTGTATTGGTAAAGTCAAACAAATATGTAGCTAAGTGGCTACATATCACTATAGGATTGTACAACACATAGAGTCTAGTGTATGACATGATACCATGGTATTATTATTTATCAAAATTAGTCAAGGCATGAAATTTTTTGTGCATTTGTTGTGTATGTAGTGTTTCATATGTCAACATGTACATGCACATAGAAGCATATGCACAAATATGGCCATGTATGGCCATTGACACCCACTTAAACTCACAATATTCTTAACTTTATGCATGACAATCCACTCAAATATGGAAATCCCTCATTTATCGTCCTATCTATGATTCCTTCTCCCTTTTGCACTTTTTTTGTTTATCATTGATGTGGTTGAAGAGCCACGTTATAGGATTTTATCGCATATACATGAAGTTTGTTCTGTGTGCGCACACACTATCTCCTATACAAGCTTTTATGAAATGAGAGTAACATGAGTATCCTCTTATGACCCACATTAGGAATATTGTTGCGTGGAGGTTTGTTCCAAGCCATCAGCTTTCAACCTCCTTCTAACACATGGCAATCTCTTGGTCTCATATGGTGCAATCTAAGTGTGTCATTATCTTCAAATGGTCTACATTTTGGGCAATGCATTTTCTATACTTCCTTTTTTTATCTTTTGACATTAATATCTGGATTCATTGATTTCACAAGGAAAACAGAACATTTACATATACTTATTCGTTACCAAGAATCCATTTACATTGATCAGCCTTGGATGATGAATGAGTAAATTGTGATTACTTGCCCAAACTCAAATTCCTCTCATGATTGACGTTGAAAAACCACAACTTTGAAAAAAAAGCGCATTTTGAAACTTAATTAACATGGACAATGACGTGATGTGAAGTTAGCACCATGTATTGTCATGCTTTTATATGAAAATATCTCCCATCTTAGCTAAATATAGCATATTGATAGAACATATAAAATTCTTTTGGAAGTGTCAAGAATTTAGTTAGATGTTTCTATTCACAATTCAAATTGTACTTGGTTCTTCCATGAGGTTGATGGTCGTATAACTTTCGACAACGATGTATGAAAAGTTTTGGTTCATTTCACTTTATAAGTAGTAAGTGTGATCATGTTTGGAATGGTATTCACTTAATATGATAATATGTTATTTTGAAAGGATGAGTGAGGATGTTGTTGAGGGTTGAAGCAAAATGTCATGAGAGGATGAGGACAACTAATTTTTTCTTTGTTGTCTATACAGGAATTTCATGGAAAATGGAGAGATGGCTGATGTGGAAATATTTTGAAGCACATTTATTTGTTTTCAGTTTATACAACAATGAGCGAAGATGGTGGCGGAGGTAGAAGAAAATTTTCATGAGGGTCTGAGGAGATTGGATTGAGTAGAGAACTAGTATTTTCATATGGTAGATTCATCTGGATCATTTGGATATGATGAACTCTTACATGTAGCAGCATTCAAGGAATCATTGTGAAAGAAGAATACGATGGAATTGATGCTCGGGGCTTTGGCATGGCATCAACATTACTTGGTGATATGGACGTTGGTTGGGCAACAATATTACTTAGGGAGAAGTTCACCGATATTATCTTGTATCTTGCCTTTATCTTTATCTAGAAAGATTGGTTGCACAATATTCATTGTAATGTTGGATTATCTTGTATCTTGCCTTTGGCTACTTTAATCTTAATACTAATGGAGGATCATTTTTATGGAAAAATATATATATGATAATATGTTTCCAAATGAGATCGGTATGGTATGATAGAAATAAATATTTTTACTATGCATGTCAAAAATAATATTGTGAACTAAATTACAAGGACACTTTGAGAAACATGGCCATGTGGTTGTTTCTTTGATCGTGAGGTTAGGCCACACATCGACCCATTTCCTCATACATATTCAACATTCAAGACATACATATTCCGCACTCAAGGCATAACCCTGCTAGAGCCTATGATTGCACCTTCAAGGGATCAAGGTCAATGCCCAAATGTTAGCCTTTCCAATACTCCCTACCTTTGAAGTGCACTCATGGTCGCCCCCATGGAGACACATTTTCGCAATTGGAACCAAGAGCCTTGTGTTTTGCATTAAAGGCTCTATTAGCTAAAATTTTCTTTTTGTTATAAGATTACAACATTTTCCACATTGTTGTCTCATCTTGCAATTGCATTAAAAATTTCTTGATTTCTTCATCAGATATTCTTAATGGTTTCCATAGACAACCAACTCTACAGACTTGCCACCCAACAAATCTATTCCAAGATCATAGGTCTAGAGATGCAAATGTATGTCACCACTCTAATAATATCGATTAATTCCACACAAATTAGTCCTCGTCGTTGCATGTATGCAACACAAAGTTAAGCGACTAATGCATGAGTAGATATCCCTACCATATTCTACCAACATATTTTATTGCAACATATGTGTGCGGCATGGCATAACTTATCACTTAGATATGGCCCTACACTTGAATATGAGTCAACATAATGGCGCAAACATGAGCTAACCATGTACTATCTGTTATGAAAAAAGTGGAAACAATAAGATTGACAATTTTAATAGAGCCTTATGAGTTATGGATGCAACCTAAAATATGTTCATATGCAAGGCAAGAAAATTAACCTAAGAAGGTCCATGCATGCAAACCACTATCTATTGAATGGTAGGGAGACTCCGATCTCCCTCCTTGGACTGAGATTTCTATATGTCATTATGTGTGCAGAATAGTGCTCGGCCACAACCGAAACTCAAACATTTTATGAACGAACAAAACAGAAATGGAGGTTTGTACACTTACACAAAAGAGACGACACAGGATGTTTACGTGGAAAGCCCTAATTGGGAAAAACCACAGGAGGCCACAAACTCCAACTATCACTATACGAGAAAGGAGGTACAACAAGAGACTCAGAGGCAACGACCTCGAGCTCTATATATTCGCAAACCAGCGGCTTCACTTCTCTCTCTCTCTCTCTCTGTACTACTATGATACAACTAACAACAACAACAACAACAACACTCACACTACAAAGTGATTGCCCTAAGTCATATTTATAATTATATGACTTTAAAACTATTTACAAATATAGCCTTTACAAGCACACCAAAAACATATTTGCAGATATATCCATGGATGCGGTTCACACCGGATCCATCCGGATATCTTCTGGTCCGGTTCGGTTGCTGCATCCGGTCTGGTTCCTTCGGCTCGTCCGATCCGGCTCCTTCAGATGGGATCCAGAGGGACCAAATTCCCAACAAACTCCCCCTTCACTCCGGCATGGGATTTCTTGTTAGTTTGATCCGTCTCCAGCACGTGTCCAGTTTGTCGGCTGACAACACCTTGGTCAGCATATCCGACCTGTTCTCCTTCGTGTGGATCTTCATGAGCGCGACGTCTTGATCTTCTACCTTCTCTTGGAGCTAGTGATATCTTCTCTGGCTGTGCTTGGTCCAGGAATGGTAGGTCACGTTCTTAGCCATGTAGATGGCACTTTGGTTGTCGCAGTAGAGCTGGTATTCTTCATGTCGAATCCCCATCTCTCCAATGAAGTCCTTATGCAGATTACTTCCTTGCCGGCTTCCACAGCTGCCATGTACTCCGCTTTCATTGTTGACAGTGCAACGGACTTCTACAGCTTCGACTGCCACGATACAGCTCCCCCTACATATGTCATGACGTATCCGGAAGTGGACCGGCTGGTATCCACATCAACCGACATATCCGAATCCGTAAAGCCTTCCGGTTGGAGTTTACCTGAGTCGAACTGGAGGCACATACTCGAGGTGCCTTTCAAGTACCGGAGTATCCACTTGACCATGTTCCAGTGTTCTCTTCCCGGATTGCTCATGAATCGGTTGACTACTCCTACATCATAAGCAATATATGGTCGGGTGCACACCATTGCATACATCAAGCTTCCGACGGTAGAGGCATAATATGGTATCTTCATCATATCCGACTTCTCTACCTTCGTCCTCGGGATCCGTTTTCCGAACAGCTTGCAGTTCATCGGGAGTGTTGACCCAACTGGCTTTGCATCTGCCATGTTGAACCTCTGAAGCACCTTTGTCACGTACTTCTTCTATGACAACCACAACAGCTTCTTCGATCGGTCCCAAATGATGTGCATCCCCAAAATATGTCTTGCCGGACCCAAACCTTTCATTGAGAAGGTCCGGTTCAGAGCCTTCTTCAGCATTCGGATCTTGATTTGGTATCGTCCGACGATTAGCATGTCGTCCATGTACAGAAGGAGTATTTGGAAGTCTCCTCCATCGAAGTTCTTCACAAATACACAGTGATCGGCTTGCGTCTTGTGGTACCCTTGGTCGGTCATGAAGGAGTCAAACTTTTGGTACCATTGTCGGGGAGCTTGCTTCAATCCGTATAAGCTCTTCTTCAGCCAGCACACCAGGTGCTCCTTCCCTTTCTTCTCAAATCCTTCTAGTTGCTGCATGTAGATTTCCTCCTCGAGTTCACCATGAAGGAACGTCGTCTTGACATCCAACTACTCGACCTCGAGGTCCATGCTTGCTACTATGCTCAATATTGTTCAAATGGATCTCATCTTTACAACCGGGGCGAAGATCTCATCGAAATCCACACCTTTCTTCTATTGAAACCCCTTCACCACGATCCAGGCTTTGTACCTTGGTGGATTTCTGGCATCTCCCGGTTTCAACTTGTACACCCACTTGTTCCAGAGTGCCCTCTTTCCTTTCAGCAACTCCATCAGCTCATATGTATGGTTCTCATGCAAGGAATCCATCTCATCCTGCATGGCTTTCAACCACTTGCAGTTGTGGGTGTCTTTCTTTGCTTCTTCGAAGCTTTCCGGCTCCCCTTCATCTGTTAACAACACATGCTTTGCATCCGGAAATCTCTGGGGGGCTCTTCTCTCTCTTAGAGGATATCTCCGTCCTTGATTTCCAACTACCGGTTCCTCTGTTTGCTCCGAATCCGAATCTGATTCGGGGTCTTGTCCGGTTCCGGTGTCTTCTTCTTCTTCCTGTTTGGTTGGTTCGGTTTCTTGTCCGAATCCGGTCAGTTCATCGAGTGTCATCCGGTTACCGGCTAACTTTCGGTTTTCAACCGAGTAAGTCCTCGTGTCCTCAAATCGGTTTTCGTTGGTTGATCCGGAGTCTATCATCTTCTTCTCCGACTCCTAGTCGGCAATGGTCTTGTCTTCCATGAAGACTATGTCCCGACTCCAGAACACCTTCTTGTCGACCAAATCCCACACTCCATAACCAAACTCATCATCGTTGTATCAAAGGAATATGCATGTCCGGGACTTTGGGTCCAACTTTGCTCTCTTGTCCTTTGTGACATGCACATATGCGAGACACCCCAACACCTTCAAATGCCGGTAAGACACGTCTTTACCGGTCCATACTCTTTGTGGTGTGTCTCCTTCCAAGGGTGCTGAGGGTGATCTGTTAATCACATACGTCATCGTCATCAGCGTCTCAACCCAAAACTTCTTAGATAACTTTACATGTCCTAGCATGCTTCGGACTCTCTCCATTATGGTCTGGTTCATCAGTTCAGCCAGCATGTTCAATTTCGGCGTCTTTGGCACAGTGAATTCAAGCCAGATTCCCTTCGACCACTAGTATTCCTCGAACTACCCCCGGTATTCACCTCCGTTATCTACTCGAACCGCCTTTAGGTTCTAGCCAGTTTCCCTTTCCACTCTCGCACAGAACTCCTTGAAGACGGACAACACCTGATCCTTCGTCTTCAATGGTGAGACCCACAACTTACGGCTGTGGTCGTCTATGAACGTCACAAAGTACTGCAATCCAGCATGTGACTTCATGTCCACTTGACTCACATCGGTATGCACTAGCTCCAGTGATACATTCTGTCTCATCGGTGGTCTTGACCAGAAGGAGGTTCGGTTTTGCTTGCCGGCCAAGCAATCGGTGCACTTCTCAAGATGCACGTCTTTCACCTCCAGAATGAGGTTATCTTCGGCAAGTCTTCTCATCCCCTTCTGGCTCATATGACACAGTCTCTTGTGCCACAGCTCACCGGTATTGTCAGATGCTACGTTCACTTCTTCCCGCCATATCCGGGCGTGCATCATGTATAGCATGTTGATCTTCCGGGCTCAAGCCACGATCAGGCTTCCTTTGCTGAATTTCATGCCTCCGTTCCACATGCCACCCGTGTAGCCTTTATCATCTAGCCGACCGGCTGATATCAAGTTCAACCGAACCTTCGGAACGTGTCAAACATCCTTCAGCCACAGTTTGCACCTGGTTGATGTCGTCAACCACACATCTCCTATGTCGACAATTCGGCATGACCCTTCATTCCCCATCCTACACAATCGTGATCTCTGGGAGTGTAGGATGAGAAGCATTTCCGGTCCGGCGTCAGGTGGAACAATGCTCCGGAATTGACAACCCACGTTGTCTCGTCGCCAACAAGGTTTAACTCATTCTCCTTGGTGATGAGCAGCAGTTCTTCTTCACTTGTCATGATCGCTGACGTTCCTTTCCGATCCGGACCGCTCCGGTCCGAACCATTTCAGTCGAACTCTTCTTCGAATCGGTGTTGTCGGTCCCTTTCTCTTACCGAAAATGCCGACAGTTCTTCTGGAAGTGTCTTGGCTTCCCACAATAGAAGCAAGTAGGCATCCGCCTTGACTTTGATCTTGTCCCCGAATTTTCCCGGTTTTGGGGACTCTGGTACCGGTTTCTCCCTCGTTGTGTGTCGGATTCAGAAATCAGGGTTTTTGGGTCGGAGATCACTTGTCTTTCCGACTCGCCTCTTCATCTAGCAAGCTCGACTTCACTCTTGTTAGGGATAGTTGCTTTCCTTTGGCCCGGCGTTACCCAAAGTGACAACTAGCGTCTCCCAACTATCCGGGAGGGAACTGAGCTATAGCAACGCAAGTACCTCATCGACCAGAGGTACTTCCAACGAGGTGGCTTGATTTATGAGCCCCTGGAAGGCATTCATGTGCTCCGCCATATTAGAGTCGTCTTGATATCTGAGTCTCACCAGCTTCCGGAAAACCAAGACTCGATTCACGACATTCTTGTTCTAGAACATGATGCCTACCTTCTCCCAGAGTTCATGAGCCTTGCTTTCTTCGTTGAAGTTGTTGTACAGGCTCATGTCGATGAAGCATCTAATGTATGATGTCGTCTTCATGTGCATCACCTCCCATGTTGTGGCATCGATCTTCTCCGGTTTCTTGTCCCCGAACTGTACCTGCATTTAGAGATCTTTGACCACGAGCATGTCCCTCATCTTCGACTTCCACATTGGGCAGTGGGTGCCGATGAGCTTGAACATGCTTCCGAATGACTCTTCCATTTTCTTGTTTGGTCTGATACCAGTTTGTGCGGAATAGCGCTCGGCCACAACCGAGACTCAAACACTTTATGAAAGAACAAAACAGAAATGGAGGTTCGTACACTTACACAGAAGAGACGACACAGGATGTGAAAGCCCTAATTGGAAAAAACCACGGGAGCCCATAAACTCCAACTATCACTATATGAGGAAGAAGGTACAACAGGAGACTCAGAGGCAACGACCTCGAGCTCTGTATCTTCGTAAACCGGCGGCTTCACTTCTCTCTCTCTATGTACTACTATGATACAATTAACAACAACACTCACACTACAAAGTGATTGCCCTAAGTCATATTTATATTTATATGAATTTAAGACTATTTACAAATATAGCCTTTATAGGTACACCAGAAATATATTTGCAAATATGTCCCTAGATCCGGTTCACACCGGATCCATCAGGATATCTTCCGGTCCAGTCCGGTTGCTACATACGATCCGGTTCCTTCCTTCGGCTCCTCCAATCCGGCTCCTCCAAATCTCATCCGGATCCCATCCGGAGGGACCGAATTCCCAACATTATGGGCATGGGTTAAACACTCTTCTTGCACATCCCCTCAATTTTGACCTCAAAATATATTGTACCAAAAACCAAGCCTTTGGAGCAATAATAGGTTTCATGGGTCCATGAAGTAGATTATCTAACATTCCATCAAGTTTACTTGTGTCTATATTTATGCCTATGGTCATAAGCTATTATGGATAACCAATTGTGGTGGTTTCTTTCCAGCATGTACTAGATCTTTTTGATAATACTAGCATGTTTCTATGCTCCTCTAACGCATGAACTAGTGTTAATTGCCAAAAGCTCCAACAATATGATTGATTGTAGGATTGCAAGTTTAAAAGTTCACTTTGCCAACGTTAAATATTATATTGTCAATATATTCATTATGCTTAAGATACACAATGCTAAAGCATTGACCTCTACAGCACATCCTTAAAAATAGAGTTTCCCTTGCTTCTTGTCACTCACCTTTCATCCTCATGCTAGCATAATGTTGATATTCAAATCAGCTACCAAGATCAAGAAACTTATTTAAGTTCAAAATCTCTGTTTGGTCACTGTTGCATATACAAATCTACAATATCTATTGCAATTAACACAACTTGCAGTTTTCTAAGTCTGATTCAATATGCACAAAAAACAATCACTTTATGCATACAAAGCAATAACATTCTGTTGCAGTCATGTGTTCAACTAAATATCTTCATACAATGCACGACAATTAATGGTTAGGGGTGGTATATGTCAATCAAGGAAGCCACATCAATGCCCCACAAATTGCAACACACTACAGTAGTTTTAGAAACATGAGAGGAAAACCCTTCAACTACATGTGAGCCAAAGGTTCAAATTCCAGAACCAAGGCTTTCTCTCATTAAACATCACATTAACAGTAACAGTCACTCAATGTCACGCCATTTAATCTATATTATAAACAAAAGCTTGCAAACCTACAAAAAATCTCGGAGCTGATTCCAATGAATTGAATATGGAGAAAGATGGAAAGACATTATACGCCAAATTTTCTAACTCATAAAGGTGTATGAATATGAGATTCAAATGCATAACAAGCATAAAAGTCATTTTAATCTTCACTAGATTCATGTTCCTTGGAAATGGTTACTCATAGCCTATAGGTGTGGAGAAAGTTATAAACCTTGAAATGTTAACTTAACTGTGCAAAACCTATAACAGAAGGATGATGATGCATTGTGGTAGCTAATTTGAGTAATGGAATTAAAATTTCAAATCATGAAATATTAAAAGGATCCTGCCAGGGGCTTTCGCAGATTGGTGCAACCTAATATTTAACAAAATTTTGCCATAACAATACTTTAAAATACACAATTGCTGCAGAATCGGCACTTGGCACTAAAGACTTGGTTAAACATTTGTGATGTCATTGAACTTAGAAAACAGGGGTTTGTTAAAAAGTCTAATCAAGACCATTATAAAACATGTATACTGCTTGAAATTCTCTTGAGGCATTCTATAATTAAAAGCAATACCCCAGATGTACACAACATAGACTTTGGCAGTAAGCAACCAACATGAATGTTACTGCAGCAGCAATTTCTCACAAGGAGCTTTATTTTTTAAATATAAAAAGATAAATTCTTTACTCATTACATGCATTGATTCATCTACTGCACCTTGTCATCATCAAGAATAAGGAAACATCAATGATGTGCCTGCAAAGCCAATCATATACACAGACATTATAAAGAGAATAACCACCTGCTTGAAAAATATGCATACACACACATAGCATTACATTAATGGAGTTGATTGATTAGGAGCTACCTCTCCCAATTTATCTCACAATTGATGACAACTTTTATTTTTTTTCATGACAACATTTTGGCATCACTTCATTCATCATATTGTTTTCCTCCATGTTGCCTTGTGCTTTTCAACCCCATTGCACTATTCTCCTTCTGGTCTAAATCCAATAGCTCAAGAGACACTCTTCTTCTAATGTTGTTCTATAGTGGTATTCGGTATTGTAGCATCAAGTATACCCTATTCTACATGGTTTGGTTCAACCTTTCTCCTACTCCATTCTGAAAAGAGGCCGGAAATAAGGCAAGCCTACCCTATGTAGGACAAAGGCAGGGGAGGAGCCATGTAGCGGCTGTGGCAACAAAAGTCAAAACTAACAAATACTTCTCTCATTTTTTTTCACTGCATATGACATTTCCCTGCACTATGGTCCTCTTAATTTTTACATATGTTTATCCTCATAACTATCAAAATGTTTTTTCTTCAACATACATTCTCCCCTTCTGCACAGACCACATTATATCAATATGGACATTCTGAGTGAGTTTCTCTAACTCAATGGTTTAGTCTCCTCGTTGAAGTTTACACAAGTTCAATCTTTGTCTCTCTTCATGACACTTTGATACATCTACGCTACCTCTCTTGTTTATGTCTTAGATACCTACTTACTTTTAACTTTCTCAGAAGGATGTGCTTGTTAAGGCGTGAACCTTTTGACACATGATTCATTACTTGCATTCACAGTGTTTAGTTCCATCTAGAAACACCTAATTATTGAAGTACCAGAAGTTTTATGTGTAGCACAACTAATGGAAAACAATGGCACCTATTGATATTCCAAACTTGTCTCTTGCCATTTTATTATCTCCAGAAGAAAACAGGTCTCCACATGAACTCATTAGTGTAGCCATCGTGATACACTTTACTCGAGTATGCCACGTGGTTCACTCTATTTTTTTAATCATGCACAGCACCAAACTCTTCACAATCATCAATTTTAATTTGTAGTGGCACAGTTAAGCAGGATGGTGATAGGATTCTCATGGCTGATAAACCTTGAGCAAATGATTTTTGTTAAGACCGCGACGAACAGGGAGTCATGAAGACAAGCTATTGACTCTTGGAAATCTTGGAAAGGATCAGCTGTGAACCTTGCTCAGCTTCAAACTCTTCATGACTGTCAATGTTAGTGGTACACTTGAAGTTTGCAGGCGATAGGATTCGCATGAACAATAAACTTGAGCTGATTTTTCGTAAAGACAAGTTACTACATCACGTTCTTGGAATTCTTGGAAAGGATCTGTGGTGAACCTTGCTATATTAGCCTTCAGAAGTTGGCTTATAAAGAAAAACTTTCCCTCGGGTAATTCCCCTACATATGCCTTGAGCATCTTCGTTACTTCAGGAAAGTGCCATCATCAGCCAACAGAAGGAACGTCATCCTCCACCAGCCACTTAAATAGCAATTTGAGTCTCTAGTTATAGATGAGGGTTGTCAGTTTGTGTTGATGTTTGTCAATATCTCTCGAGTCTCATACATGATTTCTAGGATAATGATGTGCTTTTAAGAAAATGTGAACTAAGCCTGATACTGTGGCAAATGTTACATGTAACTATGCTTTAATGATGCATTTGAATTTTGAGGTCAAATTAAGGTTAGCCATGGCTATGTTCTGGAAACAAACTATGGACGTTGTATATAGAGATTTCACTACCTGATTACATTTCTTCTTTGATTCTTTTCATTCATGGATCCACTAATTTCTATGGTTGATGTAGAACAGGATGCACCCACTTATCTACCCACCGAAATCAGGCCTCTGATCAGTGGGATTGGTTTGCTCAAGCATACAATCTCTCAAATTTACTTTCATTCATCTAATTAATCATTTCAATTGCACGTTTAGGGAACAAACACTACATGTGGGCAATGAGAGAGGGCAATCACTAATAAAAAAAGGCAGTACTAAACACTGCATGTATATATTGATTACATGGAAGCGTTATCTTGACCTGTGCTGTGGGAACAGATTCTTGTCATTCAATAAAATGCAAAGTTTCAGTTAAAATTTGATTTATGACAAGAACAAAACCTCTTCGAAATATATAGTCTCTGTGCTAACATCCTATTTATTTATATGGTATTATATTGTAGCTTCCATTCATTTCATGCAAGAAATTAAATCTTGGCCAATCAGAAAAGGAATGTTAAAATCTATAAAGGTTCTGCCAAATCCTAAAAAGTGTGCTATTTTCTGAGGCGAAAAAGAGATTTATCTAAGAAGTAAAGAAATTGTTTCCCCCTAAAACTGGTATTTTCCTATAATCTCCCATAATACTCGATCAAAAAGAAAACAGATTAGTAAAGAGAAAGGAAAACATTTAAGGAAACTAGACTAGTAAAGAGTTTTTTCGCCACATATAAATTCAGATTTTTCTCCAACTTTTGACATTTACTCATAATTTCCTATGCTGTAATGTAAGAGAACTTTATCGGAAAAAAATGAAGCATACATACCTTCGAATGTGACTCCTTGCCATGGCCATCATCATGTCCATGTCCATGCCCATCCCAAGGGTGACGCCAGCCCTATTTCGTCACATCAAGTTACCCTCAAAATCCTTCAAATTTTAATCCCAAAAACGACATGGCAAACCAAATTCTGATGTTTGTTTTCGGAAACATACTAGGAGAACAGGTCCATCTTCCTTAGCTCTGTACAGGACCCAAAACCTAAGATGTCCATGGGATCAGTAGAAGAAGAAGGGTGAATTATAAAACAAAAAAAATGTATCACATAATATCATATGTCATGATATATCACATTTCACAGCACACAGAACACAGCAAATAACACATGACATACTATTACCATATGAGATGATATGAGATGATATGAGATGAGACGAGAAAGAGACTGAGAGAGAAGAGAAGAGATGATACCACATGATGGCGCACATGGCCTGACCAGATCGAACATGCCAGCGCTTCGGAGGGTGAAAGGAAACACCTGCGTGAGTTTGCCCATGAACTCCCTGAGAGTTTCCAGCCATGGAGGGGGGCGACCTTCTGCTCTCGTCTTTCTTCTTCGCCTGTCTTCCCCTGTTTTCCCCTGTCTTCTTCTTCTTCTTCTTCTTCTTCACGAAGTACTCTGCGTAACAACACAGAGATTGTCTGTGTATGATTTTGTGGCTCAGGTTTTGGATATTTACCAAAATGCCCCTCTCCCAAGTTTCCATGAAACCTCAAGAAATACCCCTCCCTCGAGGCATACAAAAAAAAAACCCCGGTAGACCTCTCTTCCACACATCGCCATAGAAGATGAACATTTTCCATTCTTTCTTTCTCTTTTGCATCCAACACTCGATGCTGCCACCGTAACTTACTACCTCGAGATCGCAATTACTAATGGTTTTGTTAAATTGTAGTAATTGCCTCTCCAAATGTGTCTCTTCGTTAATGGCGATTGTCGACGAGTATCGCCAAGCTGCCAAAGGAAGCACCACCTCGTCAACTGAAACCCATGAACTGCCGCACGTGACCACAAAAGGAATTGCTCTCCCCCCTGTAGTAGCAGTTGATGACAGATGTCATTTGGGTAATCAATGACGTGACCTCCACAACTGCACGCATTCTTCTCGAGCAATGCCCAAAAGCAATACACTATTGATAGCCAACTAGAAAGGCTCCTACATGCTCTTTGTCACAAGTGACACTTCAAAGGTAGCTAGCTATGCTGGTTCATCCTTGGAACAACAAACTACATATTACTTATTGATGCCCTTAGAGGCAAGAGGTTTCAAGGTCTAGTGCTTTTCACCACACCTTTAAGATAAAAGCTAATGAAAACAATATAGGAAATGAAAACAAAATATGAAGGTCTAACTTTTAAAGAGGAAGATCATGAGACCAACGACACCTTACACACTTCATTGTCTTGTGGTAACCTCATCCAATCTCCAAAACAAACATGTGATGTGTTGTTCCCTATCCCCCCTCCCTCTTTAGAACATTGTCACGTAAACACGCATGCGTGTGCTACTTGAGTAGGACCATGGGGGTTCCAACGATGAACAATCGAGGAGGCGAACTTCGAAGGCATATCTATTGACAAGGCTAAATTCAACCTAATAGTAGACATGTTGACTCCAACTAATGAGAAATTGTATCAAGGCTTCATGAATTATGCAGTATTATTACCAATGCGTCATTAAAGTGTTCATGAATGCGGGACTAGTTTATACAACACTGAGAGTTATGATAATAACGATCAAGAAGCTAGAGCAAGTGCACCATGTCATAAACATACAAGAGTTTTTATTTGCAACACAATCTATAAACAATAAAGAAAAGTAGAGTCATTTTGGATAACACGTTCACCCTTGGTGTCTATTTTTAGCAGGCCATAGGAATAAATTCAACATCATCAACTTGGAAGGCTAAGGGTTATAATCAACACCAATGTATTATTATGAAGAAGTGGTTGAAGGATTGCCTTGCCTAGGACAACAATCCTCTTATCATTAGACTCGGATAAAAAGTTCCACGTTCTTACAAATGCATTCACTTTTGTGGTTACCACAACTCGTGGATGAGAAGATGGATTTCCCTATGACATTCAATAGTTGCCAATTTAAGCCATCCTAACGAATATGCTCTACAAGGAGACATAAATGTTCAAATGCCATTTTTGAGCCAGCCACATCTGCATTTATGTAGATCACGAAGTACTATAATTGCCCCACGTAAATAAAACATGTTTAGGTAGGATATTCACATCCTTTCAATATCAACTCCCTTTTGTTTAACCTACGTGGATTAGCAACTAGTCGATCAATTGAACCGAACAGAATTGATGATCGATCTAGAAGTTATGTTTGTCCTTAGAACGACAACAACTTACAAGTTGGGTATGAAAGCACAATGTGTTTGAGATGGCAAAGGGTATATAAAGGTGATAGCATGCTCTAGAGTATACGGGTGAGCAACACATGCTTGGAATGGACGAACATGAGGATGTGAGGAGCAATGGTGGTGTTGAGACTACGAAGGAGGGGTACGGCACGAGATACTGGAAATCATGAGGGTATACATTGCAATTATTTTAAAACTACTCGTGGAACTACATACATACATACATAACATAACATAACATAACATGCATGCATGCATGTATCGACGTGTCTAACTACTACCAAATATTGAAGAGGGCAAATGAGGGAATCGCTCGCATGGATGGTGCAAGTCGCACAGTTGAGGGTGTGTGCGATCTGCACCGTCTGACGTGGATAATAAAAAAATGTGCACTCAAATTTCACTTTATGGGAAGCTCGACTCTAACCCATATATATAAACTATGGTCTAGGAAGAGAATTTTGAAATCTTATTTTTGTGGTGAGCAAGGGCGGGAGCGGAAAACAAAGAAGATGACTACGCAAATTGAAACCCTAACAGTCGGTTTAGGGTTTTAGGTTGCTGCTAATTCTTCTCTGTGTCAAATATTTCTTTGTTCTTTCATTTTCCTCCCTCATTCTTTTTCTTTTTTGTTTGGGGGTGGAAAGGTAGATGTTGCAATTGTATGTATGTCTTGACAGGGAATTTAGAGTTTAGTTCATCACCCAATCATCAAACAAGAACTACATTGACTTTGATGAATACCTACCAACCGTAGCTACGCAGGTATGTAATCTATATTGCTATATCTCATACTTATGTGGAGTAATGGATGTGTGTATATGTAAAATGTATGGTATGTAATCAATATGGTACGATGATGACCATCTAATTACTGATGTTATGAGTGACCATATGATTGGTCACTCTTATGATAAAATGGTCATATGATAGATGACCTTTGGAAGATATGTCCCAACCCTTTTAATGCATATGCACGATAGGTGTAAACATAATTGCTTGTCATTTTCACTTGTTGTTGAAGGATAATGAACCAATTGTTGGCACATCTACCATGTAGGTTGGGTTTGTAGTGAAGAGGAAATGGCAAGAGAGAAGAAATCAAGAAGGAAAAACATATGACGAACCCAACATGATTGTTGGATCTAATGTCCAAGTATATTCTTTATATATACATATATCCATCGTGAACTTTGAACTTTCCAAATATCTTGAAAGTTGATTGGGCTTCATTCAAGATGTTTATGCAATGCATTATTTGGGTATGTAAGATCAAATGCTATGGGCGGATAGTGTTCTTTCTATCCTAGTTTAAGCTAATATATATACATAGATGTGTGTGTGTGTGTGTGTATCTTTCTTAAGTAAATTGATCCATAATGGAGTAGATGTGTTGTTGAACTTTCCAAATGTACATAATTTGGTTATATAAGGTAGAAGTGTTATGCTTGGATGAAGTCATATGGAGACATTGAAACATTGCTTGTGGGAATGTCATGTTGCACAATAAGTTTGGAGACGAGTGTTTCGAATTCTAGCCTTTATGTTTAGGGATGACAGTTTTTCGTGGGGTATGGTAGTATGGGTTACAATGGCTCAAATGATGTGGCCATATGAGGCATGTCCAAATGACACGATTGTTAGAATTCAAAGAGGAAGGATAACGGTGGTGCAACGAAGTCATATGGAAGCTCCTTATATGTTAAAGGCAATGCAAGAAGTATGGGAGCTGTTATGCACCACCATAATGTGGTTTATTTGGATTGCTAGGTGTTCTAAGGTGTTTGGTAATACTACTGTTCATCCAGTGGAAAGTGTAAGGAATGTCTGGATGCAGATGGTCCATACCTTGAAAGGGCGGTATGAGGAAATTAAAGGTGAGACAAATGTTGCAGTGTTGCAACGCCTCGAATTTATTGCCTATTGGAAGAACGCCCCTTTTCTCACATTACAAAATGCAAGACCCAAATGGTGCTTAGCACCACCAGTATGGTTCCCACCACCAATCACATAAGTTGGTTATGGAGTGGTGGAGTGTTATACTATTTATCCTTGAGGGATGGGACCTAAGGAAGAATGCAACATACCAATGGTAGCTTGACAATGGGTCAACTTTCTTGTAATATTGTTTATAACTAATGAAAGGATATTTTCTAGGGGGGAAAAAAGCGTTATGCATGGATAGTATGTAAAATGCATTTCTTCCTTGTATCACAATCATGGAGGTATATAATACCTTGAGCAAAGACTCACAAAGTTTTGATTTTGATGTTATTTTGTATAATACTTTAAAACATTTTATTAGGAGTAACAGAAGAAATAATTGCATAAGGATTATATTTAAAGTCATAAGCATGGGATAGTTTTAACTATGTGTGTGTATGTGTGTCATAATATTGACCTTATGTGGCATTTGTGAGTACATTTGTATATACCTATGTTACATATATTTCTTAATTATTATCAAACTTTTTTAGTTGTTAATGTCTTTGCTTTTCTTAGTTTATTGTCCATTTTAATGATCTTCTTGGTTTTTTGGCAACAACATTCTTTGATTATTCACTTCATATAGGCTCAAATGGAACCTTTGTGAATGTAGATTTTTGGGAAATTTTTGTCAACGAATCGAAAACACCAAGTTTTGCAAGCAAGGATCAGATAATCATTTGCAAGTTGGGCGATGCGGAGATGATGGTCTGAATAGTTGAAGGTGTGAACACTACACATACAGAAGTTAATCCTATTAGTAACTCGAGCCTCATAAAGTTACCGATGCTTCACAAAGGTGGGAACATAATTGAAGAGAATGGCAAGGCAATAATGCTTACTGAAAGAACACGAGGTATAATTTAGTTTAATTTTGTTTTTATTTCTTGTATTTTAATTTGTATCGTAATAAGTCGCCCCAAGCCGTCACTTATGAACATTGAGTGTTGTCCTAGGACTCAGGAGGTAGTATTTGGAACCACCTCGTAATTGAAAGTTATCACGAGCTTTGCTCCATATAGAGATCATCGAAGTTTCGGTCGGGCTCACAATCTCAGAGACATGGACAGGGTAGGGGAACAAATATTGGTGGAAGTTCACAACGATATCGGCCATATTAATTGCAGTCTTTCATGACAATAGCCTATAATGGGTATATTGAACAAAACGTACTACATTTTCATATGCTCTTTTACCTCGGATTCATTGTTTTCCAATCATGTCAGTATTGCTCTGGTGGTGGAGAGAACACAGTTCCAGTGTTTCTACGGTGTAGTAATAAATTGATATTGGTACTCTAGAGAGATGTATGTATGTTAATATATTTTACACGCTAATATGGAATCTTTCATGTGGAATTGAAATGTTATAGGTGCCATTGTTTCTGGTACTCTTTAGTAGTTGTTTGCTATGTATATTTAATCTTGGAAATTCCAAGTGGTGTTAAATGCTTCTTGCAAGTTTGAAAATGTGAATGTGTTATTGTGACATTTCTTCATATATTGGCTAATGATCCATAAGTAGAGTACTCCATGGTATAAAGTCAAAGACCCATGAAAAAGCCCAAATTATGAAAGTTAACTTTACTTGGAACATGAGTGAGTTGCATATTACTGTGAATGTGAATGAGTGAGTTCGAAAATGTGAATGTGTTCAAGAGATATGGAGTGAAATTGTAGCCACTCTAAAGAGCCAATATGATGGCCTCAAGGATGGTTCCGATGGAGTTGAAAGACAACGAATAGCCTTCATCCAACAATGGTCGTCCTCTCCCTTTCTTGAGTCAGTGAGCATCCACATAAGATGGAACTATGCCGTCCCTATAGGGATTTGTACATAATCGTCTCATTTGTAAAATTTTATAACTAATGGAAGGAGTTTTTTTTGGATTTTTTTTTTTAAAATGTGAATGTGTTATTGTGTCATTTCTTCTTGTGTTGGCTCATGATTTGGACGTAGTATTCCATGTTATAGAGTCAAAGAACCAAGAAAAAACCCAAATTATGAGAATTAATTTTACTTGGAACATGAGTGAGTTGCATATTGACTTGACAATCAAACATAACCCAAATGGTGAGAGCTAACTTTACTTGAACAAAAGTATTAAGGGCTCGATGCTTATTAGAATGATCATAGGGTAAGTGATCTACAATTGCAAAAGACAAGAATTCAGCATGTTGTAACTTGTAAATGCAAAAACAATGATGTAGTAATTGTGGAAGCTAAGTGACCATCTAGGGTGAAGTGGTGGTGCTTGCCATTCTATTTTTATTTGGCAAATGAGCTCTTGAAAACTATAAAAAGAATTGAGCCTCATTATCAGCTATAAAAAGGAATGAGCAAATCACAAGGATGCATGGGGGCCCTACGATGAGAACATTGTCAATTCTTTGGCTATAGGAGCATGTCATCGGGAGACCATTGTTTGACTTGTATATTCACAAATCAACTAGCATTTGTTTCCAATATTGTTTTGAGCTACAAAATCACTTTCCAAGCGAAGTCATGGATATGTGTATTCAAGCTATTTTGAACTAGACAAGCATTAAATAAATAACTCTTTTGACGTTCTATAAAGACCTATTTGGTTGTATGGTGTTGCCAAAATAGTTCAAGGGCATTCCACCTAAAATTCTCGCATGCATTCTTGGCTAAGAAATCAATGATAGAAAACTTGATTGCACTATCGTAACAATCCATGCATAGGCCACTTTACAAATTTTCATCTTTTCAAGTTCTAAACTTTCTTGATCTTTGGCAAGAATATTCACATTAAAGGATATCTAAGATGGAGAACAATCTTATTTGGAATGTCATTAGTGAATTATGAAAAGAATCATCTTAAGAGTTATAGAAAAACAAATGTTCAATCTAGAAACTAAAGCAAAAAGTTCACTTGCATCAATCAAAGTTTGCAAATATACTAGGGCACAAAGGTATAGTCAACGACTGTTGGTCAAGTGTTTGATGATGACGATTTTACACCTTTTAGACTATTGCGGCACCATGATCACATTTAATAATTAGGGTGTTGAATCCAATACCACTATTAGGGCCCCTTAAATGTAAATGAAGTGTAAAGTGACTACATACCCTAAACCAAATGTCAAAACCCTAAAAAAGAAAGAAGGCGAAGAAGAAGAAAACCAAAAAAGAAGAAGTTGAAACAAAAAAATAATACACCTCTCAAATTCTAAGTATAACTCTAACCACTGGACCATCCATTTTTAATTATTTTATTACTTTTAAGTTTTTGAAATTTTTGATGTCAAGCTTTGAGTCAGGCTCTCCTAGTGACAAAGGTTGTCAGAGAGTTGGGCTCCTGGTGATAGAGTTTGTCAAAGAGTCAGGCTCCTGGTAACAGAGTTTGTCAGAGAGTCGGGTTCCTGGTGATAGACGCTATCACCTTTTTATCGACATCGGATGGTGCAGATCGCATGCGCCCTTAGTTGAGCAACCTGCACCGTCCGCGACCGCGATTCCCTCACTTGCCCTCTTTAATATTTGGTAGTAGTTAGACACGAGCACACATACATACGTTACATACATAATATCATATACATACATACATATATCTACGTGTCTAACTATATTTGTAGTTAGACACGAGCACACATACATACGTTACATACATAATATCATATACATACATACATATATCTACGTGTCTAACTATATTTGTAGTTAGACACGAGCACACATACATACGTTACATACATAATATCATATACATACATACATATATCTACGTGTCTAACTACATACAAATATTAAAGAGGGCAAGTGAGGGAATTGCAGGTGTGGATGGTGCAGGTCGCTCAGTTGAGGGCGCGTGCAATCTCCACCATCTGTATAGGATTTTTTTAAAAAGGCGCGCTCAAAAGTTCCCTTTGTTAATCCTTAGGGCCGGACAATGGCCTAACACAGAGTGTCTCCGGAAGACACTTCACCAAAGGGTGTTACGACGAGATAACTTAAGACACAACGATTACTTCGACTTAATTAGTTACTTAACAATAAGGCATACACTTAATACACGCGTAAGATATAACAATTAATTCAGAACGGTAATCAATATGTGAAGATAAAACCAAGAAGCTTATATTAATTCTCCGTTAGAGTTATACATTGTAACCGGGCCTTTATATAGGTCACCGGTGATGCGTACAAAACGGCGGATCCGGATCGGCATACCAATTCTGGTCCGTCTGTTCACTGCATAATTATAATCTAATCTACTTAATTAAATATATTCCGAATAACCATCCCTTTTCACATTCTGGTCTCTGCTCCTTTGTCGGCCGGGTAACACATGGCACGCCCGTGGGATAGTACCTTGTACGTCGAATCCCACTATCCGGCCCTTAGCCTTCGTCCAAGATGTCCAAAATACTCTGCTCTAGGGTATCCAATGGTTGTTCGGAATTCGGTTGTTGTTGCGGCTGTTGTTGTTGCGGTGGCTGCGGCTCCTCCGACTGTTGCTCCTGAGCGAGCGTCTAGTCGGCTCCCGATACCGACGGTTGTGGCGGTGATTCATCTGTTAGATGCTCCGCTGGATTTGACTCTGGTTGACACGTCCCGGCCTTGTCTCCGTCCGGTCCTTGCTCCGGTGATGGCTCCTCATCACTGAGGTTGACGATCGCCGCATGCTTTGCTTCTTCTCTCCATAGCCTAGTCTGCTCATAGCTCTCAAACTGGATTTGAGCATCCAGTCGATCATCATCTAGCTGGGCTACAAGTTGCTGAACCACTGCTTCCTGCTCCTCCGCTAGTGTGATAAAATCTTCGGCTAATTCCTCTCTGACGGCGGTGAAGTCCTCCTTCGTTAGCATGTAGCAGTCGTCGCCATCCCTCTGCCGGTTTTCCGCGTCTGCCCGTAGCAACTGGAGCTCGGTTGTGTGCTTTGCCCATTTGTCCCACCATTGCGCAGAGCTTTCGTCAATCAAGCGTTTGGTCTTGTTCCTCCATGCCTGGACAATGAACTGGATCCGCTCCAATCCCATGTTTGATTTGTCCTCTGCGGCTTGCCGTTCGTCCTTCAACTGCTTGATGAGTGCCAGCGTATCCACCTCCTGCTCCTGGTAATGTGACAATTGGGTTTGATAAGTGGTCTGCAACCTTTGCAAGATCATCGTCGCTCTTTCCTTCTCTTCATAATGCTGATTATGCAGCTCCATCCGTTCTTGCACGGCTTCCTCCAGTAGCGTGGTTCTTTCAGCCCGTTCCTCCGCCAACATCGTCTCAACCCGATGTACCTCCTGTCGGAGCTCTGCCATCTTCTCCTGCTATTTCTTATGCTCCGTATCCAGGTGCTTGTAGTCCCGGTGCAGGTGCTCAAAATCATCGGTTTTCTGCTTCAGCTTTTGGTTGAGTTGCCGGCGAGCGCAATCTTCCCGGTCCTTTTGCTGACGGAGTTCTTCTTTCAACCTTTCGATCTCTGTTTCCGCCATCCGTCGCAGCTTCTCCTTTTCTTGCAGCGCCTTCTCTTTCTCCTCCTTCAGCCGGTCGTAGGCCTGATGTCCTTTCCGCAGATTCTCTTCTGCTCGGCGGAGGTTCTTAGCAGTCTTTCGTTGCTCTTCTTCTGCCGCTTTCTTCAAGTCCCGCTCTCAGGTGCGTAATGCTTCCTTTGCGGCCAGTTCATCTCTTAATTCATCAAGCTCTTTTCCTTGCGCCGCCACTAGCTCCGGGACTGTTTCCGTCTCCGGGGTCTTATTGCTATGTACAGGTGCTGGTACTTCTTTATTCTGTACATCGACCGGGGTCACCGGTGCTTGGAGCTGTGGTCCGATTAAGGCCATTTTGGCCAATTCTTCTATGGCCAGGTCCAAGTCTTGTTCTAGGCTCCGGATCCTTGACCGGGCCGTCTCTAGTTCTCCGGTTGTGACGAGTAACCGGTCCATCTGCGCTTTCTCTTCCGCCTCTATGTAGTGTACCACTCCGGAAATCTGTTCTCCAATCCACCGGAGCCATTGGCTGTCGGTGCCCTATTGTTGCCTCTGCCCGGAGGGTTGGCTGTTGGTGTCGTTGGCCAGTGGCCGGTTTTGTCCAGTTGCATCGAGCTGCAACTCTGGCTCTTGTTGGTGACCACTTTGCCGTTCTGGTTGCGGCTCTGTTGGCCGCTCCACCTCTGAATGCTCTTGGCCTGCCGGTGGGGTCGGCAACTGTACTTCCGGCGCTTGCATATCGGGTCTTGTCGTATCCTGACCCGCCGGTAGAGGTTAGTGTGCAGGGGGCTCTGTGGCCGGTTCTGTCCGAACCGGTTCCGGTTCCATCCTTGGTGCGGGTTGCTCAGGGCGGGGTACAGGCGTTCCATCCTTCTTTGGGTCCGAACGCTCCCCGGCATGTTCGGAGGTGCTTGCTTTTTGGCGCCGCTGAAGGTGCTCTAACGGTTCCTCCTCCGTTTCCTCCTCCTGAGTCCCGATGTTGATTTTCAATGCCAAGGGGTCCGGCGCTTGTTGAACCGGTCGGCTAAGCCTGATCTTGATTGGCCGCACCGGTGGCTCCTCCTGCGTTTCCTCCTGCCGCTTCCGCCTGCATTTCCGCCTCAATAGGTGGCGCCAATAGAGTGAGCCATTGCGCCATCGCCGTCCATATCTTCCAACCCTCTTTGCCTCTGACAGAGTCTATGGCCGCACAGAGGCCATCCGCAATCAGCACCTCCCAGTCCACCTTCATGCCTTCGTATGTGGCTATGATTAAGCCGGCTCGGTTCTGGGCCATGCAGGGGGGTCGAGGGTATACATGTCCGAATTCATGGAGCACTCGGGCAATCTCTCAAAAGAGAGGATCTTCGCCGCCCTGTGTCTGGTAGGCCTTGCTTGCCAGAGAGTATTCCCCAAAGTATTTTCAGAGTTGTTCCGGGGTAGGGTTGTCGATAGTGAAGATTCCCCCTTTCGGAAGGCCAATCAACGCATGGATGGCCTTCTCAATAATCAGCTCTGTGTCGATTTCTTTGACTATCTTCTCCGCCTCCGGTGCGGTGGCGCCTCCATAATGGTGAGGAAACCCTCTAAGCCATGTTGCCTTAGCCACTTCTTGGCCGCTTCAGAGAGTCCTTGGCAATCCATGGCTTCGTCGAGGTCGGTGAGCGCTGGTGAGGGTTGTGTGTGAGGAGTCTCTGTGTGCGTGGGTTTGCGTCTGCTAATCTTCAATCGCCTGTCTGCGTTTGTGCTCCTCTGTTCGCGAAATGTGAGGGTTTCTATGTGGCGGGGGTCTTCTTGTTGCATGTTGGCGCCTGTTTTTTTTTTCATTACCCGCGCATGTGCACGTCGTGTACTAAAATAGAATGACGTGCCATGTGGCGGCAGTTTAATACCCTATTAATAGCCCACTACGTACCTTTTCAAAGTGCATGTTCACTCCTTCTTTTTGCATGTGTCCGTTCACCCCTCGCCCTTGCATGATTTACTTTGATTTGATTTGATTATTTATTTATTTATTTATTTTAAATTTTTTAAATTTTTTTATTTTTATTTTTTTTTAAGATAAATGGTTTTGCTAATTAGCAACCGGTCCCACTAGACCCCTATCCGGATTGTGATCCCTGCCGGACGCTGGACCGCTTGCCAGCGCTTCCGACTTACCGGTGTCCGGTTCTGTGTCGCCCTTCACTTGTTCAAATGGGTTTCTTGGCATGGGTCCATTGTATGGTTTGAGTCGGAACCCGTTGACCCATTTACCCAGAACCTCGCCAGTGAGTGTCCCTAATTGGTAGGAACCGTTTGTTGGGAACTCGACGTTCCTTTTGTCCGACGCTCGGCCACAACCGAGATTCTTTACATACACAGAAAAACAGGTAATGAAACGCGACACAAAAGAGGAGAAATGGTACACAGGAGGTATACGTGGAAAACCCCAAAATAGGGGAAAAACCACGGCAGCCCACAAGCTGCAAACTGTCGCTATGTAGAAATATACAACAGTGAGATCACTGAGGCAACGACCTCGTGCTCTCAGATCTTCGCCACAGGCGGCGGTTACAACAGAGGCAATGACCTCGTCTCTCTCTCTCTCTCTCTCTCTCTCTCTCTCTCTCTCTCTCTCTCTCTCTCTCTGTACAGTTATGCGCTCTAATTTCTTCTTGCACCAACAAGGAAGAATAATCACAACAAAAACGACGACTGCACACGCACTAAAAGTTTGCCCTAAGTCATATTTATACTAATATGACTTTTCGGCTATTTACAAATGTATCCTCGATGGGCTCCATCCGGCTCTCCGCAGTCGGGTACTCCTCATCCGGTTCATACCGGACCTACACCATCCGACTCTCCGCAGTCGGGTACTCCTCATCCGGTTCATACCGGGCCTACACCATCCGACTCTCCGAAGTCGGGTTCTCCCCATTCGGTTCATACCGTTTCGGCCTCAGCCGAGTTTGTTCGTCGGCACTGTTCTAAACCTGTCTTCCAACAAACTCCCCCTTCACTCCGGCATGGGGTGTCTTTCCAGCCCGATCCTCTTCCGGCATGCGTCCAGCTTGTCGGGTGTCAACATTTTGGTCAGCATATCTGACCCGTTCTCGGCCGTGTGGATCTTCGCCAATGCGAACTCCTGGTCATCTACCCTTTCCCGGATCCAGTGATACCTCCGCTGGATATGCTTCGTCCGGGAATGGTAGGCCGCATTCTTAGCAAGGTGGATGGCACTTTGACTGTCGCAGTAGAGTCGGTATTCCTCTTGCCGGATACCGAGCTCTCCAATGAAGTCCTTCATCCATAATATTTCCTTGCCGGCTTCTACAGCCACCATGTACTCCGACTCTGTGGTTGACAATGCAACCGTCTTCTGCAGCCTCGACTGCCACGAAACAGCTCCCCCTGCATATGTCATCACATACCCGGATGTAGACCGGCTGGTGTCCACATCAGCCGACATGTCCGAATCGGTGAAACCGTCTAGTTGAGGTTTTCCGGAGCCGAATCAGAGACACATATTTGAAGTGCCCTTCAAATACCGGAGTATCCACTTGACCGCGTTCCAATGCTCCTTGCCGGGGTTGCTCATAAACCGGCTCACCACTCCGACTGCGTATCCAATGTCCGGTCGGGTACAAACCATTGCGTACATCAAGCTCCCGACGGCAGAGGCATATGGAATCTTCATCATATCTGCCTTCTCTCCTTTTGTCTTCGGGCTTTGCTTGCCGGACAACTTGCAGTTTGCCGGAAGTGTCGATCCGACCGGTTTTGCATCTGACATGTTGAACCGGTGAAGCACCTTTGTCACATACTTCTCCTGTGACAGCCATAGTTGCTTCACTGACCGGTCCCGAATGATGTGCATCCCCAACATCTGTCTTGCCGGACCCAAGTCCTTCATTGAGAAGGTCCGGTTGAGAGCCTTCTTCAGCATCCGTATTTTTCCTTGGCCTCGTCCGACGATCAACATGTCATCCACGTACAGGAGGAGTATCAGGAAGTCCCCTCCTTCGAACTTCTTCACAAACACGCAGTGATCGGCCTGCGTCTTGTGGTACCCTTGATCGGTCATGAAGGAGTCGAACTTCCGATACCATTGCCGGGGAGCCTGCTTCAGTCCGTATAGGCTCTTCTTCAACCGGCATACCAGGTGCTCCTTCCCTTTCTCCACAAATCCTTCCGGTTGTTGCATGTAGATCTCCTCTTCGAGGTCGCCGTGAAGGAATGCCGTCTTCACGTCCAGCTGCTCTACCTCGAGATCCATGCTTGCTGCTATACTCAGCACCGTCCGGATGGAGGTCATCTTTACTACTGGGGCGAATATTTCGTCGGAGTCCACGCCCTTCTTCTGCTGGAACCCCTTCACCACGATCCTGGCTTTGTATCTCGGGGGGTTGCCGGCATCTCCCGGTTTCAACTTGAATACCCACTTGTTTCGGAGTGCCCGCTTTCCTTTCGGCAGCTCCACCAATTCGTACGTATGGCGCTCATGCAGGGAATCCATCTCATCCTGCATGGCACTTAACCATTTTCGGCTGTGGGTGTCAACCTTCGCTTCTTCGAAGCTTTCCGGCTCCCCCTCATCGGTCAGCAGGACATGCTCTGCATCCGAAAATCTCCGGGGCGCCCTTCTCTCTCTGAGAGGATATCTACGTCTTCGGGCTTCGGTAATCGGTTCCTCCATTTGCTCTTCATCCGAATCCGATTCGGGGTCTTTACCGGTTCCGGTCTCAGCTTCCTCTACTTCTTCTGCCGGTTCGGTATCCTCACCGTAACCGGCTGGTTCCTCGAGTGCTAACCGGTCTCTTGCCGGTTGGGTCTGCTCATTGTAGAGTCTATCCTTACCGGTCGACTCGGAGTTCATTATCTTCTTCTCCGACTCCCAGTCGGCGAGCGTCTTGTCCTCCATGAAGATAATATCTCGACTCCGGAATACCTTCTTGTCGACCGGGTCCCACACTCGGTAGCCGAACTCATCGTCACCGTAACCGAGGAATATGCATGGCCGGGTCTTTGGATCTAGCTTTCCTCTCCGGTCCTTTGCTACATGCACGTACGCGAGACACCCGAACACCCTCAGATACCGGTAGGACACTTCCTTACCGGTCCATACTCTCTGTGGCATGTCTCCGTCCAAGGGTACTGAGGGTGATCTGTTTATCACATATGTCGCCGACGACAGTGCCTCAGCCCAAAACTTCTTGGGTAGTTTTGCATGCGCTAGCATACTCCGGACCCTCTCCATTATGGTCCGGTTCATCCTCTCGGCCAGTCCGTTTAGTTCCGGCGTCTTCGGCACGGTAAATTCGAGCCGGATTCCCTTCGAGCGGCAGTACTCCTCGAACTGCCCCCGGTACTCAACTCCGTTATCTGCTCGAACCGCCTTCAGCTTCTGGCCGGTTTCTCTTTCCACTCTCGCGTGGAGCTCTTTGAAGACGGATAACACCTGATCCTTTGTCTTCAGCGGTGTGGCCCACAGCTTCCGGTTGTGGTCATCTATGAACGTCACGAAGTACTGCGCTCCGGCATGTGACTTCGTGTCTACTTGACAAACATCCGTATGCACCAACTCCAGTGGTGCATTACGTCTCATCGGTGGCCTTGGTCGGAAGGAGGTCCGGTTCTGTTTACCGGCCAGACAATCAGTGCACTTCTCTAAATGCACGTTCTTCACTGGGATGAGGTTGTCGTCTGCAAGCCTCTTCATCCCCTTCTCACTCATGTGACATAGCCTCTTGTGCCACAGCTCACCGGCAGTGTCGGAAGCCACGTTCACTTCTTCCGGACATAACCGGGTATTCATCAGGTACAGTGTGTTTACCTTCCGGGCCCGAGCCACAATCAGGCTCCCTTTGCTGAACTTCATGACACCGTTCCGGATGCTACCCGTGTAGCCTTCATCATCTAGCCGACCGGCTGATATCAGGTTCAGACGAACTTCCGGAACGTGTCGGACATCTTTCAACAGCAATTTGCATCCGGTTGGTGTTGTCAGCCACACGTCTCCTATGCCGACAATTCGGCATGTTCCTTCATTCCCCATCCGGACACAGCCGTGATCACCGGCTGAGTAGGATGAGAAGCATTTCCGGTCCGGGGTAAGGTGGAACGACGCTCCGGAGTCTACCACCCAGGTCATCTCATCGCCGGCATGGTTTATCTCACTCTCCTCGGTGATGAGCATCAACTCCTCTTCACTTGCCGCAATTGCCGTCGTTCCCTTCCGGTCCGGCCCCCTCCGGTCTTTACCGTTCCGGTCTGTACCGTTCCGGTTTGGGGTTTGCTTCGAATCGGTACCGTCGGTTTCCTTGTCTTTACGGAAATGCCGACAGTTCTTTTGGAAGTGTCCCGGCTTGCCGCAATAGAAGCAAGTAGGCCTCCCCCTTGACTTTGATCGTGTCCCCGACTTCTCCCGGTTCTGGGGACTACGGTTTCTATGTCTTCCGCGTTCCGATTCGGTAAGGAGCGCTTTGGAGTCGGAGCTCGTATCTTTGTCTTTCCGACGAGCCTCCTCATCTAGCAAGCTCGACTTTACTCTTGCTAGGGATAACCGTTTTCCTTCCGGCCCGGCGTTGCCCAAAGTAACAACCAACGTCTCCCAGCTATCCGGGAGGGAACCAAGCAGGAGTAGCGCTAGGACCTCATCGGCAAGAGGTACTTCCAATGACATTGCCTGGTGAATCAGCCCCTGGAAGGCATTCATATGCTCCGCCATGCTGGAGCCATCTTGGTACCGGAGTCTTACAAGCTTCCGGAATACCGACGCCTGATTGACAACTTTTTTGTTCTGGAACATCATGCCGATCTTCTCCCAGAGCTCATGAGCCTTGCTCTCTTCATTGAAGTTGTTGTACAGGCTCATGTCGATGAAGCACCGTATGTACGCCGTTGTCTTCATGTGCATCACCTCCCATATCGCGGCGTCGATTTTGTCCAGTCTCTTGTCCCCGAACTGAACCGGCAGCCAGAGGTCTTTAACCACGAGCATGTCCCTCATCTTCGACTTCCACACTGAATAGTTGGAGCCGGTGAGCTTGAACATGCCGCCAAACGATTCGTCCATTTTCTATGTCGATTTCGCTCTGATACCACTTGTTGGGAACTCGACGTTCCTTTTGTCCGACGCTCGGCCACAACCGAGATTCTTTACATACACAGAAAAATAGGTAATGAAACGTGACACAAAAGAGGAGAAATGGTACACAGGAGGTATACGTGGAAAACCCCAAAATAGGGGAAAAACCACGGCAGCCCACAAGCTGCAAACTGTCGCTATGTAGAAATATACAACAGTGAGATCACTGAGGCAACGACCTCGTGCTCTCAGATCTTCGCCACAGGCGGCGGTTACAACAGAGGCAACGACCTCGTCTCTCTCTCTCTCTCTCTCTCTCTATCTCTCTGTACAGTTACGCGCTCTGATTTCTTCTTGCACCAACAAGGAAGAATAATCACAACAAAAACGACGACTGCACACGCACTAAAAGTTTGCCCTAAGTCATATTTATACTAATATGACTTTTCGACTATTTACAAATGTAGCCTCGATGGGCTCCATCCGGCTCTCCGCAGTCGGGTACTCCTCATCCGGTTCATACCGGACCTACACCATCCGACTCTCCGCAGTCGGGTACTCCTCATCCGGTTCATACCGGGCCTACACCATCCGACTCTCCGAAGTCGGGTTCTCCCCATTCGGTTCATACCATTTCGGCCTCGGCCGAGTTTGTTCGTCGGCACTGTTCTTCTCCCTTCCTTCGCCGGAGGGACCTGTCTTCCAACACCGTTGAACTCTCGCGTAATCCAGTATGGTCCGGTCCACCGAAACACGAGTACCGGCTTACCGATGCCAAACATCTTTTCGTTCCCTTTTCGGTGACGATCCACGAACGCCTTCCTTCGTCGCTGCTCTAGTTCTAGGTGCATAATGTTGGCTAGCCGGTGTTCTTCCAATTTGCACAACGCCTTTAACCGGATAGCTTCCGATTCCTTCTCATTTAGGCGTTCCCGAATCTATATTCGTAAACTCGAGACCTGGAACTCTACCGGCATCACTGCTTCTAATCTGAATGCTAAGCGGAACGGTGTTGTGCGGATACTTGTTTTATATGTCATTCGGTAGGCCCAGAGTGCACTGTGCAGCTTTGTATCCCAATCCGTCTGGTTCTCATTGACGATTTTCCGCAGGATATTCTGTAGTGTTTTATTTGTTGACTCTGCTAATCCGTTGGCTTGCGGATAATAGGGAGTGCTTCGTTTGTGCACCACCGCATAAAATGTCGTCAAACTTTCCACTACTTGCCCTAAGAAGTGCCCACCTTGGTCACTTATGAGCTCTATCGGACATCCATATCGGCACTAGAGGCATTCATATAAATTTTCTGTCATGGATGCCGCGGTGTTGTCGCGTAGTGCTTTCGCTTCCACCCATTTCGTGCAGTAATCCGTAGCGACGATCACGTATTGGTTGCCGGTTCTCATTGCCAGTGGTTTGAACGTACTAACAGAATCTAGCCTCCATTTCTGAAATGGTTCTAACGGTAGCACGAGCTGGTGAGGCATTCTGGCTTGTTCGGTTGGTTGCCCCATTCGTTGACATAGGTCGCATTCTTTAGCGTACCGGACTGCATCTTTCAATGTTGTTGGCCACCATAGTCCACTCTGCCATATTTTCCTTGTCGTAGCGTCTCCAGCATAATGTCCTCCGGCCACACCGCAGTGTGCCTCGCGCAATATTACTTCTTTTTCGTCACTGCGCACTGCACGCCGCCATATGCCATCTGCGCCTTTGTGGTACAGTGTGTCCTGCAATAGATAGAAGTCCCGACTTTGAACTGCTAAGCGTTTCCTTTCGTCTCTGTTCATCTCCTCCAGAGGTAAACCGGTGCTCAGAAATTGGTGCATATTGGTGAGCCACTTGTCTTCCTCTACGACCGAACTGTCCGTTGTCGTTTCTGCTGTGACTCTAAACAGCTCTGCATCCAGAAAGTCATATGGGACACCGTCACCGGTTTTGCCGGAATCTAGCCGGCTTAAATAGTCCGCTACCGCATGTTGTATGTCGAGTCAATGGAATATCTTGAACTCAAATTCTTGCAGTAGTAACGTCCACCGGGCCAGCTTACCGGTGAGTGATGCATTGGACACCAAATAGAGGAGCGCCGAATGATCTACATGAAAGGAAAATTTCCTTCCCAACAGATAGTGTCTAAACTTGGTGACACTAACACCGGGACATTTGAAACAGGTAATATGTCGCATTTTAAGAACTATCCGTCAAAAAAAGACACAAAATAGGTCGATTGACAAAAAGGGGTGCCGCATGCGTAAAGGATTTTCAAAAATGACCCAAAAATATATTGATTTTAAGCATGTCCAAAATTGTAGGTCTTTCAAAAAATGCCTAAATAATAGACATGCCAAACTTACAAAAGAATGTACAAAATGACTACCACCTATATTTATACATATTCGTTAACTGACATTTTGATGTACAATTCAATATCTACAGATCAGGTGTCAAACTATCGCTTTCCAAGTCTATGCCATCATTTTTAGACCCATCCGATGAACTAGAAGAGCTTTGTGAGGTATCATCCTCATCATCACTGGCAACCAATGCATTGTCTTCATCCAATTGCAATCCAACATCACCATGGTTATGAGACATGCTTCTTGTTTGTCTTTGTGTAGTGGTTGGAGCCGCATTTGGGATCTTCTCTTTTAATATCTTGATTGTGGTTTGTCTTAGATGGCCTGTTTTGGTCAAGGAGAAGTCATACACTAGTATGTCAACATTATCCAATGTAAGAACAGACGTGCTTGGTAGATTCTTTCTTCTTCGCTTTCTACTTGTGCCTTCAACATCCTTAACCATCTCTAAAGAGTACTTTCCAGTGAATGGATTTGGTGAAGAGGTGTGATACCAATGAACCACAATGGACTTAACTTGATTGCCTGATTCATCCTTCATTATATCCAAAATTTTAGCAATCCAAAATGGATGGCCCAACTCATCATCCCCAGCTAATGTTGCAACTAACATCCCAACTTGTAGTTCATGCAAATTGCCTTGCCATCTTGCCTCTGCAGTACGCGATATTCTTGGTCCCACATAAATATCTCTCTGTCGTGGGCGAACTAGATTATTGAGTTCAACATTACCAATTAATTGATGGTTAGCATGTGAATCTATTGACGGCATACCAATGTTCCATGTGAAAGCATTTTGGATTGGCCATACTCCGGCAATGTAGTTGTTTAAAATTGTATGTTGATGGTTAAAGAAGGTATCCCACCATTGAACATCTTGATCACCAACATACTTCTTGGTGCGCTCAATATTTCTTTGTTTCTCTTCAAGGCATCGCATCCAATATATCTTTTTCTCATCAATTGAGTTGCTATGAACCATTTTTTTATGGTCATCATACGGCATTTGTTCTGCACCATGGATTTTTGTATTTGGAAAATAAAGTAAGAACCTACAACCCTCTTGTGGCTCCCATTGTGAACTAGATGAGTATTGTTTTGCATACAACATCGTCGTGTTGTGGCTCATATCACTTCGTTTTATGAGGAAGACATGGTTAAAACTTATATTATTCAGAGGTGCAAGAACCCTACCTTGAGCCCCATCACCGTCCATGCAGAAGCGTTTAAAATCATACACTTCATTCAACTGATGTACTTCGGGCTTCGGGGTATAAGCTTCACTGATCAACATTGTTAGCGTAGGAAGCGTGAAAGCATCACATCGTGCTAATTTCTTTGAGAACCTACTAAACATTTGATCTATATGATCATGGGTATGACCAACTAGTAAGAAGTTAACCTTAATCTTCTTAAATAAACCCTTCTCTACTAGCATGCTTAAGTAACCGAAAACAGTCGAGTTTTTGTTTTCTCTAGCTGTATTGTCAAGTTGCACATATAGAACAGGCGAGAGTATACCTGGCCAAGACTGCAACACTCTTTGCATGACTGTAACTGTAAGATTAGGGTTGTTGTGGATATTAGGATAAGTTAAGAATACTTGAGGCCTTATTGTCTGACAATATGACAAGCAACCTACTAAATGCATTTGTACAAGGCATTCATCTCCAATATCCTTTGGCAACCTTTGAAAGTGTGGCAAACAAGTCTTCTTCTGATCCATGCCATCAATAATCATACACATATACCTTTCAGGTGATTGGAGAGCTTTTCGTCGGTGGTGCATAGCTTTAGAACATTCCAATGCTTGACTCTCACGGTGTTCTTTCAATAGATTCTTGTAATTCTTTATTTCATCATCCGATTTCCCACCCTTTGCCATACTCTTTAAACTTGCACATATTGAACAAACACCCATTCGAACTTTACGTGGTATAACCACATTGTTAAATTGTAACCTCCATAATCGATTGAAATGTCGATACTGTATGTAAGGTACACCTTGTGACAACATGTCGTCTTTATATTCTTGATACACCTCACGACGAGTGAAATTATCAGACAAGTGCAATCTCCCAGTAGTGGGCATAATATCACATTGCTTTGAGAAATATATCTCCATCCAATTAATAGAATGACGCCCTATAAGACCCTTACTACCAGAGGAATTCATATCAAAAGGTATAAACGATCCCTTCACCAATCTTAGTTGTATTCTCTGAAGCCTCATGTTCCCAATGCTATGAGCAATTTTGAAAGCAACTCTACAACACTTAGTCCTCAATGCAAGGTAATATTCAACGTGCGTTGAACTAGCCCCAGTGGCGTGATCTCTTACAAGCTGCATATGTGAAATAAGAAAAGTATCTTGTTCCTCACCATTAAGTGATAGATACTTCTCCCGCATTATTCGTAAGTTTGACTTTCCAAATTTATTAAGACATAGATTCCCACAACATGTCTTGCTCGAATCACAAACAATTTGACGATCAGAACATAAAAAGTTATATCTCTTTACACTAACTTGTCGAGGAACTCTTTTGAATGTGAGAGGCTTTGTTACGCAAGCTTCGCCAAATGTGGTTTCAGCCTTGTCAATGCTTGCACAACTTTTGTTATCTTGTATACCACTTTGTCCTGGCCTCTTGAAAGGGTCAATTGAGAAAAGTGAGTTTGAGTTATTACCAACATCACAACTAACATTTTCACCTGGACCCTTTGAAACACTTGGGACCTTGTACTCATCAACTGAGAAATATGAGTTACTCGATAAAACATAAGGGTCCACTGAAAACAAGGATGATCTACTCGAAGCACAAGACATCTTGAAGCCTAACTTAAATTAACACCTTTCTCTTGTTTAAGTAGAAGTTTAGGAATTGAAGATCTAGTCTATGAACATAAACCATATGAAGACATCTTGGGATAAAAGATAAGGTATATTGACATCATATTATTATTTAATTTTGTAAATTTTTTATAATAATTTATTGTGTAATATTGTATTTTTTTAAGAGAAAATCTTTTTTTTAAATAATTATTTTATTTTCCAAAAAAACAATTTAAGTTAACTATATAAATAGAGATCTACCACTCATTATCTCTTACACGTTTCAAGAGCTCAGAGCACTCTTTAGAAAAAGTCATCGTTTTCTGTGTTCATCAACACATTGTCAACAACTAGTCTAACATGAAATCGAGCAAGACAGTTGGCAAGTAAGTCTTCTATTACCCAAATTTAAAGATTCCTAAAGATACCATAAAGATTCTTTTTTATTATCTATAAAATTGAGTGACTTTAATTATAATTAGTTTGGTGTATGTATAATTTCTTCGGTTTCTTGAGAGAATGTCCTCTCTAATTCGATGCAGTGCATCGAATTAGAAAGTACTTCCTCGCTAACTTGATGAACTGCATGGGGGTAGATAGGAAATTAAGACAACACATACATAAGAATAAGAGGTTATCGTCCCTAATCCGATGCACTACATTGGATTAGGGAGGATATGATACGACATCCTCTGAAATCCGATGCAATGCATCGGATTTCAGAGGTTATCCTCCCCAATCTGATGCAATGCATTGGATTTCAGATGATGTCGTATCATATCCTCCCTAATCCAATGTAGTGCATCGGATTAGGGAGAAGATGATCAAGAAACCTCTGAAATCCGATGCACTGCATCGGATTAGGGAGAAAATCCTCCCTAATCCGATGAAATGCATCAGATTTCAAAGGATGTCGTATTATATCCTCTGAAATCTGAAGCAATGCATCGGATTTCAGAGGATGTCGTATCATATCCTCCCAAATCCAATGTAATGCATCGGAGTAGGGAGGAGATGATGAGAAAACCTCTCGTTTTAGAGGATTTCCTCCCTAATCCGCGGATTAGGGAGGAGATGATCAGAAAACCTCTGAAATCCGACGCAGTGCAATGGTTTTCAGAGGATGTCCTCTCTAATCCGATGCACTGCATCGGATTAGGGAGGAGATTATCAGAAAACCTCTGAAATCCGATGCAGTGCATCGGATTAGGGAGGAGATGATCAGAAAACCTCCCAAATCCGAAGCAATGCATCGGATTTCAGAGGATGTCCTCTCTAATCCGATGCAGTGCATCGGATTAGGGAGGAGATGATCAGAAAACCTCCCAAATCCGATGCAGTGCATCGGATTAGGGAGGAGAGGATAGGAAATCCTCTGAAATCCGATGCACTGCATCGGATTTCAAAGGACGTGCTAGCTTTATTTTAGCTTTATTTTAGGTATATTTAGATGTATTTTATGTATATTTAGGTGTATTTCATCGTATTTACGTGTCTGTTACATGTACTTAGGTGTATTTATATGTATTTAGTAGTGTTTAGGTGTGTTTAGGTCTACTTACGTGTATTTAGGTGTGTTTTATGTTTATTTTACGTGTACTTAGGTGTATTGGAGAGTATTCTGTTTAGGGTTTAGTGTATTTAGGTGTGTTTTACATGTAGTTAAGGGTATTTAGGTGCACTTACGTGTATTTAGGTGCGTTTTATGTGTATTTTACGTGTACTACAGTGTATTAAAGAGAATTTAGTTGTGTTTTGGTGTATTCACGTATATTTTACATTTATTTCACGAAAATATTTTGTTTTCTTCCCCAGTGAGCCCCGTCCGAAGGTGTCCTCTTTCAAGTTGAAGTTCCGGTCTCCGACAAAACATGACTCGGAGAGTTTTTTAAAAGAAAAGTCTCGACGATCATTATTCGAGTCCGGAGGTGATGGGACCTCGAAATCATCCGTAGGGAATACGAAAAATAAACAAATTATGCTCGTGGAAGATAAGTCCACGGAGCATAAGCTAAAAAATTATTCACATGTAGAATGGAGTCTCACTTACATTGAAGAAGATGGGGTATTGCTCCTCATATTTGCCACGTCGGAAGGAAAAGGAAAGCTTGAATTAGGGAAGACCTTCCCCTATGGTAAAGTTCGTAATTTAGAATATGAAGACAGTGATTTGTCCATTATCTTCCTCGAAGTTGAGAGCTCAGGTGGTATAAGGCGAGTGCAAGTTGATGAAGGAAACCTAGTACCTGACGTATGCCACCCAAAATCTTTGCGAAAAGATATGCAAACAAAGAATAATCTTATTGTAGCTCTTCGGCCTTATGTTACTGGAGAGATGATGAGCACAGAAGCAGAGACTCCGCCTAAAAAGTCTCGGAAAACAAAACCGGAACATAAAAAATATCAAAAACGACAAATATCTAATGACGAGGACCTCGACGTCTTGGAGTTCGAGGAAGAAGAAGACGATGAACAACAACTTGAAATTGTCCCTCCAGGAGGGCAAATATCTTCCGGTGTATTGACTTCTGAGCAAAACCGGATTAGAGAAAATATAGCTAGAACCAAACTAGTGCGAAAAGGTCAACTCTTCCATCTACCAATTTCTTCAATTCAAAGGCCGCCCATCGACCCTGAAACTAGAAGACGCACGCTCGAGATTAGAGAGCCACATGCAGTGCATGTACAAAATTTGAAAAGCAAAATGAAGATAAATCCACATGCAGCTGTCGTACCTTTTTTGGTTATGGTAGACCCTGAACAATGTCCGACAGTTGCTGACTTTAAATATAGCTCTTCAGATGATTATACTTATTATGTTATCGGAGGATCTCATTCAGCTGAAGCCCGACGTCAACTCGTCAAGGCATATCTGCTCACTCCGTTTTTTAAGTACGCAGAATGTAAAGTATATGCAGGTCTTACTCATGAAGAGGCCAAGTTGTTAGCATGGGACCACAACAATGATAATGATTATAGACAAAAGATGTCTTGTATCGAACGCATCAGATTCTTTCACCATGAGTATTTGGATGCGTTGCAAAGATTTGGACCCAAGTTGAACCTTGGCTTACGACGTCAATGTTTACTAGAAGTGGGTATTGCAGTTGACGAGAGTACGAAATCTGAAGGGCTACGGAAATATGACTCATGGTTTCAGCTTGCCTTTAGAACAGGTGAGGTATGGGATCTCCAGGATAGAATATTTGGCATGTGGGAGCGCAAGGAGGTCAAAGGTCAACGGGCAAAGAAGGCCAAGGTAGATCCACAAGTGGAGATGAAGACAAAGTCACGTAAAAGTGACTTATTTATTGAGGAGTTGGCCGAAGATATGAAGTTGCTACCTTGGAGGTCACTACAAGGAATTAAAGACGATAGATTGTTAATATTTGTGTTGTCTCGAGTTGCAGCCAAGGAGTTTAGCTTGGACGAGATGGTGACTGAGTTACAAAAGTATGTAAAATTGAAATGTTTTTCTTTATTCTTGTGCATTTCCTTTGATAACTGATTTCACATTTAATATTTTATTTTTAGTCATAAAGTATACATGAAGATACAAGAATTGATGATGAAAAAATTGTGCCTACTAACCTGGGAAGAAGTCGAACAAGCTTGCCCAATAACATCATCATATAAGGCATTAGAATAGTTCTTCATTGTATTTAGAGAATGGGTATGTGTATTTTCAATTTGAAAAGATTCAATTATCATTTATCAGATATATTCCTTACAGGAAATGAATTTTGCAGAAACCACCTCGATCAAAGAAAGTTGGTGATAGTAATGACGGTATTCCAAGTTCGTTCATTACGCACTTGGAACGTGCTAAATATGAAAAAAGAATGACAAAGGGAAAGGAGTTGGAAGTGCCGGAGGACTTCGCAACAGTAAAAAGTTTTTTGCATAGAGCTGACCCTTTCAAACAATTACATTATAGTGTATTCCAGGGGGATGTGGTGAATATGCTCGACATATTACCAAAAAGGCACTATACATTACTTATTGCTAATATACCGTACGGATTCCGGATCACGGGTTCCATGTTCGATGATGTGCCTTTCAAGTACCCCCAGATTGAGAAGATGGTAAAGGACTTCGCAGAGTTGACCTTAGCACCATTGTGGAGGATAGTCATATTTCATAGCATGGGTCAATCATTGTCAGTCACAACTGCTTTAAAGTCACGATGTCATGCAACAGAGCATATGCATTGGTGAGTTATACGTTGTTTTTTTATAATATTCTCTTAGATATGTGGTTTATATATGTTCCATTCAAATTTTAACTCATTTGTTTTGGGTTCAATAGGATTAAAACAAATATTACACGTAGCCCGGGCGATCGTATGGTTAGTGCAGTTGAGCATCTTAGTGTGGGTTATTATGATGTAATAACGAAGAAGAAGGCTCGGGCACACGTTAATGAAAGAAACGTTGTAAATTATATAATGTGCCCAGCTGTGACAAAGAAGCTTCGACATGTATCAGGTGAAAAGAGCCTTGTGAACCCTTATCAAAAACCTCAAAGATTGATCAACCGCTTAATCGAGCTCTTCTCAAACCCAAATGATTGGGTTCTGGATTTGTTCTCTGGCACAGGTATATGTAATATAAGTTTAGTCTCGTTAATTTGATTAAGTTATAGACTTTCATTATTATTTTGACTTCTGCACTTCTATTTTACGATCAGGTACTACTACAGCTTGTGCATTAAAAATGTTCAGAAACTGTGTCGCGTTGGAGAAGGACCCTGAACAAGTTAACTACATCAAAATGAGGATCCAAGGAATCTGGGATTGTCCGGATCAAGATCAAGAAGTCGGAGCGAAGCACATCAATGAAACAGAGAGGTTTCAGATGACTTCGAGAGAGCCAATGGAACCTATAGATGAAGACGCAAGGGACCTTGTGGACCTAGAAGATGTAATAGAATTTGAACATATGCATGGTTCAGCGGAGCAAACAATCAATGCTACAGAGGACAATTTAGAAGAGTCCATTCATCCAGAAGAGCCCACATTGCCTGACTTGCTTATAGATTGATTTCTATGGTTAGGTGTATTATTTGAACGATATTAAATGATAGACATTGACTTGTGACTATTGTTTCATTTGAACACAATTAAAACTTAAAGTTTGAGTTTATTTGGCAAAGTGTATAATTTGAATGGTATTAATGTTTTACATGTTCTTCAACCTTTCTTTGGAAAGTCTGCAAGGGTTTTTATAGATGATTTTGGCCATCAATAGTGCAAGGATGGGTCATCTAGAAACGTTGTGTGCGGATAATCTTTAGTATTTGATTTATGTATAATTTGACTAAGTCTATAATTTTAAGGGTATTAAATGTTTATCTTTGACTTCTACCTTCTAGAGTTATAACACTATTAAGTTTTAAAGTTTGACGTATTATATGTGATTATATTATAAAATTAGCATCTATGTGATTCTTGGCGTGGGCAACTATTTTTATCTTCGCCACAATTACGGTTCAAATGATTAAAGTTGCATATAATTCCATTCCGTTAATTTAGAATTTCACCAAAAACATGACATATGAAATATAAGGCTATTGATTTTCTTGACATAAAATTATTTAGTTGAAATTTTTGCTATGTTTTAAGGAACCCTAAACCCTAAACCCTAAACCATGTACCCATGCGTGGTACCTTTTTGAAATTCTGCTAAAATAAGGCATATTTTAACATCTCCTCAAGATGTGAAAAAGAGAATGCGACATATTACTTGTTTCAAATGTCCCGGTGTTCACTGTAGATCATTCCCAAAGCCTCCCTTTCCGTCGTGGAATAATTATGTTCCGCTTGGGACAACTTCCGGCTGGCATAATAGACTAGCCGGTACCATTTTGGTTCTGTCAGTTGCATCAGTGCGCTCCCGATTGCAATGTCGGACGCGTCAACGAACACATGGAACTCTTTGGACCAATCCGGAGGTTGCACCACCGGCGCTTGTGACAACAGTACTTTTAGGGCCCGGTAAGCCTGGTCTTCTGTGTCCGTCCATCGGAACGGTGTCTGATGTACTGCGGCATGCAGTGGTGTAGCCAGGTCTGCCAAATACCGGAGCATTCGGCTATGCCACCAAATTTGTCCTAAGAACCGGCTTAGTGCCTTTGCCATGGCTGGTGCCGGTGCCTCCAGGATTGCTTTTACTTTGTTCGGATCCACTGCGATACTGTCCTTACTGACGATGTGGCCCAGTAACGGTCTGTTGGTTACTCCGAACACACATTTTGCCGGATTCCAGCTTAGTCGATAAACCCTACATTTTTCTAGGCATAGTCGAAGGTGTTGAAGGTGATCCCCTTCCTGGCTATAAACAACGAAGTCATCCAAAAACACCTGCATGAATGCCGGAATGAATTCCCCGAAAATTTCCATGATGATCCGTTGGAAGGTTGTCGGTGCCGTTTTCAGTCTGAACATCATCACGACGGCAACAAAAACTCCCCATTCGGTGACAAAAGCGGTTTTCTCCTGGTTGGCGGGGTGCATCCGAATCTGATTATAGTCGCTGAGACCATCTCGAAAATTGTACACCTTATGACCAGCGACCGCATCCAAGACTATATTCATGAATGGAAGTGGGAAGGCATCCGTTACTGTAGCCTCATTCAATTTCCAGTAGTCAATGCACACTCTGATCTTACCGTTCTTTTTGGGTACTACCACTATCAGGATGAGCCATGTGGCTTTCTTTACCGGTCGGATGAAGCCCACTCTCAGCAACTTGTCGATTTCTTCTTTGACCTTTGCTGCGTAATTCGGGTTCATCCGGTAACGCCATTGCGCTACCAGTTTGGCGTCTTTGCTCAGATGTATCTGGTGTTGATATAACTGAGGATCGAGTCCCGGCATGTCTTCGTAGGACTAGGCGAACACATCGCGAAATTCTTTCAAGAGTGTGATCATTGCCATTTTATTCTCCGAAGTCATTTCCTTGGCGATGTGCACAGGTCTTGTGTCCTCTGTGGTACCTAGGTTTACCTCTTCTAGTTGGAATGCTTTCACACGTTGTGATACTGCCATTTCTTTTTCCAGTACCTCTTGTGCTTGCCGTAATTCCTGGATTGCCTCTTTATCCTGCTCCTCGTCGGTCCCGTCCGGTTGCAGTACGTACGATGATACTGCTTCGGCTACATCAATCTCGAACAGAGGTACGATCTTCGGATTTTCCTGTAAGTATTGATCGACCTCTTCGTCCGCCAATCCTTCAAGCATGTTAACACATTCCGTATATAGCGGCGTTGATTCCTTGCCGGTACCGGATCGTGGTTGAGTCGGTACTCGTACTTTCGCTTTTCCTCGCCGGAACGTAATTATGTTCTTCCTCCAGTTTTGCTTTATGTGTGCCATTTTTAACCAGGGCCGTCCCAACAATAGTGGGTAAGCTCCCTGAGCTTGTAGTTGGAGAACTACTGCGGAAATGCGAAATGTGTGACCCCCGATGGTCACTTCCAGATCGCGTATTAATCTAGTCGACCGTACTGAGCTAGTGTCCGCCATCCGAAGCCAAAACGGACACGGTTCCCAGTCCTGGATTCCTAGCGTGTGACACATTCGGAGGCTGATCACGTTCACGCCGGATCCTCCATCGATAATCGTGCTGGGTAGCTATTTTCCCTTCACGTGGCTGTGATTGTTGGACTACTTGTGTCCACCACTGCTGGTCCTTCCTCCGGATTTGAAAAGAATGCCGGAGCCGGTGGTGTGTCAATTGTCGTCCTTCCAGTCTTCAGTCCTTCCGTGAACCGTGGTACCAGTTGCAATAGCTGGCCTAACGGCAACGTGATTTGGCATTCTTGTAACGCCTGCCATGTTGGGTTTTCGGGTTGCCCCCGACCGGTGAGCTCTTCGGCATTCTCCTTTTGTTGTTCGAGCTCAGCCGCATTCCATTCATTTGCCTTCTTCACCCATTCGGTTGCCTGCTTCCGGATGGCTTCTTGAGTTTCCCACTCCGTGGCTTTGCCTTTTGATCTTGTAGTGACCTGTTGTATGTCCGCGACTTCCGCGTCTACCATGTTCACCGCCGGTCGTTTGTCGTAGCTCTTCGCCGGACATTGATTACTATAGTGACCCTCTTGCTGGCAATAATAGCAGTACGGCTTCCGGGCATTGCTGGATTCGGCGTGTGTGCTTGGTGGCGAACCAGGGGCAACTGCTTGGTTTTGGTTTGGTTGGTTGCTCGGAGCGCCCTTTTCCGGTTCTCGTGGATGACCCCCCTTTTTGTTGAAATGACGTTTCTTATTGAAATTCTTTTTGTTGCGGTATCCTTGTCGGGGCTGGTCGTCATCCTTGCCATAGTCGTCCCATTTGTGGTTGTAACCAGGGGAATTATCTCGATTATATCTTTCATACCGTCCATTATAGTCCCGGTATTTATCATGTCTATCATACCGGTCATACGAGTCTCTTCGGTCGCTATACCGGACATCTTGTGCCGGCCGGTAACGCTCCTCTCGCCGCCAACGTTCTTCTTCTTCATCCCGGTTGCTCCGTGGTTCAATTTGCCGAACCAGTGGTGCTTGTCGATTTAACAAGTTATACTCACACCGTTCCATTGTGTGACTTCTGGAGTGGCAGAGCAAGCATTGGGCATGCATGGTGCATTCCAGCGCCGAATGTCTGGCATTCAGGTATATCGTACATTGAACTGCTTGTCGGAAATGGAGGTCCTCTTCTGTCGGTAGCGTACGCTGAAGTGCGCCCATGGTTAGCCATGAACTCAAGTTTTCCATTTCCCGAACTCGATCAATCACTTGATCTATGCTGTTGGTGCGGAAATTGATGACGGTGCACACCGTCCGTAAGGGTTCCCGGAGTGCTGCTAAGAATACGGCCTTTGCATCCGCTGGAACCGGATGACAAATTGTTGGATGTTCTTCGTTGGTTCCTGCCGGATACTATAAAATAAGCTAACCATTTCCAGCTGGTCCATCTCCTTGTGGAAGAAATGCAAGAATTTTGTCTTTAATGTTTCAAACGTGGGGATGGTGCTGGGATCCTGTGTTCGGTGCCATCTGGCGGCCGGTCCCTCCAAGGTCATGCCGAACTCTGCCCGTTTTGAGCGTTCCTCTTTGGCTGCATTTAAGCGTTGGGACACATGGTTCGCTTCCCAGGTCTACTGAAACGCATGGACGTGGGCTTCCGCGTCCAGATCATCCCGGTATCTGGGATATTGGAACGGCATATCGTCGTCCGGTGTCGGTACACGAGCTGGTGGTGTCGGTGGTCGTTCCTCCTCTGGTGGTGACGAAGGTTTTCCCCAGTCTTCTCTCGCCGTCAGAGGTCTTTCCTACTCCTCTTGTGGTGTCGGAGGCTTCTCCTCCTCGACTTCCGGTGTCGACTGTCTCTCGTCGTCGACTTTTGGTTCCGGAGTGTGGTCGACTTCTGGTACCGAAGTTTCCAGCCTTGTCGATTCGGGTTCTAGTGTCGGCAAAGTATCCGACTCCTCGTCGTCTGGTCCGCATGGGGTGTCGTTATTGCTGTGGTAGTTCGTTTGCGCGTTGTATTCCCCGTCCGAACCTGATTCAAATGCCGAAAATGCTTCGGATTTGCCTTCCCCTGCTGCCAATGCCTGGAGAAGGGATTCTGCTTCCCGGAGGCTGCTTAGGCTGCTTCCTTCGTCCGGGTAGGCGTTTTGTGGAAGCCGAAGTGATTCCTTGGCCACTCTCCGGATCACTTTCGAAAATGAGCGATCCGCTCTGATTTCTTCTACCGCTTGCTAGAAAGCCTCTCGCTTCCTCAACCGTTCAGTAAGTCGCCTTGCTCGCTCCGTAACCGGGTCGTTCATTGGTCACGTCATCCATTCCCACCGATGTTCGCTGCGATTGTGCAGGAATCGTGGTCGCCAAAAACTATGTTAATCCTTAGGGCCGGACAATGGCCTAACACAGGGTGTCTCCGGAAGACACTTCACCAAAGGGTGTTACGGCGAGATAACTTAAGACACAACGATTACTTCGACTTAATTAGCTACTTAACAATAAGGCATACACTTAATACACGCGTAAGATATAACAATTAATTCAGAACGGTAATCAATACGTGAAAATAAAACCAAGAAGCTTATATTAATTCTCCGTTAGAGTTATACATTGTAACCGGGCCTTTATATAGGTCACCGGTGCTGCGTACAAAATGGCGGATCCGGATCGGCATACCGATTCCGGTCCGTCCATTCACTACATAATTATAATCTAATCTACTTAATTAAATATATTTCGAATAACCATCCCTTTTCACATTCTGGTCTCTGCTCCTTTGCCGACCAGGTAACACCCTTTTTAGGGAGCCCGATTCACTTGATGCAAGAGCTCAAGGAGCTCTACTCAGTATTTTGGGACCCCTACTCACTTAATACAAGAGCATGAGGAGCTTTGCTCAGTATTTTGGGAGCCCGAGGAGCCCTACTCTTCTTATGCAGGAGCCCAACTCACTGGTATGGGAACCCGAGGAGCCCTAGTACTCTTCTTATGTAGGAGCCCAACTCACTGGTATGGGAGCCCGAGGAGCCCCGACGTAATCTAAGGAAGGAGCCCTGCTCATTATTTTGGCTTGAATCTATAAAAACCCTTCAAACCCTAATTCCTGTCATTTTCATCTATTTTTCAAACAAAGCGTCAAGGTTTTAGGAGGGAAGAATCTTCGTCGACCACCACCTGCACCCACATCTGATCCGCAAAACCTATCACCAGAGGTATATATTTTAATGATATTTGTTTTAATTAACTTTTTATCTATGAGTTCTAGTTTTTTGAATACGGAAGTTAAAGACTTCCCCTAACAAAATTTGAAACAAATGAGGAACTTGGTTAACATTTGGGCTTTTTGCTCTTTAATCTTCTCAAAACATTCTATTGACTTAATTATTGACCTTGAGGGGGTGAGTGTTTTTGTGTTCCCTTCGATAAGCTTATTTTCCAAACCAAGGCAAAACAAAGTAAGAAATATCATATCACGAACAAGGTGATGAATAGGAAAATTCAAAACTTTTCATATTAAAGCATAATTGTGATATCATTGCCCTTCATCCATAATGTAAGAGATTTAGACATCTCAACTAATTTGTCCTAATAGATTATCATTTATAAATTCACAACAAGTGATCATAATATTTTAGTAAGTAGAGCATTTTTGCTTCGATCATACTAATGACCATTTTCGTTGCATAATCGCTCACATTGGATTGATTCACTGAAGTCGTTGACATTCACTAAGATCTGAAATCGTTCACTTCATTCATTGGCATAATCACTCGCATTGATTTCATTGACCTCAATCACTAGCATTCTCGCTGCAATCATTCACTAAGAGCTCGCATTCTCGATCATTCACTAAGAGTTGAAATCATTCACTTCATTAATTGGCATAATCGCTCACACTAATTTCATTCACCTCAATCATGTGCATTCTCGCTGAGATCATTCACTAAGAGCTCACATTCTTGATCATTCACTTCATTCATTGCCATAATCGCTCACACTGAATTCATTCACCTCAATCACTAGCATTATTGATGAGATCATTCACTAAGAGCTGAAATCATTCACTTTATTCATTGGCATAATCACTCACACGGAAATCATTCACCTCAATCACTGGCATTCTCGATCACATTGTATTCAATGACTTCAATCACCGTAGTAATCGACCACAACCATCTATGGAGAGCACATTGCATCATGGTGTCTTTGTCATGTCAAAAGATGAATTGGAGGATACGTCATGGTCATCTAGCGCATCGTTTGTATCTGAGGACGAATTGGAGATGCCAAATGAGTCATTTGATTCCGATCGTGAGGATGAGGCAGTGGATCCCTTCATGTATTGTTCCCCCAAGTATTTTGCATTCTCAAGAGATACGTATGATTTGATGGTTAAAGATTTATCAGGACAAGGTAACATTTGAAGCATTACGTGATGTCGCAAGTGGTGCACCTCTCAATCTCCATGCATGGAATGCATGGAGGCACATGAAAAGTCGTCCCATCCTCGAGAATGAGAGTGCAATCTCCATACGTTGAGAAATGGAGGGAGGTAGTGTTAGCATCACATGGTGATGCATCCCATCACACATTATCAAAGACTGTTAAACAGTTGATGTTGGGTGTGCAAGGCATGTGGCTCGAATGAGCATCCGTAAGGAAGCATATCATAAGTCCAAGGCTAGTCCATTAGAGCTTGTTCGCTATAGGTTCTTTATGATACCAAAGGAGGTCCATAACATGCCAAATAGTGGTCATGTACCAGGTAGTAGGTCGGATGTGTACTATTTTCCAACACACCCCAATGTCATAATTTGTTGCAAAAATGACCTATTTGATGTTGGGTGTGCAAGGCATGTGGCATGAATGAGCATCCATAAGGAAGCATATCATAAGTCCAAGGCTGGGTCAAGCCTAGTCCATTAGAGCTTGTTAGCTATGGGTTCTTTATGATACCAAAGGAGGTTCATAACATGGCAAACAGGTTAAAAATCGGAAGTGTCGTTTCAGAGGTTGATTGGTGTTTGATGATGCAAGATGCCTATGCACTCTGAGATCTTGGGAAAGTGGCTCATGTTCAACCCTACCTGCCTGGAGAACCAGGATCTCCCGCCAAACAACCATTTATCTCGATACTTCAAGATCAATGGATGTTGGAAATGTGTGAGCAATTGACCCTAAACAACTCTTCGGCAATTGACTCGTCATTTAAAGCAAACCAATTCGGGGTACCATTATATGCAACCATTGCCCCCAACGCCATGGGAATTGGGATGCCCTTATGGGGCAAATTGTAGGGATCAAAGTTCCAGACGTAAAGAGGCCAAGAGAATATTGGAAAGGTATGTTGACGATACTTCCACAATGCATATTATGGACGAGACCCGATATTGGTTAAGAATCTTGAGCATTACGACTCCCACTCTATGGTATAATGTCTCACGTCAATGCTCATATTGTGATTGCCAAGACCTTGCGAGTAAATGTAAGCATTTACTCGGTATCTGAATGATTATTGAGAGGCACATGCCATATTTATGTGGCTTGTTGCCTTTCATAGATCACGCGACCCAAATGCGAATGGACCACAATACAAAAATAGAAGTGGAGAAAGGGTAGAACGAGTCGAGGAGACAAACCCCACAACATTAGAGATGGAATCATTGAAGTCCAAAATACAAACGACTGAGAAAGCACTTCAATGGCTCAAGCAAGGGTTAGGAACCTTCAACGGTGTAGCTATTTTGGAATGTATACAAACATTGGAAGATATGACTGAGAAGGTGTATCGCGTTGGTGCACCAAAATCACCCAATGAAGTAGATGGCAGATCAATAAGTCGCAACGAACAAATCGGTGCCAAAAGAAGCGCAACAATAGACATCTCGCAATAACTTATTAGCAACTCCCCAAACACTTCCAAATCCCACATTGGAAAACTACAAAGAGGTGCAAGTCGAGCTAGGGGGCGATGAGAAGATTCAATGTTTGCGTTGCGATGGCTTGACCTGACTTCGAGGGACTCGATTGTTACATGTAAAAATTGTGGTTGCATTTTGCCATCATCCCGACATGAGCCATAATCTAAATATGTGATGTGTATTCATATTTTATTTTAGGGTTTTTGGCTTAGATTATTCCCATTGTCAACATTTGACGTTTTAATCTTTTATGTAAGACTTGTTATTTGAAACTTTAAGGTGATTTGTTATTTAGAGCTTGGAGATAGAAGTTTGTGTGATTTTTAAGTTTTAAGTTTTAGGTTTTCAGCAATTGGAAGCTTAGGTTTTTTGGAGTAAATTTATGCATCATTTTCGTGGCAAATATTTATTGTACACTTATAGTTTTTTTGCAGTTTTTGATGTTTGTTTCTAAGTCGGGTTCCTACCCTAGGTTAGTTGGGCTCCTGGTGACAGAGGCTGTCAGATAACGGGGCTCCTTTTGACAGAGCCGGGCTCCTGGTTACAAAGGCTATCAGACAGCGAAGCTCATTGTGATAGAGTCGGGCTCCTGGTGACAAAGGTAGTCAGAGAGTCGGGCTCCTGGGGTGACATACACGGTCAGCTTTTTATCCACATCGAACGGTGGAGATCGCACGCACCATCAGCTGTGCAACATACACCGTCCGCGCCCGTGATTCCCTCACTTGCCCTCTTTAATTTTTGGTAGTAGTTAGACATGAGCATAATATATAATATACATCCATACATACATACATACATACATACATATCTATATCTATAGACTATATCTATAAGACTATATATATATATATATATATATATATATATATCTTGAAGCTCTTCCATGTCCCTGTTCTGCCATTTGACTCATGGCTATGGCTCTGCCGCTGCTTCCTCTTCAGCTTCGTTGTTTGAATCATCCCAACCAATACGAGACCACCTTCAGGAACAGAACTCCCCTGTTACAGCTTCGTTCTTTGGATCATCCCAACCGATACGAGACCAGCTTCAGGAACAGAGCTCCCCTGCGTCTTACTGTCAGTTGCGAGTGTAATGTCTCCAATTCACCTACTGCCCCAATCTCAGGTACTTCCCTCTTGCCATTCAACATTTACAATTTGGGGTCTCTTTGTATACTTAGGTTTTTTGCCTCCATGTCCATCTAGGTTTTCACTTAACATGCCAATATCTAGGTTAACATTTAAAATTTGTGGTCTCTTTGTATACTTAGGTCCCCCCCTCCCTCCCCTAAAAAAACACATGCCGATTTAGGTTTTCAGTTAAAATGCCAATATTTAGGTTCTCATAAATGTAGAAATACTAGTATTTGTGCCTTCTCCTATTTTCCTTAGATCATGAGTTAGCAAAGATAGATTAAATAAATAGTCATAGAAAGCAGTGAAGTAGGCGGGGTTAAACATATGTGGATTACAAAACGATTTTACTCATTTAAGAGGCAAAAATATCATAGTTTAACAAGGAGCTGAAGTGGATCTGTGTATTTCGTTTCATTTTAGTCATTTAGGAGGAAAAACGCTGTCATTAAATGATAAGGCCACGAAACAAGCCAGGTAAGGATATCTGAATGTCATAGCTTTTCGTTCATCGATGATACAAAATGTTTCATATAATGATTTTATGTCAAAGTAGACCGGTAAAGAATGGTTTTTGTATATGGATTCTGTTATTTAGGAGGCAAATCTTGCCTTAGAATGATAAAGACGAGGAGTTAGATTGAGAAAGGATATGCATTTTTATTGATTCCATAGACTTTCAGTCATTTTCATATCTAATATGCGAAGAGAACCACATATTTTTTTCAGTGGAATTATCCCTCTTATTCTGAAGTAGATCAATAAGAATAAGTGTTTTCAGTGGATGGATTTTGAAATACTGTGTGAATGTCATAGCCAAAATTCGTCTCTCCTATGTATTCAAAACTTTGGTTTGTATAGAGAATACCCCTCAAGTTATGCTGTTATATGGCACACATTAATTTACAGTCAACTTTGAGTATAGAGATAGGCTGATTATCATGTGCATTGCTTTGTCTAGAATCCATGCTTGGTTGATCTTTGCAACTGTCTATTTATTCATTTTGAAATCAAGGAAGATCAATTTACTTAAATCAATATGCATGTGTGCCAAGATAACATGTCATTATACAAGATGATAAAGAAACGAACCGAGTCCTGGCTAGGGAATGTGATGTGGAACAGCGTATGAGATATGAGAAGTGTATGGTGAATTTGAGAATGGGAGAATGAAGCACGTGAAAAGACACATAGGCAAAGTTAGAAAGTACATCTGAGGAGGCAGCTATATGCAAGAATAGAGCAAAGGTGATACATGTGTGAGTGGGTGATTTAAATGTGAATAACCAGGTTATAACTAGGTGCTATGGTAGATCACTGAAGAAAAAATTCATTCCCCAAAGTTAGAATGTACAACTGAAGAGGCAGCTATATGCAAGAATAAGCAAAGATGTGAGGTGGATGCTCCACACGTGTGAGTGGGGGATCAATTGTGAATAACCAGGCTATAATAATGGTTGATTACTGAAGAAAAAACACATTCTCTTGCGAATTAGGGAAGAACACTGTGGAACCACTAAATCAACGCTTGAACTTTGAAGATGAAAATGGTGGACAATTCATGACCAAGAGTTCATACCTTGAAGGAATCAAGGTGCAGAAGCATCTAAAGTGCTAAATCTTGAAATCGCAAAAATTGATGATAATACAGAATGATGAAAATGCTTGGACTTTGAAGATGCAAATGGTGGACAATTCATGACCAAGAGTTCATACCTTGAAGGAATCAAGGTGCAGAAGCATCTAAAGGTGTGGTAATTGCATGGAAGGTGATTACCTCTGTCAGAGAAATTGAAGTGTGAGGCTATATTCAAGTTTAAAATCTTTAATATTGCGAGGTCAAGAGAGAATTCGATACTTAGAAAGGTGCATACAAGTTACAACATCCACCTAATAAACTGATTCTTAGTGTGAAGCCTAAATTCTAATGAAAAATTGCAAATTCAGATACCCAAGTAGCATTCTAATAGGCCTCACCTTCAAGCAATATATGTTTTCTTGAGAAGCATAAGTTTGAAGTACTCTCACGCATGAAAGCATGTCTAATGGATATGATAGATATTTGAGCATTTGCTACCACTATAACAATCACCAATAAACACAGACTGCATCATACTCGTAGGAGATCCCATCACTCTGTCCATTATAGTTGAGCCACCCATGGCACAAGAAGAAATTGATCATGTGAAAGATTACTGGTTTCAATGCCTTAGTGATTTCTCTAGGTTTCCACTTTTATTTATATGGCATATTGACTTGGCTTTTACAGGGGCAAGAATAATTGGGAAGTGTATGGCTGCAGCATTAGCTATGGCAGTTCTAGGGTCCACTCAAGCTCATGCTGATCTCAACAAATTTGAAGCAGATGTCCGAGGTGAATTTGGGATAGGATCTGCTGCTCAATTTGGCTCTGCTGATTTAAGGTCATAAAGAATCAAAAGCAAAACTAGAAGGAACTTCTTTCGTAGATGATAAAATCATTCATGTTCATGCCCTATGATACATCTTTGAATATAGAATGAAGTCAGAATAAATGGAAAAGTACAAAGGTTTTTGGTTTTGGTCTCATGAATGCATGTACTTTCATACCATATATATATGTGATTGTAAACTAAATGCATTATGCAGTAAATTTGTCTTAGAGTTGAATATAAAGTAAATGCAGCCTTCTTGGCATGGTGAAATGTTTCAAATTTTAGGTTAGCTCTCTCTTAAAGGGCAAAAATCATTCTAGCAAAATAACAAGTCTTAATCAAATATGGGGCTAAAATGTTGAAAGGGAGCATGAAGGTTTAATGCTAACTCTTGACCATAAAGCCTTGAAGTTGATTGTAATGTCTGTCAATTATAGGTTATAAATTAAGCACTCTTTGATTCTCAAGGTAGCATTTAGTTTGGATCCATGTTATATTGCATCTTACTAAACAGTCTGTTGCTGCTGCAGGAAAAGTGTTCACACAAATGAGAACTTCAGGTAACTTTTCAAATTGTTAAATGCTGAATTTTAGTTTATGTTTATGTACTAATCCCAAGTAGATGATGGAAATGTTTAGACGAGCAAATTTCACCTCAGCTGACATGAAAGAAGCTGATTTCAGTGGAAGCACATTTAATGGTGCATACATGGAGAAGGCTGTGGCATACAAGACTAATTTTGAGAGTGAGTTACTGATATATCTATCAGACTATTGGTTCAATGCTAATTCATTCATTATAAAACTGAAGCCATCCTAGTACGATAAATTTTCCTGTTCTTTTCAGATGCTGATTTGAGTGACACTTTAATGGATCGGATGGTATACATTAGAGATTCCTTATTGTTTTTCTTTTGAAGGGGGCGACAGAGGGTGTGGATAGCCGTTGAACTCCCAACCTATGACTTAGAGGGCGAGGGCCCAACAACTATCCCTACTCTCTGGCCTGCTATGATGTTATTTGTAACAGTATACATACGTATATATCAATGTGCTAACAAACATAAATAAATATTTATGTATATATACATATGCTTATTTTCCAGACATTAAACAAAATCTAATCCAAAATTTGCAGGTTTTGAATGAGGCAAACCTCAAAAATGCAATTCTTGTGCGAGCTGTGCTGACTCGGAGTGACCTTGGAAATGCTATCATTGAAGGGGCAGATTTTAGTGATGCTGTTCTGGACCTTACTCAGAAGCAGGTTATTTCTGAACCTAGTTCCAAAAATGCTTGATTTTGGCTTAGGTATGGAAATATGATTTTTCTTAGCAATGGTTTTTGCGCATGGTTATTATGCATAGGCTCTCTGCAAATATGCTGATGGAACAAACACAGTAACTGGTATAAGCACACGAAAGAGCCTTGGATGCTCAAATCCAAGGAGAAATGCATATGGTTCGCCATCTTCTCCACTCTTAAGTGCTCCCCCTCCAAAACTTCTTGACAAGGATGGATTTTGTGACGATACTACTGGATTATGTAATGCATCTCCATAAACACTTAATCTCTTAGCATGTGTTACATGTTACACCATCAACAATCAATCCATGTGTATTATATCACTGCGTAATGGAACTTTATTGCTAAACATAGTCTAAAAAGTTGCATCATAGACATAATTGGCTTCCATGATTTGTCAACCCAACAGAATTCTAGCTATGTAGACAGTAGTACAAGATGAAATATGAATTTTAGTTGAGCATTCAGATAATGATACAGGGAAATTGTAATCTCTTGATTTATAGGGTGTATGGATTCAGGTGTAGGAAAATAAAATGTCATTCTTTCTTCCCAATGAAGTGTTCCCAGTAGATAAGATCAAATGGGCGACACCATGAGAAACCAAATTTAGTGAAGTATGTATGTAGATAATGGTACAGGAAAGTTGTTAATTTCTTGTTTTCTAGGGTGTGGAAATAAAGATGTTCTTTCTTCACAATAAAGTGTTCCCAATAGATGATAACATTAAAGAGATGACACCTCTAGAAAGCAATTTTTTTGTACTTTCCTTCTCATTACTCTTTGAAATTATTTTTGTGTTGACTCTCTATGGGACTGGTTCATAAGTTCCTATAATTGCTTGATTTATAATCCTTTACCTGTACGAACATAGCTCGTTTTAATCACTTTCCATTATGCAGGAACCTAAAACTTCATGAGTTCCAATTTTACCTTCGGCCAATTGAAAGGTGTAGAAAAATAAAGTGCCATTATTTCTTCAGATTATGGTGTTCCTGATAAATAACATCAAATGGGCAACACCAATATAGAAAGCAAAGTTTTGCACTTAAGTTCTCTATGTGTAATTGGATGACTTCTCGTTGAAATTATAAATGGACACCAGCTTTACCTTTGATGAATTTAAAGAGAAGTAAGCGAAGGTAGATTCAAGGTCTTAAGGAGAGAATGGGCAATCATCTTGAGATATGAATATCAGACCTACAACATTTGAGTCTAAAATGCATTCTTTGCGTTCAACAGATTTTAGGAGACCCAGAATCAAAACATGCATACAGGGAAAACTCACACTGAATAGCTGCTTTGGGGGCCAAAGATTTGTAGGAGACTGAATAACTTTAAGTTTCGCACTTTGTTTTGAACATCTCCCTCACATCTCTCTTGAACAAAAAAACGAGTACATGCAAAAGAAACTCCAACGCAATGCCAAGAAAATGTGTTGCACAGTAGTTGGATTATCATTCTCTTACACAGGTATAAAACCAGATTGTTTTCTCCCACCAATGACATCATCATAATACACCAGTCTTTCAATTTTGATTTAGTATTCATGGTGCTAGCCAAAAGAATATCATCATTATGCACAAAATGTGCTTTTCAAATAGTTACTTAACAATATCATCACAAGCAAAATCTCTTAATTTCCAATTTGACTTTAATAAGATGGCGTATATATTCCATTACTAAAGATCATATCCAGCACTCACAAAAAGCAGGTCTAGCTTTATGATGATTTCATATCGTAGTATGGGTCTGTGAGTATCGAATATCTCTTATCATGATAAGTCTTTCCATCTGAATATAGTCAAGACACTGGATAACAACAAATGGACCGAGAGCAGTCTCCTATACCAGAAGTTGATAATTTGATAATTTGAACGTAGTCATGACTCACAAATGGAGAAATCCATCACAAGCTTAAAGCCGCACCTTCAATTAATAGCACAAAGCCTACCATACCCTTATCCTGGCAACTCTGTTCACATACGAATATGGTCCAACTCTCATAAGTGTATAACAAGTGAAAGAAACAGACTCCATAAGTGTCGCGGGCCAGAAAAGGCAATACTGTAATCCATAAATTTATACTTTAACATGATCAGCATAGTACAAACTACATAAACAAGAAATACAAAGATTAGGTTTTAAGGAGGATTTGGTGCTTATTTGTAAACACTGGAGGCTCATGGTTGCCACTTTTCTACCCTCATTCAAATTCTCGCTTGAATGCTTATGGCACTTGCAAATCATTCAGTTCTCAGGAGCATCTGGTTTTGACCATAGCTAATAATAGAATTTTCTCCCAAGAAGAACCTCCATTTGCCGATTTTACCCATGCAGTACTTCGAGGGGACAAAATAAACCAAAGGGATTTACAAGAAAAGCTCTGACTCTATAATAGGCTTCAGAACAAGATGGTGTACTCTAAACAGGCAAAAACTTCAGAACTGTTGCAATAAGATCACAACCAGAAGAAGAAGCTAATCCACCACCAATGTCAGTGAATAGAAGGAACCACAGAAAAGAGAAATAAGATACTTTATCCATATAGAGCAAAAGAGCTTACCTCTTTTAAAGGCACGTGCCTACCCATCCTTGTATACATTGATAACGATACAAGCAAAACCAACTCTCAGGTTTGTTGGGTTCAATAAGCTTGTTACCAGGAGATTTCACATTTACTTCAATTGGACATATCCACACTAGCATGTTGGGTGAATTCAACCGGAGACATGTGCTTACCATGGCAAGCACATACAATTTTGAGCTGACTTGGGCCAAATCTATATAGGACACCCCCGATAGTTCGTCCATTTGGTGCAGTCGTGTGAACCCACGGTAAGTCTGGGGCCGTGCCCGTACCTCCAAATTTCAACCCAGGAACCATGCCCCTTTGAAGGTTAGCAATGTCATCCCCAAGTGCATCTATAACTGAGAGATTATCTGTTGTTCCTTGATGGAACTGACCACCCAGGGCTCTCCTAATCTCTTCTTGAGCTACAATATGGTTGGGCTCTAGAATATTATTTCTATTATGCATGTGCTGAGTTTCCCCCTTATCCTCTTTTGTGCTACTAGAGGGTGTCCTGACACTACCTTGCAAACCTTGTGAGGATGCAAATCCCGGGAAAACATTCATACTGCTGCCACCTTGATCTTTGAGGGATCGATGGTCGGCTGTATCTGTTTGCATGATCTGAGAAGCAAATTGGGGAAGAGTTCCTGAACTTGAAATCAGGGGTAAATCTGATTGGCGGTGTAGGTGTGAAATTGCCACTGTCGGATCTTGAGACCCATTTTGAGCTAGGGCTCTGTAAAACGGATGATTGCCATGTGGGGATGCACCGTCAACTGTAACTGGCCCATTCTCATTTACCTTTGTACCTATGCAAGAGGAATGAAAGGACATATTAATGTCTGCAAAGAGAGGGCAAAAGTTAAGATCATCAATTGGTACATGGTACCAGTGTCAGTTGTAAGCCACAGTTACCTATTTGAAAATCACATTCAACAGAATTATATATATTATACGGACAGGATTCCCAACCTCTTTCCATTTCAATGGACTAGTGACTATATACTGTAGGCATAGAATGATCATCCTCTTTCATTCAAATGGACAGAGAATCATACATATGCTATATACCTAGGGAAGGGCATGCACTCTCTGAAGAGGGATCTCAACACCTTTCCATTTAAAAGGAATTCTAATTCTTATCATATTTGTGTTTCAAACAAAATTAAGGTCAGTGAACGAAGTACCTTGAGGTTTGATGGCAGGAGGACCCCCATGGGAGCGGAGTACATGCATCCAAGGGGCTGTTCCTTCCAACGAAGAAATCAGGGGGCGTTCAGGGGCACCAAATGTTGATTGAAATGCACTACCAATAGGTGGCTGTATAGTAGAATTGTGCACTTGCCCATCAGAACCTGTAGGAGGATGGGACATCATATATGGAAAATTCGATGGAAAGAATGGAACCGATCCAGAGTGAAATGATGACTGCATAGTGTATGGGCGGCCATCTGTTGCCAAGACCGACGGAAATGGAGATGATATTGATGTAAGTATTGCCTTGTCGTTAACAATGCTTTCATTTGGCACACTTGATGCTTCACCAGTGCCCCTGTGGCTCTTTTCTTCAGTTTTGTCAGTACCATCCGTGCCTGTTGAGCTAGTTTCCGAAGGCACTTTCCCTCTCTCCCTTGTTCCTCCAATCACTAGAGTACCTAATCTCGCTTCTTGCTCTTTTTTGCTGGGCAAACCTGGTCCTCCCATCCCAAATTTCTCTCTACCTTGAGATTGCCCCTTAGTAGTACCGAGACGCCAAACATCATCCCCACCATTGCTTCGACTCGTTTCTCTACTTGTTGCCATATCTTGAACCTTAAACTGAGGCATAAAATTCACTTCAACACCCGTTGATACCTCCCCTTTAGCAGTGCTTTCATGATTCTGATCTACACCCACGCTCTCATTATCATCGTATTCATAGGCCTTATCAGTAGTTTTGGGCCTTTCTTGCCCAACCTTATCATCAAGTTTTGTCGCCGCTTGTTCCCCAGAGAGGCTCAATAAGGATCTATCTGCATCTAAGCCAGGCATCCATGAGTTGCTTCCAGTTCGGCGGAATCCTGTCAAGTGTGACAACCGCAGAGACTAACTATGTTAATGGGAGAGTGATGGAAGCAGCACATCAAGAATGACACACAAATGTATACAACATTTCTACCTATCCACCATGTATATATACATATACATTTCTATATGTATGTATCTATGTATGTATAGCTTTATAACAAGATACAATGCCATGATATGAAACACAAAGAACAGGGCACTCACCATAAGACGTTGTCCCTGTGGGATCATCTCTAGAAACCGTGCCCTTCTTTTTGGTATCTATCTATAAATCTATGTCTCTATAGCTATATGAATAGATAGAATAATATGAAATGAAACACAAATGATGGGGCACTTACCATGAGAGGTTGTCCCTATGGGATCATCTTTTGCAACCTTGCCTTTCTTTTGGTTAGTTGCGTCTTCGACCACAAACTTCCTTTTTACTCGGGCTTCTTGAAGTCTCCTCTGTTGCTCCAAGCACTCTTCTTCTCCATTTTCAGAACCCATTTTGAAAGCATCCACAAAGAGAGGTACTATATTCCCTCTAGAGCTTGACGATACGTGAATTTCCTTGAACAGAAAAGGGTTTCTTTGCCCCTCTTCTTCTTCCTTTTCTTCTTCTTTTCCTTCTTCTTTTCTAAGCTTCTTTTGCTCAAATGCTTGCTCAGAAGAAGATCCCAAAACAGAGTGCATCTTTTCTTCTTCTCCATTTTCTTCTCTTTCTCCTTCTCCTTCTCCTTCTTCTTCGTCATCTTCAAGTTTTCCTTCTAGAAACTTCTTCAGGGCAGCATCCAGCCCACTATTGGCTTTTCCATTAGGTTTCATAATAGACTTGAGAGACGAAGTATTACTTCCTGAAGGTAGAGATGGGTCCCCTGCCATAAGATCTGCAGAGGAGGAAGAAGAAGTGTGATGATGATGATGAGGAGGAGGAGGAGGGTTTGTAGAAGTTTCTGGACCTTTCCATTTGTGGGTAGTAGAGAAAGCTAGCCCTAGCCCTAAGCTCAGCTCGAGCCCATTTCCATCTTCTTCGAATTCTTCTGATAGGTGGTTATGCTGAGCAGTTGATTCCCCCCTGTTTCCTTCCATGGATAAAACAGAAAAAAAAGAAAACAAAAGGGGGGGGGGGGGGGGGGGGGGGACCTAAGAAAACCTGTTTATTCTGCTTCTTGCTCTTCTGTGTTGCACGGAGGCTTTGTTCTTCTTCTTATTAATATTCTTTCTCCTCTCCTTCTCTCTGTTTTGCTTTGTTATGGGGAGATTGATTCTGTCGCTTCCATTAAGGTTTAGGGAGGAACCAAGAAAGAAAACAGATCTGAGAGAGAGAGCAAAAAAACCTCAGATAGATCTATCGATCTCGCCAGAGGAGCTAAACTAAGTCAGAGGGAAAGGGAGAGAGTGATGGTAGACTGAGTTGAAGGTCGCCATAGCCAGACAGAGGAACCCAATTGGGAACGTGCAAAAGTTCAATACATGTTCTGGGCCAGGAGGGAAGGAGAAAGGCCCCTCTACACTCTAGAGAGAGAGAGAGAAGAGAGAGAGAGAGAGAACCCAATTGGCAATGGAGACCAGGAGAGGTGAGAGGGAGAAGTTGGGGAGGGAAAAGGGCTAGAGAGAGAAGAGATGATGAGAGGGAGAGAGAGAGAGAGAGAGAGTCCAATTGAGGCCAGGAGAGAGAGGGAAGAGAGAGAGTGAGGGAGAAGTGAGGGAAAAGGGCTAGAGAGAGAAGAGATGATGAGAGAGAGAGAGAGAGAGGGAGGAATGGCTCAATGGATACATAGATAGATTTAGTTGGATCTAATTCAAAGGCAGAGAGAGAGAGAGAGAGAGAGTCTTTCTGGGGCACCTCTACTAACAACAATTGGAATCTACCATGCAAAGGCAAAGAGAGAGAGACACAGAGACAGAGAAAGTCTTTCCGGGGAACCTCTACTAACAAATAACACATGCCATGCGCATGTATCTGTATCTGTTTTCCATCACCATGTCGAGGGGGGGGGGGGGGCGTATTTCCATTCAGAAGGAAAAGAGCTTCGTGTGTTCACCATTTAGGGTTTCGGGTCTCTCTCCATTACCACACCTGCCCACCCTTACCCTAGTTTGGATAGGTCTATGCAATTTCGTAAACATATCAAAAGCCACCTCTCGAGACAAACACGTCGGGTCTCTCTCCACTACCACACCTACCCGCCCTTACCCTAGTTTGGATAGGTCTGTGCAATTTCGTAAACATATCAAAAGCCACCTCTTGAGACAAACACACATCTTCGAATGCGGTGAAGATTTTTATACTCACTCATTGTTCCCTTGCATTGGATATGTGTCACATTAGAGAGGAAGAGTGATGGTTAGTCATTCATGGAGCCCCATCGTTATGTGAATACGATGAAGCACACCCATACCCACTTAAGCATGTATCACAAGAAGATAAATGTGTGGGACTCCAGAAGGATCCATCAAGGCATTGCAATTTTGTGTATGTGTATGTGTACGTGTACGTGTGTGTACGTGTATGTATATATGCGTATGTGTATGTGTATGTGTATGTGTATGTGTATGTGTATGTGTATGTGTATGTGTATGTGTATGTGTATGTGTACATGTAAATGATTGGGGCAAATCTTTCACATTGTAGATTAATCAATAACAGCCTTTATGACGGAAGTTTAATGTGTTTCATCATTTGGTTTAAGAAATTTTGTAGTGTCTTCTTATAAGAGCACATTAATAGCATGGTCACATCTAAAACTAAAACTGTGATTGTCGGACATTTTTATTTTCCATACTGAATGCCACATTTGCCCAAACTATTGAGTATTGACCCCTTTTTTCACATAGTGAGCACAAACATTAGCCCATTGAGCAAGACTTTAACCCCCAAAACCTTAAGCTTGCGAAGAATTAGAGAAAGAAAGGGTGTTACCATTACCATGCCATGTTTGTCTACTTCAAAATTTTCAACCTTGCATATTGTTGGCACTCATTTGTTGTGACGAATCAATGGGGAACATTCAAAGTCTCTTATACAATGCATGAAGGCAATGCTTCCACGTTGCTCTTTAGATTGTAATGACGTTATCGACCATTCCATCTATAAATGCTCAGGGAATGGACCATAACAAGTTTAATTAATTTGCAATAATCCAAATAAATATTTATCATATAGTATTGATCCTTCATTTGACATATGCTATCTTTGTTTTCTCATGTATGCATGTCTTACCTCAAATGCTTAGTTCTATTAACCTTGGACGAACAATCTAGTGTGGTAATTTCTTGATTAGGTAAGATATCTTGATTCGTGTGTAGAGGAGTCGAAAAACAATATCAAAGTTTTCTTCTTTATCAAAACATCATAAACTAATGATTCGAAGTTGAAAGAAGAGCTAGCATTTTTCCAAAATAAAATTTCTTTTGGATAGTGTGCAATTTCTCGAAGTCTTTGACCAATTCAAAGTCATACGTCACAAAATTCTTGAGGGTTGGGTTTCTTTGGCTCACACAATTAGATCTCTCAAATGCAACGAGCGCACAAATTCCTTAAAGATCTAATAGTAGTAAAGGTTAAGGTATAGGCAATTACATCGTAGAGGATCCCCCCCTCAAAATATTTACTCACCTTACGCTTAGGTTTAAATTACACCATTCCAATTCAATTTCATGTACACTTTACCATATATTTTTTGGTTAAAAAAATACATGAAGTCCACTTGACTACCCATGTAAACAACCATTATCATGCTACTAAAGTTTTGTTGAACTGTCAATATTAACCAATTGATCGTATACCAATTCTTTGCTTGCTTATGTTCAAACTAGGTTGTTCATTTCACATTGGATACATATTTGATAAGTGTCACCCTCAATCATGAAGAACATCCCAAATATACATCAGCAATACATGAATGGAAAACAACTTGCACCACAAGAAATTTGTTTTATTCTGTCCATATTGCCACTAAACATGCTACTATATGAAACTTCGTTCTAGATGTTTGTCTTGCCAAATCAAGGATCGTTTACTCGGGGAATATAATTCGAGCCCAAAAAAGCAACATATTGAAGTGTTAACACTCCATACAAGAGATTGACCCTAACTAGAAAGAAACTTTCTAAGATGATAACAGAAACATTTTAGTTAAAAGTGACAAAGTTGTTACTAACTGTTGTAAAAATACAATGAGAAATTCCTTTTAAGGCTTCTCCAACATATAAGGGGAAGTACAAGACAATTGCAACAATAAATCATTATGAAATTTTACTTCACCATATTGCACCTTCTCTTCTAAACAATTGAGTCCGTAATGAAAATGGATTTATATACATAAGGGGGTTACAACACATTAACAACTTGGGTTTTACGCATTATATGACACATTTCATCGAAAACAGGGGAAGCCTCGTCGAGCACCTGATCTTTCCCACCTCAAGTCTTCATTATATTGACAATACGCTTTTTTCATGTCTCCGTCAGCCAATGACAAGTAATAGTGAACCGTTGCATCATCATCTGTGTTTAGGCATCTTTTCATCGATTCAAGCAATTCTCTTCTAATAAGTTTTTCTTCGTTTTTGGACTTGGACCGATTGAAGGATGATGGCTTCTTAGGAGAGTCTTCATCCAAATACAATACGGCCACCTCTCTCTTGGCATAAGGATCAACCTCAATATAGCATGTCTTCCCTTGCACAAATTCTGGCTGCGACACGGGAATCAATATGCGATCCCGAGAGTGGATACCGTGATCACTAATCATATTGTTGAGCCTTTTTATCTCGATCACCTGTTATAGAATTTACCGCAAATTAACCGCTAAAACTTGTTCATCTTCCTGCTATGATTTAACTCTTAATGCTCACCTCATTTTGCATGAAAACATTAGTCCAATGAAGACCTCTTAACTGCAAATGCATACGAACAAAAGTACATACGCACAGATATCTACATACCATGCATACATTTAGAAGGAGAAACCTATCCATAATGTTAGTTTGAAGTCCTACGGTTTTGGCGAACCATTTATGTTGATAATTAGAAAGCCTAAATTCTTCAAAAAAAATGTACACTCAGTTCAAGATAGTCATCTCAAAGTCTCCCAATGAAGAATTTACAAAACTCTAGGGCATCTCCTCATGCAAAGAGGATGGTTCCTTTCCCAAGATAGTGCAGAGCCCTCACTAAGAGGGATCATTGAATGTATCCTCTTATATCCATTTCTTGTCCCAAATTCCTGAATTTATTGCTTCAATTTTTCAAATGCCCATTCAATCCCAAAGTCATGCATCTAGATTGATATTATATATACCATCCTAATGCTATGTATCTATATCAATCTGCATGGTGATTTATAGTGCATGATAGCCTTGGCATGAGGCAGGCCCTTGTGGAAGCCCAAAATATTCAGAGGGTGTTTCTTGGCTATATCGAGGCAATGCCATTCAAATAGGCCAATTCATATACTTTGCACTACCACATGTATCCAAACATTGAATATACTTTTAAGAATTATTGGCAGGTATTTCACTACCCATACTAGATTGTTAGATATACTCACATGGATATTCACATACCAGTCAGTATTAATGAGACAATGTTACTGACTTTTTCTGTAACTCAATGAGATACATAAATTTTGTTCTTATACTAGCTGCATGCAAATATTGAGTATACTTGTCTGTATAACTTATTGATGGGTATACGATATACTAATGCTTGGATGCGAATGGTGTACAATTATCGATGGATCTTCTGTTACTCGACCCAAAAATGAACTCTTTTCACATACCATTATAAAAAATAAAGTAATTTTGCCCAAATCAATTCATTTAGTCGAGACAGAGCAAGAGAAGAAAGACTTACATGGACTTGATATTTCACGGCAAGGCCTGCGATGCTATCCCATCGAGTGACTGAATGTGAAATAGCGAACCGTCCCAAATTTGCATCTGACCAGAAATTCGTAGACAACGGCCTTCCAAAGACCTGAGAAAGCTTCCAAGACTCTCTAAATATATTGGAAAGAACTACAGGATCGCCAGCTATGGAGTACCAAAGATGGCACACACATGCCGCCCGAGCTAGTGAATCCGCGGGAAGCTTTTGTAGAATCATTCTCCAAAGATCAACTGTCAAGGGATGGATATTCTGCCAAACAGAATCTGGAACCTTGTCATGAATATTATCTACCATGATGCCATCCTCGGGCTTCTGCTCCTCCTGCTTGAACACCAATATTACTTCAGGCAAATATTAATTTTATACACATACATACATACATATTATGTATATACTTACATACACACACATATACATACATGTCCTAAAGCATATCAATAGATACATATAGTAAAACACACACACACACACATGTATGTATGTATGTATGTATGTATGTATGTATGTATGTATGTATGTATGTATGTATGTGTGGACGCAATGTTTCCACATGAAGTATCCCCATCAAATTACAGAGAAATCAAAACCTAGCGACAATATGGGCAGAACAAACGAAAAATCACAATGGGATAGCAATTTGTTGAAATAAGCAAAGAAAAGAAAAATTGCAGTGAGAAAAAACCAGAGCAGAATATTTGCTTACATGACAGGATGTTTCCTCAACTGGGCGATCCAACATCTCACAGATCATACCGTCGTCGTCGTCTTCTTCCTTTCAATCAAAATCACTCATAAGCGTGTAATACTCCATTGAAATGGATGAAGAAGAACCAATAGTTAGAAAAAAGAGAAGAGATTGATTGAGAGAGAAACAGAGCATTTCACACCTTCCTTCCTCTAATTCTCAGCATTTCACACTTTCCTTCCTCTAATTGTGTTCCGTCGGACGTCCGATCTTCGAAACACTCATTCCGATTTTCTTCTTCGTTCTACTCCGAGCAAAAAAGGCAGCATTTTTTCGGGTTTTCGATGATCGGGTAAACACCCCATTTTTGTTGTAAACCAATTGTCTCATGGCCCGATTTTGGTCTTAGATGACATTAATATATCTTTCTTTCTTGCTTGCTCTCTCTCTCTCTCTCTTTATCATGATTCATAATTAGCTTACCCTAGTGGTAAGTGGTTATACTACCCAAGTTTTATCCACACCATGGGCTAGGCCCCATCTCATAGATTGTAATCTGCTTCTATGGATCTTAATATTGTGAAATGCCCATAAGAGAGCAAAACCCGTCTACTTAGCTTCTTACTTCTTAATCAATTTATAGTTGATACAACGGAACCCATTTGGGTTGGCTTGGCTAAAAAGGGTGTGCTAAAAGGGTGGGTCAACTTGGGTACGTGCATCCTAAAAAGGATGAGCTAAAAGGGTGGCACAAAGGAACACATGCACACCACATTTCCCCCCTGCGAGAAACAAGAGATTGAGGGGCATGAACAAGAACAGGACAGGTACATGAACAAGAACAAGAACAGTGGCTTGTCGAAGGAGGGGGAGCATCTGATGGCAAGTTTCAAATGGAAATCCATGGATGATTCTAGTGCGAGGCGAGGGTTACGCCCATAGAGTGCTCGAAAAGGGTTGATTTATGCAACCGTCTCATGTTTGAGGGTCTTGTTGAGGCGTTCGGTGAAGATGGTGTGGGGATGTAAACATCTACAGACACGTAGTTGAGTTGCAACGAAGTTGAGGACATCCCCGTGGAATTGTTGGCCTTGATAGTTGGACAGAGCTAGTGACGGAAAACGAGCTATCAATCGGCGAATAGGGATCAATCACTCCTGTGGACTGAGGGCCACCTGAACTTTGCTGAGGTGGGGGACAGGAGGGCTATCGTGTCGGAGGGGGATCGAGGAAAGATCATATGGCGGCGAAGATCAATCACTCCTATGGACTGAGGACCACCTAGACTTGGCTAAGGTGGGGGACAAGAGGGCTATCGTGTCAAAGGGGGATCGGGGAAAAGATCATTTGGCAAAGAAATATTCAATCACTCTTCTGGACTAAGGGCCACCCGGACTTGATTGAGGTGGGGGACAGGAGGTCTATCATGTAGGAGGGGGATCAGAGAAACTCATGGGACAAGAAGTTAGTGGGCAACCTAAGGTGAGGGGGAAGAGTTGGTGGGGCAAGACATAAAAGTGGTGTGAGAAAGTGAGAGTGTCTAAGGCGAAGGTGTAGTGGGCTTGCGTGCTAGAGAGGTATAGATGACAATTGCAAAAAAAGACTTGGATGGAGGAAGTGATGGATGTCGGGAGACCTAACTAGTGAACTAAGGCGGTGCTAATGGAAGAGAGACTAACAAGAGTGTCGGTGACGGTGGCGAGGGCGATGCTACCTACGAAGCGGAAGAGGTGGATGCTTGGATGTGGGGGCTGGTACCCATCATCTCCACCAATATGTGAAATGCCCATAAGAGATCAAAACCCGTCTACTTAGCTTCTTACTTCTTAATCAATTTATAGTTGATACAACGGAACCCATTTGGGTTGGCTTGGCTAAAAAGGGTGAGCTAAAAGGGTGGCACAAAGGAACACATGCACACCACAATATATATATATATATATACATAGATAGATAGATAGATTATATTATCGTCTTCGGAGGTCAAATATGACCTATGAGACCAAAAATATTACATTTCACGTGATACGTGTGAAGGTAAGTAGCAACTCTCGATGTTCAAGAACTTTACCAATGAATAATGCAATCGAGAGTGCACATCGTGGTTGTGAGAGAAATTCGTGCAAGGATTTGGGCTCAATTGAAGAGACGTGGAAAGCATGGTCGAATATGATCAAAGGTAGAGCATTGTATCCAAGTGTGATACTTAGACTCTCAAACTTGTTTAGGGCAAAGTGTGCATAGTCGACCACTCTCATCCCTTGTGCCCCAACGCCCCGTCTCACATCTCAATGTGTGTGAACTGAGTCGCATGGAAGCAATGGTTCAAATGGCAGATATCAGGATGGGCTCTAACATGTATCGATGTGTACGGCTTCCCCGTTCCACGAAGAATATGCTTTTGTAGTTAGGTGCAACATTTATAGTATAATGTGTGAAGCATGAGCCACCACATTTGTCCCATGTCATGATACATTGGCATTGCAAAAAGTGTGTGTGTGTGTGTGTGTGTATGAATGGTTGGGGAAAGATAAAGTGCATCGAGGGGGAGCACTAAGGGCTCAACTTGTCCACCTATGTGGATGTAACCTACCCATCAAGAGTCCAGACTTTAGTCATGTTATACCGAGAAGCCAAATGGACATTAGGTGTTATTATCATTCAATTGTTGAAACACTATAGTTTGGAAGATAGATTCATTAAGAGAGAGTGGAATAGAGTCTAAGGGTTGGGGTAGTACACTAGGATGGACTATAAAACTAGATGAATAAGTTGTTAGTGAAAGGTGATGTAGCATTAGACAATCATATAGAGTTTATTTAAGTGTGCAGTTTCTCAAAGAATGCATGCTTATTAAGATTTGGTAATGCTTCAAGAAACCCCTACATGGTTGCACTATGTTCATATTGATTACAACACCCAAATTCTTGCTTGTTTTACCAAGAGATATCTTCATGAATAAAGCCAACTAGCCAAATATTTTCCCCTAATTAAGTTCTTGTGAACCAATTGCAAAGATGATTGTATTGTTTTTAATACTCTACCAAATCCTGCATCTTTCTTGGGTGTTCTTCGTGAAAACCATCATGAGGTCATCAGACAATATTGTATCACTATCTATCCTCTTGTATTTGTTGGCCAAACATATGAGAATGGGTTCAAACACTCTCAAGCAACTAACATTTACACTATATTCTAAACTAACTCTAATTTATTATGCTTAGGCCAAATGTATGTAATAAACATGGTCATATTGAGATTTGTAGACAACTACCCATTATTAGAAAGGAATGGATAATGGTCAATCGACTGGTTATGTGAAAGGGACCCTTTAGGGTTTCCAATTTATATAAAAGGGCAAGAGCAAATATGTGAAGGCCATTGGGTATTGGGTGCCCCGACTTGGGGCTACCTCTTGGTCATCATTATGTCCCTTTTGCATCCACTAAAGTTCACTTTTCTCCATGCAACATTTCCACTCCAATTAATTGAGATACACTTGTCTTTTTTATTTAGCAATTTTTTAATTTAATTGAGACACTTTGTATGTATCTTACGTATTTGTAGTAATCTAATTAATTAAGATTAACATATTTCTTAATTAGTGCAGTGATTAGGTGTGTGTTAACTTCATATTAACTTAAGAAGCATTCGAGGCTTCCATGGTTGCATGGAATGAAGAGGTAAGACCTTTTATATGTTGATCTATGATGTGGTATTTTCCATTGGGTTGTAATGTCCCCCAATCCCTTTGTTATCCCTCTACGAGGAAGGTGATCTATTCAGATTTGGTAGTGACCCTTGGAAGTGCAAGTTTCCAATGTACGAGTCGTGTTTGCCCCTTTGAGGAACTTGATTCACATATGTGCAAAAATGTATGTGTGAAGATAAACATGCGTTTGTGTGTATTTTGTGTATATGCATGTGTCCGTGTGTGTTGAGTATGTAATATGCAAATTGGAAGAGAGGAGGGGTTTTATTGAAATGGGTATTATATAGGACCCAAAAGGTTTGGGTAGTGGGTGCGGTAAGTGTGTGCTCTCGTTGAGGAGAGTAGTCCCATGTTAGGAGGCCTAGTGGGTTCTCTTGTGGGGAGAACTAAAGAGGTTCTCTTGTGAAGAGAACTATTTAGGCTTTTACACAACTCTTGTGTGGTCCTTCACAAGGGAATAAGTTCATATGTGTAGTTCGACACAAAAAATTGTCCCTTTGTCAGAAGTTCCCCATGGTTCTAGCTCAATGTGCTCTTATTCAACTTTTCTTCCTTTGGATTTGGGTCCACATACATCACGCCACTTTTTCCTCCATATATCATTCTCCTTTAAGACATAAATGTAGTTGAGATTTTCGTGAGGTTCGAGTAGAGACAAAGTATCTCGAACAAAATGTTTGTAGTTGAGGCGAGACTTCAAAATATTGCACCTGACAAAAAAAACAGAAACAATTGCTAGGTATAGACAATCGAAACATAGTCATCCTTTTTTTTTAGAAATGTGGGATTATAGTAGCGACAAAGTATCTTGAAATGATTAGTGCTCATGATAACTTACATGAATAATTGTTACAACATTACCGGGCTACAAAATTGGCGCAACGACACTGAAGATTAATATGTTGAGTAGAACGAAACGTTCAAAATCCACGATTACAAAGAAGTTTATGTTTATTTGATCATGCAACTCATCAAGTAAATTCCAGTTAAAAGGGAATAGTATTATGAAAGATAGAAGCAAGGATTCAACTTTCCTTCAAGCATTGCGTTAGACTGGTCATCTGTTAAAGTTTGTGAGAGAGAGCAAGAGGAGGTTTAAGGGGGTTTATTTTGCAAATCCAATGGCACGGCTCCTTAAAAAAGCATCCCTCACCAAATGTACAAAGAATAAGACCAACTACATTGATAAGTATGTACAAAAGGAGGCGATGAGATGCATTAATGCCATTGCCAATAGTGAAATGCTAGGCGCTTAACCATCGTTGTTGTTAGAAGGGGGAAATATACATATACATATACCGTTGTTGTTGTTAGAAGTGGGACATAAATACAAATACATATACATATACATATATAGATACCATTGTTTTTTTTAGAAGTGAGACATCGATACATATACAGATACTGATATAGATATAGATATACAAATACAAATATAGATATAGATACAGATAGAGATACAAATACAATAGAGATATACATGTAGATAGAGATACATACGGATACAAATACGTATAAAGAGAGAGAGAGAGAGAGAGAGCTGGAGAGATTATTATGTAATTGCTTGTGGAGAGAAGTCTCCATAGGGAAGAGGGGCTACTTTTGTAATATATGAAAACTAGGCCACCATTTCTGATAAAATGTTTCCCATCTATCCACACAGAAGAGAAGAGAAGAGAAGAGAAGCTGCAAGCAGCTTCCAGCAGGCGATGGCGATGGCGATGGTCAGCGTCGTCCCTCCTCTTTTCTGCCTCAGCAGAAACACAGAAACTGACAGAGTAGCTAATGCTACCGTGTCCCAGAGTAAGAGTAAGAATAGCTCTCTTCCGTTTCTTCAGAAGACCGGGGGATATGATCCATACTCTTCTTCTTCTTCTTCTGAGAGTAGCGATTCTGTTCTTCTTCAACAATGGCTCACTTCGCAGAAGCTCCCGCCTCAGAAGCTCTCCTTGGAGAAGGTAGAGGCAGAGTCTGGAGGGCGCGGCCTTGTCGCGACATCCAACATCAGGAAAGGCGAGCGCCTCCTCTTTGTCCCTTCGTCTCTCATCATCACCACTGATTCGGTATGCAAATTCCTTCTCCTTTCGGAAATAATTGTTTGTTCAGTGTTGTTGACCACACAGTGTGTGTAGGTGTGATGTTTGGCCCTTTAAGGCACGTTGTGATAAAAGCTGTTCGCCATGTATGCTATGCTGTAGCCTGTTGATTGATTTTGTGAAATTTTCCTTTCTCTCGAGATCAAGTGAATTGTTTATGCATTATGCTGTTGTTCATATCGTAGAATGGATGAGATATATCACATTTTTGCCCATATAACAAATAAATTGTGTAATGTGAGGCCGTTAACCAATACCTTATCATTTATGTTATGCCTGGTTGATCACTTTGCCATTCTGAATTATTTCTTCACCCAGTCAATATGTATATGGTATGTATCTTGTTGATCATGCTGCAGCTTTGGTCAATATCTTCTTTGTCTCATTATGGCATCTTATCCTCAACAGCAAGATTGTCAATTATATGTGTAGATTTGGTGACAATCTTTATGGTGTGTGGCATCTTGTGGACAGGCTTGCTTGATGATTTTTGCTTTCTTTTTGCTTTCCTCGAATATCTCAGGAATGGAGCAACCGGCAGTCTGCCACCATTTTGTCTTCTGAAAATGTACCTGAATGGCCATTTCTTGCTACTTTCTTGATCAGTGAAGCGAGTCAGGGAACAAATTCTCATTGGTATCCTTATATCTATGCGTTGCCACGCCAGCCAGAGTCTATTCTTTTGTGGTATGTCTTTTCCAATCAGCATAGAGGCAACCTCTATTGGTTTTAGGTCATTGTATTAATTTTCTCTCTCTCTCTCTCTCTCTCCATTGATCTTTCGCTTACTCTAATTGCTTTCTTAAAGTTAATTCCTTGAAGTTTGAAAAGAAGAGGGACTGCATCACATTATGTTTTGCCTGTATTGTTCAATCAAGATGTTATTTATAAAGTCTAAAATTTGAGCTATTTAATAAAATTAGTGTTTCAAGGAATAAGTAATTTGAAAGAGTGCATCAATCTAATTCCTTCTCTGAATATATCTGTAGGATTATTTAATTTGAAATCCATAAAAAATATGTTTCAAAAACAATTATATTTGACTAGAGGCTTTTGGTCACATTGGCTTTGCATGTAATATATTGTTTAAACTATGCTGTATTTTCCTCATGGTTCCACATCCTTTGCATAGGTCAGCAACAGAGATTAACAAGTACCTTTCAGCTTCCTCAGTTGCAGATCAGGCTTTGGAGCGGATTGCAGAAGTAGAAAAAATGTAAATTTTTTAGTTTTTCAACCTCATAGGATTCATTCAGTTTCATTGTTCTTATCCTCTCTTATAAAATAACAGATACAATGACATGCACACTTCGATTTATTCAAAACATCCCCAACTTTTTCCAGAAGAGGTATGAGATCCCTCTTCTTGACCTCAATTTTAGAGTAAAAAAGCCATTTCTATTCATAACTCTGAATCGGCCCAAGTCACGCATATCATCTATGTAAAGATTTACAAGAGATAGAACTGTGTCCTGTGCTGCTGATATTGTTATTAGTGATGATGGCATTCTGCAACAAAGTTAAACATCTGAAAGATGGAGTTTCATGGTAAAGTGACTGCGATGCAAAGTCTGAGTACTTTGCTTGGGGGAAAGTATAATCTGTGTGTGAACTTCTAATATACTAGTATTCAACAGAAATAATTTTACGCCATCTTAAGTTCCAAGCATGAAGAAAAATTGATGTTCATATTCCCTTCAATTTTCTTTTATGATTAGCACCAACATGTGTATATGAGGTGTGTAGTGAATTCATGATTGATTTTTTAATTGGCTTTAAAGCCGTATATGCTTGCTAGTATATTTCAATGAAGATTCCTGTCTAACTGTTTCCCCCTCGTAATCTGAATCAGTTTTTCACAATGGAAAGTTTTAAGTGGGCCTTCGGTATTCTCTTCTCACGGCTAGTATGTACTTTTTTCTTTTCTTTATGTATATTCATAATCTGTAATCACCAATCCATGCATTATATTCTAGCTTCGTCTGTTTGTGTTGCTAATTAGGAATCCATTGGTTCTCAGTAGGTGCGTCTGCAGTCGCTAAATCAGAAGGTTGCCCTTGTTCCTTGGGCAGATATGCTAAACCACAGTTCACAAGTAATTTTTCTGGAATAGATTTTTGCTTTTGAAGAGATTACATGTTTTGGATGAAGTAGTTTGTTTGATTATTTGCGGTTCTTGCTCATATTGTTTCAGGTAGAAGCATACCTGGATTATGAAAAAACATCTGACACAGTGATCTTGACAACAGATCGACCATATCAGCCTTCAGAACAAGTATAGATATAAAATTTTATCGCTTTTTTCTAAACTGGTAAAATTTTTGTATGTATAATGAATTTGTCATGCATGTAAGAAAAAATGGTAATATTGTTATAACTGTTAGATTTTTGTAAAGACCTCAGAAATCAATCTTAGAAACAGGTTTCAATTTGCATTTGTGCATCATACTGGTGTTGTATTCAAATACTGATTTTTGATGATATAATTAATGCCTTGCAGGTCTTTATTTCATATGGGGAAAAATCAAAAGGGGAGATATTGTTGTCATATGGTTTTGTCTCTTCTGACGTTAATGAGATCGATTCCATGGAGTTAATCTTTGCACTGAAGGATGCAGATGAGATGCTTATTGAAAAAGAAAAGGCATTAAAAGAGCATGGATTATCATCGTATCCATAAACACATATTCTGTGCTAATTTGCCAGAAATGAAGATGTCTTTCTAGAACTAAATATGTCATTCCCACTGTGTCATTCAGGGTTTAGGTTTTAGCATCTATGTGAATCACCATGTGGACATAATATGCATTGTGAACCAGAAGTTTTTATTTGATTTTCTTGAAACATAAAAAAATCACAATATAAACCTAGTTTAATTGTGAGACAAAGTATTTTGTTGATTTTCTTAAGTATTAAAGACCATGCAGATATCCAGTAACAATCATGGGAATACCGTCACAACTTTTTGCATTTGCATATCTTGCGGCATGCCCTGCATCAATGTCACCAAGATTTTGTGAGGTATGAAAATGCAAAATTGAGTAGGTATGAACCTCTCTCTCCCTCTCTCCTCCCATCCCCAATATATGGCCTCCACATGGACAATAAGAAATCTAATCTCTAATATCTCCATGATAGTATTATTCCTTGGATAACATTGCATTGATATTCTCTTAGACATATTTTACTTGCTAAGGAAATTTTATATGATATTTCTTCTTCACTCTCACTCATTTGATGCTTTGCTTCATGAAGTTGGCTGCAGCAGCTGCATCTAAAGTGGCACCAGGATTTCTGGATCGTTTTCAACCATCTATATACGATATACCAAGAGATGTTGATATTGAGGCTCATGAACTAATTTTAAAAGCTGTTGAAGCCTCTCTTTCAAAGCTAACAAAATTTCTGGAGGTAAACATCAACTGCCAATTATTGTTGCACATGAAGCAATGTACTTGGTATTTTGTGAAGTGCTGGGTCATGTTTTCCAGTGATCAATCATTGTGCATATAAAGAAATATACTTATAAAAGCTTCACCAATTATGTTGAATCACATAACATAGGAATACTAGTATGCAATAGTTACCAAGCTTTAGCAGGAAAATATTTTGTAATGCTGCTAACCTATCTGGATTTTTGAATATTTGTATGTTGAGGTTTTAGGTGAACCAAGCTTCAAATGGTGCTTTTAATTTGAAAGAAGACAAACAAAATTCCATGCAGATCTCAAAGCTTAAGATGGCTTGTGCACTATGTGCTAGCGAACAGAGGATTCTTCATCGAGTACAATATGTATGTGTTTTCTGAATTACTCTTTTGAATCCAGTTTACAATATGAATATGTGTATTGTATATTATGAATTTGGGTTGTGGAATAGGTTCTTAGGACTAAATTGCGGGAGCTTCGTGCTAAAAAGGCATACCAAGGAACATCTTCAGATAGCAATTCGAACTTTCTATATGGGCTCAGAAAGCTTTTTAAGTGACCTAAAAACCAACCTCTTTAAGAACTTTAGTTACATGGGAGGTTGGTAATTTATAGTATATTCACACTGAACACTTCACAAATAGCTTCTCAAATATGCAAAGAAACATGTTATAGATTGTGTTTTATAGGTGCTTCAAAATTAAGCATTGTATATTATTTGACTATTTTATAAACATGCGCCTTATGAACCCAACCTAAAGATGCAGATAGTAGAAATGTATTTTTTTAACTTCACCTCAGAATTTGATAATCCTTGAATATTATTAATAATTCAAGCATATATGTAAAGCTATAAATATCAACAAAAGGACATTCCTTTTACAAGAAATTAGTTCGACCATTTCACGGTAAGCATATTCTGAAAAACCCCTCTTTAATTAAGTTAGTCTATTGGATTTATACTCAGATTGAAGTTTCGTGCTATTTTTGGAAAAAGAAGTTTCGTGCTATTAAGAACAACACATTACTTCAACTACCTCCTAATGAGAAACCAATGATGTTGCCTAGCCTCAATTTGCAATAGAACTCCTTGGAGTGGACATTTCACGCTATTTGTTTAGAAATGCCAATCTGTGTAGCAACGCTTGATTCTAATTGTTGCAATGACATTGGTATAATGGCTTAATGATAATATATCCACTCTAGCCTTGAAGTTGATTTGCAATCCTAAGACACCATAAGCTCGTACACATGCTACTGAATTGTACAAGTGTTTGTCTTGGTTACTAGGGTAAGTGTTGGTTATCAATATCATCTTTGGCCATGAATTTGATTTTGCAGTCCTATGACATCATAAATTCATGTATATATGCTGCTCAATCTCATGACTTCAGCTTTTACTTGATTACTAAGGCAAGTGATTCTCATTCCTCAAGTACCGGCATTCTAAGCGTTTCAAAAGTCTGGTTATTAACTTACGTAACGCCACTTTCGTGAATGTAAGCCTCTATGATAGATAATGAAGTTTAATTTGTCTGTTTCGACCTTGAGAGGTGGTTAATAATTTCAGTGTTACCACCTGTTTACCATGGTTCCACAAAATATGACAGTTCCTTCATGAGTAGGCCAAGCTTGTTTGACACTAGTATACATGAGGAATGTCCCTCATACTAAGTAAGTTAATAACTATAGCTTGTTTGATGTCACCAGTAATACATGCACAAACAACTACCAAATGCCTATTACATGTACTCACGTCAGTCAACGAGAGATTGCATGCACACTGTTTCAATAAGGTGGGTCACATGCACATCCTCCTGTGTCCAAATGCTATCACTCCAGCACTTGAGTGATTAATAGTTGGAATCACAAAAGATTCCTATGAGGCACACAAGCTGTCTTTTGGAAAAATTGAGACTTAAAGTAACATTAAGGTAATACTAGATGAAGTAAGCAAAGTGGGAAAATTTTGGGAAAAATCACAATTTTCTTAACAATGTTAATGAATTTTTTCTCAAGGTTGAAAGTATGTTCCAACTAATTCCATTCCGTCAAAAACTAACATCCTGTTGATGTGTAGTCTCTGGTACCAACATTCACAGACCTAGCATATCATTGTGTTCTATTCACTATAGAAGCATGGACAAACAATTGAGGGATCCAGGACCATGTGCTAACTTCATATTTTCAATTTAAAAGTCAACATAGAAAATTCCATACCAAAGAGTTCTCATATCGGTTCCCTTAAACTAACATCTTGACTCATTTAATGCTCACTTGTATAAAAATAGGAGTAAGGATTAAGGAACACATGAAAAATAAAAAAAGACAAGCAAACTAAGTGAATGAAGACTTTACAAAGCTTTGATCACATATGTAGCAAACAGCCTTTATTGAGATTTTCTACTTTTTTTGTCAACACAACTGAACATTTCACTCACCATGAAGATATTTTAAAATAAAATTTTACAGCATTTCAATCAAGAAATCTTTCTGCATAAAAATGTCGATGAAATTGTTCATCACATTTACCAATCAATGCCCAAACCCCTTGATATGAAGAGACCATCAACATATTTGGACAGTTTATCCACAGCAGTGACATATTCCTGCATAAAAGTTCTAGCTGAATACTCTGCACAACAAAAGGTAATTTAGACTTTGTGGAAGTTTTTGCAACAAACAAACCAATATCACAATTGGAACAACTCAAAAGAGGTGAACTAGTGCCTACATCACTGACTCCACAAAACAATTACAACGGAACCTAATATAATCCGCATAAACTCTTCACCACATAAGGACAAAATTCAATCTGCAGATGATATCAAGCTCCCTATAGCTCTAATGGAGCAGATCTCTCACCCATGATAAATAAACATATATGAGTTTTCTCATTCTCCAAAGAGTACTCAGAACATGGCAATAATTGTTATAACACCTATTGCCATTTTTGTTAATTGTAACAATTTGGATCTATTAGCATATATGGTAGGTATGAATATCTCCATCACTAAAAATATGTGTCCATATGATAATTTTTTGTCGAGTAGGACGAGTCAATTACCAAAACATTGCATAAACAGGTGAGGATCATACCATCTTCATTGAGCTTTTCCAGCAATTGGGCCTTTGTTGGAAGTGTATACATTCCTGCCGCTACTGCTGCTCTGATTGGGTAGCTATGATGTGGTGAAAAGACTTGTGTATATGCTCGTGATGCAGAATCTCTCATAGATTTACACCTATCAAAGAGACAGCAGCAAGATCTCTTTAACATGTGAAAAAAAATACTAAAAATCTAAATAATTTACTTCGAGGAGTAAAATGAAAAGCCTTATGGAATAGAAACATTACTCAGAATCCATGAGGCCTTCAAACAATACTCTCACCATGTCAAGGCCTCGCTTTACTCTCAGTAGATTTCGAGAATGACTCCCCGCAACCTTAACACAGTCATCTTTGATATCTAATTCAATAAGGGATTGTAGCGTCATGTCCTTGGACACCCCTGCTAGATCATTGACCTGTAAACCAAATAAAATGCAACTTTCTACCAGAATCCAAATCCAAATATATCCTCTCCGAAGAAGCTTATACATTTCATTAGAAAGAGAACTTATTCAAATTTCATCCAATATAGACATGCAAATACTTTGGATAACAACTGCTGCATCCATCACTTCCCAAGGAACCGAATACAACACTAACTCCCCTGCATCAAGATGTTCCATGTCATCTTGTGGCATTCATGATGAGCATACTACATCATTGTTAACCATGATTGGCAGGTAACGATGTTCTAGAATAGAAACTCTTCTCATTAATATGGAATGGAAGTCACGTTCTCAATCTCCATTATTTCCAGTGCTAACATCCCACATCAAAATATCAAGTTTTCCCTGTGCTAAATCCATGTTCATGACTCTTATTTATGGCAAAGAAAATCTAGGCCCATATAAGAGATTTATCTGGATAACAAATGAATCAACCTCCCTCCCTCTATTTCTAAATACAGAGATATCTCTAGTCCTTAGACATCCTCCGCATTAGGACCTCCCATATAACTAGCCTTCAATTCATCCTACACTATTTGCATTTACCCTTACACATTGTGCTGCACATTCAGTATTCCACTGCTAACGCCAGGGAAAGTTGCGAAATCTTATTTCCAAAAGACAACGAATTTTAGGTCAAATTTACACCTTTATATACTAACAATCAAAGGTAGCATAAACTACGATATGTTCAGAATCTCTCTCTCTCTCTCTCTCTCTCTCTCTCTCTCTCTCTCTCTACCTTGGAGACATAGTCACGCTCAGCGAATTTGAAAGCAATTCCAAGGTGTCGAAAGAGTACAGAAACCCGAGACGAGGCGTTGGCGAAGGACACGACGTCCACATCTCTGATCCTCTCCATCTCGCCGTCACCACGCTCCTCTTCATCATCATCTTCCTTAACGAGCTTGAGGTCCGAAGAATCTGCGAGGAGTTCAGAGAAGGCTCTGCAGATCTCTTGGAGAGGCCTTCCGTCTCGCATGGCTTCTCTCTTCTTCTTCTTCTTCTTCTTCCTCCTCCTCCTCCTTCTTCCTTCTTCTTAGTTAAATACCCCTCCAATTTTCATAATTCCGAAAATACCCCTCCAATGGTTTTGCATAATTCTGAAAATACCCCTCCAATTTTCAATGAGGCCATACCTCCCTCCGTTATCTGTAATCTTCACTCATGCACTTCAAAGGAGGAGGAGGCGGCACACAAAGGATCCAGAAGAAGGTATACAAGTACTTCCTAAAAGACAGAGGTATCTTTCGAAGCACCTGAATAAGAGAACGAGAACACCATTGACAGTGGTTTGCAAGGAGGAGGAACATACAACTTTGGTGTCTGAATTCCAAGATAGTCCTTGGGGCATGCCACATGGGTATCACCATATGTGGGCAACATTCGTGAAGCTAAAGAAAAATTATTGATGGCCACGAATGTACAAGGATGTCGCCTACACTCAAGTGTTGACACTGAAATGTGCTACCCACTTGTCATACACTTTAAGTGTATGGTGGACTTAGTAGTCAGGTTGATGGGGGTGGGGTAGATGAAATACTTGGTGCTTGCAAGTGAGGACCTTAAGAACCATGTGGATGGAAGAGCCCTAAGAAACAAAACTATAGTGGTGGTATGCAAGTTCCTCCTAGAAGAAGTCATATGTCGATATGGCTATGTTTGCAAGATAGTGCTAGATGGTTCAGAGTTAAATAAAAACGAAGCGAGAGAGATACATGAACATTTATGAATAAAGCTCTCCCTTACAATTGCATGAGTTGAAGAGACCAAGGGGAAGATGGCGCGAGGTCATGGTCCTATAGTCAAAACAATTATTAGAACCTGTGTAGGAAGTCTGGTCCTGACTATTGCCTTATGCTTTATGGGATGATAGAACCACCCTAGACTGGGTTTATGGATGGAAATGTCGTAAGAGGATGAAATGAGCAAAGAATACTTCACTCTTGCAATGAGGATAAGACATCTTGAGAGGAAACCGAAAGACCTGGAGTTGGTAATGGACCGATTGAAGGTTATTAGGGTCAAGAATAAGGGTAGGTTCAAACGGATGCACCCACTATGACTGAGGAAGATTGAAGAGGGAGATTGAGTGATCGTGTATGACAATAGACTTTATATCTAGCATAGCTCATCGAGGAAGTTCGTGAGCCAAAGATTTGGGTTATATGTGATGACCAACACAAATGACAATGGTAGCTACTACTTGTTGAACTGGACAGAGAATCGGCTAGAAAAAGAGTGATGTTCTTCAAGAAGCGGTAGGAGGAGCCGGATCTCAAAAGACTTGAGGAAAATGAAGATACTGAAGAGCAAGGTGCACAGAGTGAGACAAACGAGGGATGACTACCCTCAACCTCACCATTCTTGGCACATACTATAGGTTGTGTGCGTTTGGTGGTGGTGGATGTCATGACATGGTGGGCTCAAAGGGGGAATAAGGAGAAAAAGGGCATTGATTGTGTGGGGAAATGAGTATAGTTAAAATCTTGACGCATGAGTGCATCCGTCTTATCTACCCTTTATGCATCTCGATTAAAAAGGCGACATTTGTGCATTTATTATGGTTGGTGGACATCTTTCTCACTATAAAAAGGGGACTTAGAGGCATTATTTTGGTGTTCGATATTTTTGTTCTTGGTTTTTAGGGTTTTGGTATAAATTTTCCTATGTCATTTTAGTGTCATGAATACATAAACATCATGGCTTCACCTAGGCTTGAACCCAAGACCTTGTAATACATAATCAAGAACCCAACCATTAAAATAACTTATGATCATATGAGATGATAAAAACTACTTCTTGTAATACACCGATTATTGTAAAAATACTCTGGAACATTCTAGAACATTCTATAATATCCTAGAACATCATAGAATATTCTAGGTCTATAACATTATAGAAATCTCTAGGCTATTCTATAGGAACCTATAAATAGGGGCATACATGTATTCTCAAATCAATTCGAATCAACACCAGTCTTAAGCTCTCATCGCCTATCTTGTATCCATTCTCATTCTACTTGTAGAAAGTAGCGTGCGGAAGCAGGTATGAAGACCGAACAGAAGGAAGAACACTCAGGTTTAATGGAGAGCTTGAGCTTACGCAGTATACGCGGGAGAGACAGAGAGAGTGAGAGAGAACACAAGAACTACATTCAACAATAATACTCTGTCTGTACATAAGTCGTGCTCAGTGAACACTTTTATACAAGTCCTAGAAGGACTGACCGAAGTACTGACAGTACTTCAATGCTCATCAAGAGCTCCTACACTAACTCCCAAATATATTCCTCACGGAGTATCTTTCCTAACGACCTCCTGGTTTACGCACTCGGCCTAACCGATCGGTCCCAACCGATCTAGTCCTCGGCTTCTTCAGCCGATCCGGCCGATGTTGAGCTTGTCTCTCAACACTCCCCCTCAAGCTCAACTTGAGGCTCTTCGGGATCTTCACAGCACCGGTTCCTCCTGGCTTCTCGCCTCGCTCGCGCTCCTCGACCTGTTCGACTCCGCGCGCTTCGACCCTTCCGGTCGGCTTGTCTGCTCATGTGGCCCTTATCAGCTCTTCTGCTGTTGCGGTGTTGACGCTTCTCCTGTTGCCTTTTCTTCCGCTTGGGCCTCGGTTGATTCAGCGTATCTGAATCAACCATCCGAACCGACTCGGCTACCTCCGATCGGTCTTCGCTCTCGTCCGAGTTGGCTGTCTCCAACTCGTCTTCGGTCTTCTCGCCCTTGATGACGTCATCTTCCCCATGTGTGGTTGGCTTCAGCTCTCTCCTTCGGCTGCTCCCCTTCTGTCCTCTTCCGAACTTTTCCGCGGGTCCGCCCTCGGCTTCTTCAGCCGATCCGAAGTAGTCGAACTCGACAAACGAGTCAACCGACTCGGTGGTGTCGCGGTCTCCGCTCCTTTCCTGCTGCCTTGCTTGGTCGTTCGGGACTGTTCTCCCCCTCAAGTTTGGCATGTCGAGGTGACGCAATCCGAGCGCACCTGAGAATTGCCGCAACTTGTCCAGACCAAGAGGCTTGGTGAAGATGTCGGCAATCTGCCGATCCGTCGGCACGTACTGAAGTTCGACTTCACCGGAAAGGACACGCTCACGGACGAAATGGTAGTGCACCTCAATGTGCTTGGTCTGTGTGTGGAAAACGAGGTTTTTCGCAAGTTGGATGCTGCTGAGGTTGTCATAGTAGATCGTCGTCGGATCTGACACCTCCTCTTGCAGGTCCTTAAGTAGCCGCTTCAACCATATGGCTTCGCATGTTGCGACAGCCGCTCCTCGGTACTCAGCTTCGGTGCTCGACAATGCAACTGTCGGCTGCTTCTTACGGCTCCACGCGATCGCGGCACTCCCGAGGGAGAACGCGTATCCAGACGTGGATCGACGATCGGCGGCGTTGCAACCCAATCAGCATCGGTGTAGCCGACTAACTGCGCGGCTGCACCGGTCCGATATAACAGTCCCCAGTCCTTAGTGCCATTGACATACCGAAGTATGCATTGCGCACACTGAAGGTGCTCCTCGGTAGGTCACGCCATGAACTGACTGATCACCCCGACTGGATAACTGAGGTCGGGTCGGGTGATGGTCAAGTATATGAGGCTTCCGACAATTTGTCGGAACCTTGTCGGGTCGTATACCTTTCCCGTATCGGGACGAAGCTTGACGGTTCTATCCAGAGGAGTCGAGACGGACTTACAGTCGGCCATCCCGAGTTTGAAGAGCATACCCAACACGTAATGACGTTGGCTGATCAATATGCCTTCGGGGGTACGGATCACTTCGATCCCGAGGAAGTAATGAAGGTCCCCCAGATCCTTCATGTCGAACGATGCCGCAAGCTGGAGCTTCATGTGGTCGATTTCACCTAGGTCGGTGCCGGTGATGACCAAGTCATCAACATATAGTAAAATACTAACCGGTCCGAGTCGACCTTTCCGGATGAACAGGGAAGAGTCCGATTTTGTCGTGACGAAGCCCATCCGACGCAGTTGTTACGTGATCTTCGCGTTCCAGGCACGTAGGGCTTGCTTCAGTCCGTAAAGGGACTTCTTCAGTCGGCATACTGCCGAGGAGTTCGTTCCGGAGTGAAATCCGGGGGGCTGTACCATGTACACCTGTTCCTCAAGGTCACCTTGCAGGAACGCATTCTTTACATCCATCTGATGTAAGTGCCACCCCTTCGCCGCAGCTACTGCGAGCAAAGCACGGACGGTCGTCATTTTCGCGACCGGCGCAAACGTCTCATCGTAGTCGATGCCGTGTTTCTGCACGTAGCCCTTTGCCACTAGCCGAGCCTTGTACCGGTTAACAGAGCCATCGGTGTTGTACTTGACCTTGTACACGCACCTACACCCGATCGGTTTTACCCTTGTTGGTGCGTCAACCAGGTCCCAGGTCTCGTTTTCCGCCAATGCGTGCATCTCTTCCTCCATCGCGGCACGCCAATTCGCGTTTTTAGCTGCTTCTGCGTAGCTCTCCGGCTCACGCACTTTCGCTACACGGGTCATGTACGCATAATGATGCGCCATGTACTCGTTGTATCCGAACCGCAAAACAGGATTCTTCTGGCGGGTAGATCGGCGTAATCTCACATTAGCCGATGTCGAGGCCTTCTCGGTCGACGTGGTCTTCACCTTTAAAGACCCGTCACCGGTTCCCTCGGAGTCGGATTCGCGTCGGTCTGACTTGTTCCTATCCGTGCCAGAATCCGACACCTTCTTCTTCCTTTTCTCTTTGCGCGTAAACCGTCTCCTCGGCTTCCTGCGCGGGGAATAAACGGCCGAGTCTCCACTACTCGCCGACTCTTCATCGGACTGGTCGTACCGACTCAGTCGTCCAATCGGTCCACTTAACCGGAGTGAAATCGGACTCTCGTCACGGGTCTCGATTTCGGGCTCATCCGGAGGCATCTCGGCCTCTCTAACCTCATCGTCAGAGCTCGGATTGGAGTCGGGGTTCGGAGTCGGGGGCTGGTACTAGGACGCGGACTCGTCAAACACAACGTCGCGGCTGACACGCGCTTGTTTGGTGCGAGGGTTATAGCACTTATAACCCTTCTGCTCGTCTGAGTAACCGACCAAGATGCATTTCTCGGCCTTTGCGTCCAACTTCCTCCTTTTCTCCTTCGGTATATGCACATACGCAATGCTACCGAACACCCTCAAGTGTCGCAAGTTCGGCTTCGTTCCGAAATATAGCTGGTGCGCCGACACTTTGTCTCCGATCCGGTTCTGGATGTATACCGCGGTCCTTACCGCCTCGACCCAGTAGAACTTGGGCAAGCTCTTCTCCTCCAGCATTGCCCGTGCCGCTTCCACAATCGACCGATTCTTTCTCTCGGCCACGCCGTTCTGCTCCGGCGTGTATCTACAACTGAATTCGCGCCGAATTCCCATTTGTTGTAGATAACCGTTGAATTGACCAGAAAAGTACTCTTTCCCGCCATCCGACCGTAGGCACTTGATCTTTCGTCTCGTTTCCTTTTCCACGAACCCTTTGAGGTCCCGGAAACAGTCGAAGACTTTGCTCTTCCTCTCAATGAGGTAGATCCACGTGTGCCGCGTGTGGTCGTCGATGAAGGAGACGAAATATCGGCTCCCACCAAGACTAATGTTTTGTGCTGGCCCCCATACATCGGAGTGTATAAGGTCGAGCTTATTCCGGCTCCGGTTTCGCTTGTTTGGGAAAGGAAGTCGGTGTTGCTTCCCGAGCTGGCAGGCTTCACAAATTTGTGCCTTTCGGCCACTAAATTTGGGCAATCCGAATACTACCTGTTTCGTTTGCAGATCTTGAAGCCGCTGGTAGTTGACGTGGCCTATCTGCTTATGCCACAAGTTGATGTCCGACTCGGTTTTTCTTCCCTTTGCGAACATTGCGGTGCCGCCGTCAGTGGAGTCGAGGATGAACATCCTCCCGTCTCTGCGCCCTTGCACAATCACACGGCCTTCTTCCTCAATGAAGCACCCGAGGTGTGTAAACCGAACCTCCATCCCTTGGTCGACGATCTGTCCGACCGAGACCAAGTTTTTCGTGATTGTCGGGACGTGCAGCACGTTCATGAGTTTCCCTTTCTGCCCAACATGGCTAAGGGGAACTTCTCCGACATTCGCGATCGGATGCGTAGTGTCGTCTCCAGTTGCGACTACTCCATGTTGTATCGGTTTTTCAAGGTACGAGAACCACTCCTTATGGCTTGTCATGTGGTTTGACGCGCCGAAGTCTACGTACCACACCTCGTCCGATCTCGGGGTGGTCTGCTTCATTGAGTTTACTTCGTGTCTCGTCACGAAGACAGACCCTTCTCCGGCTCTCCCGGAGTCTTCGGCGTAGTGCGATCGCTACCGATTTCCCTTGTCGGTATGTTTGGAGCCGTTTCCGGAACCGGTTCTCTCCGAATCAGCACGCTTCTTCCAACACTCACTTTCCCTGTGGCCTTTCTTGCCATAGTACCAGCACTCTGCGATGGCCTTCCCTTGCCGGTTCTCATTGCTTCGACTCCCCCTGTTTCCGAAGGGTTCGGAGTTGCTGTCAGCATCACTTCGGTGCCTTCTTCCTTGATCTCGTCGGCCGCCTCCATTGCGCCCCGACTCGCCTCGTCCTCCACGTCCACGGGGCCTATCTCCCTCCGTGTACAACATTCTGTTGTCGGCGTGCGTGCTTGTAGACGCACCCGCGTGGTTCTCCTCTACCAGGAGCATTGACTGTAAGTCGAAAAAGGACGGCATATTCTCCCGGGTACACACAGCCGTTCGGAACGCTCCGAACTTCGACGCCAAACCTCCAAGATAGATCTGGACCATCTCACTCTCCTCAATGTTCACCTCTATGGAGGCGAGGGAGTCGCAGATATCCTTGATCTTCGAGGTGTAGTCCGCCACCGACAAGTCGCGTTGTCGTAGGTTGCTCAACTCTTGTCGGAGCTGAAGCTTCCTAGCTGTGATGCTTGCGGCGAAAATCTTCTTCAGATTTTCCCATGCACCCTTCGACGTCTATGCATCCCGAACATAGCTCAATAGTTGTTCGCCCACACACGACGCGAAGCAGTATAATACCCTACTCGCCGATTGCTCCCACGACGGGAAGTCTCTGTGTGTCGATTCGGGTGCCGCGTCATTAGCTCCTTCGACATAACTCCAATAGCCGTGCCCGAGCAGGTATTGGTGCATCTTGTAGGACCAAGACGCGTAGTTGGTTCTATCGAGCTTCTCTGTTGGAAGCGAGCTCGCCATGCCTCTATCCATCGTTCTTCTTGTTCTTCTTCGTCAAGCTGTGTCGACTGCAGAGAGGTTCTCAACCCTCGCGCTCTGATACCATGTAGAACGTAGCGTGCGGAAGCAGGTATGAAGACCGAACAGAAGGAAGAACACTCAGGTTTAATGGAGAGCTTGAGCTTACGCAGTATACGCGGGAGAGACAGAGAGAGTGAGAGAGAACACAAGAACTACATTCAACAATAATACTCTGTCTGTACATAAGTCGTGCTCAGTGAACACTTTTATACAATTCCTAGAAGGACTGACCGAAGTACTGATAGTACTTCAATGCTCATCAAGAGCTCCTACACTAACTCCCGGTTTACGCACTCGGCCTAACCGATCGGTCCCAACCAATGCGGTCCTCAGCTTCTTCAGTCGATCCGGCCGATGTTGAGCTTGTCTCTCAACACTACTTTAATACATTCATTCTTCTCTTATCATTTCATTCCTCTCTTCTTGTGATCTCTTTATATCTTTCTTCTGTCACTTTATCTTTTGTCTTGGTTCTGACAGTTTGATTTGAATTTTTCTCTCTCCTTTATCCTCCTCTATAAACATCACGAAACCATGGCTGCCATCAACTCAGAAGAATATCTCACCCTTGTTGCTGAAATGGAGAATCTTAAATCCAAGTTCGCATCTCTTGAATTAGAGAATCAATGTCTTCTTGAAGATCTACAAAAGGTTACTGTGGAGAAGCAACAACAAATAGAGAAGTTTACGCGACGGGTGCAACAACTAGAGTCAACAATCGTAATTTTACAACAACAAAGGGTCGAAGGTCAAGGAATTATCAAGGAGCCCAAAATCAGCCTCCTCGCTAAATTTGATGGTTCGAGGGCGTATTTTCGAGGTTTCTTGAATCAAGTGCGGTTGGTAATTTAAATGCATCCCATGCGTTATCCGGCAGATGCATCTCGAGTTGGGTTAGTGGGAACCTTATTCACTGGCATAACGTTATCGTGGTTTGCTCCATTATTAGAGACAAATTCTCCTCTACTCCATAATTTCGAGGAATTTGCCAAAGAATTTAAGGCTTGCTTTGGAGATACAGATGGGGCAAGAACAACGATCAACAAGATTCGTACACTACGTCAAGGTGATCAGCCAACATCGACATATGCAACCAATTTTTGTCTCATCGCAAGCGATATTCCTTGGGGCGAACAAGACCTAATGGAGCAGTTTTGTTCCTGTCTTCGTAGCGATGTAAAAGAATTACTTCTTACATTCCTCGAGGATCCAAAATCTCTTATAGAAGCTATTAGTCGAGCAATATGGTGCGATAATCATCTTTTTGAGTGTCGATGTGAACAAAAACAACAAATAACAAGATCAAGATTCACACCAACTTATAAATCAGTAACTGCACAGTCATCTCCAAGGAAAACATACAACCTTGCTCCTACTCCAAGGCAACCACGTAGTCCAGCCCCAATGGATAGGCCTACACCCATGGAGATCGATATGACCCAATGATGAGGACCGTTGTCGAATGAAGAGAAACAACGACGTCAAGCAAACCGTCTGTGCTTATATTGCGAAGGTCCAGGACATATAGCCATTCATTGCTCCCGTCGGCCAAGACGTTAGGTAAATCAAATTCACTATGACAATAAAATTGAGTCTAACATTTTAAAAGCACTTAACGTCCTAATATTATGAATAATCCACCCTTCTCCAATAAGTTTGAGGTCCTAAGCCAATTAGAAGAGGAGTGTAGAAACAAATAGCGTGCGGAAGAAATAGAAAGCAGAAAGCAGAAAACAGGTTTAATGGAGAGCTTAACAGTATGCGGGAGAGATAGAGAGAGAGCACACAAAAACTCAATTCAAAAAATACTACTCAGTCTGTACATCATATGTGTTCAATGAACACTTTTATACAAGTTCATTCGGACTGACAAAAGTACGATGTACTTCAATGCTCACAGGAGCGTCTGACACTAACTACGAGATATTAACTCCCTAGTAGACTAGCTGCTACTTGGCTTCCAGTTACTGTTTGATCCAGTTAACCGGCTCCCCAGCTCACCGGCTCACTTACTCATTCAGCCGATCCGGATCCGATTGAGCTTGCCGCTCAACACTCCCCCTCAAGCTCAATTTGAGGTCAGATCGTAGTGTCAGTCTCTATGGCAGCCAGTCTTTCCACCTGGCTCCTTCTGGCGTCACTCCGCCTCGCTCGCGCTCCTCGTCCGGTCCGGTCCCATTTGCCGTGACCCTTCTTTTCCTGCGCACCTCGACTTCCTTGATCGGCTTGTCTGCTCAATAGGCCCAATTCAGCTCCCTCGCTGTTGTGACTTTGGCTTTTGCCGATTCATTGATCCCTTCGTGTTGGCGTCAACTTTTGCTGCCTTCTTGTCCTCTTGGCCTTGAATTGATCTGGTTCTTCTGAATCCTTCTGTAGAACCAAATTAGTTGTCTCTGATTCGTTCCAGCTCTTGTCCGAATCGGTTGCTCCCGATTCGTCTTCTGGGTCCAGGCCCTTCACCACATCAGACCATGTCCGGGTCTTGGCCTTCTTCTTCCGGTCAGCTTTGTCCTTCTTGACTCTGCCTCCGCTGCCACTTGTTCCGACTTGTTCGGATGTGTCAACTTCCTTTGTCGACTCGGATCCTTTCTTCTTCCTATCTCTCCCCTTCTCGGTTCTACCCCCATCGGCGCAATCAACAATCTCTTTGCCTTTGCCTGTTCCGGTGGTGTCATTGCCCATTCTCCCCCTCAAGTGTGGCACATCGAGATGCTGAACACCAAGCATTTCGGTGAAGTGCTGCAACTTGTCCGATCCGAGCAGTTTGGTGAAGATGTCGGCAACTTGCTGATCCGTATGAACATACTGAAGTTCGACTTCACTGCTCAGGACACGCTCACGCACCAAGTGGTAGTGCACTTCAATGTGCTTTGTGCGAGCATGGAATACGGGATTCTTGGCGAGCTACATGCTGCTTATGTTGTCGCAGTAGATCAGGATCGGGGTCGGCAACTCAATCTGTAGGTCTTGCAGCAGTCGCCGAAGCCAAATGGCTTCACAGGTGGCAATGGTAGTGCCCCGGTATTCAGCCTCAGTGCTCGACAGAGCAACTGTTGGCTGCTTTTTGCTGCTCCACGCAACAACCGGGCTACCAAGGGAAAACATATAGCCAAAAGTGGAACAGTGATCTGATGCATCGTCGGTCCAGTTGGCATCCATGTAGCCGACTAGCTCTTCGGTCATACCTCGCTGGTATAACAGTCCTCGGTCCTTCGTCCCGCTCACATACCGCAGTATTCGGTGCACGCACTGAAGATGCTCGACGGTCGGCTTTTGCATGAATTGACTAATCACACCGACCGGATAGCTGATGTCGGGTTGGGTGATGGTCAAATATATAAGGCGTCCGACAATTTGTCGGAACTGTTTCTCATCGCAGGCCGGTCCGGAGTTGGGACAGAGCTTCTGTTTCCGGTCCAAGGGTGTAGAAATAGGGCGGCATTCCATCATGCTGAACTTACAGTACAAGATATTCAACACATAGTGTCTCTGTGAGAGCAATATGTCGTCGGGGGTTCGAATCACCTCGATCCCAAGGAAATAGTGAAGGTCACCTAGATCCTTCATCTCAAATGCGTCCAACAGTTGGGACTTGACTCGGCTGATTTCATTGAGTTCAGGTCCGGTGATGACTAGATCATCAACATATAGCAAGATGCAAACCGGACCGTCTGGACCTTGCCGAATGAACAACGAAGAGTCGGACTTGGAGGTTGCAAACCCCAACTTACGCAATCGATGCGTAATCTTTGCATTCCAAGCTCGGGGGGCTTGCTTCAGGCCATAAAGTGACTTCTTCAGCCGGCATACAGCCGACTTGTTCATCTCCGACTGAAAACCGGGAGGTTGGGTCATAAAGACCTCTTCTTCTAGATCTCCTTGAAGAAATGCATTCTTCACGTGCATTTGGTGAAGATGCCACTCCCTTGCCACAACAACTGCTAGCACCACACGAACCGTCGTCATCTTCGCTACCGGATCGAAGGTCTCGTCGTAGTCGATTCCGTGGGTCTGTGCGTATCCCTTTGCCACTAACCGAGCCTTGTACCGGTTAACTGAACCGTCAACGTTGTACTTTACCTTGTACACCCACTTGCATCCGATCGGTTTATTGTGACGGGGAGGGTCAACCAGGTCCCATGTATCGTTGGCATCAAGTGCCCGCATCTCTTCCTCCATAGTGACACGCCAATTTGCATCCCTTGCCGCTTCTGCATAGCTCTCTGGCTGACGCACTTCCGCCACCGGGGTCATGTACGCATAGTGATGCGCCATGTACTCATTGTACCCGTACTCCTTAACAGGTTCCTTCTGGCGGGTTGACTGGCGTAACCCACTGTTACCCGGTTTGAGGCCCTTCTTGGCCGGTTCGGTCTTTGATGCCGAAGAGCCGTCATTTTCCTTTCCGGAGTTGGATCCGCTCTGATCCGACTCATCATTGCCAGTTTCATAATCCGACATCTTCTTCTTCCCCTTCTCTTTGCGTGTGAACCGTCTCCTCGGTTCCTTGCGCGGGGAGAGTACGACAGAGTCTTCACTACTCGTCGGTTCCTCTTCTGACTGGTCGGATTGATCCAGTCTCTCGTTCGGCCCACTCAACCGAAACGATTCCGGACTCTCTTCTTGAGTTCCGGATTCATCTCTTCTATCTGGACCGGTTCAGGTTCACTAGCCTCATCCTCCGATATCGGGTCGGGGTCGGAAGTCGGAGCCGATAAGGCATACCATGATGTCGTCTCATCAAACTCAACATCACCGCTAACTCGGACCTGCTTCGTCCAAGGGTTATAACACTTATACCCCTTTTGCTCATGTGAGTAGCCGACAAGGATGCACTTCTCCAATTTTGCATCCAGCTTCCTCCGCTTCTCATCCGGCACATGCACATATGCTATGCTGCTGAAAATCCGAAGGTGTCTCAAATTCGGCTTGCGCCCGAAATACAGCTCATGTGCGGACACCTTGTCACCGATCCGGTTTTGGATGTAGACGGCCGTCCGGACCGCCTTCGCCCAGTAGAAATGGGGCATGCTCTTCTCATCCAGCATTGCCCTTGCCGCGTCGACAAGCGACCGGTTCTTCCTTTCGGCCACACCGTTTTGCTCCGGTGTGTATCTGCAGCTGAACTCTCTCCGAATTCCTGTTTGCTGTAGATAACTGTTGAATTGGCCGGAAAAATATTCTTTTCCACCATCTGACCGTAGGCACTTGATCTTCCTCTTTGATTCCCATTCAACCATGCTTTGGAGGTTCCGGAAACAGTCGAATACTTTGCTCTTCTGCTCAATGAGGTAGATCCATGTGTGCCGACTATAGTCGTCGATGAAGGACACGAAGTATCGACTCCCACCAAGACTCACGTTCTGTGCCAGTCCCCATACATCCGAATGAATAAGGTTGAGCTTGTTATGGCTACGGTTTCGTTCGGTGGGGAATGGAAGCCGGTGTTGGTTCCCGAGTTGGCAGGCTTCACATACTTGGGCCTTCCGACCACTGAACTTCGGCAAACCGAGAACAACTTGTTTCGTTTTCAGCTCTTGAAGCCTCCGGTAATTGACGTGGCCGATCCGCTTGTGCCAGAGATCGATGTCCGATTCAATCTTCTGTCCTTTGGCGAACAAAGCGGTGCCGACGTCATTGGTGTCGAGGATGAACATCCTCCCATCTCTGCACCCTTGCGCAATAATCTGGCTCTCCTCCTCGATGAAGCACCTGAGGTGCGTAAACCGCATCTGCATTCCCTAGTCGACGATCTGTCCAACCGACACTAGGTTCTTCGTGATAGTCGGAACGTGTAATACGTTCATTAGCTTCCCCCTCTGTCCGAGGTGGCTCAAAGAGACTTCACCGATATGCACGATTGGGTGACGAGTGTCGTCTCCGGTTTCGACAACTCCCAGTTGTTCCGATTTCTCCAGGAAGGAGAACCACTCTTTGTGGTTCGTCATGTGATTTTATGCACCGGAATCAACGTACCACACTTCCTCCAATTTGGAAGTGGTATTCTTCATCGAATTTGCCTCGTGCTTCATCACCAAAGCTGGCCCCTTACGGTGTCGTGAAGATTTTCGTCCATAGGCGGAAACCGGGGTGGAAGGGGCAAGTCGGTGGTGTGCAACATGTGCACATGTATACTAGGATATGGTGTATAGAAAGAGAGGGGACATTTTTGTCCCACATTGTAAGGTCCCTCCCTCCTTGGGCTATAAAAGGAGGGGAGGGGTCACTTATGAAGGGGTTGCCTATTTTGTGCGAGTAAGGTATACCACTTAGTCTAGGGTTCTCCCTCTTCCCATTTCGTTTTAGGGTTAGGGTTTCGGTTAGGGTTTTCTTCTTGGGTTTCCCTTTAGGGTTTTCGGATAGTCATTTTGGTGCGGCCATGGCGGCCACCACTGTTGTAACCGTTCGTTGTTTTAATGTAACTTGTTGAACATCTTGCCTCCGCCGATCTCTCCTTCGATGTTGTGGTCTCATTCTTTCCTCTTCTCCTCTTGAGCTAAGCCTCCATATCATGTCCTATTCTTTCTCCTCCACTCCCTAGTCCAAGACCCCCGCGGTCCCGCCCCTTCTACATGCACGCGCGTAACAACGCGACATCTTTGGTGAACCCGACGTGAAGGGCGGCAAGGGAGCATGGAGATGGAAGAAGACTTGGACTTCGAGGAGATGATGGCAAAAATCGTGATGGAAGCCGGACGGAAGATGGCGAAGCGAGATGCGGCTCAACAAGCCGTCGAAAGGGTGGTCGATCGAGTCGGCCGATTCAACGGGGGCGATGTCCCGAGGTTCTTGGAAGCGTACGAGGCCGAGATGGCGAAAAGGGGCGTGGACGAGGAGATGCGGCTAGAGTATTTTCCTCGAGTGGCAGCCGCATCGGTGCACAAGGAGGTCAAGGAGCTACGAGAAGCTCACGAGTCGTGGGTGTCCCTGGAGGTAGCCCTATTGGAAGCGTGCGGATACGCGAGACCGGAGTGGGTATGCCGGCAACCCGATGGGGAGCGGTCGGCAACAACGTGGCCCGCGAGCGGCAAAGAAGAGAGAGTGGCGAGTGAGTACGCACTACTGCCGGAAGAGAGCTCAACGCAAAACGGTTCGGAGGAGCTCGACCTAGAAGCGCTAATACGAGAGGCATGCGAGCTTGTGAAGGCGAAAATCGGAGCTGAAGAAGGGCTTGTTATGGAGACGGGCCGAAGGCGATCGGAGGATGCGGAGGAAGAAGCCTCCCTAGACGTAGAAGAAGGGGCCTATACGGAGGCCGGGAGAGCGTACGACGGCGAGATAGGAGAGGGTGCGGAGCAAGCGACCCTCTTGCCTTGCGGTGAAGGGACGGCCATGGAGGCCGGTAACTACGGATTCGGGACATGGCGGCCCGAAACATTGAGTGAGGAGCGGACAAGCGGCGGTGCCGCGACCTTACACACACCGGTCCTAGAGACTCCGGCATCCGGCCCGAGAGCCGGTGTGAGACCTAGAGTGACGGACGGTGGCGGCGGCAAGGCAGGCAACCGAGACGACGGCATGGGAGAGATGGTGGCAAGCGTAGTCGAGGCTTGCGGAATCGGAGACGGGGTAGCCGCGGACAACGACGACCAGACGGAAGCGGCTACTGACACAACGAGTGGCGGTGCCGGGTCCTTACCCACACCGGTCCTAGAGGCTCTGGCGGCCGGCCCGAGTGCCGGCGTGAGACCTAGAGCGACGGACGGTGGTGGCGGCAAGGCGGGCTACCACGGCGACGAAGAGAACGAGGAAGAGATAGCCACGAACCACGGCGTCCGAACGAAGGTGGCTACGAACATGGCATCGGCGAGTAACGGTATCAGGACTTTTCCCACACCTATTCTAGAGACTTCGGCGGTCGGCCCCGAAAGCCCACGTGAGACCGGAGAGACGGAAGGTGGCGGCGGCAAAGCAGACGATCGAAACGACGACGAGGAAGGTCATAGGGGACGGAGGCAAGACCTCTCGACATCGAGACCGGAGACTACGGCGGTTGCGCTCGAATGCCAACATAAGACCGGAGAGAAGGGCGGTGGCCGTGAGGAGGTGTGGCCCGGAGCGAACACGTACAAAGATGAGGACGCGAGGCCCGAAACGGGCATATACGAGAGGACCGACGGAGAGGTCGGGAGCGGCAAAGAGGAGAGAGTCGGGAACCGACCCGACCGGAAGATGAACCGGTCGATAATCCGACACGACCGGAAGACGACGCGGAAGAAGATTGGAGCGGGGTCCAGTCAACCGGGCCCGAACCGAAGAAGAGTCGACAAGGCTGGATTTGTTCGAACAAACATGTACCGGCCGGTTACGATTACGGAAGGGAGCCGACCAAACCAGGACCCGATCGGCCGAGACCGATCCGGGCGAACGGGCCACAACACTCGGTGGAAGCCGGTGAGCACAAGAAGGAGGCCAAGCATGCACAAGGAGTACGACTCGGTGGAAGGCCAAGAGCGAGAGGGACCCTCCACATCTATCCTTGAGACTTCGGCGGTTGCGGATCAACATAAGACCGGAGACACGACGGGTGGCGGCGAGGAGTCGGAGACCGGAACTGATGAGGCCACTAGAACGGGTACCAGGTGCGTGAAGACGGACGAGCACGGCCAAGACGGCAAGCCGGAGTCGAAAGGGGCTACGGCAAGAAAGGACGAAGAGACCGACGCGGAGGTCGGGTCTACGATGGATGAGGCGTGTAAAACGGAGCATGCACTACGGCCAACGAAGGGCCAAGAAGTAAGCATGCACCCGGAAGAGCGGCAACGAGTGACCGGCAACGGTGGACCGGTCGAGCCTTTGAGAGACAAGCACGCGGCGAGAGACGAAGCCGTAAGGTGCCAAGATCGGCGGATGGGTGGCGAGAGCGAAGGATGGTGCGCGGAGAACAACGGGGTACACACCGGGAAGAGAAAACGTGGCAGCTTCCCGGAGGGCATACAAGGCCAGGCGGACCAAGAGGGTGTACCTCGGGGCGAAGCGGCAACATCGGAGGTTGCGGAGGACACCGAAGACGAGAGCACCGACACGGATGTCGGGGAAGCAACGTACCTTTTCGAAAGGGGACGCAGAGCGGAGTGGAGTGCGAGACGTGCGATATGGCCGCGTAAGGGCCGAGCGACAAGCATGAGGATGATCGGTGAGCATGGAAGGCTATGTCTTGAGAACCGGAGGAGGTGCGTGGAGAGCAACGGGCTACGGAAGCGCGGCGTCCCGGAAGGCATGCGAGGCCGAGCGGGCCAAGAGGACGAGAGACGGGATGAAGCGGTAACGGGAGTCGCGAAGGACACTGACATGGTGGTCGGGATGACGGTACGCTCTACGGAGAGAGAGCACGGCGAGCGAGGGAGAAGCGAGGAGCGCGTAATGAGGTCACGTAAGGACCGAAGAACGAGCACGCATTCGATGGACGACAACGACGCACGGAAAGTGCCTACGGAAGCCGAGTGCAGAACGAAGGGAGTCGGTACAAGGTATTCGGGGCGAGGAGAAGGTCGAGCCGGAGGTGGAACACACGCGATACGCGAGGAGCGGCACCCGACGAGCAATCGAAGTAATCGGGGGTCTAACCGGAGGACATGCACGGTGAGCGAAGGAAGGGAGACCGGATCGGCAACGGTGTTCGGGATGGCCGGTCGAAGAAGAAGGTGCAGGCGCCGGACATGGCGGATCGGATGGAGCCGACGGTTCGGGGAAACACGGTGGACGTGGTGGATCGGATGGAGTCGGCGGGTCGGGGCCGGCAAGACGGATCGGCGCCAGCAAGGGACCGGCAAGGCGGTTGGGTGTCGGTAAGGCGAAAGACCTGGTTAATTACCATGGACGAAATCTCTCACCCTTTTCCTTTCTTGGCACATACCGGTGGATGTGCGGTTTGGTCGGGGTGGATGTCGTGAAGATTTTCGTCCATAGGCGGAAACCGGGGTGGAAGGGGCAAGTCGGTGGTGTGCAACATGTGCACATGTATACTAGGATATGGTGTATAGAAAGAGAGGGGACATTTTTGTCCCACATTGTAAGGTCCCTCCCTCCTTGGGCTATAAAAGGAGGGGAGGGGTCACTTATGAAGGGGTTGCCTATTTTGTGCGAGTAAGGTATACCACTTAGTCTAGGGTTCTCCCTCTTCCCATTTCATTTTAGGGTTAGGGTTTCGGTTAGGGTTTTCTTCTTGGGTTTCCCTTTAGGGTTTTCAGATAGTCATTTTGGTGCGGCCATGGCGGCCACCACTGTTGTAACCGTTCGTTGTTTTAATGTAACTTGTTGAACATCTTGCCTCCGCCGATCTCTCCTTCGATGTTGTGGTCTCATTCTTTCCTCTTCTCCTCTTGAGCTAAGCCTCCATATCATGTCCTATTCTTTCTCCTCCACTCCCTAGTCCAAGACCCCCGCGGTCCCGCCCCTTCTACACGCACGCGCATAACAACGCGACAACGGTCTTCCCATTTCCGGATCCTTTCAATCCTTGCACGTAGTGCGAGCTTTGCCGGTTCTCCCGACCGGTTTTTGCCGGATCTAGATCTGTCCGAATCGGCACGCTTCTTCCAACACTCGCTTTCTCTGTGGCCCTTTTTGCCACAATACCAGCATTCCGTGGCGGATTTGTCTTGCCAGCCTCCGGCACCACCTTGACTCCCCCTGGTTGTGGAGGTCCCGGAACTGTTGTCTGCACGGTCTTTGTGCCGTCGGTCTTGCCCTTGCCGTCCGCCTCCATTGCGTGCCGATCCACCTCCGTGTACAACATTCGGTTGTCGGTGGGTGCACTTGTTGACGCACCGGCGTGGTTCTCCTCTACAAGGAGCATCGATTGTAAGTCGAAAAATGACGGTGTATTCTCCCTCGTACATATTGATGTCTGGAAAGCTCGGAACTTAGACGCCGGGCCCCCAAGACAGACCTATACCATCTTGTCTTCCTCTACTGTGACGTTGATAGAGGCAAGCGAGTCACAGATCTCTTTGATTCGGGTCGTGTAATCAGCCACTGACATGTCCTTCTGCTGGACATTGCTCAACTCATGTCAGAATTGCAGTTTCCGGGCTATAGTGCTTGCGGCGAACACCTTCTTCAGGTTTCCCCAAACCTCTTTCGGCGTCTTGGCATCTCGAACGTGACTCAGCAGCTAGTCTCCAACATTGGACGCAAAGTAGTACATCATTTTGCTTGCTGATTATTCCCACACCAAGAAGTCCTTGTGTGTTGCATCAGGTGTTGTGTCGTTAGCTCTGTCGACATAGCTCCAGTAACCATGCCCAAGCAAGTACTGGTGCATCTTGTATGACCAAGATGCGTAGTTGGATCTGTCGAGCTTCTCCACCGGGAGCGAGCTAGCCATTCCTCTATCCATTTGTTTTTTTTTTGTTCTTTACAAAGGTTAGGTTTTCTTCTTGCGAAAGCGAATGTCGACTACAGAGGTTCTCAACGCTCGTGCTCTAATACCATGTAGAAACAAATAGCGTGTGGAAGCAATAGAAAACAGAAAGCAGAAAACAGGTTTAATGGAGAGCTTAACAGTACGCGGGAGAGATAGAGAGAGAGCACACAGAAACTCAATTCAAAAAATACTACTCAGTCTGTACATCGTATGTGTTCAGTGAACACTTTTATACAAGTCCATCCGGACTGACAGAAGTACGGTGTACTTCAATGCTCACACAAGCGTCTGACACTAACTACGTGATATTTACTCCCTAGTAGACTAGCTGCTACTTGGCTTCCAGTTACTGCTTGATCCAGTTAACCGACTCCCCAACTCACCGACTCACTTGCTCATTCAGCCGATTCGGATCCGGTTGAGCTTGCCGCTCAACAAGGAGTCAATCGAATAAGTCTGGCCAAAATAGGAGCCATTTGGTTGGACAACTCTAGATTTGTACAATCTAATGTAGGTTCCATTTGTTCCAAGCATGTTAGTAGAGTATTCTCAGCCCAAGTACAAGTTAGGACACTGAGTTGTCAACTTCAGGTCCAAGCCGTCTTAGATATCGATGTCAATTCTTGTTTCATGGATAGAGATTTTGCCCAAAAACATCAAATATCCTTGCATACCCTTCCTTTCCCGGTTTCTGTAGTAGTGATTGATGGACGTCCCATAGCTTCCATGAAGATAATCGAAGAGTCTGAGCCAATACACATACTCTTAGGTGATTAGGATGTGTAGTTTCCTTTAACATAATACGTAGCCCGGAGCATCCAATTATCCTTGGTTTGCCATGGTTTGAGCTACATAACCCAAGACTCGATTGGAGAAGGCGAGAAATTTGGTGCCCTTCATAAGAAAACATCACTGCTAAGGATCGAACCCAAAACTCTTCCCTTAAAGAATATAGTTCTACCACTGCACCATCTCCTTTTCATCAAATCTCAACCATTACATTCAACAATTGTCCCAAGTGGGAGGAAAGGAGGAACTTTTCTTATTTGCAGTATCAGTGACACCTTCTAGTGCCACTCAAGGGAATTCAGACATCCAAATTCCCAAAAAATATCAAGAATATGCTAAAGTCTTTGATAAAGTCAAAGCTAGTGTACTTCCAAAGCATCGGCCGTGCGACTGTCCCATTGATCTTCAACCAGGAAAAGAGCCATTGTGGGGTCCGATCTACAATCTATCACCAATTGAGCTTGAGGTTCTTCAAGAATACATCGAGGAGAATCTTGCCCATGGGTTCATTCGACATTCAAGCTTTGATGCCCTTCAAGCCAGCCATGTCGGATGCTATATCGAATTTCTATAAGCAATGTTTAGTTGGTTTGTTCCTTCGATAAGGAAAAGCGAAGGTAAGAAGGAACATTAGTCGTTGAATATATGAAAGAAGGGAATTTGAATCTTGTTATATGTATATATATATATATATATATATTCTGAAAACTCGACGTTAAGCGTTGTCATGATGTGAGGAACAAACATGAGGAAATAAGTTACACTAGGGCAAATGTATGAAAAGAAGGTCACTAGGTAAGGTGAAGTTAAAGGTAAGTAAAATACTTAAACCCAATAGTCTAAGCTATAAATGAAAGGTTAAGGGTTTAAATATTGTAATGGAGGATCATAAAGGGAGGAAGGTCATCCATAGTACACAACAAGGTACATGGTTTATATATATTGTAGAAATAAAGAAATGACTTAATTGTTTTTTTGCATCATTTGATTCTCGATGTCAAGTTCCTATTTTGGTAAGGGCCCTCTTAAAACCTAGGGAGAGCAGAGCTCATTGTTGAGGGGTTGAATTTTGGATCACAGCAAAAGCACTTCTGAAATTTGGAACAAGCTTAGAGTAGTGAATCAAGAGGGTGTTAGAGACCATTGATGACAATAGGCAATGATGTCATTGTACAACTTCTCTAAACAAAAACTCAAGGATATCCCTTTGAGGTTTTACCAAAACTTCTTTATCTATCTACCCCTTCTAAGCCACTCATTATAGCAAAGCCAACATAATCTTGTTGTATATAGATTTGATTAATCCTTTGATGCATTTCTTTTTTTGATACATATAAAATTAAGTTTTGTAATATATTACCTAGTGCTACTCATTATTGAAAAGGGAACATTTCAAAAAAATTGGTTTGTGATTTCGACTTCTAAGTAAGTTACACCATTTAGAGCAAGATTTGGGAAAAGACGAGCCCTTAGATTACTACTTCGCGAAACTCGCATCATCTATGGGTAGAGTTCATCACGAGGTTCCTGTCTAATCTTTCGGGACACGATTTTGATCACCGGATGAGATGTTTGAGCCTTCTCCTCCTCCAATGTTCTCCTCTTCAAACCTCATGTTTCAACATCATCCAAAATTCTTTGCCTCAAGTCTTCTCCTCCTTGATCCTTCTCCACCTCGAACCTTCTCCTCCTTGAGCCTTCACCACCTCAAACATTCTCCTCGTCCAACCTTCTCCTCGAGCCTTCTCCAACTCGAACATTCTCCTTGTCCAACCTTCTTGACCTGGAACCTTCTCCTCCTCCTTGAACCTTCCCTCCATCTCGAAGCTTCACCACCTCAAACCTTCTCCTTCTCCAACATATGAATAGGGAATAAGATAATAACATGAGACTTGTGTAGGCCTAATGTGTCACATAGATGTAATCGTGTAAGGCAAGATTGTTAAGGATCTATGTATCGATGGAGTAAGCTCCTCGATATCGTGGCGGGATTCGGACCGGCGTATACCCTCTTGATGGCGAATCGGGCGGAGATGGTTGTCGGACACCTCTGAGCCTCACACTCACTCAACGATTAGTAAATGATTGAGCATGATATCTCTCTCACTCTCTCAAGCTCTCTCTCATAGACAATAGATTAATAGATATAGACAATAAGAAGGAAGAGTATGTTTATTATTAACCCTCTTTGCTAAGAGGTCTAGCACCAACAAGGAGAGAGATTAGTGTTCTCTAACTCAACACTTCACTAATCTCTCTTAAGCTCAAAGGTTACAAGAAGGAGGAAAGGAAGCTCTAGCTCTAATCAATAGGAGATCTTTACAAACGGGAGAATCCCCACAAAGCCACTACTATGTGATTTATATAGCTTTCACGTTTAGGGTGTGGGCCTTTCACACTCCGATGTCCTTTAGCCCTCTTTCCTCTTGTTATTCCCTCTTCGTAGGTCCTTTAACCATATTGTGTCCTTGTTGATGTGCTCTTCTTCACAACTGGTCGTGGTGTTATCCAAGGGCTTAACAAAGATTCAAACCTTGCACTTATAGAGTTAGAAGTATTGTATTTACCAAAAGGGTAACTATTATTGATGCTCGATTTCTCATAGATAAATCTTACGTATGAATACATAGGAAAAAACTACTAAGACAAACCCTCTAGGCACTAAACCAAATATCAACAGGCTACCTGAAGTCCCCAACACAACAATTTGAGTTTGCAACCCATCCTCTCTAGTTCAAGTCCTCGATGGTCTTGCTCACATTTCACACGCACACACGCAACTTCGTGACAACGTCACAATTAGCATCCCCTTTTTTGTTTAAAAGGTCATGAAGATACATGACCCTTATTTAATAATATTTGGTCAAGTTTATCTTGAGTCTTTTTTATTGCAAGGACATGAGTGTTGATTGTCCCATGTGGCACTCTTATAGTAAATTTGTCATCATGTTTCTTGTTATCTAATCATTCCTAAGAGGTATAACTAAGTACGAGTGCATATTAATATTCATTATGTTACATCATTTGTGTAAATGGGTATATGAGTATAAGAATTACCTCCCGTATCTAATATATGTCCACGTTTGACCATGAAATATGCTTGTTTTTAAGGTGCCAAAGGCAACACCTCCACCAAACCTCAACTCTCTAATGTAGCCTTTGTACACACCCACGCCACACCTTTGTGAATTGGCTTCGTTTGTTTCTTCATGAAACCTCTTTTGTTTCTTCATGGGCATTGAAGGTGTTGTTGCTACCATTGAAGAAAATGTACCAAACCTCAACCCTCTAATGTAGCCTTTGTATACACCCATGCCACACCTTTGTGAATTGGCGTCGTTTGTTTCTTCATGGGCATTGAAGGTGTTGTTGCTACCATTGAAGAAAATGTTTGCTTCAATCTAAAGCTTAACATTTCTTGGAGGTCAACATTATCAAATAATCAATTATCACATCCTGCAACTCCACAAATTGCCTTTGTAAACAAGTTGGGGTCTCTATGAAAGATAAGAAGCAAATCTGTCATTTAATAGCATTACCCATGATGAACTTGGTCCATTAGTGTTAAATTGTCCCCAAGGATTTTCACATGTGAGAAAGAAAACAATTGTCGAGTAACTTGAGGCACTAGAATCTCCTCATCACAATCTTTTAGAGCTTGGAATGTTGGATATAAGCTACAAAAGAATCATAAGAGTAAAATTCTCTCATCCGGTTTGGTTGTTGACATAAGAAAATGGTTCAAAAGATGGGGCGTGGATGATCTTTTAGAGCTTTCAGGCAATATTAAGCATTATGTAATGATTGAGGAAACGTTGGTGGAATCATTAAGGATGAAATGGGAAGATGCTAAGAGGATAAAGCTATAATACATTATACTACATTGCAAATGTCAACCTTGAAATGTTGGTCTCAATACAAGGCAAGAATACCCATTGATCATATCCAACCTTATCTCATTATCAGTATGAGTAGTAATGCTCGTAGAGCCCTCACACTACTTCACACTCGATTTCAGAAGTTAGGTATTGAAGTTGCATCATGGTATCAAAATGTAACTAATTTGAGGGCATGTAAAGTATGCAATGAAGCCATGGTAGAGGGTGAATGTCACTTGCTCTACACATGCTCGGCATATGGTGCAATTTGTTCAAGATATGATGACATATTAAGAGGAAGTGATAACTTAAGTGCCATACTTAAGACACCACCTAGAAGGTTGAGCTCATATGTGTACGAATACCTCCTTTTTAGGAAGGAGACATGTATCAAGAACACATGTATACTCTGGTCCCATTGGTCAAAACTAGCCTCTTTATGGACGATAAAAATTCTAATTCTAATTTAAAACTTGTTTGTCTCCATGCTCACACAATCCATATTTCAACTGTAATCTTCTAGCAAAGATGACCTTTTTTCTAACTATAGTGCAACTTGGGTTACATCAATCAAATGTCAACTAGGATGGTTCTAAATCGCTAGATGTGCCTAATTTAGGAATCCTTAGCATTGAAATCACATAAGATTGAACCTCTCTAAGAGAGTAAGCTTTGCTTTGTTGGGGGAGATTTGTACTTCTAAAGCTTGTTGTCACAAAGACATTATAGACACATCTTGATGGTGCACTTCTTGACAAAGCTCATGTTGTGCCTTCTCACCACTAACTTGCATTGAATCCACAAGCAACCTTTAATTCTCTTGCTCTAATACCACAACTCAAATAGAAGATGCATGCATTCTTGCTTGATGACAAATTCTATGATTAATTAAAGCTTGGCAAGATTCACGAAGAAAGAAAAAATGGATTCTTGTTTAAACTATCAAGGGTCGAAGCCAAAGACAATATTGAAGTGAAAAAGAAAAATAAAGAAAATGAATTCTATTATAGACAAGAAAAACAAGAGCTATAAGCTTATATCAATCAGATATGGTCTAACAACATTGAGATCTTCCCTATAATAATGTGCCTAGCCATATGCACTCTAGTCTCTCACCACCTAGCTATAATGTACATTGGCCACTTACCAGTCATGCATAAGTATCACACAAGGTGTTAGTAGTTACTATAGCCATGGCCCATAACACAAAGTATCATAATAATGTGAAAATGTACAAAACTAGATATTAAATGTTACAATAATGATTATATATAGTATGATCATTTACTAGCTAATGGTTACCAAAACCTATAAGATTTTGTATGCTCATGAGTCATGACAATGTTGAAATAACAATATCAATAACACAAATGTGTGAGTGAGCACTCCTTGGCATCATTGACTTAGAGAATGAAAAATGCTTTTGCATTAAATGAAGTGATTACTTTAGATATCCCATTCACTCTCCCATCATTACTAAATTGAGCCTAACTTCTATGTGTACTTGTTTAGAAATCCTATATAAACCAAAACCAAGTCTTCCTCTTGAATGAAGTTGTTGATTAACATTTTCATTATGATTATTCTTATCATTGTAATCTTACATTCTCTCTCTCTCTCTAGTAATTAGCTTACCATAGTCGTAAGTCATTTACACTACTAACACTACATCTTGGGTTCGAAACCCAAATTTCTCACCTCTACTACTCCATAGATATCTCTTATTTCACTAGATGCCACTATGGAATGTAGGGGTTGAACCCATGACCACCTAGTCTCCATTGGTCAACCTTACCAACTGAGCTACATCCATCTAGGCTCTTTCTCTCTCTCTCTCAAGTTCGTTTCTCGCCATGGGCTAGGCCATGTATCATATATCACAATCGATCTCCCGTGGATGTTAAAGATCCTTGGCTCTCTTTATTGTTGTTAAACTATTGGCACAACGTCTTGGGTTTGAAACCCAATTCTCTCACCTCTATATTACTCCATACACATCTCTTAATTCACCAGATGCCATTGTGAAATGTAGGGGTTGAACCAATGACCTCTCTCTCTCTCTCTCTCTCTCTCTCTCTCTCTCTCTCTCTCTCTCTCTCTCTCTCTCAATATATATATATATATATATATATATATATATATATATATCCCATAGGTCAAGATTGGCCTGAACATGGATGATAAAACGTCTATTCTATTCCATTCTCTCTTATAGTACATACACAACTATCTATTAATTTCCATAACATGAAGACTACATCTCTAGTTCTCAAAATATTTACAATGCATAGCGTAGATGCAAACAAGTCTTTACACTTTGGTTGCGATTATATGCTCATGCATAAAGACACTATGAACATAAGGAGAATGACTACACAAATTGTAAGCAAAAACATTAATAAGACAATTGAAGAAACATAATAGCCTTAATCAAGCATGGTAGGATTGAGGCAATAATCACAACCAAAAATCAAACATGCTTGACACGAGAAGAAGATATAAACATAAAGGAAACATGTTGAAGAACCGCTTATAACAATAAACCATTGAAGGAGCACAAGAACCTCAATCAAGCATGGTGGACGGGATCATGACCAAAACACCTACAAGCCTTCATATTCAAATCCTTGATCGCATGCACTAATAGGTAAAACATTTTGGTACCAACAAAACAATAAACTACCTTGTTGAATATATAAAATGCGGTCTCCCCAAATGCAATATTGTTGGGCCATGGATAGTCATTGAATAACCACATAGATCTTCTCTCCATAAGTGCCATGATGGATTGCTCTCAAGGGCATGTCATTCAATTCCCCAACATTATATGTATCCTTGGAGCATTTTGAAAGTGCCTTGATGTTTTTCTTTAGTTTGATCCTTGCCACATGGTTATCATCCACATGAAAACTCCCTATGGTTTTCAAGAGCATTCCATACATGGTTCGAGTGCTTTGCCTTTTTAATATCTCTTCCTTCTTAATTATTACGCGGTTTTAAGTAAAAACAAAACGACTCTTTATTTTTGTTTTCCGTCACAATAAATACTCACTCAAATTCATGACTAGTAAATATATGGCAGAGAGGGAATCAAATATTTGAAGCAAGCAAGTTGCCAATTACATGAAGATGCAATCTTGCATTATTTCTATATTCACTATGACTTGCATCACTTTTAGGTTGTAGTACAAATTAACCTCCAATCACCTTGAAGAGACAATTTCATAGCATCATAAAGGCATGTGTGTACAATATGAAGATATAATTTAACCAAACTTATAGCTACATTCTAACCAAGTGGAACTTAATGATGAATTTTCATGGTTAACATAAACTAACTCAAAAAATGTACAACACTCCCTCCCATGGAGTCTACTTGTTGTGCAAGTTTGTTATACATACAGAGTTATGGTAGCAATGGATCACAATCTTAGCTAGGTTTGGTAACTAAACAATGTATTGAGTCTTTTGGCCATTCTGAAAAATTCAAACATTGTGGGGATAATGTTTTTTGAATAATGATCTCCAAACTAGAAATCTATATTATTGGAATGCATGGAATTATTTCAATCAACATACTTAAAGAAACCCTACAAAATCTTCTTGTTTGTCATAGTTGTAATTGTAGGTAGATTCAAAGATATTGTAAAAATCCATGTTTGAGGACAAGGAGACAATATAACTCAATTGGTTACCATTTTTTGTTGTGTGCTTCATATGACATTTTGAAGGACATGTAAGTCCAATATGTCATATAATAACACTTACTAAAGAACCCAAAGTGGCATTTGGAATGACATTTTACTATTGTGACGCCACAAAAAGATGCGATGATGTGATAAAAGACAAGTCAAGTATGTCATATAAGAACTAAAGGACGTGAATATGGATATTTTTACAATTGTGATGTAGTAAAAGGTGTGTACCAATAAGAAAACTTTATCCACCTTGAACCCAATGCCACATTATTGCCATCATTGATTCCCTCTATCCTAATTTTCAAGTCTAGAAAATAGATGCCCGCATGTTCAAGAATGTTCCCACAATGAAGCAATACATCGCCCTAATGGATGTAGTTTTGAAAATTCCCCATGAACTCAAAGACTAATGGCTAAAAATCTAATGTGGTTTGCCCGTTACTAATGACTAGGTAATGTTAGTTAATTGGTTGTGTATCAGTTTAGCAACAAAGTAGGTTACATATATAAAAACCAATCACTTCGAAATGTAGAGTCTAATGATCATTGGACATATTTTAGGTCATTACTTGATATCAAACAATAATATTTTGTAGATTGATACTTGCAATCGAGTATTTGGCAATCATTTGATGATTCATATTAATGAATGAGAACCAAGACAAACATTTGATAACTCATTTGACAAAATATGACATCATATGTAGCTTAAATGAGCAAAAATTTGTCAGGGCCCAACATTCACATCAATTGATGTCAATTAGGCAAATATAAATGCTAATATCCATTTTGTCAACCGTGTTAAATCTTGGTGAAATAGTCTCAAATATATTTTAAACATGTCGATAAGACAAAATAATGCAAAGTTTAATATAGCTTCCAATGATTTCCTTTTAATGTGTAATTGGTTGGTTGTTATGCACTCAAAAGAGAGAGAAATATAGAATGTAATATTTGTGAACTCTCCATTATTTTGTGATGATTGTTATAGGGGACAATAAACAATGTAACATATCGCCAAAAATGCTATTGCATAACCATTGATTGTCTAAAAAAACAGTATTGATTACTTATCATGGCTTGTATGTTTTGTGCTTGTGAGAGTACACACACTTATAGTGCATGACTTATATATTTACATAGTTGGACTCAATCTACATACAGGGAATGAGATGAGACATATCCAATGTGGACAAGCAATCAAAGAGGAGTGTCACATGAGTTGGGAACGAGATAAGACATCTGCAATGAGAAAAAACAATGAAAGAAATATACCACCCGAGAAAATTTAGCAATGACTAAGCATATCATTCAAAGGATGTTGTTAATCATTGGAATGAATCTTAACATAGGTGGGACATTACTTTTTTAAAGCATGATGATTTTTTAGAGTAAGTTGGATTGGTTGTGTAATGAGATTCAATATGAGAGGTTGATGATAATTGTAAGAGCCCACTTGATTAAAAAGACAAGTTGAAAGAATCATGATCTACGTATTAACCATGCCCAGTAGTGTCTATGCATATATATGTGAGTGAACACATATTCAAATACATAACCACACAAATATCACATAACTCTATGTTCGTACATGTGATGTGTATATGATTAAATGCACGTTACACATAAAATAGATGCTTGCATTTGCATGTTTTCGTACATCTTCCATATGACTTCAACTATTGTATGGATGAAATGTTATGCATGTGGTGTCTTCGTACACATGATATTCATTGAATTTAATGGCACACAATTGATTTCGCTTATACTTGTGTATAATGCATGGTGGCTCCACCAATATGCCATTTCCACCACATCAATTCCTAATGGATAACGTAACAAACTCGGATGACCCGACATGTCTACTACATGTTTTCATGCTAGATATTCTAAAATCACCTAGATAAGGTTGGAAGAGGACAAAGACATGTGAGTTGGGCAACCTATGTGCATATGTCCCCTACGACAATCCAAGTTGTGATCATATGCATGCGTGAGTAAATGTATACTTGTGTACAAAAACAAAACATTGGATGCAAGACAAAATAGTTTGTTAGAAATATTGGTCAGACTAATACGCATGGTCTCTATTTTTACACTAGTCGATGTGTCTCCTTACATATCAAGCACAAAGGAAGTACAAGCTTGAATGAAATATCGCCACATGGAGAAATATACCTTCAAGAATTAAAGGGAAATCTCACATGAAATTGTGATGAGTATGAATTTTATGTGGGTAATTTAGACAATTGGATGCTAATTTGAGGTGTCCATACCCAAGTAACATTGGAACTACTCATCACATTCATGGCTAACACCAAATTTGCTAAGATATCACTTCAACATATACTTACAATGAATTGTTCTATATATATATATATATATATATATCAATAGCCTTATGATCGTCCTCCCCCTTAGTTGTACAAACCTATACATGCCACATGTTTACCTTTACACCAACGCTCTCGATGCTCACAACTTGATAAAAGTAAGAAGTACACAACGTATAAGGGAATCTTCTCCCTTCCCACTAAACTTTTCTACTTGCATTCATGTTCGTGCACATTTGCTTGTGTGAAAGGTTGGAGATTATACAAAGAAAGAGACTTTTTGGAATTAGAAGGTTTATTAATCTCAATTAGGATATATAAAGGGTAGAATCGTCCCTCCCTTTTATGAGGGAAGCACATGGCCAAAATTTTAGAGGCGTGGTCTATGAATCTTTTCAAAATAAGGTGTAATTAATGTGATAAATGAATCTCAAATCCTACCAATTGTTGAATCACACTTTAAATGAGGGATAAATACCTCCAATATCCTAGTCTAATCTCCAATATATATGGAGTGTAGCTTATAGTTCCTTTTTTCAATTTTATGAACTTCTTCTAACACCTTTCCCCTTTTGTATATAGATTTAAAGCAAACTATGCAAACTATGCGCTTATTTGATTGTTGTACATTGGAGATCACCACTTGGAATCTTAAATATTATCGTGGTATTATATTGACCTTACCTATCATATCCTCGTATTTAGGGCCACAAGCACATTTCCTAACACATGGTTTTACGAAAAACATTCATTTGACAAGTTTCCAACTCCCTACATATGAATATCAAAGGGCCGCAAGCTTGTGACCAAAGCAATTTTACAAAGGAATAAATGAATTTGTTATGAATAAGTATGTTACCCTAAAGCAAGGTATATCACACAAAAAAATGGGTTCCCAATTTGGTGGGATTATGTTTATGTGTCAAAGGCTTTACACTTGTGGACAATTAGACATGTATTTGTCTATTAAAATGACAATTTTTACGATATAATTTGGCACATAGGTGATGTTTGTTAAATAAATTGATGCTTGATGATGCAATTTTTATTTTGGGATGGTGTAGACATGGTATGGTTAATCCAACCAATTAAAGTGTCTCATAAACAAAACCTAGATCATCTCCCCTTAACATTAATGGTGCCAACGCCGAAGGACAAAAAATAGATTGAAAGAATCAACCAATTGAATATTAAAGACACAAATAACAAGTGTTACATTGATGTTATTATCTTTTGGCTTTCGTCTCTATTGTTAGTTAGTGGACAACTAATTTCTTTGTACTCTATTTCTTTTTTTCATCTCCAATGAGCATGCACATGCCTTACAAAATGTACTCTATTTGGGGTTGTCTTATTATTGCCTTCTAGGCTGTAAAGTGAAGCAATCATCCAAATGGGTGTATGTAATCACAAGCCTAATGTGACAAGGTTGTAATAATAGGGTCCCAGGGTTAGAATTTTGCACTATTAGTTGGAGATAGGTTAATGAGTTGTATGAATAAAACCCCCAAGCCCCTTTGTTTTGGACTCTTCACCTATACATATAGTTAGTCGTGTTGTGCATATTGGTGGTCCACCATTGCCTATATGCTAAATTTATAGGATGCGCTTGTATTATATGCATATATTGGAGATGAGTCAAATGTCCACTTATATGGATGTTTATGGTGATTTTGACTTTGTGATGTCATTTGTGTTCTAGTTAAGAATGGGGATTCTTGTGAAACAAGAAGTGACCTATTTGAATAAACAATCTCCCATATTTGTTGAACTTCATACGGGGGCGCCAACACATTTCTTAGGTTTATTTTTATGAAGCGTCAATTGCTACCTAGTCTAATCAATCAAGCATCATGCTCCTATTAACAACACTAATCACAAGCTTAGCATTAACAAGGATAAAAATAAACAAGACATTCAATGTCCAAGCACATAATGAAATCTTTGTCTTTGCGCATCACATATGGTCCTGATTGCTTGTTACAATCCAAGTTTAGAATCATCATAATTCAAACTATTCTTGAGTTTGATTAAGATCAAATACCACCATCTAAAAGTAAAGGATGTTTTTCCCTACTTGAGAAATAATAATGGTTTCTACTTGAGGACCATGGTAGTCTACATGAATGGGCGCAAAGTCGGTACGTTAGCAAGGAGTAGGCCAAACGTAGCACTTGAAGTATATGAGGATATAAAGGGATCAATGTATGGTCTATAGGGTCCTAAATGTGAATAGGGTGCGGTGTCCTTGAGCATGAATGGCCACATGCGAACAAATCTTAGCAAGATAATGGATGATTGGAAGTGAAAAAGCGTCATATGTTTATATTCATGAACATGTATGAGCTGGGAATAAGATGACCAATGTGGTTGTGGCGACCATAATATTGGTAGGCTCATTATAAACCATTCTCCATGCTCTTCAAAAAATCCACCTCTCTGGATTGTAATTTGGTCTTCCGTTGACGTCAAAAAATTTAGAAGATTCAACCATTGGAGGATTGGCCAAAAGTGAGACTTGACCATAAAAAAGTTATATGAATTTTTAAGTTTATAGGGTAATCAAACTAAACTCATCATGTATGATACAAACGTTAATCATATCCATTCTTTAAGCATGTTTATTTTTCCATGTCAATAGTTTGGAGTCACATTCTGAGTTGCATGCTTCACCGTTCTTTCCCCACATTTCGATATTATAGCAAAATACCATTGTGAAATTGATTGGATGCATTTACAATATTTTCTTAATAAATAACCATATGTAGTATCTATCAATACGACACTACATGGGAAGGAAGGATATTTACGATATTTCGGAATAAATATTTAACTAAGCGATAAGAACTATACCTCTTACGATAATTTTTACAAAGATGGATTTGAAATTGTACGCAACTATTAAGAAGTGTACCTAAATCTTGTGGACATAGGGTTATTTTGGGAATTTATTTCCTAAACCCTAAACCCATCTTGTAAACATTAGAGTCATTTATTCCCACTTTATCACCGCAAAAGGCACCCACATTTGTGATTTGGGAATCTAGCCTAAATGTGAACATATTACAATCAAATGTTTGATAATGCCTCTAGTATAAATGACCCTTGAAAAACAAAAACAAACACAAACCAAATCAAATGCACTTAATATCTCCATTCTCGTTGCTTCTTCTTTCCGTAATGCGCACACACACATACGTATGGTATAAACAATAACACCAGCAACAAGCAAGCGACGGTTCACCCATATGATATGTACTTCATATATAATGAGATGTGGTACATGCCTGAATGGGGGCCATCCTTTTGAGTGGTAGAACACATGTTTTGCAAGTATGAAGTTATCGGTTCAAGTTCGATTGTCTTTATATGTACGTAGATTGCCACACTAAATACAATCCAACACATCCCTCACTCGGTTCCTCGAGCCATGGACAAAAAAAAAGCTATCACTTCAGTAAACTTAGACGAAAACTAACCAAGTGCATCACTCTCGGTGGCGAGCCCTTAGAAGATTGGCCTAGGTTTTAGGGTTTGAAATATGTATGCTTTCATGTACAACTGCTCCTCAATAGTATTTCTTCTCCTAAATCAGGTTCTGCACTAGCGTATGGAGAGGTAATGCCAACGTGGTCTCCATAGACACACACCCATCAATCATACGGCCCACGAACATGGGCCTCTTTTGCAAGCCCCAATATATGGAGCTAAGGACCTCATGATCTCCACACAGACGACATAACCTAGGGTTCTTCATACACCTAGTTCTTGAACAATTTCAAGTATCCACGATAAGCTTAGGATGCTCGCTAACAAAGAGCCCACTTGAACTGCTAGGAGAGTGAGCCTACTAAAACAACCCAACCAACCAAACAATCAAAGAGAGACAACAAATGTGTTGTTGTTGTAAGTACATACCAACTTGGTGACCCAAAAGCAGAAAGCAAGTGAGTGGGGGATTTTATTTTTTGTTGTTGCAAGAGGCAAAACACAAAAACAAAAAAAACAAAAAAAACAAAAAACAAAAAGCAGTAAGTGGTATTTTCTTTTTTTTGCAAGAGGCAAAAAGCTAAAAGCAGTAAATGGTTTTTGTAGGTAAGCAGTAATTGCTCTCTCTCTCTCTCTCTCTGTCTCTCACCTCCCCTGTTCTCTCTCTCTCACCTCCCCTGTTTCCTCTGCTCTCTCTCTCTCTCTCTCTCTCACCTCCCCTGTTTCCTCTGCTCTCTCTCTCTCTCTGTCTCTCACCTCCCCTGTTCTCTCTGTCTCTCTCTCTCTCTCTGTCTCTCACCTCCCCTGTTCTCTCTCTCTCTCTCTCTCTCACCTCCCCTGTTTCCTCTGCTCTCTCTCTCTCTCTGTCTCTCACCTCCCCTGTTCTCTCTCTCTCTCTCTCTCTCATATCTCCCCTGTTTTCTCTGCTCTCTCTGTCTCTGTCTCTGTCTCACTGTCTATGCCTCTCTCTCAAGCAATGCTTCGAGTCCACCATAGCCACTTCTTCTTCTTCATCACCATCACCATCACCATCACCATCATCTCCTTCTCCTTCCTCCTCCATGACCTGGAGGCCGCCACAGACCCTACCGACGTCTCCGTCCTCAAGGACCTGCTCGCCCATCTCTCATCTGATGATCCGTCCAACCTCTCTCAGCAATGGTCAGGATCAGACCCATGTGGAGACGGAGGAGGAGGTGGAGAGGTTCCGCCATGGCCATACATCCAATGCACAGGCAACCATGTGACTCAGCTCCAGCTCAAAGACCTGGGCCTCACAGGTACACTCCCTCCCTCTCTCAACTCTCTCTCCAACCTTCAGCACATTGCTCTGCAGGGGAATTCCTTCCATGGCCCACTCCCATCCTTCAGTGGCCTCTCCAACCTCATCTCTGCATACCTGGGGGGCCAGCAATTCACCTCCATACCTGCAGATTTCTTCCATGGCCTCACATCCCTCAGCACCCTCTCTCTGGAGAACAACCCATTGGGGGCCTCCGGCTCCGGCTGGACATTCCCCGAGCCGGACATTGGATCATTGGCCAGCCTAACCACTCTAATTCTCACAAACACCTCCCTCACCGGCTCCATCCCGGCCTCCCTCGGCAGCCTAACCAACCTGGAAGACCTCCGGCTAGCCTACAACCGCCTCTCGGGCCCGATCCCCGGAACCTTCCGGAACCTCTCGCGCCTCTCGCGCCTGGAGCTCAACAATCAAGTAGGGAGTAGCAGCCCACTGTATGGGCCCATCGAGGTCGTGGCCTCGATGCCATCCCTCAAGACACTCTGGCTCCAAGTGAATGCCTTCTCGGGCCGTATACCCCCGGGCCTCGGCACCTCGGCCATCTCTCTTTCCGATTGCCGCCTCAATGATAATCGGCTTGTCGGGCCGATCCCCGCCTCCTTCGCCAAATTGTCCTCCTTACAACACCTCTCCCTCCAAAACAACCTCCTCGTCGGCCCCATCCCGACCATCCCCAGCCTCTCTAGCTTCACGTATTCCGGAAACAACTTCTGCTCCGGCCAACCGGGAGCCCCTTGCGCGCCCGAGACCTCGGCATTGCTCTCCTTCCTCGATGGTGTCAATTACCCGACGAATCTCCTTTCCTCTTGGGATGGGAACAACCCTTGTAGTGGTGGTGGTGGTGGTGGTGCTTCTTCTTCATCCTCCTCATGGCTAGGTGTCACTTGTGACCCTCTAGGGAAGAATGTGGTGTCCCTCAACTTGCCCAACTCCATGTTGAATGGGACCATCTCGCCCGACATCGCGAACCTCACGCACCTTGCCAAGATCGTGCTCCGCGGGAATTACCTCTATGGCACCATACCCTCTACCTTAACCCAGCTCACCTCCTTGGTCTTGCTAGATCTCAGCAACAACAATCTCTATGGGCCTTTACCCTCTTTCAACACGAGTCGAGTCAGCTTGATCCTTACCGGAAATGCCAACATTAACAACCACCTCATGCCCTCCTCTTCGTCATTGCCCATCTCAGCCAATTCTTCGGGTCTCGACCCGGTGGATGATAGAAACACATCCTCCAAGTTCCCTCCGGCTGCGATTGTTGGGATTGTACTAGGAGTCATTGGTCTCCTTGTGCTTGTCGGAGCTTCGATCTTTTGCTTTCTCATGTATAAGAGGAAGAGGGCCGGGTCCCGGGTCCAAAGCCCGACACCAGCACATGCTCGGGCCGCCTTCACCGATCCTGAGACCAATGGAGACATGTACAAGGTCACTGTCACGATGCCCAACACTACAACGCCCAACAACGAACTACCTAGCGAGAACAATGTGCAAGTGATAGAGGCCGGAAACCTTGTGGTCTCAATACAGCTCTTACGCAATGTCACGAATGATTTTGCCGAAGAAAACATGGTGGGACGGGGTGGATTTGGAGTGGTGTATAAAGGCGAGCTCGATGACGGGACAAAGATTGCCGTGAAGAGGATGACCACATCTTGTGTTGTCGAAAACAATGGTGTAAATGAGTTCCAGGCTGAGATTGGTGTCTTGACCAAGGTTCGGCATAGGAACTTGGTGGCTCTTCTTGGGTATTGCGTATGCGGAAATGAGAGGCTTCTCGTCTACGAGTATATGCCCAAGGGGACCTTGAGCCAACATCTCTTTGAATGGAAAAAGCTTGGCCTTGCACCCCTCCCGTGGGACAAACGTCTTGGCATCGCGTTGGACATGGCACGAGGGATCGAGTACCTTCATGGGCTTGCTCATAAGAGCTTTATTCATCGCGACTTGAAGCCCTCGAATGTGTTGCTAGGAGATGATTATAGGGCCAAAGTCTCGGATTTTGGGTTGGTGAAGCTTGCGCCGGAGGGGACATCATGTTTGGAGACGAGATTGGCGGGCACATTCGGGTACTTGGCCCCGGAATATGCTGGTATGGGGTGGTGGTTATACATTCATTCATTCATTCATCTCCTTCTTTTACACTTCATTTAATATTAGCATTATTTATTTTGTTGGGTTTTTACCTCATCAAAGTTTCCCACTAGAAATATAACTTAATATACAGAAGAATCTAGTGGTAGTTTCCCACTAGTAATATACATAAGTTCATCATATTAAAAAAGCAACAAACAAGAAAAATTCTTGTTGATTGAAGTTCCCCACTAGGTAATATAAGCTCATATTAAAAAGCAACAAACAAGAAAAAATGTTGTTGAAGTTCCCCACTAGGAATGTAAGTTAATGCTGAAACACAAACCGTGTCGAAGTATTCCCCCTTTTGATATGAAAGAATTCGTAAGGTTTCGAATCCTAATGTACTTACCTGCTAGCAATTTAAGAAAAGTTGGTCTAAAAAGACCAGTCATAACCCTGATCGTTTTCTTCGTATTCATTAATTTTTCATCAATTTGGTTGCAGTGACGGGACGTGTGACGACGAAATCGGACGTGTTTAGCTTTGGGGTCATACTAATGGAGCTCCTCACGGGCCACAAAGCATTGGATGAGACGAAACCCGAGGAAAGCATGCATTTAGTGACGTGGTTCCGGCGTGTTATTCACGGCACCGACAAGGCTGAGCTTTTCGATCATTTAGATCCGGCACTAAATGCCGATGATGCCATCGCGGTCGGGACAACATCACCCTCATCATCGCCATCACAAAGTGTGCTTATGGTAGCTGAGCTCGCGTGGCATTGCACGGCCCGGGAGCCCCAAAACCGGCCCGACATGAGCCATGCTGTGAACGTGCTTTCTCCTATAGTCGAGCAATGGAAACCTAATGATGTCCCCGAGGACGAGGAAGGTATCGACTTGGACCTCACGCTTCCACAAGCTCTTAAAAAGTGGCAAGCTTACGAGGGTGCTTCGGTTTCGTCATCGGACAACACTCGTGATTCCATGGTGAGCATGCCCGCATGCCCTTCGGGCCTTGTCCATAGCTTCACATCAATGGATGGTCGCTAGCAAGAGGACATTGGCATGCCATACATATATATTCATTTAGCTTGTAATATACATGGGTAGGTAGCTGACAACCTTGGTTCGAATCCTAATGTACTTACATGCTAGCAATTTTTAACATCTTTGCTAATTAGCTATATACTCCTTTTCCCACCTTTCAATTCTTTTTCCTTGATATGTAGCTTTATGTACCAATGCTTCCTAGAGGTTGTAACCTGATTTTGTTTCTTCCCCTCACTAATATTTTTCTCATGAAGTTGGAATTTGTATTGTGTATACCATGGGTTAGTTAGCACCCAATCATGGCTACTAGCTATTCTTATATCGAACGGTCGTTATTCAAAGGATCTTAAGAGTTTACGTCTTGCATGATTTGAATGGATGAGTAGACGATCTAAATGGGTGACCGAATTGTCGTCCCTGAGTGAATGCGCATAACTAACTATGCAAATGTATTGATTGCACGAACACTCCTTTAGTCTATTGCCAAAACATTTGTTATGTTATTCCTTGGACCTTTAGAGAGTAGTATTCTTAACCCAAGATACAACAGAATTAAATACTATCCAGTGGTCCATCGTGAATATGCACTTTTGAGCTGTAAAAGCACTATGGATATGACAAAATCGAGTGCCTGTTGTTTCCAATTCACGAACGAAAGAGCCAAGTCTCAATGTCAACATTCTTAAGTAAAAAGCAGAGCCTTTTCATTCTTATCTCGTTGAGGACGAAAATAGGAAATCTTAGGCAAAGTGATGAAAGCACTCGAAGGTCAATGCCAAGTCATGTATGTAGTGGAGGTTCTATAGATGTGCTTGGTTTGGTGCCACATTGAATAATGAGTGTAAAATCATAAGTATATGTTTGGGGCCTTCGGTGGTGAGTTGTCCCCCTTAGGTCCCCACAACTTCGTATGGCTTATGTTCTAAAGAGAAATAAACCTTGATCCATGAATTTATTTGCAAGAGCTTTATAGTTTAGGAGGTCTCTTTTCAAACATAAAATACAATATTCTATAATATAAAACTTTGTATATGTATGCCGGCCTAGCTCAGTTGGTAGAGCGCAAGGCTCTTAACCTTGTGGTCATGGGTTCGAGCCCCATGGCCGGCGAATTTTGTTTTCCTGATTCACGTTTTTTTATTGTGTCCCTTGCTTGGTGATTGCTTTTTATAACCATTTCTTCTTCCTCAATAAGCTCAAAAATGAAATGTTTTCAATCTTTTCTGATATTGAATGGCTATGAATCTAGAAGGAATAACACAACTTGCTACAATGCATACATGTTGGACTAGACATATTCAAATAATCGAACAACTAGATATGTTCGATTGAATTGGAATTCAAATAATCGGGCAACTAGATATGTTCGATTGGATTGGCATTCAAATAATAGGGCAAGTAGGTATGTTGGATTAGACATATTCGAATAATAAGGCAAGTAGATATGTTGGATTAGACAGACTCGAATAATAGGGCAAGTAGATATGTTGGATTGAGCTAGCATTCAAATAATAGGCATACATATGTCCCCGATATCATGGAAGGTAAAAAAACATTGATCCGAAAGATTCTTTCAAGCCTCGTATTTACTTTGATTACCATACTTTTGCTGCCCACTTGAGATTTTTGATCACATTTTTTCTTGTTGATATTTTCGATCTCCAAAACGTCTTGCTTTTCAGTTCAATGTATAAAGCAACAAACTTTTTGTCTAGGGTTGTTTTTCAACACAAAGTTTAGTAAGACTTTTTTCGACCATTTACATGGATATTATGTGTATTGAAGATATTCACATCTTATGCATGCACATAAGATATAGATAAATTCAAGCTTAAATAGGAGAATGCCATATTGATGGCCAAAACTATTGGAAGGGATAAGACGAAGTCGTGTAAATGATCAATTCAAAGGTATGAATGTAAGCAATAAGTAACAGTTGGCAACGGTTCGATTAGAACCGAACTGAACCGAACCGTGAAATCGTGGCTTAGCGGCTTATACGGTTTTGTTCGGTTCAAGTTTAGGTTTTTTAAAATGGTTCTGTTTGGTTTCAGTAGTTAGAAACCGTGGTTTAAACAGTTTAACGGTTTTTTATTTTTAAAAAAAATTGTTTTAAAACAATCTTTTCATTTTTAGGCCTTATTCTCACATTTTAGTTTAAAATTTTGAAAATTTAAAATAATGAAATATTTTAATTTTAAAAATTGTAAGTTTTAAAATTTGAATTTTGATCTAACTTGAAAACTGAAACTGAACCACGAAACCGTGGTTTTAACGGTTTGGTTTAGGTTTCAAAATTTTTAAACGGTTTGGTTTCAAATCAGTTCTGTTTTGACCCTCTCAAACTAAACCGAACCGAATTGAACCATTGCCGATTGTTAGCAATAAGCACCATTTATACCACACGCAAGCATAAATGCATGGATCAAGTCATCACTTTCCAATATTTCAAGCTGTCTTTAATCATTTTGAGTACCTAGTCAAATCAATTGCTTGAAACTCTCCAAGATAGAGTGGATCATAATGGTAGAACATTTGATTAGAAAGAACCATTTGTTATTTTTTCATACAAATGACTTGTGAAAATCCATTGGAGATTTGGGCTCATTATCAAATTGATAAGATTGAAATGTTAATGAGAATACACATCCCACTAGAAAGGTTTTTTACCTAGGTTTTAGTTGTCATGGTTCTCTAGTTGCATTAGAACATGACGAAAAACTTGAGTATGTAAACATTTGTATGAAAAACAAACATTATACACAAAACCTCTTATGGGTATGCTATAATATGTAAGACAATGTTATGTAAATATCATACACTGCGGTCTTGTTGTGTCTACATGACTTTTGCAACTGTGTTTAAATCTTTGACCTAATATGTAGTATTCTATGATGATATCATGCAGTTGATAAAGGAAACTTTTGTCTTTAAATTGAATTGTTCTATAAGTTTTTTTCGTAATATAGCATGCAATGTCATTTTCTACTCTTCTTCTTGTTAAGCTGAAATTGCTTTGAATGCATGAAGTTTGGTAGTATATTTAGTAACAACTTGACTTCATTCTTGTTTTAGGATAGAAAACAAGATTATATTAAAAAAATGGATGAGACATATTGATGCCAAGATTACCAAAGGATGAAGCTTACATGCTTTTTAACCAAGATTAACATTCCTCAAGCCTTAGTAAACTAGGATTAATGGACTATGAGGACACCTTGTTAGAAATTTGGTGCACCCACTTGTCTTGATACAACCTTTGTGCAATAGAGCATAATCTTCCACAAAGAATAATTCTAATATTTTCTAGGTAAAAGTACCAGGATACCCCTGGAAGTTTGTCTATTTACCATAATGCCCTTGGAAGTTCCAAATTTACCAAACTACCCCTATGTCCAAAAAATTACACTTTATAAAGTAATTATACACTTAATAAAGCCCTATTTACCAAAGGTGGAAGAAATGGACCCAAACTAGCCCTATTTACCAAATATTTGAGTGTATAATTACTTTATAAAGTGTATTTTTTTGGACATAGGGGTAGTTTGGTAAATTTGGAACTTTCAGGGGCATTCTAGTAAATAGATGAACTTCCAGGGGTATCCTGGTACTTTTCCCTATTTTCTATAATCTTCCATAGAGGAAGACGATGATTGGTGCTTTCACCAATTTTTCCACATCATGAATCATAATATCAACGATTGGGGAACCCATCAATCCACACAAGCATTTTGCATTATTACCAAGATACCATGTGCTTTTCAATAGGGTTAATTCACTACATGATTTAGTTCTTTGTCTAAAATGTGAAATGACAAATTAACTATCATGAACATAAATAAGAAGTCTCACACTTCCATATGCGGTATATGAATTCAACACTTCAACCAATTGTACTACCATGTTTAGACTTTTTTGAGTGTCTCTTCATTTCTTTTACCAATACAACATGCAAATTTCCATGACAAGTCTCGATTGGTCAAACATGCATAATCTCCAAGAGTTGGCCATTAGATAGACTTGCAATGATAAGATTAATGTAATTATATAAGCTAGCCACATATAACTGTAAAGGGACTAAGGACAAGATTACCATGAATGTCGATTGAAGGTCACAAGTTCACTACGGACAAACCCTTGTACACTACACAGTCTTCAATGCGTTGCAATAAGAAATCGAACATGTTTTGAGATGCTATTTCCCTCCTTCCTTAAGCCATTTGTTCCATTTCAACACCATAATTTCGATGTATAATGACACCACCACCTCCACCTTCTCTCACCTTGACATTAGATCCTTCATGAGGACATGGATACTATCAGTTTCACATTCATGTATTAGCTCAATGGCAATCAATGTAGTATCCATGGGTTCATTATCAATGCCTATAAGTTTGTCTCGAATGCCCAATTTTAAAAACTTGTCCTTAAAACATGATCCTTTCCTTTTTTGTAAAACTAAAACTCCAAATCAAGCAACAAGATACATGTGATTGCATTTCCTAACGGGATTAACACAACTCATACCTTGGGGTGTTGCACTTCCAAAGGTCACTATCGAGTCTCGAGGGATAGCCTTCCTCTTGGTGGGTTAATTAAGGAATTAGGGGAGGTCACTCACTAATGGTCATTGGTAAAGACTACGTCACACATCAACACATAAAAAACTTTACCTCGAAGGCTTCTTAAGTTACTATAAATTAAGACATACTTAATCACTACAATTATTAAAAAATATGCTAGTCTCAAATAAATATATACTCAAGTGCTATATAAGAAACATAGAAGTGTCTCAAGTAAATAGATAATTACTAAATAAGAAACATGTATATCTCGATTAATTAGGTGAAAAAGGTACATGGAGGAAAATGACTCTCAATGGATGTAAAGGGGAGATTATGAGGACCAAAAGGTGGCCCCAAAATTAGGACACCCAAAGGGCTCTTTTACATTAGAGCTCTTGCCCTTTCATACAAGTTGGAAACCCTAAAGTGTCCCTTTCACATTACAAAGCCTTTCGCCATTGACAATTCCTACCTTATATAGAGGGTAGTTCTCCACAATCATAATATTTAACCATGTTTCTTACATGTGACCAATACTTGAGATTGAAAACGTTAAAGCCTTATAGGGTTTTTGTTACAACTAAAGAAATATGACATTATTTCCCATAACAATATGCATGGTTAGAAAGCCTTGTTGACTAAATAGAGGAGGTCTTAGTGACCCACATAAAACCAAAAATGACATGTCAAGAGGTAATTTTAGAATTTCTAGATTGCAAATATCATGGCTAAGGCTTTCCTCATCTTCATTCAATAATCCGTCTTCATTCAATTTAGTTGATTGTTAGTGCATCAAATAGGAAAGTTCATCTTCTCATCCCTAGACCGGCTTAACACTGATCTAACTGCGAAGGTTGATGCATTCATGTATACGTGGAACTGTTTGTCCCATATTTGCGGCATGAGGATGGGATCTTTGCCTAGTCAATCTTTGAGTATTTTGCGTAATTTTGCTTCCTCTTTAATAAGACAATGTAATGGTCAACTTTCTCCATAAACATCTTAATGAACCTTTGGTAGTAGCCTTGTTGTACTCCATGAAGCCTTGGAGTTGTTTTTTGATTATTGGGGGTGCTATATCAAATATTTATTTTAATTTACCTTGATAAAAGGGAAATTCCTTCTTTGGATTACATATAAGGACTAGACCATGCTTGATTAGAATTGGTATTCAAGCCGATTAAGGGATAATTAATATTGTCAATCATCAAAGATGTGCCCCAACAATTAGACGTCATCAACATAGGATTTTATTCTTTCTTGAGGTTTGGTGTGGATATGTGGGTTGCTCTTTATTGATAAGTCCTTCACTTGTTTAATCAAATGAAATCTATTTGTATTTAAAGGTGTTGAGCTTTGTGGCAAACAAAATATCGTGTTTTCCTCTAGAGTGACTACAATGTTCTTTCCCAGCTCAACCACACACTCCTTGAGGCACGTGTGTTTGTTAAAACCCATTTGTGAATGAGTGGTTAGTCTCTTTGTAATCATCATGGGGGAGGGAGAGACTAATCGAAGGCATCTCTCATGGGGGAAGGAGAGACTAATCGAAGTACAGTGATTACAAAGAGACTGTACAATGAGGCTTAACAATAGATCGGGGAATCTCCCTTCGATCAAGTTCAAGAAAATGAAACTAGTTACATCACCTTTCCGACTGACTACTTAATGTAAGTACCTACAACTAAAATGGCGTCCTTCAGTGATGGCTAGTACGAGACAACTCTTGGGGTCGATAGCGAAGGGAGGGTGGTAAGTGAGCCGGAAACAGCTAGCGTGGGGGCTGGTAGTTCCACCTCGGGCCACTTCCTCCTTGTGTCACCATAGGCGTGTTTCGCCATTTCTGCCAAAAGCACAAATGGGCAATACCCACGTCAGTGGAATGGCTGCAAACCTCATCCAATTGCCCTCATAGGCAGCTAATAAGCACAAACCAATGTCCATGATCACTTCATCCAGGGGCCGCACTAGATCTTGGAAGACCTTTAGGCAACGCGCTTTCCATACATACCACAGGGTGAAGCCTGCAATTAGCATCCAAATGTCCGGGAACCTAGAGGATAGATCGAATCTTGGCGATTTTGCCTCTCATGCATACGTAGCACCAACTATTCGCATTGAAGGTGTTCGTCCACCTATCAACGGAGTGATCAAGCCATGCCGCAACACTCCGCGATGCTGTTCCTTCCACTTCACATGCCACAAGGAGGCGAGTCACTCTATCCCATACCTTTTGAGCGTGAGGGCAATCCCACAGACAATGCCTTAGAATCTCAATATGTTTATTAGTTTGTTCCCAGCTTCTATGTGTATTTCATAGAACATGTATATAAACATAGCCCCCCTTGTTGTATCACTTGTTGATTACGTAATGATTAACATCTCAAGTAGTTATTGGAATATTCCCCATTTTATAATGCAAGTTTTTAACCTTTCGTTTACTCTAAGAGTTATCATGCAAGAACGTTCTCTTGAAGGGAAAACACTCTATTGTTGTTTTGTGGAATTAAGAAAGCCTTCGACATTGTACCAAGGAGTGAACTTTGGAAAAGCATGATAGAGATAAGATTGAGGAGTATAGAGCAGTTGTACCGTGATTGTATGTATGTATTAGGTACCAATTGAAAATGGACGGTGGTTTCTCGAAGTACTTTTTGAGCAACATGGGGTCAAGCAAGGGTGCTCACTCTCTCCCACACTTTTTAGTTGATGCACTGGTAAACTTGAAAAAATATTAAACCAAGTTGCAAAAGAAGAAAGATTGGATGTCCTAAAACTCATGTATGATCTTATTTTTAAACCCTTATATGCTAATGATGTTGTTTTATTCTCATATACTTTGGATGTTACACAACACTTGATATATTTGACACATTCTATCAAATTAGTGGGCTAATTGTTAACATGGACAAAATAAAAATGATGCCAATAAAGGCAATATAACCAAGACACTACCCCACTTTTACATATAATGGAGAACCAATAGAAGGGGTGGCTTCAAATATCTTGGTATTCATGTTCCATCGACAAATAGGTGGAACATATACAATGAGTCTAGACTTCAAGTAGGTTGGAATAGTTATTATTTCAGAATCAATTCAACCAAAGTGATATTTGAGGATGGGAAGTAAGATTGGTGTTATTCAACGGTATGGTGGTCTAAACATTGATTTATGGAGTGGAAGTCTGAGGTGGCACTATCTCACTTAATGCATGGAATGAAATAGAGAAAATCCAAAAATTGTTCTAACGTAGATAAATGGGGCACAATCCTCAACATCCTATCTAATCATGCTATTGGAAACAACTACTCAGCCTATAGAGGTATTAGCCATGCAAAGAAGATACAAGTATATCACAAAAGTCAAGAATATTCTTGATCATAGACTACCAAAACAACTTGGAACATATGTCAATGTAGGTACAAAAAACTCATAAGAGTAAAATCCTCTCATTTATTCTTTAAGTGATGGGGAGTAAAAGATCTTTTGGAGTTCTTAAATGCTGTTATAAAGTATGTGACATTGAGGATAGATGACTAGAGGGACTAAGAATGAAGTGGTAATATGCTAAAATCTCAAAATTGGAATATTATATTGCAAATATTAAACTCAATGCTGACTCTGATACAAACTAAAAATGCCATATCATATCCAATTGCATCTCACTAACTCTATGAGCCTTGCCTCTCGGAGAGCCTTAACACTTCTTTGAATTCATTCACACAAGTTAAGTGTCGTGGTAACATCATGACATCATCACCCAAATAGGAAGATATGCAAGGTATACAATGAAAACCTAGTGGAGGATGAACATCACTTATTGCATGCTCAACGTATAAGGTAATTTGTGAGAAATATGATGACTTGTTAAACAGACATGATAATGTAAGTGTCAGACTCAAATGCCCACCAAGAAGGGTGAGCACATTTGTGCATGCATTACAAGACAATGTGTTGATTTGGTCCACCATAACACATTTTGTACAATACTAGAACTCTTTTGTCTAAGTTTTATTTTATTTTATTTTTATTTTTGACGATTAAGTACACACCCCATTTTGTTTTAAAACAATTGTCTCATGAGCCAAATTTGATCTTAGAAGACCTTAATATATCTTTCTCTCTCTCTTTCTCATGTGTGTGTGTATTGTCACACTAACCTTGACACTAGTACAAAGATTTCAACATGGTATCAAAGCTTCTCAATATGGAAGTATCAGATGAACAACTTCTTAATGGGGAAGAGTCATTGGGAGTACATAAGGGGACATGGAGAGTCTGCCTGAGGTGGATGAGTATCATCCAACGGTCGATCAACCAAAAGCGCTCAAGGAATGGGTGCATGGGTCAAGGAAGGTCCTCTATTGGCTATTGATGAACATATCGAATGCCGTGGTCAAACACATTCAAAGTGCAAAGTCCCCAAAGGAAGCATGGTACAACCTCCTTAAAGTCTTTGTTGTCAACATGAAGGCAAGGAGGTCGTAATTCAAGAATGAGTTGCACACAATCGAGAAGGGGTGGATGGCGATTGGTGATTATGTGCTCACCATCAAGAGCATATGCAAATCACTTGCATCCATCGACGTAGCAGTATATGATGAGGATCAAGCAAAGGTATGATTGCATGGCCTAGGGCCACAATAGAAGAGTTTCAAGACGTCAATCTTAGGAAGGGAGAATGCCCCCACATTTCACGATCTTGTCTCAATGGTTATCGTTGAAGATGCAATTTAATGGAGGAATCGGGCACGAAAACTATTGAGTCGGATGAGCAATTACTCCATTCAAGCTTAACACAAGGCTGCGGTTGGTACTATTGCGGGCAAAACCACTATGATAGGAGAAACCAATGAAATGTCACTAATCGTTCCCATGGAGGATGGGATGATTCTATCAATGCAAGTCGTCCCACTAGAGGCCACCAAAGAGGTAGAGGAAAACAAAGTAGTGGAAGAGCCAATAATCACCACGAGAGAGGATGTTGCTCTTGCAGAAAGCAAGGACACTGTTAGATCTTATGATCTAACGTAAGCTGCTTATGATCTATCTATCTTTTATCCTTATCAAATGCAACAATATTTTTGCGTTCCCATGTGGCTTCTTTGATAGATTTATCCATCCATTTAATTTTAAATTCTCGTATTATTTTAGTACACAGATTTTTGTTTTAACATCGAGAATTCTTTCTGGTACATGTGGTTTAGAAGATAATTCTTTAGAAGTAACCAGAGTTTTAGTTGTAATTGTATTCTTGCAAGAACCTAGAAGTTCTTTTAGACGACTCACATGAAAAACTAGATGAATTTCAATGCCATCAGTAAGAACGAGACGATAGGCTGATGAACCAATGCGTTTGAGGACTTGAAAAGGTTCACAAAACCGTGGGGCTAACTTAGCGCACTTACTCATAGACAATGTCTTAGAATTGTGAGGTACACGTAAAAATAACTTCTGTCCAGGGTTGAATACACGAGGTTGCCTATTATGATCGGCGTAAAAACACGCTCTATCTTGAGTTGTTTTTATATTATCTCGTGCAATATGCAACATATCTTGCATATCCTGAAGAAAGATTTGCGTAGTTCGCAACTCATCATGATGTATATTAACATCAATCGAGGCTCGTGGTTGAAAACCATACATCAACATAAAAGGACTACATCCCGTCGACGTATGCTTGGAGCTGTTATAAGCAAACTCCAAAATTGGGAGATAACGTTCCCATTTTGTTGGTTTTGCACCAACGTATGCTTGAAGCATGTCCTCAATAATTTGATTTACTCGTTCTGTCTGTCCATTGGATTGAGGATGATCCGTGGAGCTCATGCTCAACGTAGTTTCTAACTTCTTAAAGACTTGCATCCAGAAGTCACTAGTAAACTTTGGATCTTGATCACTCACAATATCCATCGGTAATCCATAAAAACGAAATAATTCGTCAACAAATTGGTAAGCCAATTCAGGAGCTGTTATCGTGGTTTTAGTAGCAATAAATCTGGTCATTTTAGTTAGTCTATCAACCACAACCAAGATGGCATCATGGCCTTTTTGGGTGCTAGGAAGGCTAACAATAAAATCCATGGATATACTTTCCCACTTATTATTGGGAATGTCCAAGGGATGTAAAAGTTCTGCGGCTTTAAGTCGCTTGACTTTGTTAACCTGACATTGGTGACATTTAGTCACATAGCTATGTATGTCAAGACACATCTTAGGCCAATAGAATTGAGTGGAGATGAGAACGAGTGTACAATGTATTCCAGGGTGCCCTGATGAGGGTGCATCATGGCATTCAAAAAGAATTCTCTTTTTGACCTCAGGCAAATCTAGAACACAAACTATCCCGATGGCGTTGAAATTCATCCAGTTTTTCATGTAAGTTGTCTAAAATAACTTCTGGGTTCTGGTGACAATACAATTACAACTAAAACTCTGGTTACTTCTGAAGAATTATCTTCTAAACCACATGTACCAGAAAGAATTCTCGATGTTAAAACAAAAAATTTGCGTACTAAAATAATCCGAGAATTTAAAATTAAATGGAATCTGGATAAATCTATCAAAGATGCCACATGGGAACGCGAAAATACTCTTAGAACTAACTTCCCTAACTTTCTATTGCAAGAGTGCAATGTTTTAAAGAGGGGGAGTATGTTACGGGCGGCATCCCATGTAATGAGGGAGGGATGTTGGATATGTGTGTCATAGGAGCGACCTCACATGAAGTGGGTCAAGCCCTACGTTCTCACCATCATTGTGGCTATGATCGTTTCGTTACGTAACGAAATCGAAGTGACCAACGGGGATGTCAACAAAAAAGATTGTTGAAAAAAGGATGTTGACAACAAAAATGTGAGGACGACCACCAAGATCCTTTCCCCGAAAAGGACAACATTCGATATAGAAATTACGTTATAACTAACATACATATATGTATATTTATCACATACATACGATCAAATACGTATACATTTGATCACATATGCGTAGATTAAAAAAAATCGTAACATCAAATAGCCAACATATGATGAAATCGAGACACGTAATCGAGGTATATAGCCTCCACACATACGAAACATCAAATAATAAGGGTTAATTGTAATATGCAATTGAGATATTGACCTCTTACGCATACGACACCAAACGCATATCATTTACATAAAAATCGAGGCATTGACCTCATACACATACGTAACATATGTATGTGAATGTAATACACAATTGAGGTATTAACCTCGTACGCATACGACATGAATCACATATCAAATATGTGTCAAATGAGGTATTGACCTCATACACATATGAAAACATTTTACACAACCAATTAATTACCACTACAACATCATTGAATCAATGAAAGAAAAAAAATATCGACGATACATGAAAATTGGGAGAAGAGAGAATAGAAAAAAAAAACAAGAAAGAGTTACCGAAGTTCCTTTGTTGATCGCTATCTGGATCAAGGTCGACCGCACGTCGATTGATCACCATCCATCAAGAAGACAGAAACAAACAAAGGAAACATTAGAAACATAAGCTCTGATACCAACTGTTAGATCTTATGATCTAACGTAAGCATATGATAAGGATAAAAGATAGATAGATAGAAAGGAGAGAGAGAAAGAAGGGTGCCGATCCCCCCGACCACCCTCGAGCGAAGGGATCGAGACAGACTCGAGCCTTGATCGACGTCCCATACCACCGCCATGGCGTCGAGTCGTACCTGGTGCTGGCACACTCTCTACAAGAGTTTACCCACCACGAAACAGAGCCTCGACGTAGTCAAGATATGAGTAAATGAGGGTGGTTAGGCCTCATATTTATAGCGATACCCAAGGCCCCCAGGCAAATTCACATTTGGCCTAACGGGTAATCCTCCCCTTCTTTACACTCTCATTTAACCCTCACACTTATCCACGTGTATAGAATACTATGGCAAATTCTCACCACGAGATATTATATGGTCATGCATGTAACAAACATGTCTAAGCACATTGTCCAACCAAACAAGCCCATGAACGGAGTGTGAACAACTAATATAAAAACTATGATGCGTGCTCCATCGGGTGCCATGATCAGAGTAATGTCGAAGTGTGGAGTAGAGAACATGACAATGCACTAACACTGCAACTAGCAATGGGCTTGGTTTCATCGTGACAAACCAAACTAAACCGTTAAGCCATGGTTTAAAGGTTTATAAGTTCCAAAATAATTAAATGGTTTGGTTTGGTTTGGTTTGGTTCTAATTATTAATAAACAGTTCAGTTTGGTTTAATTTACTGGGCTTTAGATTTAATTTACTTAACTTAATTTAATTTAATTTAGGTAATTAATTAAACATAAATGCTTATTTAATTTAGTATATTTTTAGTTATTTAATTTTTTAATTAGTTTGGCTTTAATGTGGTTAGGTTTAAACATTTTATTAAATGGCTTGGTTTGGTTTCAACTTTTCCCTAAATGGTTTTGATTTAAATAGTTTGGTTTACCTTTTCTTAAATGGTTTGGTTTAATGGCTTGAGAGCTCATAAATAGTTTGGTTTGGTTTGGTTTTATATAAATGGTTTGGTTTAGTTTGGTTTGGTTTGAAGGCAAAGAAACCGAACCGAACCGAAACCGAACCATGCCCATCACTAATTGCAACATGCACTTAACACTAACAACGATAACTAGGAGAAATGAAGTCAAACATGGTACGTTGACTTAGACACATCAAACCACATGACAAGCTAGAAGTAGTGGTTTGAACGGTTGGAAAAGATTGAAAGACCCGACTACGTAGAAATGGGCGACAACATGACACACTCTATTGAGCACATTGGGCGGATCCCAATATTCATCAAGAAAGGGGAAGTGAAGTACATGGAGGACGTACTTCATGTGTGGCCGAATATTGTTAAGAATGTAGTCTTTGTAGGCCAAATGGTAGAACAAGGCATGAAGATGAAGTTCAATGAGAGTGAATGCTTTATCGAACGAAAAGGAAAGCTGATGTCAAGAGGAAGAAGAGAAGGACGAATGTTCGTTCTAGATGTTGATGCACAGAGGATGTTGAGTGCAATGTTCGCACAAAATGATTAGCCAACAAACATATACTTGTGACACAAACGGATAGGCCACATCAGCATGGCGACATTGAGCACAACATTGCGAGAGAACGTGGTGAACAGACGACCAAGGTTTAAGAATAAAGGTTTGAGTGGATATGTGAAGCTTGTCAACTAGGCAAGCAAGATAGACACCCCTTCTCAAAAGAAGGAAGCCAAAGTGAGAGAGTGCTTCAACTAATACGCTTGGATGTCTACGAGATGCTCAATAGTTCATCCATTAGTGAACTGAAATACTACATCACCTTCATAGGTGACTTCTCAAAGTGAATATGGATTTATTTTATGAAGCTAAAGAGTGAATGATTCAAACACTTCAAACACTCTGTGTCTAGTTGAGAAGGACACGGTCAAGTAGATATGCTGCCTCAGATCTGACAAAGAAGGAGAGTATTTTTCTAATGAATTCTCAGACTTCTTGAACAAGAAATGAATTCGATGGCAACACACATGTAGGTATCCACCACAACAGAAGAGAGCGGTGAAGTGGAAGAACCAAACATTTCTCAACATCACTCAACCGATGATGGAAGACAAGAAAATGCCAAAGAACTATTCGGCGGAAGCAACAAACACAACAATGTACATCATGAATAGATGTATCACAACTTTGTAGGAAAAGTTTTGTAAAAAAAGTACATGATGAATAGATGTGAGTAGAAGACCACGCTATAGGAAAAGTTCTTTGGGAGGAAACCAAACCTCTTACACCTAAGAGTGTTCAGGTTAATAACAAATGTGCATATTTTGTCAGAAGTCTAGAACAAGTTGGATGCAAAGGCAAAGAAGTGCATCCTTGTCAGATATTCATGTTGGGAATTCGGTCCCCCTCCAAATGGGATCCGGAGGAGCCGGATCGGACGAGACGAAGGAAGGAACATGACCGGATCCAGCAACTGGACCGGACTGAAAGGTATCCGGATGGATCCGGTGTGAACCGGATCCAGGGACATATATGCAAATATGTTTCTGGTGTGCTTGTAAAGGCTATATTTGTAAATAGTCTTAAAGTCATATAAGTATAAATATGACTTAGGGCAATCAATTGTAAGGTTGTTGTTTATGTTGTTGTTGTGAGTTGTATTATAGTAGTGCAGAGAGAGAGAGAGAGAGAGAGAGAGAGAGAGAGAGAGAGAGAGAGAGAGAGAGAGAGAAGAGAAGTCGCCGGTTGGCAAAGATACAGAACTCGAGGTCATTGCCTCTGAGTCTCTTGTTGTACCTCCTTTCTCGTATAGTGATAGTTGGGGTCTATGGGCTCACATGGTGTTTTCCCTATTAGGGCTTTCCACGTAAACATCCTGTGTCGTCTCTTCTGTGTAAGTGTACGAACCTCCATTTCTGTTTTGTTCCTTCATAAAGTGTTTGAGTCTCGGTTGTGGCCGAGCACTATTCCTCACAAACTGGTATCAGAGCAAACAAGAAAATAGAAGAGTCATTCGGAAACATGTTCAAGCTCACCGGCTCCAACTACCAGTGTGGAATTTGAAGATGAGGGCCATGCTTGTGGTCAAAGATCTCAGGCTGTTGGTATAGTTCGGGGACAAGAAACCAGACAAGATCGATGCCACGACATGGGAGGTGATGCACATGAAGACGAAGGCATACATATGGTGCTTCACCGACATGAGCCTGTACAACAACTTCAATTAAGGAAGTAAGGCTCATGTGCTCTGGGAGAAAATCAACACCATGTTGGAGAGCAAAAGCGTCGTAAATCAGGTTTCAGTATTCCGGAAGTTAGTGAGACTCTGGTACCAGGACGGATCCAACATGGTGGAGCACATGAACGCATTCCAGGGGCTTATCAATCAAACAACTTCGCTTGAAGTACCTCTGGCTGACGAGGTACTTGCATTGCTCTTGCTCGGTTCCCTCCCGGATAGTTGGGAGATGCTAGTTGTCACTCTGGGCAATGCCGGGACGGAAGGAAAGCAGTTGTCCCTAACAAGGGTAAAGTTGAGCTTGCTAGATGAAGAGGTGCGTCGGAAAGACAAGGAAGTGATTTCCGACCCAAAAGCCCTGACAAGGAAGAATCCAATATAGAGGTACAAATACAATGGTTAAATGACCAAAAAATATGCTTACATGGCCACATTAATGGGAAAGATAGAGTCGACTAGCTTTGATGAAGCTAGAGGAAAACCAGAATGGACATAAGCCATGAAAGAAGAAATGGACACCTTGTAGCAAAATTAGACATGGGATCTAGTCTTGCTACCAAGTGGTAGAAAAGCAATAGGTCGCAAATGGGTATTCAAGATCAAGCATGATGCTGTTGGAGCATTAAGCTTGCACAAAGCACAACTAGTAGCGAAAGGCTATGGCCAAACTCAAGGCATAGATTATGAAGAAATGTTCGCACCAGTTGCAAAGTGGCAACGATACACTCAATATTGAGCTTCGGAGCAAGTAAGGGATGACATCTACAACAAATGGATGTGAAGAGTGCATTCCTTCAAGGGGAACTAGAGGAAGAAGTCTATATGTAGCAACCGCTAGGATATGAGAAACAAAGAAACACCAGACTAGTGTGTAGATTGTGGAAGGTGCTTTATGGCCTCAAGCAAGCATCACAGGCTTGGTACACCAAGCTGACGGATTGGCTTTCAAATGTCACCATCAGATCACTTCTTATAATATGTCCATAAGGACAAAGAAGACATCTTATTCATGGTAATATATGTTGATGATCTCATAATAAGAGGAGATATGGGGGAGCATATTGAGGAAGTGAGGAACATGCTTGAAGAAAAGTTCAAGAGGAAGGATAGAGGAGAGTTCTAGGGATTGAGATCATCCACTCACTAGGTGCAATATGGCTCTCACAATATCAATATGTCGTGAAGTTACTAAAGAATTTTGGCATGGTGGAGTGCAAAGGGATATCCACCCCTCTAGAGCAGAACACAAAGATCCAAGCGGATGTTAGATCAAGTTTGGAGGACTCGACCATGTATAGGAAGATCGTGGGTAGATTGAGCTACCTCATGATTACCAGTCCATATCTGAGCTATATGGTGGTACTTGTGAGTCAGTTCATGTAGAACCCTCAAAAGCCTCATTAGATCGTGTCAAGAGGATCCCAAGATATGTTAAGTCCACAATGAACTTTGGAGTTTGGTACAACGCATTAGCGCCAATTGGACTGAGCGAGTACACACACATTGTCTGGGTAGGACGCCTAGCATATAGAAGATCTACTAGCAGATACATGTTATCGCTAGCTAGCAGAGAAATAGTATCGAGTGTTATCCGTGGGACAAAAGCAATATAATGTGAAACGAATCTAAGGATACGAGTAGGTAACGTAGGTGAAAAATGACAACTGAGAATGAGGAAGATAACGGAATACGTGGAACCGAGAATGAAGGTCGAGAATAAAGGATTGACTGAAGTGTGCCAAGCAGAAAGGGAAGCTATAAAACGAGGACTCGCAGAATTAGCAAAAAAGAGGGAGACAACGAGGGAGAGTGATACCCTAGTTTAGAGGAGATTACTGTTATCTATCTGACTGTATGAGAAGAGAACTCCGGCTGTGAGCCGTGTAACCTTTGCATTTGAATATATTAATATATCTATCTTTGTGGGTCTAATATGTTCAAGCATCTATTTGTGTTAATTGGATTTGCTATCTTAATTTCAAGTACAATTTACCAGACCGGTTATGGCCGACTGTTTTTTTTAAAAATCAATTACCTGTGCAATCCTGGGTTGCTTGTTCACCACCCCTTGACCCGATTACCTTAGAAGTAATCGATGGTGTTATCTCCGAGCAGAGACAACACAATTTGGCACACCCGGTTCACGCTGTGCAATACAACAAACAACGTAGGTGGAAACCACAACCGCCATTACGGCGCCCAATCGCAACACACGTTCTTGGCTACCCTCCTGCTGTGCAATGCTAGCCGAGGAAACTGCCGACCCCGCACTAACACAACAATCATCGCCGGAGCCCCCGGAGTCGCACCACTTGCCAGTCGCGGCTCTTGACACACAGTCGCACATAGGCCCTGACCTTGCCGCACCTTTGAGTCCTCCCGAAGTTACCCAAGCTGAGTTCAACCCCTTTCTGGCGTTACCAAAAGACCCAGACTTCGACACCATGCCTTACCCATATCCCCGTTAAATATGGATGTCCTTGACGCGGAGTCTCACATCCGCTCTTTTGTGTCTACTTGGCAAGCCGACCATTCGACGCAGCGTCTCACCACTGTGGAGGTTGATGCCTCCAAAATCGCCAAATTCACACTGTCCCTCGATGGACCCGTGACCCGGTGGTATTCTTGCCGTGATCCTAGGGAATTTGCGACGTTTCAAGACGTTTGCACTCAATCCCTCGAACTTTGCTACTGCGAAATACCTAAGCGGGAACTGCTCTTCCAGTTCTACGCTATATTACAAGAACCGGATGAGACAGTTTCTCAGTTCACGATCTGATTCTAGGATCTCTATCGGCAACTCACCCAAGATGTCTCCGCGAATAATTTAAAAGACAGGTTCCATGCCGGCCTCTGGGAGCCCCTCCGCACTACTCTCGCCTTCATAAAATACAATGGGAAATTCCGGATGAAGTCCGGCATGCTGCCAAAAAATGGGCTGACACGGCTAATCAGGCTAATGCCAAGAGAATCCAAACCGAGATGAACAATATGACTATCGGTACCTCATCTTCCTCTCAACCTACTGGGGCGCATGAAGACGACCTTGTGTGGCAAGCCCTCACAAGCTGCCAAATCTCCATGCCCTTGCATAAGTTACTGCAACTGCTTCCACGTTTCCAGGACACGATAGCATCTCTCACCACCGGCAAAGAGACAACCACCATGCCAGTACACTTGGCAGGGCCGGGCACCGGTCCAACATTAATGGATTCCCAGAATCCCGCGGTCAAGTTCATCATCAAAGGCCAGGATGTTCACAACTGCATTATCGACGAAGGTTCGGGTGTTAACGTCATTAGTGAGGCTACATGTCACGACCTTGGCATCACCCAATGGGAGCCATGTCCGTTTTGGCTCTGAATGGCGGACACCCGTTCTGTTCGACCAATGGGATTAATCCGCCACCTGGACTTCATCCTCAGAGGCCACACTTTCACCATCTCAGTGGTGGTGTTACACCTCGATGCTCTAGGTGCATATCCAATGCTGCTCGGTCGTCCATGATTGCGCAGGGCCAACATTAACTGGCAATGGAATATGATCTCCTTCCACCACGGAAAAACCAAGATCCGTGTTGTCACGCTACTCGATACCAGCCCGTTATATGCTGGAGGAGTCCACATGCTCGATGATCGCGCGGATGAAGAAATGGACCACTTCCTTGAGGAACACCCCACGATCGTTTCTTTGTTTGAAATCAATGTTCTCATGACTGTAGAACCATATGTATCCGAGCCGGCCCCTGAGAAGAACGAGGATCCACACGAGCCTGACTCGCAATCCATTGAAGAATTACGACATGCGCGCGACGCGCTTGATTGGGAATTGGCTATCTCTTAGAGAGTCAATGCGTCCACACTAGAGGAAATTAATATCGGTTCCCCCACCGAGCCACGCACCCTTAAAATCACGAAAGAGCTGGCTTCCGAGGAACGATCAACCTTGGTTGGGCTGTTGACTGATTACCAAGATCTTTTTGCCTGGTCGCACAATGACATGAAGGGGCTAGATCCCCAATACTACCAACACCAAATTCACCTCCAGCGCGATGCACGACCCGTGCAACAACGCCGCTACTGGATGAATCCCAATTACGTGGCTAAAGTAAAGGAGTATGGCTGGAAGAACGAGCACCTCGGGCAGTTATGCCTTTGTCTAGAGGGATGCCGGCAAGCTCGGCTAAGCCTAAACCCAACGAAGTGTGCTTCTTACGTGTCCAGCAGAGCCTTACTTGGCCACATTGTCAGCAGCAACGGAATAGCAATGGATCCCGAAAAAGTGCATGCCATCCTGAATGCTTCAGCCCTGACCACAACAAAAGCCCTCAGCTGGTTTTTGGGTCAAATTAGATAGCATAGTAGAATGTTGCTTTACCTAGCTGAGTTTGCAACACCGTTCCAATTGACTGTGTACATGGGGTTCCATTTCGTTGGACGACACTAGAAGAAGATACATATTGCTCCCTTAAGGTAATGCTCTCACACTCACTGGTGGTGCAACTGCTGCATTGGTTGCAACCCTTCCACGTTTTAGTCGACGCATCGGATGTGGGCTTTGGGAGTGCCCTCATGCAAAAGATGCCTCTGAATTCGTATCGCCCAATCTACTATGCTAGCCATCGGCTCTCGACAACCGAAAAGAACTACTCCACAACAGAACGTGAGGCACTAGACATGATCTACAACATCACGAAATTTCAACACTATTTGCTCGGTCGAAAATTTACGTTCCACGTGGATCACTCAGCGCTACTCTATCTCGTAAATAAGCAGGCACTAACCGGTTGACTGGCACGATGGATGTTGCTTCTCCAAGAATTTGAATTCTAATACAACATCGACCAGGGGTACAACATGAGGTCGCATATTACTTGAGCTGGCTCGAATTGAGGGAACTAGCCCCAATGGAATACGATGAACTACCCGATGCCAACCTTTTCGGGTTGGATACAACTGCACCATCGGCTGATAGCGAGAACGATTGGATAACGAGATGATGCATTTCCTCAGCACCAGCCTCCCACTTGAAAATTTGACCCTAGATGCTATCACGCACAAGTATAATACAGCAAAGCGAAGACAAGACTAGAACACAAGAGAGAGGAAAAGAACAAGATCTCAACTTATAGAATCCGTAACTAGTGTTGTTCACCTTGATTAGAATCAAGGTGCACCTGAGTATTTATACAAGAAGATAAGGCTATGTAAGCCAACTAGAAATAGAGTATGCACGAGGATGCATGCAATAGAGAATGCATTTAATAGAGCATGCATGAGAATATGTGCAAGCTAGAAACTTCTAATGTTCAATCTACTCTACATGAAGTTGGATTCAATCCCTACTTTCCTTCGTGGCATATGTCTATGACATTATCCTCCCTCTAAGGCCGCCTCCTAACACCAACGACCGGTTTATGAGGGTATCGTTGAAGAAAAGTGTGAATTGCCTCCGGCGCATTTTGTAAATGTGTAACTGGTTCCCATGTGGCATCCGAAAGAGGGTACAACCTTTCCATAAGACCAAGTACTGAAGTCTTCGGCGATGCAAGCGAGAGTCGAGGATCCGGTCAACCTCGTACTCCTCACCTGTCGATAATTCCACAGGCGGGAGGTTGTCGTCCTGGAATGTGAGAGGATGGTAGGGTTTGAGGAGAGAGACGTGGAAAACCTTGTGAAGCCGAAATGTGGGGGGAAGCGCTAACCGGAAGGCGACTAGGTTAATGCACTCGAGGATACGGAAGGGGCCTAGCTTTCTGTAGTCAAGCTTCGCACAGTGGCAACATAGCAGCCAAACCATGTCACTGACTGTGAAGGTCGACGCGACCAAGAGATGTCGGTCAACGTGAGATTTATATTGTTTGCCAACGGCACTGAGCTCAAGGGAGAGGTCACGATGGACATCTTGTAAGGTGTGGGCACGCCTTTGGGCCGACGCATTGATAGAGTCTCCATAATGGAATTGCTGAAACGAGGGTGTAAACCGTAATTTGCAAAGAATAGGGAAAACCTTAGTTGAGGCATGGATACTATTATTGTAAGCAAATTCTACCATGGTAAGGAAGTCCACCCAATCATCTAGTTGGTAACTGACTATACACCAGAGGTATTGTTCGAGGATTTGGTTGAGTTTTTCGGTTTGGCCATCAGTTTGAGGGTGGTGCACGATAGACAAGTTCATAGAAGTCCCGAATTTATGTAGAAGTGGGCGCCAGAAGTGGGAGATAAATTGAGGACCTCGATCAAAAGTGACATCCTTAGGGAAGCCGTGTAATTAGATGACATTTTTTAGAAAAAGGTCAACCGTCTCCTCCCCCGAAATGGTTTTCGAACATGGGACAAAGTGAGCCATCTTTGAAAACTGATCAACGACCGCTAGCACCGTGTGATGGTCACCGACCCGAGGAAGGTAGGTGATAAAGTCCATGGAGAGAGATGCCCAAGGTTGACTCGGAATTGGAAATGGGTGTAGAAGGCCGTATGGACGATGGTGAGCCGCTTTGGAGCGAGCATAGACGTCACAAGTTTTGATAAATTCTTATACCAATTTCCAAGGTTGGGGCCACCAAAACCCCCGAGACAACAACGCTAGTGTTTTCACGACCCCAAAGTGTTCGACAAGAGGATCATTGTGGCAAGTTTGTAGTATTCGGATGCGACATGTGCCAGATGGTACATAAAGAGTTGTAAAATGACTGAGATCTGAACTTTGCATTTCCTAGGATGGGTTGTTGAGGCGCGCCATGAATTCAGTAGCGAAATGGTCCGACATGGTTGCTTGGGTGATCTCGTTGAGCAAGGAATCATCATGCAACATATAGGTTGCGAACATGTGGAGTTGATTGGGCCGCAATAAACAATGCGATTGTTGAGAATATGTGTCGTCACGTAGGCGTGCTGCAAAGTCGGGTTGCCGAGAGAGAGCATCCGCTTTCCCATGTTGAACGCCGGGTCGAAACAAGATTTCGAAGTCGCAGTCGGCAAGAAAAGATGATTAGCGAGCTTGCCTCCGATTCAACGTATGAGTGGTGGTGAAGTAGATAAGATTCTTGCGGTCGGTCAACACCTGAATACGATGTTGGGCGCCGGCCAAATAGGGTCGCCATTCAGCGAAGGCCGAGATGATAGCTACAAGCTCCTTGTCATATACCGGAAAATTGATTTCCGGGGTTGTAAACTTTTTAGAGTAGAAGGCGACCGGATGCAGGGTGCCATCGTCGTCGGGCTGAGACACGGGGGCGAAGAGAAAAGCTGCGTTGAGGGCATTAAAAGCATTGTTTTCGCGGGGGTCCAAAGAAATGGAGTATCTTTCCTGGTAAGTTGGATGAGAGGTTGTACTAGGGAAGAGAACCCGTCTATAAATTGTCTATAAAAATTTACAAAACCAAGAAATGGTTGTACCTCTTTCAACTGAATCGAGAGAGGCCAATTAGTGATTGCCACTACCTTGCGTTCATCCATTGTCATCCCGGTAGGTGAGATCATGTAACCTAGGAATTCGACGGAGGTCCTATCGAATTCACATTTCTCACTTTTGGCAAAGGGCCCATACTCCTGGACTTTGTTGAGAACCAACCGGACGGGGTGTGTGTGCTCCTCCCAATTGAAAAAAAAAACTAGGATGTCGTCAAGGTAGATGACCACAAAATGATCGAGATACTCTCGAAAAATATCGTTCATCATGTGCTGGAAGACAGCTGGAGCATTGTAAGGCCGAATAGCAACTCTTTGTACTCGAAATTTCCATAGCGCGTCCGAAAGGTCATTTTCCACTCGTCCCGAGGCTTGATGCACACCAAATTGTAGGCGCCCCGAAGGTCAATTTTGGAGAAGATATGCCCAGTTCGGAGTCGATCGAGAAGCACTGGAATTAAGGGCAGGGGGTAACGATTACGCACCGTAACTTTGTTGAGACCCCGATAATCCACACGTAAGCTTAAGGAGCCATCCTTCTTTTTGACAAATAAGATTTGTGCCCTGGCCGGTGATGGAGTGGTTACACCGATCCACCGTCGGATTTTGTGTCTCCAACCAAGATAGCCCCAATACAATTGGATGTCAGGGGGTTGCGATGAGATAGAACGTGAGTTCCTCCTGGTGCGCCCCGACTTGAAGTACCAATGGGATAGTGGCTTCGGTAACCGCCCCCGAAGAGTGAACCCGGCCGTCGATCGCTTCAATGGATATGGGTTGTGATGTGCGGACGGTAGGGATATTATGTGCACGGACAAACGATTTATCGATAAAGCAAGTATATGCTCTGGAGTCGAGCAAGGCATGAGAATTTATTGAAGTCGAACCAAAACAAAGACTTACTTGCAAGAAAACCCTCCTAATGGCGGAATGAACTTGTAGAAGCATGGAGAAGGTGAGTAACGGGAAGCGTCCAACGGCATGGCTCCTACTGCAACCGGACTTGGTCGTTTTCCTGTTGTCGAGGAACCTCTACAAGACGTGCACGATGGAATTGGTGCCGTGGGCCCCGCACTAGCTAGTGGCGGATGACATGGCCAGGGTTGCCACAATAGAGAAAGAGTCCATTGTCCCGACGATGTTGGCGTTGGGCTTCAGTTAGTGGTTGGAACCGAGCGTGGTTGATCTCCATCGGGGTATGGAAATCGACCTCCATCGTGGTATTTTTATCACTGGGTGATGGTAAGGTTGGCGTGGGAGACAATTAGGGCCTAGCGATTGATGCGTTTAAGGAAGAAGCCTGAGACCCGCGAGTCCACCGTTCTTCTTGACGAAGTTCGAATAGACAATTGTCACACTGGACAACTTGGGAGATTACTTGAGACAACGATGTGGGCTCCAGGAAGTTTAAGAGAAGGGTCTTGACGTTGTTTTGGAGGTCGCGACGGAAATGGTCGCATAGGGCTTGGTCATCCCAACTCACATCGCAAGCAATTTGTCAGAACTCTGAGGCATAGAACAAGGCTGGACGCGAGCCTTGTTGGAAAGAATAAAGCTTTGTGAGTGCCATTCGTTGCCAGTCTGTCTCGCCAAATGTCACTTCGAGCTCCTCAATGAAAGCGGTGAAGTCTTCTAAGAGAGGGGATGACGTCTCGATCAAGGGTGCAAACCACACTTGTGCCGGCCCGGAGAGAAGTGTGCCGACAAGACCAACTTGAGAAAAGTTGCTAGCATACCGTTGGGGATGTAGCCGGATGATAAGCCGAATTTGGTTGATGAAGCTGCGAAGATACGCCCTCATGCCGTTGAATTTGTCCGGTAAGCTGATGGTTGGTTCGATGACATATGGATGGGAAGAGGGCGTGGTCGGGCTACGTGCCGACGGTGGTTGTTACTTGGCAGGTGGTGGATTTCTTGAAGTGCCGGATTGCAACATGCGGTCGCAACATCGACCGGGGGTACAACATACGGTCGCAGATTACTTGAGCCGGCTTGAATCGAGGGAACCAGCCCCAATGGAATACGATGAACTAGCCAATGCCAACCTTTGCGGGTTGGACACAACCGCACCATCGGCCGATAGCAAGGATGATTGGATAAACGAGATGACACACTTCCTCAGCACCGGTCTCCCAACTGAAAATTTGACCCTAGATGCTGCCACACACAAGTATAATAGAGCAAAGCGAAGACAAAACTAGAACACAAGAGAGAGGAAAAGAACAAGAACTCAACTTATAGAATCCATAACTGGTGTTGTTCACCTTGATTAGAATCAAGGTGCACCTGAGTATTTATACAAGAAGGTAGGCTATGTAAGCCAGGTAGAAATAGAGTATGCATGAGGATGCATGCAATAGAGAATGCATGAGAATGTGTGCAAGATAGAAACTTCCAATGTTCAATCTACACTATATGAAGGTGGACCTTTTATATGGGGGTGTACATGTAGCTCAATTGCTATGGTTGCCCAATAGAGACCATGAGGTCTTGGGTTCAATCCCTACAATTCTCCGTGGCATTTGTCGTGCCAAGAAACGGTTGGCAGTTCGCGGTCGAAATTTTTGCCTTTTCACACACACCATGTACCACAAAGGTTTGGATGGCATGCCGTGCACCATGCCAATTTGAAAAGGATGTGATCCTATGGGAAGCACATCATGGGATAGCTGGCGGTCTCTATGCCGGCGATGCCACGAGTCAGAAAATTTGGCAAAGTGGGTTGTGGTGGCCCACAACAAAGAAGGATACTCACGAATTCTACAAACAATACAACTTATGTCAGTGAATGGGCAAACACACCGTACAAGCCCTTATGCCTCACCAATCGGTCCTTCCATTAGAACCTTTCCAAAAGTGGGGATTGGATTTCATCGGTCCATTTAAACCAGCCGCGGCCCAAACTGGCAATAAGTACATAATCGTGTCTACCGACTATTGCACGAAATGGATCAAAGCAAAGGCGCCATGTGACAACACGGCCATATCTACCACCAAGTTCATTTACGAGTACCTATGATGTCGATTTGGTTGTCTAATCGAGCTAGTGAGCGACCAAGGAGGTCACTTTCTCAATCGCCAGGTTTAGATCTAACCACACACTATGCGGCCGTGCATAAAAAAAGCACACCATACTACCCTCACGCAAATGGGCTAGCCGAATACACACACAAGACATTACAAAATATCCTCAAGCAGATCGTGAACGAGAATCGAACCGACTGGGATGATAAACTACATAGTGCACTCTGGGCGTACTATATGACGTTCAAAACCAACATCCGATCTACTCCCTTTCAAATGGCCTTTGGGTTGGAAGCCATCATGCCAATTGAGTTCTAGGTGCCGAGTTTACGTGTTCAAATATCCAAATGACTTCTCGAGTCCGAATTTGAACAAAAATGGCTCGAACAATTATTGAGCTCGGGGAAGATCGCATCACCAATCTCGCAGAATTGGAACATGGGCAGCGACAAAGGAAAGATTTTGTGGATCAACATTGGCGAGGATCCGAAAAATCATTCGAGACAGGGAAACTGGTTCTCATGTTCCAAACTCGGCTTGGTTCGATGCCGGGAAACTTCGTTTCCGATGGACGGAACCCTTCTGGATTATCGACAAATTGAACGGAACGTTCTAACTTAGCACTTAATAGGGGATGTGTTGCAAACTTGGGTTAACAGCTTTCGACTAAAGCCATACTTAGGCTAGACACCAACTAATCCCTTCGCCGATCACTAGCGTGGTCGGGACCAGCCTGTGGTAGGTACAACAGAAGATTTCGAGGGCACCTGGCCCCAATCACGGTAACTACCCTACCTAATGCCCGGAATTTTATACTATAGGTATGAGAAAAAAGAAAAAAGAAAAAAACCCCACTAACTATTTAAAGAACATGCACGCCACACGAGAAAACGAAAGTTCAAATGATTCATAGGACGTTATGAGAAAAAAGAAAAAAGAAAAAAACCCCACTAACTATTTAAAGAACATGCACGCCACACGAGAAAACGAAAGTACAAATGATTCATAGGACGTGTGGTCATTAAGTCCTAGTATGGTAGGACAGATTCTAAATCTAGGGCACAAGGCCAGGTCTTGTGAACCAAGGGACATACAAAAAGGCAGGCACCACAAATAGAGACCTCACCTCTGGACAAACGCTCAAAGACCTCAAGATCTTCCACCTGTTGCTCAACTGCGTTCCAACTCTTGTTGTCCAGCGGAATTGTAACTGTCGTACATAACGCATGGAGAATAGAGTATTATATTAGGAGCATTAAAGTAACGCGTGTAACGGTTCTACACAGGGAGTGTAACCGATTAGAAGCCATGTGTATATAAAGGGCGAGAGACCATTGTAAAGAGCTAGCGTATTTTGAGAGCGCCGGTTTAATATAGTTTTATCTTCTCTGATCTTGGTATTCTGTCTATTGTTCTAGTGGTCTCTAATTTCCGTGTCTCGTTCTCTATACAAGACTATGTTGCCGTAAACACAAGGTAAGTACGTGTTGAGTGCTACGCCCCTAGTGAGGTTAGTTTGTAGCCGTCTTCCCCTTACGCCTTACAAATCACACACTACGCATCCCTATTCCCTTGCACCATGATCACCTTGTAAGCTACCCCAAAGGACTGAGGGTGGACTATGTTCCTAACTGGTAACACTTTTGGCACGCCTGATGATCTGTGAATCCTCACAGCCGAGCAAGCAAGGAATGGATGTCTAGCCGCTGACGTATCAGAGAACCTATGCGAGAAGATCGACCACTAACTAGATCCAATACTAGATAGACAAAAGAATGCGCTACGCAGAAACCCTGCCTCAACAACCACAACTCCTCTTTTCAAGAGTGCACGGTAGACTCCACACTCATAGAACAGAGTGGCTTCGATCACGAAGTCTTATCTCCACACGACTAGAGTAATGCGAACAAATGCCATAGTAGCCCACACTGCGGTGACAGTAACCTTCCATTGCCGATCGTCACCATCGCGATCGGAATAGCTTTTTCATACCCCGGCTTCAACGGAGAAACCGATGCTGCGAGCCACATACGATTGTTCCTCAATGTCTGGAATGCTAATCACATCTCGCAACGGTTTCTAGAGGTGGAAGCCCACACATCAAAGATTGCGGAAATCGGGTTAACTTTGGATGGTCGAGCTGCGTTCTGGCATTCCCAGAGGGATTTGGCAGCAATCACAACCTTCGACCAATTGCAATCGGCGTTCTTGCATTTTTTTCATGGGTGCCGATAGAATCCATAGCGGACTTCAGTCTGTGTTTCCAGAGTTTACGACGGAACCTTACACGGGCCCCGATAGACGAAGAGGCCAAGGAAACTTTTTTGGGAGCCTTACGACGACCTATCAGGACGACGTTGAACACATAGTGTAAAAGGGGAAACGTCGGATATGGTCATTGAGCGAGCATTGAAGCTCGAGTTAGAGGAGGAAGATGAAGGACTGTCCATGGCATCACTACGGCAGGCATTGCCTCAAGAAGGGGAACATCGATTCCACCAAGCCATTTATTGCACAATCTGTTTAAACTCCGGGCATTCCGCGATCGAATGTAATATGAGAATACATTGCCCCATTTGCCACTTATGGGCACACACGGTGGATCAATGTGAGTACATATGTTGAACATGCCCACACCTATAGTACGCCGTATGGAGCCACAATGGCAATTTCGCAGGAATGACCTAGGTCGGCAAGAGGAGCATCTCCGGTATACGGACCAAAATCAAAGAACGGAGCGCCAATACCGTCACCACCATAACAACAACCCGTATTCCGACGAAGAAGAGTAGGAAGAGGAAGAGTATCGGAATACCAACCGTTACAATTGGGGAGGGAGGGGGCCTCGCTACGACAATCGAAGGCCTACCAACAATCGTGGAGGATTCAACGGACCTCGTCCAAATGGTAACAATCGTCAGCCTAGGGACCAACGCCGTTATGAAGAGAGTTCAGAAGATGAACAACACCTAGAGCAGCACTGAGAATATCGTCAACAACCCCGGAATAATAGGCGAATTTAGCAAACTGGGGAAGAGCAAGCCGTACCGGTAGAAACCAATACACCATCGATTGTAGAGAGAGGAGAGTCAAGCATACATTGTTTTGTGTGCCAACAACCCAGTCATTACGGGACGCAGTGTCCGCATCACAAACGTAAAGATCCATCCATAAATACTATCACGACAGAAGTCCAACAGGTCACAATGCGGCAACAGGCGAAAAACACAGAATGGGCAGAACAAGATGAGATACGCAAAGCAGCCCAGGCGTGGGTAGAAAAAGCAAATGCTGTGAACATGGAACGTATGAAACAAGAATCTGTGAATGCCAGCTTCCAGACGGATGATAACGTATTAGCACCGGACCCCATATGGCAAGCATTGACAAACTGTGAAATAACGCTGACCATGGATAAGCTCCCCCGCTTGGTTCCACGATTCCGACAGGTGGTAAAGAATCGTATACGAGGCACAACCGGATTAGATGTCTCGGCCAATTTCGCGGAGTCTAGTACCGGCCCAATAGTAGTAGATCACCACAATCCGGCCATTAAATTGTTACTTAAAGGTCAAGAAATACCGGGATGCATCATCGATGGGGGGTCCGGCGTGAACGTCATTAGTACAAGCACGTTGTCACAAAGTTTCGTGCGTGCGTGTAGAAGGGCGGGACCACAAGGGTCTTGGACGAGGGAAGAAGGGAAGCTGAGAAGACGATTCCGGATGCGTTCCGGAAGCAACCGAACGGGAGAGAGGAAGAGAGGGAGAGAACACGCGCGCAACACCGACACAACACACACCTCTTATTTACAGGAAACACAGGGAAGGGAAAGCACCCGACACCGACAGAGACACAAATATGCGCAACCTTGTATATATATATGATTACAAGAGTGAGTTAAAACTCCGACTCCGAGCCGGACTGAGGTAGGCTACGTCGCAATAGCAGTCTGCCGCCAAGCCGCCGTCGGGGAGCTCTCGGGCTCGTCGCGCCGAGCGGGGTCTTGCACAGGAGGCCGAGCAGAAGTAACCTACAACAAGGAGAGATACAACCCCGGCTGCGAGCCGGCTATGCACAGAAGAAGAGAAACAAACCTAAGAACTTGCCGTCATAACTACTGCTCGACTCCTCGAGAAGGAGCAGAAAAGAAACGAAGAAAAGAAAGAATGTAGCCAACCCTAGAAAGAAACACAAAACGGTATACCCTTAAGACTCAAAATGGGCAACCCCTTCACAAGATGCGCTCCCTTCCTTTTATAGAACAAGGAGGGAGATGCGTTACAATGTGGGATAAATCCCGACTTAGATGGGATTCTTGTCCCGACTTGATTACCCTTCGGCACCATAAAGGCGCCCTCGCTATTCACACTAAATTTACAAGGGTGAACGCACATGTTGCACCCCGCCGATGTAGCCAATATTTCCCGGTTTCCGCCTCTGGCTGAAATTCTTCACGACATCCGCCCCCACCAAACTGCACATCCACCGGTACGTGCCAAATCCGGTGAAGGGTGAGAGATTTTGGCCGGCGAGAAACCGGTCTTCCATAATCCGCATCCCGGCTCGCTGCCGGTTTGAACCGTCGGCTTCGGTTCTTCCTTCGCGCTTACCTCCCCGTAGGCTCGTTCGACCCGTCGATGGGTCCTTCGCCATGATCTCCGTAGTATGCGTACTTCCGTTGGCCCTTGTTCGGCCATATGCATGCTCCGCTAGGCAACAAAAAGTGGCCACGTAGATGATCAAGGGAAAACTCCATATAAAATTCCATTTTTTTCCGACACTCAGACTCTCTCTCCATTATTCTTCTTTTCCTTCTCGGTTCTCTTATCTTATTGAACCTATAACTCTCATAAACCCTAAATTCCCTACGGAAGCCATAACACTCAAAAACCCTAATCTTCCCTACGGAAGCTATCTCTCAAGTAAACCATAATTTCCATAGGGAAGCAATCTCTCAAAATCCAAAATTCCTTATCAAAGCCATATCACTCAAGAATCATAATCTCTTATTTCCTCTAATCTATTATTCTAGTAATCTCCTTAAGATAAAACTTTTGTAATCCCAATCTTGGGATTTATTGTAATTTTCTTTTCTATTTATTAATAAAATTTGTCAATCTTTCTCATTTTCCATTAATTGTTTAATATAAACATACGAAATTGATATCTTCCGGTCGGAGGCCCCGGGGTCCTTCCTCAAAGTTCACGTATCCTCGTCGTATTTTTGCGACACCGCGATGGCCACTTGCAAGACTCTTGTTCCTCCCCAGGTGTGCCTTTCCGGCCCGACACACCTCCCCGTGTTTGCCCTTGCCGGCTCCTTCCGAAACTGTAACCGGCCGGTAAGGGTTTCGCACTTCGTCCGCCCCCGTCTTACCGACTCCCGATCCGCAATCTCGTGTCGCCGGGTCCTGTTCCCTGCCGCCACCGTCCTTCTCCCTAGGTCTCATGTTGCCACGTTGGCCGAACTACCGGATTCTCCGGATCGGTGTGAGGGTCCCATAGGACCGGACTCCGTTTCTCTGCTTGCCGATATTCGGGTGTCTTTTGTCGGATTCCTTTGCGACTCTCCTCGTGTCTTCCGCGTAGCCGGGTCCCACCTTCTTGTTGCCGGGTCTCGTTTCCCGCTGCCACCAACCTTCTCTCTCGGTCTTATGTTGCCACGTTGGCCGAACTACCGGAGTCTCTAGTTTGGTGTGGGGATCTTGTAGGACCGGACTTCCTTATGCCCACTGACCTTGCTGGTAGGTCCGATTCGGTTCGTAGCCGCTTCACCGGCCTGATACCTTCTTTCTTTGCTTCCGTCGTCCGGTCACGTTCACCTGTCGCCACCGTCCTCTCCTATAGGACTCACGCCGGCACTCGGGCCGACAGCCGGATCGGTGTGAGGATCTTCATGGGACCTCGGTTTGCCCGCCTTGCCGCCGCCATCGCCCGTCGCTCTAGGTCTCACGCCGGCACTCGGGCCAACCGCCGGAGCCTCTAGCGCTAGTGTGTGTAAGGTCACGACACCGCCGCTTGTCTCCTCCGTCGGCCGCATCGGCCTCTTCGGCTGGTCACGTTCACCTGCCGCCACCGATCTCTCCTATAGGACTTCACGCCGGCACTCGGGCCGACAGCCAGATCGGTGTGAGGATCTTCGCAAACCGTCCATCCGCAGTTCTTTGCCTTCGTCCCCTCGCCGCCACCGATCATCACTCCGGACCGATCCCGAACAGGTGCGGATGGCACCGTTTTGTAATACAGACCGGAAACCTATTTAAAGGCCCGAATACAATGTAATGAATAACGGTTAATTAATGAAAGCTTAAGCGTTATCTCTTTGTGTTAATTGCCGTTCTGTCTTAATTGTTATATCTTACGCGTGTGATTATGAAAGACGATCGTGCTTAGTAACTTAATTAAGTCGGAGTAAGCGTTGAGTCTAATCCGGTTGCCGTAACACCCTTTGGTGAAGTGTCTTCCGTAGACACCCTGTGTTAGGCCATTGTCCGGCCCTAAGAGTTAACACAGTTTTTGGCGACCACGATTCCTGTTTTTGCAGCGAACGACGGCACAGATGGATGTCTAGATCAACGCACGACCTGGTTACAGATCGAACTCGACGCCTTGCCGAAAGGCAAAGGAGACGCGAAGCTTTCCAACAAGCGGTGCAGGAAATTAGAGCGGATCGCTCGTTTTCCATCGTAATCCAGAGAGTAGCGGAGGACTCCCTCTGGTTACAGCAATCATCGCACCCGGACGACGACAACAGCCTAAGCAGCCTCCGGGAAACCGAATCCCTTCTCCACGCGTTGGCAAATGGAGAAGGCGAAGCAGAAGCCTTTTCAGCATATGAATCGAACTCCGAAGGGGAATACAACGTGCACACGAACTACCGTAGCAGCAACGAAACCCTGGGCGGACTGGAGGACGAAGGATCGGATACCTTACCGACACTGGAACCGGAAGTGCTAACGCTGGAACCCCCGGAACCAGTAGACGAAGAGCGACCTCCGATACCGGAAGTCGAAGAGGAGAGGCCTCCGTCACCACAAGAAAAGGAAAAACCACCGACGCCGGAAACAAATCGGGAAAGACCACCGACGCCGGAGAAAATTCCGGAACAAGCACAAACCCTACCAGCCCGCGCACCGATACCGGACGACGACATGCCGTTCCAGTACTCCAAGTATAGAGATGATCCGGACGCGGAAGCTCATGTGCACGCCTTTGAACAGACATGGGAAGCCAACCATGTGTCCCAGCGATTGACCTCGGAGGAAGAAGAACGCTCTAAGATAGCGGAATTTGGCGTCACATTGGAGGGACGGGCAGCAAGATGGCACCGGACGCAGGACCCGTCTACCATCACCACCTTTGCAGATTTAAAAGTTAAATTCTTGCATTTTTCTCAAAAGGAGGTGGACCAGACCGTAATGGTAGGCTTATTTTATACCATCCGACAAGAGGCAGGGGAGAGCATTCCCCAATTTTTCATCCGGTTTCAACGGATGCATAGTCAGCTTGCCCACGCACCCCTGGAGCAAGAATTACGGACTATATTCCTAAACGCGCTCCGGGAACCCCTACGCACGGTTTGCACGGTAATTGACTTCTGCACAAGTACCATCGACCAGGTTATTGACCGGGTGAGAGAGATGGAAAAGACAACCTCCTGGCTCACACTGGGAGCACTCCAACGGGCGTTACTGTCCGATGAAGACCTCCGGTTTCGGCAAGCAATACAGTGCACAACCTGCTTGAATTCCGGACACTCGGCTCTAGAATGCACTATGAGGACGCAATGTGTAATTTGTCAATCCAAGAGCCATACGACGGATAGGTGCGAGTATAATCTGTTGAACCGGCAAGCACCGCCCGTCCAACAAATTGAGCCACGCAGCAACCGGGATGAAGAAGACGAACGCTGGCGGCAAATGGACCGTGACCGACCGGCACAGGATGTCCGGTATGGTGATCGACGGGAGAATGATGTCCGGTACGGTGATCGGCGGGATAACTATGACCGGCATGATCGGTACCGGGATTACAATGGACGATATGAACATTACGACCGGGAGCACTCCCCCGGGTATTGTCAGCAACGGGAGGAATACGGCAAATATAACGGGCAACCCCGTCAAGAGTACCGCAATAAGAAGAGCTATAACAAAAAACGACATTTTAGAAAAGGCGGCTACCCCCGGGATCCAGAACAAGGGGCTCCAAGCAGCCAACCGGTCCAAAACCCCGCGCGTACCGCAAGACCTGCCCCGGGTACAACAGACAATGCCGAATCTAGCAATACTCGGAAAGCCTACTGCTACTACTGCCGACATGAAGGCCATTATAGTAACCAATGCCCGGTGAAGAGCTATGAAAAATGATCGGCGGTAAATATGGTAGTCCCTGAGGTGGCAGATCTGCAGCAGGTGACCACAAGGTCGAAGGGCATGGCCAAGGAATGGGAGACGCAGGAAACCATCCGGAAACAAGCAACGGAATGGGTAAAGAAAGCAAATGAACAGAACGTCACAGACTTACAATGGCAAAAGGAGAACACCGTAGGGCTTGCTGGCGGTAGTCACTCCGAGAACGAGACATGGCAGGCGTTGCAAGAATGCCAGATTACGTTGCCACTAGGAAGACTCCTACAACTCGTGCCAAGATTCAAGGACTGAAGATGGCCATGATGGCAGGAGAACCATCACCGGCACCGGTACTCTTCTCGAATCCGGAGGAGACACCAACAGTTCGGTAATCACTGCCATTGTAAAAGGGAAAGAACTCCCCGGCATAGTTCTAGACGGAGGCTCTGGGGTGAATGTAATAAGCCTCCGGACGTGTGATGCCCTAGGAATCCACGAGTGGGAGCCGTGTCCGTTCTGGTTGCGGATGGCCGATACAAGCTCAGTACGGCCGACAGGATTAATACGGAAATTAGAAGTCACCGTCGGCGGTCATACATTTCACATCTCGGCCATAGTGCTACAATTACAGGCACAAGGCGCATACCCGCTATTGCTGGGGCGGCCATGGTTGAAAACGGCACATATCAAACAGAATTGGAGGAAAAATATAATTACCTTCCGGCGAGGGAAAGCCAAGGTACGGGTACCAACACAACCAAGGACGAGCACTGGCAAGGAATGTACACCATTGTATGCAGAATGCGTCAACATGCTAGAAGGGTAAGCGGACGAAGAAGAAGCTCAGTACCTGCAGGAAAACCCGAAGATCATACCCCTCTTCGAAATTGACATTGCCGAAGCAGTAGCACCATACTTACCGCAATCGGAAGAGGCTGAAGCAGAACCGGATAAAGACGCAATCCGGGAGTTACGGCAAGCGCAGGAAGCGTTGGAACGGGAAATGGCCGTTTCACAGCGCGTAAAAGCGTCGCAACTAGAAGAGGTGAACCTAGGGACCACGGACGAAGCAAAACCGGTGCACATCGCCAAGGAGATGAAGCCCGAAGACAAAACGGCGATGATAACACTTCTCACGGAATTTCGCGATGTGTTCGCCTGGTCATACGAAGACATGCGAGGACTCGACCCTTAGTTATACCAGCATCAGGTGCACTTGAGCAAGGACGCAAAACCAGTGGTAGAAAGACGGTACCGGATGAATCCCAATTATGCCGCCAAAGTCAAGGAGGAAATCGACAAACTGCTAAGAGTTGGCTTTATCCGTCCGGTAAAGAAAGCGACATGGCTGAGCCCGATGGTAGTCGTACCGAAGAAGAACGGAAAAATTCGAGTTTGTGTGAACTACCGGAAACTCAATGCGGCTACGGTAACGGATGCGTTTCCACTTCCGTTCACAGATGGAGTGTTGGATGCCGTCGCCGGCCATGAGGTCTATAGCTTCCTAGACGGATTCAACGGGTATAATCAGATCCGGATGCACCCCGACGACCAAGAGAAAACGGCTTTCGTCACCGAATGGGGGGTGTTTGTGGCTGTGGTGATGATGTTCGGACTCAAAACGGCACCGACAACATTTCAACGAATCATCATGGAAATCTTCGGTGAATATATTCCGGCTTTTATGCAGGTTTTCCTTGACGATTTCGCCGTCTATAGCCGGGAGGAGGACCATTTTCAGCACCTCCGCCTTTGTCTTGAAAAGTGTAGAGCGTACCGGCTAAGCTTGAATCCGGCAAAATGTGTATTTGGCATGTCCAGTGGAACTCTATTAGGACATATTGTGAGCCAAGAAGGTATTGCAGTCGACCCAGACAAAGTGAAAGCCATATTAGAAGCACCGGTGCCGGCAACGGCAAAGGCATTAAGCCGGTTCTTAGGCCAGATCCGGTGGCACAGTTGGATGCTCCGATACTTGGCCGACCTGGCTACACCGTTGCATGCCGCCGTGCATCGGACACCATTCCAGTGGACCGACACCGAGGATAGGGCGTATAGGGCCCTCAAGGTACTATTGTCGCAGGCACCGGTAGTGCAGCCTCCGGATTGGAGTAAAGAATTTCACGTGTTCGTGGACGCCTCCGACATCGCAATTGGAAGCGTACTGATGCAGCTTACGGAACCAAAGTGGTACCGGCCAGTGTACTATGCCAGCCGAAAGCTATCCCAAGCAGAACGAAACTACTCTACCATGGAACGGGAAGCTCTAGGGATGATTTGCAGTGTGACAAAGTTTCGGCATTATTTATTGGGAAGAAAGTTTTCCTTCCATGTAGATCATTCGACACTCCTTTACCTGGTGTCCAAAGCGTCACTCACCGGCAAATTAGCCCGGTGGACCTTACTGTTACAGGAATTCGAGTTTGAAATATTCCACCGACCCGATATACAGCATGCCGTGGCGGATTACTTAAGCCGATTAGAGTCCGGAGAGACGGGTGACGGAGTAGCGGATGAGTTTCCGGATGCGGAGCTGTTTCGAGTCACTACGGAGATGGCAGCAGATGAGACGGTGGCCCAGGAAGACAAGTGGCTCACAAATATGCACCAGTTTCTGAGCACAGGACTGCCTCTGGAAGAGATGAACCGGGATGAATGGAAACGTCTGGCGGTGCAAAGCTGACATTTCTGCTTACTACAAGACACACTGTACCACAAGGGCGCGGACGGCATATGGAGACGGGCGGTGTGCAGCGATGAAAAGGAACTGATACTGAGGGAAGCCCACTGCGGAGTTGCCGGAGGTCACTATGCCGGAGATGCGACGGCCAGGAAAATATGGCAAAGTGGCTTATGGTGGCCAACGACATTAAGAGATGTGGTACGGTATGCAAAAGAATGTGACCTATGCCAGCGAATGGGCCAGCCAACGGAGCAGGCTCGTATGCCACACCAGCCGGTACTACCACTCGAGCCATTCCAAAAGTGGGGGCTGGACTTTGTGGGACCATTCAAGCCACCGACAATGAGAACGGGTAATCGATACGTCATCGTCGCGACGGATTACTGCACGAAATGGGTGGAGGCCAAAGCATTAAGGGATAACACTGTTGCGTCAACGACGAAATTTCTATACGAGTACATCTGGTGCCGTTACGGATGCCCAATTGAATTAATAAGCGACCAAGGGGGTCACTTTCTCGGCCAAGTAGTGGAAAGCCTGATGACATTCTATGCTGTTGTCCACAAACGGAGCACATCCTACTATCCACAGGCGAACGGTTTAGCGGAATCAACAAACAAGACGCTCCAGAATATCCTCCGAAAGATCGTCAACGAAAACCGAACGGATTGGGACACAAAGCTACATAGCGCGCTTTGGGCATACCGGACAACATACAAGACGAGCATCTGAACAACACCATTCCGGTTAGCGTTCGGACTAGAGGCGGTAATGCCGGTGGAATTCCAAGTACCCAGCTTACGGATCCAGCTACGGGAACGGCTGAACGAGAAGGAGTCGGAGGCAATACGGTTGACAGCGCTGTGTGAGCTCGAGGAACAACGACTGGCCAGCATCCTGCATTTAGAATTGGAGCAACGGCGATGGAAAGCATTTGTCGACCGACACAGGAAAGGAAATGAAAAAATGTTCGCAATCGGCAAACCAGTGTTAGTATTTCAGACCCGGATGGGCAAGATGCCGGGTAAACTACGGTTTAGATGGACCGAACCGTATTGGCTAACACGGGAGTATAATGGGTCCTACCAGTTAGGGACACTTGCCGGTGAAGTGCTAGGCAAATGGGTCAACGGATTCCGGTTGAAGCCATATAGAGGACCGATGCTTAAGAACCCATTTGAGCAAAGGACCGACACCAGTGAAGGAAACGGCAACCACCAAGACGGCAGAAACGGCGAGCCGATAACTGGGGAAAATGAGGCCGGTAAGGGTCCGAGAGGACCAACGGACAAGTAACGTCACACTAAATTAAATTATTAAAAAAAAAAAAAAACAATCATGCAAAAGCGAGGAATGAATGGATGAAAGAGCGAGGAACGAAAAGGTACGTAGTGGGCATTTAAAGCGCCACCATAGGACATAATGCTATTTTAGTACACGACATGCACACACTCGAAAAAGGCGCCAGAATGCACAGACAAAAACCACTGCGCGTAGAGACCCTTTACTTTCGCGGACCCAGGAGCACAGAAGCACCAAGACGCTGCAAGATCATCAGACGAGAACCTGCGGACAGAGAACCCCCGCCTTCTGAACTCTCTCTCTCTCAACCTCACTCTCATCACCATCCAACCTCACCACCGCAATCCGACCTCGACATAGAAATGGACCCGCAAACGCTGTCGGAAGGCGCCAAGACATGGCTAAAGCAACACGGGCTCGAGGGCTTCTTGATGATGATGGAAGTACCGCCACACAAAGAAGCCGACAAAGTGATCAAAGAAATCGTCACAGAGGTCATAACGGCAGAGGCGATTCGAGCGTTAACAGGCCTTCCAGTTGGAGGCATACTCACGATCGACAATCCAACCCCGGAGCAACTCATCAGGTATTTTGGTGAGTACTCTCTTGCCAGCAAGGGCTACCAGACACAGGGCGGCGGAGATATGTTGTTCCGCGAGATTGCTCGTGTGCTCCACGAATACGGCCACGTGTACCCTAGACCCCCTGTCATGCCGCAGAACCGGGCAGGGATGATTATCACCACCTATGAAGGGATCAAGGTGGATTGGCCGGTATTGATCGCAGATGGGTTGTGTGAGGCCATCAAGATCGTCAGAGGCAAAGACGGCAAAGAAGGCCGAGACGGACGGAGGATATGGCACGCCGTAACGCAGTGGCTCACCTTGCTTGTGCCACCCGTCCAGCCCAAGAAGCGAGGAAGAGTGGCGGACGACACCCCAAAGACGGCTTCTAAACGACAACATCTGTTGGCCTCTAAGGCCACTAAGGGAAAGGCGGCGGATGCAGAACAGGCGGCAGCAGGGAGCGGCAGCCGGAAGCACCCAACGGAGGCGCAGGAGGAACCACCGGCACGGCCCGTAAAGGTTACACTCCGCCGACCGGTGAATAGAGAAGCGGACCCCTTGGCGGCAAAACTCAATGTTGGGGCTCAGGAAGAGGAAATAGAGGAGGAGCCTACGGAGCATCTCCAGCGACGGTCGTCGGCAAGGACCGTTGAGGCAGCCGGGAAATGTTCGGACCCTCAGACGGAGGGAACACCGGCTCCCCATACTGAGACTCCCACGCCAAGGAAGGAACCGGAACCGGTGCGCATGGCACCGGAATCAGAAGCCCCGGCACCACCGACAACACCGGCAAGTCCCATCCCGCCAGAGCCGGAAAGGTCAATGCAGCCTCCCTCGACCAGCCAAGAAAAAGCGCAAGGGGAACCAGGACAACAGGGTGGTCCATGGGCAGAAATGGAACTGCAACTCGGCGCAACCAGGCGGGGCCACCCCTTTACAAGTGAGCCCATCTGTCAAACCTTCGTGCAAGCACAACAAGGCACCAGTAGCCTGTGGCTTCGGTGGATAGGCAAACAGATTGCCGGAGTAGTGGGGTATATTGAGGCGGAAGAAAGAACGCAAAGCGAACGGTTGCTCGTGACAACCGAACAACTAGAGACGGCCCGGTCCAGAATCCGGTGCCTTGAAAAAGACTTGGATCAGGTCACGACAGAGATGGCCAAAATGGCCTTAACGACAACACAGATCCAATCACCGGTGACTCCGGTAAGTGTACAGAATAAAGAAACGGATCAACCTGTACATAGCAATAAGACCCCGGAAACGGAAACCGTTCCGGCGAGAGATGCGGCGCAAGCCCAGGAGCTTGCGGAATTGAGAGACGAACTTGCCGCACAAGAAGCGCTAAGGAGCCGGGAATGAGAATTGAAGACAGCGGCCGAAGCCGAATTAAAGAAGACTGCCGAGAACTTCCACCGAGCAGAGGAGAGCCTCTAGAAAGGCCATCAAGCGTACGACCGGCTAGAGGAGAAAGACAAAGTGCTGCAGGAAAAGGACAAGCTGCGGAAAACGGCGGAAACAGAGATTGAACGGCTAAAGGAAGAGCTCCGCCAGCAGAAGGACCGCGAGGACCGGGCCCGTCGACAGATCAACGCACGGCTCAAGCAAAAGACAGATGATTTTGAGCACCTGCACCGGGACTACAAACGGCTGGAAACGGAGCCTAAGGAACGGATGGTCGAGCTCCAGCAGGAAGTTGATCGGGCCGCGACGACGATCGCCGACGAACGTGCGGAAAATACAAGACGCTTGGACAAGGCGGAGAAGGTCCGGATGGAGCTCCAGAGGCAGCAGTAGGAAGATAAAGAGAGAGTGTCAACAGTATTGCAGAAATTACAAAGTACATATCAAAGGCAATTGACGCATTACAAGGCGTAGGCGGAAGACAACGTCAAAATCATCAAGCAACTGAAGGATGAACGGCAAGCGGCGCAAACCAAATCGCAATTGGGAACGAGCTGGATTCAGTCCATCCTCCAGGCATGGCTGAATCAGACAAAACACTTGATTGATGAAAGCTCCGTAAAATGGTGGACAAAGTGGGCACAAAACGCAGCGGAACTCCAGTTGCTACGGGCAGATGTGGCAAACTGGCGGAAGGAAGGAGATGATTGTTATACGTTGACTTCCGAGGACTTCACCGCCATACGGGACGAGCTGGCCGACGACTTTCAAGTCCTGGCGGATGAACAACTGGCGTAGGTCAGGTAGCTCGTAGCTCAGCTAGACGATGAGAGGTTGGACGCTCAAATCCAGTTTGAAAGCTACGAGCGGTCCCGGGTTCGGGAAGAAAAAGCACGGGAAGCGGCAACGGTTAACCTTAGTGATGAGGAACCGTCGCCGGCTGAGGGCCAACCCGGAACTAGTCAACCGGAGACCACTACGACGAAGGGAGCAACGACGGAGACGCCGATGTCAGAGCAACGAACAGAGGAGTAGCAGCAGCAGCCATCAATGGACCCGCCGCAACAGACATTAACAGAGCAGCAAGAACAACAACAACAACAACCACTTCCAGATGAACCATTGGAGCCTCTCGAACAAAGCATTCTATATTTTTTGGACGAAGAATAGCAAGGGTCGGTTGTGGATTCAATGTACAAGGTACTGTCCCACGAGCGTGCCATGTGTTACCGGCCGGCAAAGGAGTTCAGAGTGGGAAACAGAGAGTTATTTAAGTAGTAGGAATGTGGTTGTAATTAAGATGTGAGTGTGGACGGACGGACCAGTATCGGTATGCCGTTCTGGATCCGGACCGATCCCGAACAGGTGCGGATGGCACCGTTTTGTAATACAGACCGGAAACCTATTTAAAGGCCCGGATACAATGTAATGAATAGCGGTTAATTAATGAAAGCTTAAGCGTTGTTATCTCTCTGTGTTAATTGCCGTTCTGTCTTAATTGTTATATCTTACGCGTGTGATTATGAAAGACGATCGTGCTTAGTAACTTAATTAAGTCGGAGTAAGCGTTGAGTCTAATCCGGTTGCCGTAACACCCTTTGGTGAAGTGTCTTCCGTAGACACCCTGTGTTAGGCCATTGTCCGGCCCTAAGAGTTAACAAATTTACAAGGGTGAGCGCACATGCTGCACCACGCCAATGTAGCCAATATTTCCCAGTTTCCGCCTCTGGCCGAAATTCTTCACGGCAACGTGTACTCGACTAGGCATTACAGATTGGGAAGCATGTCCTTTCTGGCTCCGTATCGCAGACACACGTTCCATCAGGCCCCTCGGGTTAATTCGGAAATTAGGAATTGTCGTCGGAGGCCATCACTTTGACATCTCTGCGGTGGTGCTCACATTAGACACTCCGAGAGCGTATCCAATTTTGCTGGACAGACCATGGTTATGCTCTGCCAACATCAAGCAGAATTGGCAGCATAACTGCATCAGCTTTCGACGAGGCCGCAACAAAGTCCGTGTACCTACGCAGGAAACAACGGCCCCAACCAAGGGCATCACGCCATTATACGCCGAAGATATTAATATGCTGGAAGGATTGGATGATACTGAGCTTGAGGCATACCTCACTGAAAACCTGTGGATTGTGCCATTATTCGAAATTGACGTAATGGAAACCGTTGCAGAGTACGCCCCCACTAGTTCGTTTCGAGAAGAGGAGTACAAGCCTGATCCTGAGTCGATAATAGAGTTAAGTAGGACACGAGAAGCGTTTGAAAAAGAAATGGAAATCTCACGTCGAGTCACCGCTTTTGCATTAGAAGTCAACATGGGAACTACGGCGGTGCCACGGCTACTCTCAATTGCTAGGGACCAGACCTCTGGTTAGAAGACGACAATGACAAAACTGCTCCGGGAATAGAAGGATGTTTTCGCATGGTCACACAAGGACATGAAAGGGTTGGATCCGAAGTTTTATCAGCACAAGATCAACTTGTCCACCGATGCGAAACTTGTGTAGCAGCGACGCTATTGAATGAACCTGAATTATGCGGCTAGCGTAAAAGAAGAAATTGACAAACTGTTGAAAGCATGAAAGCAAGGTTCATTCGGCCGGTAAAACAGGCCATGTGGCTAAGTCCAATAGTCGTGGTGCCGAAGAAAAATGGGAAAATACGCGTTTGTGTGGATTATCGTAAGCTAAACGTCGTAACAATTATGGATGCGTTTCCCTTACCTTTTACAGAGAGCATACTAGACACCGTCGCGGGCCATCACATGAATAGTTTTCTGGATGGCTTCAACGGATACAATCACGTACGCATGCACCCTGATGACCAAGAGAAGATCGCGTTCGTCGTGGACTGGGGCGTGTTCGTTGCCGTAGTAATGATGTTTGGTCTAAAATGGCGCCTGCCACTTTCCTGTGAACAATTAAGGAGATTTTTGGAGAATATATACGCGCATTTATGCAAGTTTTTCTCGACGAATTTGCAGTGTATGGAATGTGAGGTGCACATTTGGGGCATCTATGACTTTGTTTGGAATGCTGTCGTACGTCACGCCTCAGTCTTAATCCGGCGAAATGTGCATTTGGGGTCAATAGTGGAGCACTCATCCGACATATAGTAAGCAAGGAGGGGATAACAGTAGACCCTAACAAAATCATGGCAATCATTGAAGCAAATACCCCGACTAATGCCAAAGCCCTTAGCCGCTTCTTAGGGAAAATAAGCAGGCACAACCTTATGTTACGATACTTGGCAGATTTCGCAACTCCATTACACGCCGTCGTACACCGTACTCCTTTCAACTGGACACCAGTAGAAGACAAAGCGTATGAGGCACTGAAGATAATGCTAACCCAAGCACCAGTCGTAGATTGGACGAAACCTTTTCACATATTTGTAGATGCCTCAAATATCGCAATAGGCAGCGCATTGATGCAGCTCACAAAGCCGAATCGGTACCGATCGGTTTATTATGCCAATCGTAAGTTATCAGATGCTGAACAGAACTATTCCATGACCAAGCGTGAGGCCTTGGGTATGATCTACAACATCAACAAAATATGGCATTATCTACTCGGGTGGAAATTTACATTTCACGTAGACTACACGACATTACTCTACCAGGTCGAGAAGCAAACGTTGACAGGGAAGCTGGCTAGATGGATGCTGTTGCGCCAAGAGTTCGACTTTGTGATTCAACATCGGTTGGGTACACATCATGTCATAGCTGATTTCTTAAGCAAAATAGACAACAGTGGTAACACGTTGCGACAAGATGATGACTTTCACGATACTGATATTCTGTGGGTCGCGATCACGGTGTCCCGAGAAGAAAAGAATTTTCTGGATCGTTGGCTAATGGAGATGACCTACTTTTTTACCACGGGTTTGCCACCACCATAACTACGGACGAACAAAAAGATACGATTGGTAGTCTGGAGTCGTAACTTCTGTCTGGTTGAAGGCGTACTCTACCATAAAGGAAGCGATGACATTTGGCGGCGTGGAATATGGCAAGATGAGAAGGAAGCCATACTACACGAAGCTCATTGTGGTACGGCTGGAGGACATTACTTGGGTGATGTCACGGCTAGAAAAGTATGGCAAGCGGGTGTCTGGTGGCCAACTACGCAAAAGGACGCATATCAATACTGTAAACAATGTGATCTATGTCAATGCTTGGGGCAACCTACGGAGCTCGCAAGAATGCCTCACCAACCAGTACTCCCATTTGACCCGTTCCAAAAATGGGGTCTCGATTTTGTCGGTCCCTTTACGCCGGCCACAACACGGACAAGCAACAAATATATTCTTGTGGCCACAAATTACTGCACAAAGTTGGTAGAAGCCAAACCGTTACGGGACAATACTACAACGTCCACGACAAGATTCCTTTATGAACGCATCTGGTGCCGTTTTGGTTGCCCAATAGAGCTCATCAGCGACCAAGGGAGCCATTTCTTGAATTCGGTCATCCACGAACTCACGAACCGTTACTCCGTAGTACACAAGAAGAGTACGCCATATTACCCACAGGCAAATGGGTTAGCAGAATCCACGAACAAGACACTACAGACTATCCTGAAAAAGATAGTGAATGAGAATAGAATAGACTGGGACACAAAGCTGCACAGTGCCTTGTGGGCGTACCGAACGAGTTAAAAAACGAGTATACAGTCCACGCCTTTCCGGTTAGCGTTTGGGTTAGAGGTCGTAATGCCCATTGAATTCCAGGTACCCAGTTTGCGGATTCAAGTACGCGACAGACTATCGGAAGGCCAGTCCGAGCAGATCCGGCTGCAACAACTTCTTGAACTAGGTGAAGCTTGGATCCGCAGCATGGTCATATTGGAGCAAGAGCAGCGACAGCGTAAGGCGTTCGTAGATCGACATCAAGGCACACGAGAGAAAGACTTCAAGGTTGGGAAAGTCATATAGTCTTTCAAACATGCATGGGGCTAATGCCCGGGAAGTTACGATTTTGCTGGATAGGGCCGTGCTAGATAATTGGGGCGGAAAATGGAACCTTTCAATTAGGTACCCTCGCCGGAGAAGTACTACGCCAAAAAGTGAACGGATTCCGATTAAAGCCTTACCCGGGAGTTATGCCCCCAAACTTGTTTCATGTTGTAACGGACACGGCGGATGTATCCCACACTAACCAGTAGTCGGGACCCACTCGTAACAAATGTAACAGTAATGTTGTACTTTAACATTGAAAGAAAAAGAAAAAAATAAGAAAAGACAGAGAGAGAGAAGATATTCACGACTAATAAAAGGACTTTATGCATGTACAAATCCCAAAACCAAGAACACGCGTCGCCACGATGTCACACAGGTGTATGAACCCTAAGGCACAAAAAGAAGGAAACAGAAGGTTTTCTACACATTATAGAAAACAACCTCCAACCTTCTATTCTCCTCGTGCTCCTCACTCTCCTCGCTCTCATGCATACCACAGGCACCACGCACAACGCAACTCACATGCTTCACCCATTCAACACTCTTCGCACAAACCCTGTCCACCCACGATGCCGATCACCATCTCGGCAGCTTTGCGCAGGTGGCTCCTAGAAAAGGGGTTTGAGGGGTACATCCGGGTAGCAAGAGCGCCACCGCACCCCGATGTCCAAGACATCTCCAGGAAGCTCAACATTGACACGGTGACAAAATGCTAGTATCCGGAAGAAGTTGTGTCTGTTAGCAACGGGCGAGAAGCACTTCGAATTCCTCCATCCGATGAACTGGAGAAGTATTTTAGACAATATTCGACATCTGCCAAGGCATACAGAACAAGGAAAATCCCGAATCCATTTTTTCGGGAGATTGCAAAGTTCCTGCTGGAAGTTGGTTGCGTACATGTTAACGTCTAAGGGATGCCGAAACAGAAGGCAATCATTATCATCGACACATTTGAAGGTCCCACAGTAGATTGGGGAGTAATTATGGGACCAGCGTTGCGAGAGGGACTACACGCATACCTAGCCGGAAAAAATCTAAGGCCGATCATTCAACAATACCTTACGATACTGTTTCCACCACGTGGACTCCCCGCCCCACTGACTAGCAAACCTACGCCCTTGCCACGATCAACAAAACGGCGGCTAGTGGAATTGGCAACCACGGAATAGGAAGAAGAACCACATCCTTCCCACCTCGTCGGGGAACCAATGTAGCCAAAACAACCAACAGAGACCGTCAACGCACCGACAACAACAGGTGAGCAGGAACCGGAACACAACTGGAGAAGCCCAAAGCCTAAGCGTCGTAGGCTACATTGGAAGGATGGGAGCGGATTGGTAAAAGATATAGCCGTACCAGTCGAAACTTCCGCCCCCACAGAGCCCACAACTATATTCGAGATAATCCGTGAGCCACAACCAATCATTACGGCTCAGTCTCAACATGGCAAAGGAATGCTCACAGCAGAAAGCGGACATTCCCAATACAGACCATGAGTTCGACGCACTATTGTAGTTTGGAACGATATACGAACTCATGGAATTCTTGGTGACACAACAGATCAAGGTGTCCCAGAGAATGACCGAGGAGCACGTTGAAAAGCAAATGATTGAGCGTGCACTGACAAGCACGACAGAAAGCGAAGATGAGGGGCCCCTTGCCAATGTAGGCAGGGAGCGTAACGCGAGAATTCTCCGTATGGGCATCGAATTACCTCCATTAAATGCGGCCCTGGTCGAGGTGCATAGAGAATTGGCAAGAGTCGGTGTGGGCACCAAGGATATGGCTATTAAAAATAAAAATGTCTGGAAGAAAGTCAAGCCGACTCAAGACCAATTGCAAAAGGCACAAGAGTGCATTGCGCAATTAGAAAGCAATACGACTACGATGCAACATATCCCCTGACCTACCCCCCAATGATAATGAGTTGAACACTTTATGGGAGGAGGTTGAAGCTCAAACCGCCATAGCCGCCAAAGCAAAAAGGGCTACGCAGTTAGCCGAGACCAAGATCGACCGACTCCGTGCAGAACTCGGCCAATCATCAGACAGAGAAGCAGATATCAGGACCAAAGGAAGAAGGCTGGCCAAAGCACTTGAGGATAAGCTCGACGCAGAGATAGCAGCCCATACCAACAGAAAAGAAGAAAAGAGAAAGCTGCAGGAGGAAGCAAAGAAGACAGAGGTCGTCATTACGAGGCTTCACGAGTTAATAGAAAAGCTTGGTACGATGAACAACTCGTGCATGAACGTGAACAGACGCATCAGGTAGAAATCCTCCTAAACAATGAAATGGGACGGCTCGAAGAACTACACTTAAAAGAGTCCTAGATATGGGCAAAGATGAAGAGCTACTATGAGGAAGCAACGACAACTAATAATCATAAAATCGAAAACCTCAAGATGGCCCTGGACGTAGCGCAAGCCCGCTCTCAAACGCTAACGAACAATGTACATGTCCTCCAAACAAATCATGGGCGGTTTACAACGCAGTTGAAAGCTGCGTTGGACAAAGGATGGGCGGCGTGGGCTACGCAAGCAGCGGAATTGCATACCTACTGGGCAGACTGGGAGAACCACCACAAAGAGGGCAGGGGCTTCTACAAGCTAAATGAGGAGAGCATTGCAGTGGTACGAGAGGACCTCGTGCAAGAATATCAAACACTAGTTGACCAACACTCCGAAGAACTCACGCAGTTGCTCGAAGATTTCGGGGAAAGTCAGGAAGACATGTTCCACCAGCTAATGGAGCTCGGCAGCAAGAGCTAGGGGGGGAGGAATTGAAAAGGGCGGAAGCAATAACGAGCCCGATCCTAACCCAAATGACGCGCCTAAGGAAACAACTACACCGATCAAGCCCGTGGACGTTACGAGCGGAGAAGAGTTGTGCTCGAATGCCTTCCCATGCCAGGAAGAGCCATCGCCGGAGCCACAAGGAAATGTCCCGGACGGCATACCAACTGAGCCCACCACGACGATGCCGCGTGAAGAAGTCAACGCAAAGACCGACGCGTTAGCCAAGCCAAACAACGAAGCACCTACGGACATCACGCCGCCTCCGGTGCATGGCGAACGAACGGAGCCACATGACGAGGACAACACAAAAACTAACGCATTGGCCGACCGTACCAACAAAGCACCTACGGACATCACGCCGCCTCCGATGCATGACAAATGAACAGAGCTGAGCATCGTCAACATTTTAGGCGACGAATAGGAAGTGGATTGGTTCGACGTGCCATGGCACTGTTCCACAAGCGTGCTAGGTGTTGTCCGCCGGAATTGTAACCGCCGAACATAACGCATGGAGAATAGAGTATTATATTAGGAGCGTTAAAGTAATGCGTGTAACGGTTGTATGCAGGGAGCGTAACCAATTAAAAGCCCTGTGTATATAAAGGACGAGAGACCATTGTAAAAAGCTAGCGTATTTTGAGAGCGCCGGTTTAATATAGTTTTATCTTCTCTGATCTTAGTATTCTGTCTATTGGTCTAGTGGTCTCTAATTTCCGTGTCTCGTTCTCTGTACAAGACTGTGTTGCCGTAAACACAAGGTAAGTACGCTTTGGGTGCTACGCCCCTACTGAGGTTAGTTTGTAGCCGTCTTCCCCTTACATCTTATAAATCACGCACTACGCATCCCTATTCCCTTGCACCATGATCACCTTGTTACCCAGGAGGACTGAGGGTGGACCGTGTTCCTAACTGGTAACAACTCTCAGACTCTCTACCAAGAAGCTCCTTACTTACATCACCACTCTTCCTGTCTTTCTCCTAGAACAACCATGCCAATCGAAGTATCCAAGGAGCTCCGCGCTTGGTTAACCAGACATGGCTTAGGAGGTTACAACCACGTACCCGACACAGCTCCCCGTCTTGAGGCACAGTCAGTAGCACGCAGGGTACATCCCGACACCATCACCAACAACCACATCTGATTAGTGTTGGGACTACAATGAGGGGGAGAACATGAAATCGAGTCTCCACCTCAGCATATCTTGGAACAAAATTTTGGGGAGTACTCGACGTCCGCAAAAGCCCATTGCACACATGGGGGGCCCAATGAGTTTTTCGGTAATCTGGCCCATTTCCTCCTTGAATTCTTCTATGTACATGCAAACATGTACAACATGCCCAAGAAGAAGGTCGGCCTCATCATCACGACATACCGAGGTGGCGCCATCGATTTGGGCATCATAATTGGGGAAGAAATTTATGCCGCAATATCAGCTTTTCAAACATGTAAACGATTCTTGCCCGCCTTAGCACATCACTTAACCGTGCTTTACCCTCCTGCAAACCATGGCAACACCTTGCCGACCCTTTGTTCTCCCCACCCCAACCAGCCAAGCGAAAAAGCAACGAACTATACAACTAGCTCAGGAAGAATGGAAAGATGATACACTTGTCCGCACCCCTACCTCACCACGGCCGAGGCCTGAGCCAAAAACCCAGGACACCACAGACAACATCACCATTTGGGGGAGCAAAAAACCAAAACCCTCTGCACCAATCGTATCTTCCTCACGACCCTTGCCTAGTCTGCAACCCGAACACCAGGAAGACACACGGAAGACTACGACAGATAGTAGTTGGTCAACGGTACAACAAACAAAGCGGCCTCATGACAAAATCGCGGCACCAAAGACGAGCCTTGCCAAGAAGCGCTACCAGCTCCATCGCCGGAGCGAAGAACAGAGTACCAAGGACTGCTCGACCGAAGACCGACAGTTGGTCGTAGTGCCGGATAAGGTAGTCACGATCATTATCGATAAAACTTTGGCCCTAACCGAACATATCGAGGAAGGGAAACATTCCCGATTCTCGGAGGAGAAAGTTCTGACCTTCAAGGACTTGCCGACGGAATCTTATGAGCTCGGAAGCTTATAGATTTCCTTGCTCACCTCAAGGGTGTGGCTACATCCCGAATGGCTTAGGATCACGCTAAGCAACAAATGGTCGAGCGAGCGTTGGTAAACGAGCTTGAATCGGATGATGATCCAAAGTTACAAAAAGTCGGCCGACAGCGCACCATCAAAAAATGTCGCACACACATCGAGCTACTGGAGCTTAACACGACGTTGGTTGAAGTTTATCGCGAATTGGCAAAAACTACCCCCGCGGCCAAAGATATGACAGTTAGCAACAAACAGGAGCATAAACAAGCAAAAATGGCCACAAAGTTAAGGGGAGCTTCCGAGAATTGCTTGACTGAGCTTCAACAACGGCTCCACGAAAGAGGTGAAACCAACCTCCTCACCGGACCACCCTTGATGTCCAATCCCGTCGATGCATCGATCCAAACGGATACGACCCCCCCCCCCACCACCCCCCCACCCCCGGCGCTTATGGAGGCATCCACACAAACCAACGAGCCCACTAACTTGGTTACCGTAGAAGGCCCAAACCGCAACTACAAAGAGGATCTCACGGTCCAAACGGGGATGGCGGAGAAGGCCAAGGAGCGTATGAGACGGCTAAAGCCGAAATCGATCATCTGAAGGAACAAGCAGCAAAATGTGAAGCCGACCTCCAATAGTTGCTTGACGCCCGAACGACCCAACTTCGGACAACAGAACAAAATGCTGCCGCAACTCTTAAAGTTGGGCAGGACCTCGTCGCAACAAAATTAGAAGAAGCGGAGAAAGAACAGCAACGAGCATCTTGCCAACACTCCGCCAAAAGGGACTCCTTGAGAAGTGAACTTTCAGAACTCCAACTTAGCTCAAGTCGGTTCCTTCAGAAGTTAAAAGAAACCAAGAAGCAGCGAGCGGCGTTGACGGAATCCCTTCGCCAGCTAAACATCTCTTAGACTACGACCCTCGAACTTGAACGACAACAAAACCATTATAGGCAAGAATTAGCCAATAATTCGGATCGACTTCTCCGACACTACGACATGCATACACAAATGAATTCCAAGCCCCGATACAATCGCACACCATAGTGATCGAATACCTTCGCGAAGACCTCATCGAGGAATTCCATGCCCCGGTACAAACGCACACCATAGTGATCAGATACCTCCTTGAGGTATTCAATGACAATTTAATGATGTGGCAGCCTATGAACGATAACGACTCCTAGCTGTAAAGGAAGAAGAAGAAGTCACTGCACACGCATCAACGACCAATGTAATCAAGGAAGCCACACCAACACCTCCAGAAGAAGAGGAACCACAACTGAGAGTAGAAACCGAGCAAGTGAACACACGGATCACTAAACCACATTTGGAGGAAAAAATTCCAGAATCCATGAAGAAGACTCAAGACCAACCATTGGATATATTAGCTAAGTTGCACGCAAACAAGCTCACAAAAGAGGAGCCACCGCCAAACACTAACACAACCACACCCCGAGGGCATCCTCGCCATTTTGGAAGAAGAATAACCGTAACAGAGCATGTTTCACTTTCAATTTTCTGCAACTTTTGGGTTCGACATTGTTGTGAAGAGTCACGGCTATAGTGAGAAAACTGGGCCTATTGGGAATATCGGCGGGGTGCGGCCTGGGCACCACCCTTGTGTATATGTGCAAAATAATAGGGGCGCCTTTATGGCGCCGAATAGGAGTTAAGTTGGGATAGAGAATCTTGGCATGTAATACGGGATTTATCCCACATTGTTACGCACCTCCCTCCTTGTGCTATAAAAGGAAGGGAGGATCCCTTGTAGAGATATATACCACTTAGGTCAAGGTGTGTTAATTATCTCTTCTCCTTACTTTAGGGTTTCTTTTAGATCTTCTTCATGTCTGTTTAGGGTTTAGTTTGCTCGGGACCCCACATGTACTAGTGGTCTCGTTTTTGCTCTATCTCATGTGCAAGTCCCCGTTCGGCATGACGAGCGCAAGAGCTCCCCGACCGGCGGCTTGGCAGCAGACAGTTGACGTAACCTGATCTACCTAGGTTTGGCTCGGAACCGGAGATGTATCATGTTGTCTTGTAAATACACATATAAAAGGTTGTGCATATTTGTGTCTCTGTTGGTGTCGTGTGTGTTTCTTTCTTTTCATTTCCTCTACATAAGAGGCGCGTGTTGAGTTGGTGTTGCGCGCATGCTTTCTTTCTTTCTTCCTTTCTCTCTCTCTCTCTCTCTCTCTCTCTTTCTCTCTCTTTCTCTCTCTCTCGTGTTTGGTAGCTCTGGGTTGCACCACAGCCAGTGCAGCTCGGACCGGAGAGAGTCGGTCTCCCGGCATCCATCTCTTCCTCGTCCGAGACCCCCGTGGTCCCGCCCCTTTCGACATGTACTCGTGGATTACCGCGACATCTTTGGTGAATGCAACGTGAAATGGTGGCAAGGGAGGATGGAGTTGGAAGACGAATACTTCGCAGAGATGGTGGCCGAAGTGGTGATGGAGTTCGGACGAGTGACAATGAGACGAGAAGCGACGCATCAAGCTATTGAGTGAGTGGTCAAAAGAGTCGGCCGTTTCAACAGGGACAAAGTCCCATTCTACTTGGAAGCCTACAATGCGGAAATGGAGGTGCGAGGCATAGACGAGGCATTGATGCTGGAGTTCTTCTGATGGGTTGTCGTTGTCCGTATGCACGCGGAAGTAAAGGAACTCTGAGAAGCTCATAGTTCAGCGGAGGCCTTCGAAGAGGCACTCCTACAGGCATACGGAGGATGGCTGAAGAGCTGAGGACGGCACGACTTCGACTAGTGGGTTGCATCGGCAAAGACCCACCGGGGCACAACGAAGGTGTTCCGAGAGTTCGAGCGGTGGCTTCCTCGGCTCTCGGAGCGGGAACAAAGTTTGGTGGGGGTGGACAAAGTCTTATTGTTCGTTAGGTCGATCGACCGAGTGGAACGGGAGGTCATCAGAATTGAGCTCAAAGACGACAACGGAGCGAATGGCCTTATCGAGGACTGGTCAGAAGTCGAATGAGTATGCCGACGGTTGGATGAGGAGCGGTCCGCGAAAGGTAAAGGGAAGATAATGCGAGACAATGCATCATCACGACAGGAAGTGGGCACAAAACAAGAAGGATCGACGAAGCTCGATGTCGAAGCCTTGGTCCAAGAAGCATACGAGGCTCTAAAGGAGATGGTCGACAAAGAAGAGAGATCTGTCACGCGGACAGATTCCAGAAACTCAGAACTAGTCGGCCTTCCGGACAAGGCAGACATGGCCCAAGCAGAGGCTGAAGAATGGTACGACGGTACCACAGGAGAGGGTGTGGAGCAAGACGCCCTCTCGACTTGCGGAAAAAGGATGGCCGAGGAGGAGGTCAGGACTGGAGAAGAGCCCTCCACGCGGAATCCAGAGACTCCAACAATCGAGCCCGTGTGCGGACATAAGACCTAAGAGATGGAAGGCGCCATCAAGGAGTCCCGGCATGATGCCAATGAAGATGGATGGGAAACAGCTTGCGAGGAGGTTGAGGACAGACCCGCGGTAGAGAAGAAGAAGGAAATGAGAGGCGGCGCCGAAGGGAGCGGAATCGGAAGTCAACCCAACCGGGGATCGAACTGGTCGACATCCAGATTCGGATGGAGCACGATCCGGATGTGGATCGTTCGACTAAAACCGGCCCGAGGGACGGAAGACAAGGGAGAGGAAGTAGAGCTTGATTGACGGGTGTTAGAGACATAAACTAATGTAAGCATAAAATAAGGATAAAAGATAGATCTAGATAGAAAGGAGAGAGAGAAAGAAGGGTGCCGATCCACCCGACCACCCCCGAGCGAAGGGATCGAGATGGACTCGAGCCTCGATCGGCGTCCTGTACCACCACCGTGGCGTCGAGTTGTACCTGGTGTTGGTGCGCTTGCTACAAGAGTTGACCCACCACAAGAACAGAGTCTTGACGTAGTCAAAAGATGATAAAATGAGGGTAGTTAGGCCTCTTATTTATAGCGATACCTAAGGCCCCCAGGCAAGTTCACACTTGGCCTAATGGGTTGTCTCAATCCCGAGGATTAAAAGTAATCTTCCCCTTCTTTACACTCTCGTTTAACCCTCACACTTATCCACGTGTATAGAATACTACGGTAAATTCTCACCACGGGATATTATATGGTCGTGCCCGCAACATACTCCCCCTCTTTAAAACATTGCACTCTTCCAATGGAAAGTTAGGGAAGTTAGTTCTGAGAGAATTTTCGCGTTCCCATGTGGCATCTTTTATTGATTTATCCATCCATTTTATTTTAAATTCTCGGATTTCTTTGTTTTAACATTGAGAATTCTTTCTGGTACATGTGGTTTGGAAGATAATTCTTCAGAAGTAACCAGAGTTTCAGTTGTAACTGTATTGTTGCCTAAACCTAGAAGTTCTTTTAGATGACTCACATGAAAAACTGGATGAATTTCAACACCATCAGGAAGAGCGAGACGATAGACTGATTACCCAATGCGTTTGAGGACTGTAAAAGGTTCACAAAACTGTGGGGCTAACTTAGCACACTTACCCTTAGACAATGTCTTAGAATTGTGAGGTACACATAAAAATACCTTTTATCCAGTGTTGAATACACGAGGTTGCCTATGATGATCGACATAAAAACGCGCTCTATCTTGAGTTGTTTTTATATTATCTCCTGCAATATGCAACATATCTTGCATATCCCGAAGAAAGTTTTGTGTACTTCGCAACTCATCGTGATGTATATTAACATCAATTGGGGCTCGTGGCTGAAAACCATACATCAACATAAAAGGACTATATCCCGTCGACGTATGCTTGAAATTGTTATAAGAAAAATCCAAAATTGGGAGATAACATTCCCATTTTGTTGGCTTTGGACCAACATGTGCTCGAAGCATGTCCTCAATAATTTGACTTACTCATTCAGTTTCTCCATCGGATTGAGGATGATCCGTGGAGCTCATGCTCAATGTAGTTTCTAACTTCTTGAAGACTTGCATCCAGAAGTCATTAGTAAAATTTGGATCTCGATCACTCACGATATCCATCGGTAACCCATAAAAACGAAATAACTCGTTAACGAATTGGTAAGCCAATTCAGGAGCTGTTATCGTGGTTTTATTAGCAATAAATCTAGTCATTTTAGTTAGTCTATCAACCACAACCCAGATGGTATCATGGCCTTTTTGGGTGCGAGGAAGGCTAACAATAAAATCCATGGATATACTTTCCCACTTATTATTGGGAATGTCCAAGGGATGTAAAAGTTCTGCGGCTTTGAGTCGCTCGACTTTGTTAAGCTGACATTGGTGACATTTAGTCACATAGCTATGTATGTCAAGACGCATCTTAGGCCAATAGAATTGAGTGGAGATGAGAACGACTGTACAATGTATTCCAGGGTGCCCTGATGAGGGTGCATCATGGCATTCAAAAAGAATTCTCTTTTTGACCTCAGGCAAATCTAGAACACAAACCTTCCCATTACGGTAGAGCAGACTGTTAGCAATGTGGAAGTATTTCTTCGAGGATGTGGTGGTGTTTGTTCCAGACTCAACTCTTACCCAGTATTTCACAAAATAACTGTCATCAAGATACTTTCCTCGAAGGTGATCATAAAGATATGATGTTATTTCAGTGAAGCTAAGCATGTTAACTTCACGGATGCGACTTAGTGTATCAGCGACAGTGTACATGGAACCTTTACGATATTGTATGGAAAAATCAAAGTCCTGGATGAGATCAGCCCATCGTGCCTTACGACCTTTCAGGTCTTGTTGGTCACAAAAATATTTTAAGGACTCGTGGTCCGTAGTTACCACAAAGCGATTTCCATAAAGATAATGGCGCCATGTTTTGAGCGCATGTATAATTGCAAATAATTCCTTTTCTTGAACGGTATACCGACATTGAGTAGAATCAAGTTTCTTACTCTTGAATGCTATTGGTTTACCATCTTGATATAGGACAACATCTATAGCATAATCGCTTGCATCGGTTTCAACCTAAAAAGTTTTGAAGGATCGGGTAAAAGAAGTGAAGGAGCCTTGCACACCAGGTCCTTGAGTTCCTTAAAGGCGAGGTCTAGTGTAACATTCCAGACTGACCCCGATGTGCCTCCGTCGCTCCAATCGCGCCGTTTGTCGAAGCGGTTGCAGTCCCGTCTTACCACGGCCCAGTCTGTCGTGAGCCCTTTGTCCATTTCCAATAGGGGACCCACCTTTTCCCTGTCGAGCGCGTCCACCGACTTGACAAAAAGTAGTACTAGACTCGTTTCGAGCACGGTCCGGTCTAGCGTCGACAGCCGCACGAACTGTTTTTCGAACTCCTGGAGGAGCGTCGACGTGTTCCTCCCTTTTCCGGGGCTTTCCACCCACGCCATGAAGTCCCGCCTCGACAACCGAAGCGAGTCGTCAAACCCGTACTTCTTGGGAGCTACAACTCGAACTCCTCCCAAGTCTGGCATCCGGCCAGCACCTTGAGCACCTCCGCGTGGATGCTCGGCGTCACCACCCGAGGGAATCCGGACAGCTGCCTGTCCACCGGGATATCCCTCATGATCATTTCGGCCCAGTAAGCCTCCAAATAACTTGTGGCGTCTATCCCTCCGAACCGGCCTATAGTGTCGACGATCGATTCAACGGCTCTGTCGAGGGTACCCGTCCCCTCACGAGCGCTTACCAGCCGGTCGACGGCTACCGCCATTGCCTCCGCTAGCTCCGATCCCCTCATCTTTCGACTCCTTCGCCGCCTGTTCACATCAGGTTCACCAAAGATGTCGCGAAGTTTCGCGTTCGCGTGTAGGAAGAGGCAGGACCACGGGGGTCTTGGACCAAGGAGAGAGAGAGAGAGAGAGAGAGAGAGAGAGAGAGAGAGAGAGAGAGATGCAAGCTCACAAGAAGAGATTAAGAGCAAGAAAACAGGAATCCGATTACTATAGTCAATAGCTTACAACTCGAACAGTTACAACCGGCAACCCGGTAATGGACCTGACACGGGGTCCTACTCACGCACACCGACGACAGCCACACAACTCGAAGAAACAAAAGGGTAAAAGGGGAGAGAGAGACTCTGCTGGAAGCACATGGGCTGTCCACGAAGCAGAGGCAGCGAACTCCCGACACCTGTAGAGAACAACGATCGGAGGAGAGAGAGCTCGGTCCTCGGTTCTGCAGCAACACTTTGTCCTCGCCAACGCACACCCCCCTCTTTCTCCTTCCCTCCTCTCCTTTTATAGTCCCCCCCAAAAGAGGTGCCCCCTTTCCCTAGTCAAATCTCTTTATTCCTTGTCCCTTCTAACAGAGATACGCACAATCCCTCCTAATAAATGTGCACTACCTAGTATTTACATCAGTTGATCCAATATCAAAATATCAATTCATGCGCCCATCCATGTAAGAGCCGGTTCATGCGCCTTTTTCTCTGATTCCGCCTATGCCCGGTTTTCTTCACGACAATGGTTCTAGCCAAAACCCGTTAACCCATTTCTTCAGTATCTTGCCGGCCAGTGTGCCAAGTTGGTAAGACCCGTGGAACTCTTTTGTAATCTAGAATGGTTCGGTCCACCGGAACTGCAGCTTCCCCGGCATGCTACCCATCCAGGTCAGGAATACCATTACCGATCTTCCGATGCCAAAATCCTTCTCATTGCCGCACCTATGTTGGTCCACGAAGGCTTTTCGTCACCTTTGCTCTAGCTCTAATTGCAACATGCTAGCTATCCGATGTTCCTCTAATTCACAAAGTGTCGCCAACCAGATCTTTTCAGACTCCTTTTCACTCAATCGCTCCCGAACCTAGATTCATAAGCTGGGAATCTGGAACTCCATAGGCATGACAGCCTCTAGCCCGAATGCCAATTGGAATGGTGTCGTCCGGATACTCGTTTTATACGTCATCCGATCAGCCCAAAACATGTTGTGTAATTTGGTGTCCCAGTCCGTCCGGTTTTCACTTACGATTTTCCAGAGAATGTTCTGGAGCGTCTTGTTCATTGATTCCGCCAATTCATTCGCTTGCGGGTAGTATGGCGTACTACATTTATGAACTACCACATAGAACGTTGTTAGAATTTCCACAACGTGACCAAGGAAATGTCCTCCCTGGTTGTTGAACAGCTCAATCGGCACCATATATACTCATACAGAAATTTCGTCGTCGATGTTGCGGTGTTGTCCGGGACCGCTTTTGCTTCCACCCATTTTGTACAATAGTCAACACTTGGCTACAATGATGTGCCGGTTTCCTGTGCGCATTCTCGGTGGCTTAAATGGTCCTACGAAGTCTAACCCTCACTTTTGGAACGGTTCTAATGGCAACACCGGTTGATGGGGCATCCAGGCCTATTCTGTTGGTTGGCCCAACTGTTGGCAGAGATCACAATCTTTACAATATTGGACGCTTGAGGTTTGTCGGCCACCATAACCCACTTCTCCAAATTTTCCGGGCAATGGTGTCATAGGCATAATGCCCACCGGCTACTCCGCAATAGGCTTCTCGTAAGATCGCTTACTTATCATTGCTTTGTACTGCGCGCCACCAGATGTTGTCGGCTCCCTTGTGGTATAATGTATCTTGTATCAAACAAAAATGGCGACTTTGGACTGCCAGGCATTTCCGTTCATCCCGGCTCAGCTCTTTTGGAGGTAGTCCGGTACTCATCACTAATGCATATCGGTGAGCCATTTATCCTCACCGGCCACTATCTCATCCACCACCGTTTCCGCGGTAACCTTGAATAGCTCGGCATCTGGGAACTCATCTTGAACTCCATCCCCTACTTCTCCGGATTCCATTCAGCTCAAGTAGTCTGCCACCGTGTGTTGTCCTCCTAGTCGGTGATATATCTCGAACTCGAACTCCTGCATTAGTAGTGTCCAGCTTGCTAATTTGTCAGTTAATGACGCCTTGGATACCAAATATATTAGTGTTGAGTGGTCCACATGGAATGAAAACTTGCGTCCTAATAGATAATGGCGGTACTTGGTGACATTGTAGATCATCCCTAGGGCTTCTCTCTCCATTCTCGAGAAATTCTGTTCGGCTATGGAGAGTACATCGGCCGGTACCACTTTGGTTCCGTAAGTTGCATGAGAAATTCTGTTCGGCTTGCATAATAAACTGGATGGTACCACTTTGGTTCGGTAAGTTGCATGAGAACACTCCCGATTGCTATGTCCGAAGCATCCATGAACACATGATAATCTTTCCTCCAATCTGGACGTTGCACCACCGGAGTTTGTGACAACATCACCTTTAATGCTTGATATGCTCTTTCTTCTTGTTTGGGCCATTGAAAGGGTACACGGTGTACAACAACATGTAATGGAGTCACGAAGTGTTCTAAGTATCAGAGCATCCGGCTATGGCACTGAATCTATCCTAAGAACCGGCTTAATGCTTTGGCATTGGTCGGCGTTGGTGCTTGTAAGATGGCTTTTACCTTGTTCGGGTCAACAGCAATTCCGTTCTTGCTAATGATGTGTCCGAGTAATGCCCCGCTTGTTACCCCGAAAACACATTTTGCCGGATTCAAGCTTAGTCGGAATCCCTGGCACTTCACCAAACACATCTAGAGGTTGTCCAGATGTTCTTACTTCCGGCTATAGACTGCAAAATCGTCCAAAAAGACCTGCATAAATGTTGGAATGTATTCCCTGAATATCTCCATGATAATCCTCTGGAGAGTCCTCGGTGTCATCTTAAGTTCGAACATCATAACCACTGCAACGAACACTCCCCATTCTATAACGAACGTCGTCTTTTCCTGATCCGTCGGGTGCATTCGAATTGATTGTATCTGTTGAGTCCATCCAAGGAACTGTATACCTCATGACCGGCCACCGCATCTAACACCCCATCCGTGAATGGTAGCAGAAACGCGTCCATCATCATAGCGGCATTACACTTTCAGTAGTGAACACGCACCCGAATCTTTCCATTTTTCTTTGGTATGACGACTATCGGACTCAGCCATGTTGCTTGTTTTACGGGTCGGATGAAACCGACTCTCAAGAGCATATCGATTTCTTCTTCAACTTTTGCCGCATAGTTTGGGTTCATCCAGTAACATCGTTGCGCTATCGGCTTCGCATCCTTGCTAAGGTTGATTTGGTGTTGGTACAATTGTGGATCCAATCCTCGCATATCCTCGTATGACCAAGCGAACACATCTTGGAATTCTTTGAGAAGTTCAATCATTGTCATTTTCTCTTCCCGTGGCAATTCCTTTGCCACGTTCACCGGTTTCGGCACTTCATCGATACTGAGGTTCACCTCTTCTAGCTGGGATGCCTTCACTCTTTGAGACACGGCCATTTCCCATTCCAATGATTCCTACACTTGCCGTAGTTCCCGGATCGCCTTTGGATCCGGCTCGTCAAATTCTCCTTCCCGGTGTGTGACATACGGTGTGACGGCTCCAGCCACATCGACTTCAAATAACGGTACTATCTTCGGATGTTCCTCCAGGTATCAATTGATTTCATCATCCGCCAGTCCATCCAAATTATTAATACTTTCTGCATAAAGCGGTCTCAGCTCCTTACTTGTACCCGCACGTGGTTGTGTCGGCACCCGTACTTTCGTCTTCCCTCGTCGGAAGGTAATTACGTGTTTCTGCCTGTTTTGCTTAATATGCATCGTCCGCAGTCATGGTCTTCCTAACAACAGAGGGTAAGCCCCTTGTGCGTTAAGTTGCAGGACCACTGCGGATATCCGGAATGCGTGCCCTCCGATTGTAATCTCTAAGTTTCGGATGAGTTCCTCCATTCTCAACCAAAATGGACACGATTCCCATTCTCTGATACCCAGGGTATCGCATGTTTGTTGGTTGATTACACTCACACCGACACCTCCGTCAACAATTGTTCCGGGTATCTCTCTTCCTTTGATAATAAATGTAATCGTCGGACTGTTGGTGTCTACTACGACCGGTCCTTCCTCCGGATTGGAGAAGAATGTCGGTGCTGACTCCGAGTTTTGTGCCATGTCTTTCTTGCTGCTGACATATCGTAATATTCTTTGTGCGCATTGAAGGTGGTCAGTCATGGGCTGCGACATAAATTGATTGATCATTCCAACCAGATAGTTGAGGTCGGGCCGAGTGATCGTCAAGTAAATGAGGCTTCCGAAAATCTATCGAAACCGTGTCGGGTCGCATGCCTTTCCCGAATCTCGGTGAAGTTTTATGTTTCTATCCAGAGGGGTCAAGATGGGCTTACAATCTGCCATCCTGAACTTGAAGAGCATATTCAGTGAGTAATGACGTTGAATTATCAATATGCCTTCGGGGGAATGGATCACTTCGATCTAGAGGAAGTAATGAAGGTCTCCAACATCCTTCATTTCGAATGATGCTGCAAGTTGAGACTTGACACGGCCGATTTCTTCCAGGTCGGCATCGGCAATGACTAAATCATCAACATAAACTAAAAGGCTAACCGGACCGTGTTTACCTTGCCGAACAAATAACGAAGAGTTTGACTTGGACGTCATAAACCCCATTCTACGCAACCATTGTGTAATCTTCGTGTTTCAAGCTCACGGGGCTTGCTTAAGTCCGTATAACGCCTTCTTCAATCGGTAGACTGCCGAAGTGTTCTGTTCAGATAGAAATACGGGGGCTTGTACCATGTACACCTGTTCCTCAAGATCACCTTGCAGGAACGCATTCTTTACTTCCATCTGATGTAGATGCCACCCCTTCGCCGCAGCTACGGCTAGCAGAACTCGCACGGTAGTCATCTTCGGGACTGGTGCGAAGGTCTCGTCATAATCTACGTTGTGCTTCTGTGTGTATCCTTTCGCAACCAAATGGGCATTGTATCGGTTGACGGAGCCGTTGGTGTTGGTGTTGTATTTCACCTTATACACCCATCTACATCCGATCGGCTTTACACCCTTCGGTACGTCAACCAGGTCCCAAGTCGCATTGTCCGTTAAAGCGCGCATCTCTTCCTCCATCGCGGCACGCCAATTTGCGTCTTCCGCCGCTTCTGCGTAGCTCTCCAGCTCATGCACTTCCGCCACTCATGTCATGTACACGTAATGGTGCGCCATGTATTTATTGTACCCGTACCTCTTTACGGGGTTTGTCAAGCATGTAGATCGGCGTAATTCGTGATTACCCGATTTCACGGCCTTTTCAGCCATTTTCAACTTCTTCCATGGAGATTCCTTTTTTATTGGCCCGAAATCTGACTCACTCCGATTTGACTCGGCATTGCCAAAATCGTATTCCGATATTTTCTTCTTCCCTTTTTCTTTACGCGCAAACCGTCTCCTCAGTTTGTTACGCGGGGACAATACGGCCGAGTCTCCACTACTCGTCGGCTCTTCATTTGGTTGGCCATCTCAGCTCAACCCCTCATTCGGCCCACTTAGCCGAAATGAGATCTGACTCTCTGTCAGAGGTCTGATTTCCTCATCACACGGAGGCAGCTCGTCCTCGCTGACCTCTTCTTCAAAATTCAGAATGGAGTCATCAGGGACTACAGGCGAAGGCAAGTACCACGAAGCGGACTTGTCGAAGATGACATCTCGGCTTACGCAAACTTGCTTCGTTCAGGGGTTATAACATTTATACCCCTTTTGTTCGTGTAAATACCCCGTTACTCCTTCGTCACATATACGTATGCGATGCTGTCGAAAATCCTCAAGTGTGCCAAGTTCGGCTTCTTGCCGTAATACAACTCATGTGGCAACACTCCTCCATTAGCACAGGTCCAATTCTGCAAGTAAATTGCCGTCCTTACGGTTTCAGCCTAGTAGAGCTTTGGCATATGCTTCTCTTCAAGCATTACCCTGGCGACTTCTTCGATTGTCTGATTCTTTTGCTCAGCTACGCTATTTTGATCCGACGTATATCTACACGAGAATTCTCGTCGAATTCCCTCCTTTTGTAGATAACTCGTGAACTGGTTGGGGAAGTACTCCTTCCCGCCATCGGACCATAGGCACTTGATCTTACGTCTAGTTTCCCTTTCCGCAAGGCTCTTCACCTTCAGGAACCACATGAAGACTTCGTTCTTTTTCGTGATCAAGCATGCCCAAGTATGCCAAGTGAAGTCATCGATGAAGGTTACGAAGTAACGGCTTCCACCGAGACTCACGTTCTGTGCCAGTCCCCACACATCTGAATGGATCAAATCCAATGGATTTCGACTACTATTACGCTCATTGGGGAATGGAAAATCAGTGTTGCTTCCCAAGTTGGCAGGCTTCACAGACTTGTCCATTACGGCCCCGAAATTTTGGCAATCCGAAAACAAAGTTCTTCATCTGCATTTCACGAAGCTGTGGGAAGTAACATGGCCAAACCGCTTGTGCCACAGATTGATGTCCGACTCGACCTTCTATCCTTTTGCGAACAACGAGGTTCCGGCTTGATTGGTGTCGAGGATGAACATCCTCCCTTCATAGCGTCCTTGCATGATTACTTTGCCTTCTTCTTCGATGTAGCACCTGAGGTGCGTGAATCGAACTTGCATCCCCTGATCAACAATCTAACCAACCGACACCGAGTTCTTGGTTATTGTCAGGACGTGCAACACGTTCATGAGTTTCCCTTTCTTCCCGATGTGGCTGAGGGGAACTTCTCCGACATGTTCGATGGTATGAGGAGTGTCATCTCCCATTTCGACCACTCCTTGCTTTTCCGGTTTCTCCAAGTACGAGAAACATTCCTCATGACTCGTCATATGATTCGACGCTCCGGAATCAACATACCACACCTCGCTCGATTTTGAGGTGTTCACGGCCATTGAATTGGCCTTGTGCTTTATTATGAAGGCTAAGGCCGATCCACTTCTGGCTTGTTCGGAGCCCTCGGCATAGTGCAATTTTCGACGCCTTCCTGCATCTCTTCCACTCAATCCGGCTTTGTCCGAATCGGCTCTCTTCTTCTAGCACTCGCTCTCCCTATGGCCTTCTCTTGCCGGCTTCCGGCGCCGCTATGACTCCCCCTACTTCCGAACAGTTCGGAATTGCTTCTGGCATTTCGATTATGTCACACGTTCTGCTCTTTTCGGCCGCCTCCATTGCGCGCCGATCCTCCTTGTCCGCCACGACCACAGGACCTATCTTCCTCCATGTACAACATCTTGTTGTCGGTGTGCGTACTTGTCGACGCACCCGCGTGATTTTCCTCTATGAGCAACATCGACTGAAGCTCGAAGAACGAAGGCGTAATCTCCCTTGTGCAGACTGCCGTCCAAAATGCTCCGAACTTTGACGCTAACCCACCAAGACACACATGCACCATTTCGTCCTCCTCAACATTCACGTTGACAGAGGCGAGAGAGTCGCGGATCTCCTTGACTCAGGCTGTGTAATCGGCCACAGACAGATCTTTCTGTCGGACATTGTTGAGCTCCTGCATGAGCTGCAGCGTCCTGGTTGTTGTGCTAGTGGCGAAAATCCTCTTGAGATTTGACCACGCGTCCTTTGGCGTCTTAGCATCCTGAATATAGCTCAAGAGCTAGTCACTCACATAGGACGCGAACCAGTAAAGAACTCTGCTTGCCGCTTGTTCTCACGCCGAAAAGTCTTTGTGTGTCGATTCGGGTGTTGCATCATTAGCTCCATCAACATAACTCCAGTAGCCATGACCAAGCAGGTAGTGGTGCATCTAGTACGACCAAGATACGTAGTTGCTTCTATCGAGCTTCTCAATCGGTAGCGAGCTTCCCATTCCTCTGTCCATATTGTTGTCTTATCCTTTCCGAAGACAAATAACTTAACACTGTCTTTATCGCAAGCTTTTATGTCAGCTGCAGAGGAGTCTCAACCCTCGCGCTCTGATACCATGTAAAGAATACGTGTGTGGAAGCGTATGCGTAAAAACACAAAGCACCCGGTTCGAAAGTATGACAGTTCAGTGAAACACAGAAATCACAGAGAAGGAGAGGGAGAGACAAAGACAAAGACAAAGACAAATCAGAAACTACAAAACTATATTCAAAATAATTCTCTGTATGTTCTCTGTACATATTTCGTGCTCAGTGAGCACCTTTTATACAAGCCTTGATTATTGGGCTGACACAAGTACTGCCAGTACTTGACTGCTCATAAATGAGCCTTCTACACTAACTCCCAAAACTATTCCTTATGAGGAATAACGTTGTCACGTTATTACGCGCGTGCGTGTAGAAAGGCGGGACCACGGGGGTCTTGGACTAGGGAGTGTTGGAGGGTAGGAAGTCGGGCTTCACCGTTCCCGGGGCATCTCAGAAGCACACTGGAAGCAACCGAGGGGAGAGAGGGAGAGAGCACTTAACACCGACTCACGCACACACACACATGTTGACCCGCCTCGCGCCCTCATGTACAGGAAACGCAGGAAAGGGGAAACACCCGACACGAACATGGACGCAAATATACACAGACAGACGCAAATATATATATATATGTATAAACAGAAGAATACATCCCCGGCTTCGAGCCGGACTGAGGTAGGTTACAGTAGTCGTTTGCTGCCAAGCCGCCGTCGGGGAGCTCTCGGCTCGTCGCGACGAGCGAGGTCTTGCACAGGAGGCCGAACCAAAGCAAACCCTAAGCGAAACACGAAGAAGGAGAAGAAGAAGAACCTAACTCTAAACCTAACGGTATACCCTCTATTGCAAAATGGGCAACCCCCACAATGGTGCTTTCTCTCTCCTTTTATAGCACAAGGAGGGAAGACCGCTTACAAAAGTGAGACTAAAATATCCCCTTTCATTCAAAGGGGATATTTGCCTTGATTTGGGGGAGGGTGAGATTGATGGCCCCTTAACTCCCACCTCCTCACAAACAACTAGGTACCTATGTACCGCATAGTACCTCTCTCCCTCTCTCTCTCTCTCTCTCGCGTCGATGTGCCTACAACCACATCACCTTTATACCTTTATTACTATTACAAATACATTATGTGCGTGTGCAACGTTGCACATCGCTCTTTGGCTCTCGTTGCTCAGGTTTCCGCTTGTGGACGAAAATCTTCACGACAACGTTCTAACGGCCTCTTCATTTAAACACCGCCACGGCCATACTTTGCGTACGGTTTTACGCACCCAGTCTACGTATTGGGTTACGTACCCGTTTACGCACCCAATGTTGAGCTTGTCTCTCAACAGTACTTGAGTGGGATACATTCTAGATCCTCCACTCACATGTTCATTTAATATAGGACTTACACCTTTGTACCTATATTCTCCTCACACATGTGCACCCTTGCACATGAGATGTATATATATACCACATTGTGGGTATCATTGTTGTTTAATGCTTATTAATATAGAGAAAGGTCTTTAGCTACACTCTTGTTAATCATTCCCCATTTATATTATTGTTCATAAGTGTATCTTCCTCTCTCTCTCTTCCTCTCACACACATACACACACAATTCACATAATCTTCCGCTGCTTTATCAATACTCACATCATTTGATCCTAATTAACCTTAGTTAATTACCTAATTTTTAACATGGTTGTTGCAAAGATATGGCACACATTTCATGTTTACAACTATTGCCAAGTTTTGGCAGCAATTATAGAAACAACAAAACGTTAGGCGAATTACCACATTTCAATGGTTATTAATACATAGTTCATCGCCAATTGGAGCATGGCAACATGGGATCCTTAGCTCTCCTAATTGTGTAACTTGCCCCAATGTAATAGAATCAATTCGATGCACTCTATGGACTGCCTTTAGGTATGGACCTCCATTACCAAGTTTTAGGATTAAGGGGGTTGGCCGACTATTGAAAGTATGTCAGGTGCAAGGCACATTCAAGTGGGGGAATGTATGTTGGCTATTATGACAAGCCTCAATTAACAAAACATCAAGAGGGGATGACGTTGGTGACAAAGGCACAAGAGATATTGTTTTCCACCACCAACAACTGTCTCTCTTCTGAATGTTTGGGTACAAAGAATCAATATAGACAGTGCACAGATAGAAAACTAGAAGGCAAAAGAAAAGAAAAACTAGTACATAGACACCAGATGTTTTACGTGGAAAACCCAAAATGGAAAAACCATGAAGTTCCACAAACCCCGAGAAATAGAATCACTAATAATGATGGAGGAATAAAAGGAGACTCGGAGGCAACAACCTTGAGCTCATCTTCGTCAAAACAACGGTTGCAGAGTGCCTCATACTCTTACACACACACACACTCTCTCTCTCTCTCCTACTAGTTACAAAGGCAACAACCTTCTCCTACTATATTATAACTAATAATGATCAACTACTACCTTAGAGTTTTCCCTAGTTGTTTATATACAAAAACAACTTTCTGGCTATTTACAAGTATAGCCCACAAAGGACACATTTAGACTATTTACAAATATAGTCTTCCGAATCGGTGATTAAATCGATTTTCGATTTCTATCTCGATTACCAATGTGTCCTCGATTCGGTTCGTTCTCTTCATCCCATCCGGAGGGACCTGTTTTCCCAACACACTCAACTCCCATCAATGCCAAAAACTTAAGTCGTGCTGGAATTGGTCAACCCAATAACACTATGGACTCTCTGGAAACAACGTTGTAGGCGGGTCTTCTCCAATGAAACCATGCACCAGGCGACATTATTGCACCTTCATCCAACAATTGTTGTCCCCTCCCTTTCTTGATCTAGTGGGCCTTCACATAAGATGGAACTATCGAGTTCCTTCTAGGATTCATATATAACATTCTCAACTGTAAAAAAATTTAACTAATAGAATGAGTTTTATTTTTTTTAAATAAAAAACATTCGAACATAAATAAGACAATAAAACACCATCACCAAAATGGGACAATGAAATATAATCGATTGCGATAAAAAAGTATTTAATAGCAAACATTCATTTATTACTCTTTGTTCCATCCACAAAGAACAATGTATATAAATCACGTACTACTAGTTTAAACCTCTTTCGCTAATCTATGTTTGTTTGTTTATGATCACTTCGTGTACTCTTTATTTCTTCACCTAGTTTAATATCGATCTTAGCCTAAATAAGCTTGCTCTCTAGTAATCCAAGGATTAGCATAGCACTGGTAGTTCATGGATTCATGTTGTCTTTCAGCTCATTCAATGAATTTTGTTAACGTTGTCAATCAATATAAATGATTGGATTAATAATTTGACAACATCATCCATTACACCATGTTGTATACACATTATTATTAATAAATAATGTAAATCTAATTAGACAATTCAATAATTTGGAAAGCTTCAACTCCGCCAAGAGTTGAACAACATCCAACAAAGGGATATGTCCATCACAAGCTACACCTTGACGATCAAGGAGCTTTGTCACTCGCTCGGCTCAATAAGCGTCAATGTGGAAGATGATGAGATGGTGCAAATATGCCTAGGCGGCCTCACACCACGATTCAGTGCGATGAGAACCACCATCCTAACAAGGGAGAATCCTCCCTCTTTCTTTATCTTCAATCAATGTTGTTGGTTGAAGAAAACTATGTTCGAACAAGGAGCAACGCCTCAGAAGGCCACGTGCTCTACACACACTCGAACGGAGGAAGAGGACGTTGTCGAGCAAGAAGAGGCCGATTCGGCCAAGGACGAGGTGGACGAGATCCAACCTATGAAAACAACTCTCAATTTCAGCAAGAAAACGAAAACAATCGTGGAACGTTCGAAAGAAGGGGAGCTTCCATGCCAGTCCAAGACGACAAAACTCAATCGAATGCGGATATTGTGGCAAAATCGGCCACCACGAAGAAGATTGTCGAAAGAAGCGTGAGTTGGCTTCCACAAGCCAGCAACTCACCAATTACACCACCAACTCCAACTATGGCGACCGTGGCGGAATGTTCGTGATGAGACATAGAGTCAATTCTATGTTGGCCTCTACTTCAACTAGTGCCTCCGGCCCAGAAGATGTATGGTTCGTCGACACCGGTGCTTCGAACCATATGACGTCTCATCAAGAATGGTTCCGAGACCTTCGAGAGCCGGATCGACCTGGCTATGTCGAGACCGAAGATGATACCACTCATCCAATACGGCACATCGACAATGTCCCATTCGGGAAAGAAGGTTAACGAGCTTGCATCAAAAACATATTGCATGTACCAACCATATTGAAACATTTGGTCTCGGTTGGCCAAATTGTGGAGCAAGGCATGCATGTCTGATTCAACCAAGGTGGTTGTTTCATCGAGAAGGAAGGTTGACTCATCGCTCATGGTTGAAGGGAAGGCCGAATATTTATTCTCAAGCTGAACAAAGTAAAATCGTCCATGTTTGCAAAGGGCCTCAAATCCGACACAGATATATAGTTGTGGCACAAGAGAATTGGCCACATCAATCTCAATAAACTCAAGGCAATGCAATCGAAAGGAGTCGTCATCGGCTCCCAACCTTCAAAGAAAAAGAGATTGAAGGTGTATGTGAAGCTTGCCAATTTAGCACAAACGGCAACATTCGGTGGATGCCGATATTACTACCCCATGCGGCAAAAGAGTGAAGTGTTCGAACAATTCCAAAATTTTAAGAATGAAGTCGAGAAAGCCACAAGTCGGCATGTCCGATGCCTTCAATCAAATGTGGGTAAGGAGTACTTCTGGGATGATTTCACAGGTTATCTCCGAAAGGAAGGAATTCGAGGAGAGTTCTCCTGCCGACATACACCTCAACAAAATGGAGTAGCCGAACACAAGAATCGGCACATATTAGAGGTAGCCATGGCGATAATGAACAAAAACAACCTACCAAAGTCATATTGGGCAAAAGCCACCAACACAACCGTCTACCTCATGAACAGGTGTACAACCTCCGGGGTGCACGACGTAACGCCCCACAAGAAGTTTTATGGAAAGAAGTTGGATTTATCCCACGTCAAGTTATTCGGCTCAATTGCGTATGTACATATTCCCGACGAGAATCGACAGAAGCTCGATCCTAAGTCGGAGAAATGTATCCCTCCATCAGATGGACGTAATTAAACGCTTTTCTCCAAGGAGACTTAGAAGAGGAGGTGTACATGGTACAACCACCCAGCTTTGAATCCGACATCCATCCGAAAGCAGTTTTCCGACCAAAGAATCCACTCTACGGCCTTAAGCAAGCACCACATGCTTGGTATTTTAAGATAACACAATATCTTCATCAAATCGGCTTCAGAATGTCCAAATCCAACAACTCTCTCTATGTTAGAAGTGATTCTGCAAGCACCACATGCTTGGTATTCTAAGATAACACAATATCTTCATCAAATCGGCTTCAGAATGTCCAAATCAGACAACTCTCTCTATGTTAGAAGCAATTCTGGAAGTCTGATTGCCATCATCCTATACGAGGATTATATGGTCATTGGAGGTGAAAATCTAGTCGACATCAACAAGGTCAAGTCCCTCTTTTCCGAAAAATTCGAGATGACAGACATGAAAGAGCTCCATTACTTCCTTGGCATCTAGGTAATTCGGACTCGAACTAGCATTATGATCTCCCAACGACACTACATCCTCATTTTATTATATAAGTTCAGGATGACTGAGTATAAGTCTGTGGCAACCCCTCTCGATCAAAACTTAAATATAGCTGCCGACTCCGGCATAGAAGAGAGCGAGCCAACTTAGTATCGACAACTGATCAGGAGCCTCATCTATCTCATGATCACTCGACCCGGCCTTAGCTACCTAGTTGGCCTCCTTAGCCAATTTATGCAAAAACCACGTGATATTCACTTGGATTGCGTTAAGCGAGTATTACGATACGTGAGCAACACAATGGATTGTGGCATTCTCTACAAGATAGTAATGCCAATTCGACTCGAAGGGTACATAGATGCAAATTAGGCTAGCTACAGAACCGACCGACGATCGATCTCAATATTTGTCTTCTCTCTCAGAAGTGGAGCCATCTCTTGGAGTAGCAAGAAGCAGCCAATCGTTGCTCTTTCGAGCACATAGGTTGAATACAAGGGCGCGGTTGTGGTTGCATGTGAAGTCGTCTAGTTGAACTGAATCTTGAAAGATATCAGCGTTCCCATCAAGGATCTTACTCCCCTTTACTACGACAACATGAGCAGTATTTATCGGGCTCAGAACCCAGTGTTCCATACACACACAAAGCATATCGAAGTGCCCCTTGGTTTGTCGCATGAACCTCAATCTCGGTTCTATTGCTTATAACGGGTCGAAAGAGACTATCACTTCATCCGAGAGCACGTTCAGGCTGGAGATGTTGACCTTCAACACATCAACCCGAATTTTTAGACAACCGACATCTTCAACAAAGCCTTAGGAACCGACAATATTAGAGATCTAGGTACTAAAGTAAGCTTAAGATAAGGATAAACTAATGATAGATAGAAAGGAGAAAGAGAAAGAAGGGTGTCGATCCACCCGACCACCCCCGAGCAGAGGGATCAAGATGGACTTGAGCCTCGATCAGCGTCCCATACCACCATCGTGGCGTCGAGTCGTACCTGGTGCTGGCGCGCTCGCTACAAGAGTTGACCCACCACAAGAGCAGAGTCTCGATGTAGTCAAAAGATGATCAAATGAGGGTAGTTAGGCCTCTTATTTATAGCGATACCCAAGGCCCCAGGCAATTTCACACTTGACCTAATGGGTTGTCTCAATCCCGAGGATTAAAAGTAATCCTCCCCTTCTTTACACTCTCGTTTAACCCTCACACTTATCCACGTGTATAGAATACTACGATAAATTCTCACCACGGGATATTAAATGGTCATGCCCGTAACATACTCCCCTTCTTTAAAACATTGCACTCTTGCAATGGAAAGTTAGGGAAGTTTGTTCTTAGAGTATTCTCGTGTTCCCATTTGGCATCTTTGATAGATTTGTCCATCCATTTAATTTTAAATTCTCGGATTTCTTTAGTACGTAACTTTTTTGTTTTAACATCGAGAATTCTTTCTGGTACATGTGGTTTCGAAGATAAATCTTCAGAAGTAACCAGAGTTTCAGTTGTAACTGTGTTGTCACCAGAACCTAGAAGTTCTTTTAGACGACTCACATGGAAGACTGGATGAATTCCAACACCATCGGGAAAAGCGAGACGATAGGTTGATGACCCAATGCGTTTGAGGACTGTAAAAGGTCCACAAAACCGTGGGGCTAACTTAGCGCACTTACCCGTAGACAATGTCTTAGAATTGTGAGGTGCACGTAAAAATACCTTCTATCCAGGGTTGAATACACGAGGTTGCCTATGATGGTCGGCATAAAAACGCGCTCTATCTTGAGCTGTTTTTATATTATCTCGTGCAATATGCAACATATCTTGCATATCCCAAAGAAAGTTTTGCGTACTTCACAACCCATCATGATGTATATTAACATCCATCGGGGCTCATGGCTGAAAACCATTCATCAACATAAAAGGACTATATCCCGTCGACGTATGCTTGGAGCTGTTATCAGCAAACTCCAAAATTGGGAGATAACATTCCCATTTTGTTGGTTTTGCACCAACGTATGCTCGAAGAATGTCCTCAATAATTTGATTTACTCGTTCTGTCTGTCCATCGGATTGAGGATGATCCGTGGAGCTCATGCTCAACGTAGTTTCTAACTTCTTAAAGACTTGCGTCCAGAAGTCACTAGTAAACTTCGGATCTCGATCACTCGCGATATCCATCGGTAACCCATAAAAACGAAATAATTCGTCAACGAATTGGTAAGCCAATTCAGGAGCTGTTACCGTGGTTTTAGTAGCAATAAATCTAGCCATTTTAGTTAGTCGATCAACGACAACCCATATGTGTTAGAAATCGACGCCTTCCAAACCTACTTCTCTCGGCCGCAACCGAGGAAACACGGATCAATGCAGCAGAAAATCGAAAACACAGAGATAGACTCGAATGCACAGGGTTTAGCGTGGAAAACCCTAGACGGGAAAAACCACGGGAGTGCAAGACTCCAACGATCACTATACGCAGGGAATGTACAATGGCGAGCTGCAAGGCGACGACCTTGAGCTCGCTGTCCTCGCCACAGGCAGCGGTATTACACAGAGGCGTCGACCTCTTCCTTTCTCTCTCTCTCTCACTCTCTCTCTCTCGGCTGCTCTCACTTCACTCCCTCTAAGTGGAAAACAGAAAAAATGAGCAACAACAACAAACTGTTTGCCCTAAGTCATATTTATACACATATGACTTTCGGGCTATTTACAAATATAGCCTCAAGGGCCCTTGGCAAACATATTCACAAATATGTCCCCGCATCCGGATCTCTCTCCGGGTACATTCGTCATCCGGCTCCGTAGCCGGGGTCTTCATCATCCGGCTCCGTAGCCGGGTTTTCATCATCCGGCTCCGTAGCCGGGTCTTCATCATCCGGATCCGGAACCGGGTCTTCATTCCCGATTCCCGGACATCCGACCATCCCATCCGGAGGGACCGTAATCCCAACAAACTCCCCCTTCACTTCGGCATGGGATGTCTTTCCAGTCCGACCCTCTTCCGGCACGCTTCCAGCTTGTCGGGTGTGAGCACTTTGGTCAGCATATCTGACCCGTTCTCGTCCGTGTGGATCTTCGTCAGCACGAACTCCTGGTCTTCTATCCTTTCCCGGATCCAGTGATATCTTCGCTGGATGTGCTTCGTCCGGGAGTGATAGGCCGCGTTCTTCGCAAGGTGGATGGCACTCTGACTGTCGCAGTTGAGTCGGTACTCCTCTTGCCGGATACCGAGCTCTCTAATGAAGTCCTTCATCCATATTATTTCCTTGCCGGCTTCAACAGCCGCCATGTACTCCGCCTCCGTGGTTGATAACGCAACCGTCTTCTGCAGCCTCGACTGCCACGAAACAGCTCCCCCTGCATACGTCATCACATACCCTGATGTGGACCGGCTGGTATCTGCATCAGCCGACATATCCGAATCGGTAAAGCCGTCAAGTTCGGGCTTACCGGAGCCGAATCGGAGGCACACGTTTGCCGTGCCCTTCAGGTATCGGAGTATCCACTTGGCCGCGTTCCAGTGCTCTTTGCCGGGATTGCTCATGTACCGGCTCACCACTCCGACTGCATATCCTATGTCTGGTCTTGTACACACCATTGCGTACATCAAGCTTCCGACGGCAGAGGCATATGGTACTTTCATCATGTCCTCCTTCTCAGCCTTTGTCTTGGGACTTTGCTTGCTGGACAACTTGCAGTTTGCCGGGAGAGTTGACCCGACCGGTCTTGCTTCCGACATGTTGAACCGGTGAAGCACCTTTGTCACGTACTTCTCCTGTGACAGCCACAACTGCTTCTTCTTACGGTCCCGGATGATGTGCATCTCTAGTATTTGCCTCGCTGGACCCAGGTCCTTCATTGAGAAGGTTCGGTGAAGCGCTTTCTTCAGCATCCGTATCTTGACCTGGTCCCGTCCGACAATCAACATGTCGTCCACGTACAGGAGGAGTATTAGAAAGTCTCCTCCTTCGAACTTCTTCACAAACACGCAGTGATCGGACTGCGTTTTGTGGTACCCTTCGTCGGTCATGAAAGAGTCGAACTTCCGGTACCATTGCCGGGGAGCCTGCTTCAGTCCGTAAAGACTCTTCTTCAACCGGCATACCAGGTGCTCCTTCCCTTTCTTCTTGAATCCTTCCGGTTGCTGCATGTAGATCTCTTCTTCGAGGTCACCGTGAAGGAATGTCGTCTTCACGTCCATCTGTTCTACCTCGAGGTCCATGCTTGCCGCTATGCTCAGCACCGTCCGGATGGAGGTCATCTTCACTACCGGGGCAAATATCTCGTCGAAGTCGACGCCCTTCTTCTGCTGAAACCCCTTTACCACGATCCTGGCTTTGTATCTCGGGGGGTTTCCGGCATCTCCCGGTTTCAGCTTGAACACCCACTTGTTTCGAAGTGCCCGCTTTCCTTTTGGCAACTCCACAAGTTCATATGTGTGGTTCTAATGCTGGGAATCCATCTCCTCCTGCATGGCACTTAACCACCTGCGGCTATGGGTATCAAGCTTTGCTTCTTCAAAACTCTCCGGCTCCCCTTCGTCGGTTAGCAGCACATGCTCTGGTTCCGGAAATCTCCGGGGGGCCCTTCTCTCTATTAGAGGATATCTCCGTTCCGGAGCTTCGGTAACCGGCTCCTCTGTTTCCTCTTCATCCGAATGCATTTCGGGATCGGGGCCGGTTCCGGTATCAGTTTCATCTTCCTCGGCCGGTTCTGTTTCTTCACCGTCTTCGGCCGGATCCTCGAGTGCTAACCGGTCCCTTGCCGGTCGGGACTGCTCTTCGTAGAGTTGATCCTCACCAATCGACTTGGAGCTCTTCATCTTCTTCTCCGACTCCCAGTCGGCGAGTGTCTTGTCCTCCATGAAGATGATATCGCGACTCCGGAATATCTTTTTGTCGACCGGGTCCCATACTCGGTAGCCGAACTCGTCATCGCCGTAACCGAGGAATATGCATGGCCGGGTCTTTGGATCTAGCTTTCCTCTCCGGTCCTTTGCCACATGCACATATACGAGACACCCGAACACCTTCAGATGCCGGTAGGATGCTTCCCTACCGGTCCACACTTTCTGCGGCGTGTCTCCGTCCAAAGGTACTGAGGGTGGTCTGTTTATCACGTATGTCGCCGTCGACATTGCCTCAGCCCAAAACTCCTTGGGTAATTTCGCATGCGCCAGCATACTCCGGACCCTCTCCATTATGGTCCGGTTCATCCTCTCGGCCAGCCCGTTCAGTTCCGGCGTCTTCGGCACAGTAAACTCGAGCCGGATTCCCTTCGAGCGACAGTACTCCGCGAACTGCCCCCGGTATTCCCCTCCGTTATCCGCTCGTATCGCTTTCAGCTTCTTGCCGGATTCCCTTTCCACTCTCGCGTGGAGTTCTTTGAAGACGCACAACACTTGGTCCTTTGTCTTCAACGGTGCCGTCCACAGCTTCCGGTTGTGGTCATCAATGAATGTCACGAAGTACTGGGCTCCGCCATGTGACTTCGTTTCTACTTGACACACGTCAGTGTGCACCAACTCCAATGGTGCGCTACGTCTCGTCGGTGGCCTTGAGTGGAAGGAGGTTCGGTTCTGCTTACCGGCCAGGCAATCGGTGCACTTCTCCAGGTGCACATGCTTCACTGGAATAAGGTTGTCTTCTGCAAGCCTCTTCATCCCCTTCTCACTCATGTGGCACAGTCTCTTGTGCCACAGCTCACCGGCAGTGTCGGCTGCCACGTTCAACTCCTCCGGACACAACCAGGCATTCATAAGGTACAGTGTGTTGACTTTCCGGGCCCGAGCCACTATCAGGCTCCCCTTGCTGAACTTCATCACGCAGTTCCGGATGCTACCTGTGTAGCCTTCATCGTCTAGCCTCCCGGCCGAAATCAGGTTCAATCGAACCTCCGGAACGTGTCGGACATCCTTCAGCAACATTTTGCATCCGGTCGAGGTTGTCAACCACACGTCTCCTATGCCGGCAATCCGGCAGGTACCTTCATTTCCCATCCGAACACAGCCATGCTCACCGGCTGTGTAGGATGAGAAGTATCTTCTTTCCGGGGTCAGGTGGAACGACGCTCCGGAATCGACCACCCAGGTAGTCTCATCGCCGGCAATGTTTAGTTCACCTTCTTCGGTGATGAGCATGATCTCCTCTTCACTTGTCGCGAGTGCCGTCGTTCCTTTCCGGTCCTGCCCTCGCCGATCCGATCCATTCCGGTCCGAGGCTCCCCGGTAAGCACCGTTCCGTTCCGAAGACTTCTTCGAATCGGTGTCGTCGGCTCCGTTGTTTTTTCGGTAATGCCGACAATTCTTTCGGAAGTGCCCCGGCTTCCCACAGTGGAAGCATGTGGGCCTTCCTCTTGACTGCGACCGGGTCCCCGACTTCTCCCGTCTTTGCGGACTCCGGTTCCGTTGTCTTCCCCGATCCGATTCGGCAAGCAGCATCTTCGGATCGGAGGCCGGTTCTTTATCTCTCCGACGCGCTTCTTCGTTCAAAATGCTTGTCTTTACCATTTGTAGGGACAAGTTATCTTCGGTGCAGGAGGTGCTGAGAGTCACCACCAAGTTCTCCCAGCTTTCCGGCAATGTACACATCAGGATGATGGCTTGCATTGCATCCTCCAACGGGAACTTGATCGCCGCAAGCTGGTTCACGAATCCCATGAACGTGCTTACGTGTTCCACCATACTCTCGCCGTCCCGGTACTTGAGGTTCACTATCTTCCTCATCAGGGAGGTCCGGTTCAACGCATTCTTCCTCTCGTAGAGGCCCGACAGCTTCTGCCACATCTCATATGCGTTGGTGTCGTTCGCCACATGTTGTAGAACGCTCACGTCGACGTATTGCCGAATGGTTGCAACGGCTTTCCGGTTCAGAAGCCTCCATTCCGTCTCAAGTACCCCCTTGGGTATTTCCGACCTGTCGATCGGTTCATACAGGTCCCGAACAATGAGCAGATCCTCCATCTTTATCTTCCAGTCGGCGTAGTTCTGCGCATTTAGCACTATCATCCCCGGTTGCCCGCTACTGCCGCCTTCCATTTTCTGCACTGTCGTCGCTCTGATACCAGTTTGTTAGAAATCGACGCCTTCCAAACCTACTTCTCTCGGCCGCAACCGAGGAAACACGGATCAATGCAGCAGAAAATCGAAAACACAGAGATAGACTCGAATGCACAGGGTTTAGCGTGGAAAACCCTAGACGGGAAAAACCACGGGAGTGCAAGACTCCAACAATCACTATACGCAGGGAATGTACAATGGCGAGCTGCAAGGCGACGACCTTGAGCTCGCTGTCCTCGCCACAGGCGGCGGTATTACACAGAGGCGTCGACCTCTTCCTTTCTCTCTCTCTCTCACTCTCTCTCTCTCGGCTGCTCTCACTTCGCTCCCTCTAAGTGGAAAACAGAAAAAATGAGCAACAACAACAAACTGTTTGCCCTAAGTCATATTTATACACATATGACTTTCGGGCTATTTACAAATATAGCCTCAAGGGCCCTTGGCAAACATATTCACAAATATGTCCCCGCATCCGGATCTCTCTCCGGGTACATTCGTCATCCGGCTCCGTAGCCGGGGTCTTCATCATCCGGCTCCGTAGCCGGGTCTTCATCATCCGGATCCGGAACCGGGTCTTCATTCCCGATTCCCGGACATCCGACCATCCCATCCGGAGGGACCGTAATCCCAACAATATGGCATCATGAACTTTTTGGGTGCGAGGAAGGCTAACAATAAAATCGATGGATATACTTTCCCATTTATTATTGGGAATGTCCAAGGGATGTAAAAGTCATGCGGCTTTAAGTCGCTCGGCTTTGTTAACCTAACACTAGTGACATTTACTCACATAGCTATGTATGTCATAACGCATCTTAGGCCAATAAAATTGAGTGGAGATGAGAACAAGTGTACGATGTATTCCAGGGTGCCCTGCTGAAGGTGCATCATGGCATTCAAAAAGAATCCTCTTTTTGACCTCGGGTAAATCTAGAACACAAACCTTCCCATTATGGTAGAGCAAACCGTTAGCAATGTGGAAGTATTCCTTCGAGGATGTGGTGGTGTCTGTTCCAGACTCAACTCTTGCCCAGTATTTTGCAAAATAATTGTCATCAAGATACTTTCCTCGAAGGTGATCATAAAGATATGATGTTATTTCAGTGAAGCTAAGCATGTTAACTTCACGGATGCGACTTAGTGCATTAGCGACAGTGTTCATGGAACCTTTACGATATCGTATGGAAAAATCAAAGTCCTGGATGAGATCATCCCATCGTGCCTTACGACCTTTCAGGTCTTGTTGGTCACAAAAATATTTCAAGGACTCGTGATCCGTAGTTACCACAAAGCGATTTCCATAAAGATAATAGCGCCATGTTTTGAGCGCATGTATAACTGCAAATAATTCCTTTTCTTGAACGGTATACCGACGTTGAGCATAATCAAGTTTCTTACTCTCGAATGCTATTGGTTTACCATCTTGATACAAGACAGCACCTATAGCATAATCGCTTGCATCGGTTGCAACCTCAAAAGGTTTTGAAGGATCAGGTAAAAGAAGTGGAGTCTTTCAAACCAGGTCCTTGAGTTCCTTAAAGGCGAGGTCTACTGTAGCATTCCACACAATAGGTTTTGTAGACTTATGCGTTTGACCTTTTAAAAGATCAGTAAACGGCATCATCAATTGGGAGTAATTACGAAGAGACTTTCGCAAAAACCTGACAAAACCAAGGAATGATCGAACTTCTCGAATATTCCGAAGAGTGGGCCAAAGCTTGATTTTCTCAATGCGAGAAGGATCAATTTCAACTCCTCGTTCGGTTATGAGATGTCCTAGATAAGTAATTGATTTCTTGAAGAACTCCCATTTTGAGATCTTCGCATAAAACTGTTTGTCACGCAATGTTTGTAAAACAAAGCGGACATGTCTAGCATGTTCTTTTAATGTACGGCTATAAACTAAAATATCATCCAAGAAAATAACGACAAATTTTCCAAGTTGTTCTCGAAAAATGCCATTCATTTCTTGTTGAAAAGTAGCCGGAGCATTGGTCAAACCAAAAGGCATAACCAAAAACTCGTAATGGCCATAGCGCGTACGAAATGTCGTTTTAGGAACATCGTCCTCACTTATTCGTATTTGATGGTAGCCAGTACGGAGATCAAGTTTCATAAAATACCGAGCTCCCTGGAGACGGTCAATTAGATCATCAGCCCGGGGCAATGGGTACGAATTCTTGATCATCACTTTATTCAAGCGTCGGTAATTAATACACATACGCCATGTGCCCTCTTTCTTTTTCACCAAGAGAACTGGTGCACCCCATGGAGATTTACTATAACGTATATAACCCATTCGAAAATAGTCCTTGAGTTGCTTAGATACCTCATCTTCTTCGGATCGACTTAAGCGATACGGAGGTATACTTATTGGTGCAACACCAGGTACAATATCTATACGATGGTCTATATTACGTTTAGGAGGTAATCCATCAGGTAGTTCACTTGGAAAAACATCATGAAAATCATTTAAGATTTCATCAAGTTGTTGTTGTTCAAAATATGTTAATTGAATCGGGACATTATCAATATTGTAAACGTGAATGTCCGGATCAAGTACACAATAAAATAACGTAGAACAAGACAACTCAGATCTTGATGAACACGAGGAAACAATCGAGAGGGATTGTTTTTTGATACATTAAATAAAATGCGTACAATCGTTCAGTACAAAAGAAATGGAATGGAGAACCCAATCAATAAATAAAGAAGAGTTTTATTATAAAACTAGGGATAACCCAGTATTACATCGGTGGTACAAAGATTCATTACATGGAAGTCTACTTCCTTTATATAAGTATCAATAGAAATTCCTAATGAATGAATCGCCCTGTTGATGTATTGTACTCTTCCATCAGCCAAGTGCACCGTGTAGGTGTGATCACTTACGGTGGGTTGGATTCCCCATATCTGAACCAAACGATCATTCACAAAATTGTGTGAGCTTCCCGAATCAAATAAAAATTGTACAAGAGATCCATTGATATACCCGTTTGCACGTAGTAAATCATTGGTACCCAATACATAGTGAGGGAAAGAACATTGATAATTACTTAAATGATGTGTATAGACCTGAACGACATTAGGAATCTGACCTTTATTGTCTGAAGCTTTAGGTTTGTTGTCGTGCTCTTTCCGTTGGAGCTTTCGACATTGCTCTTTTGTGTGACCCTTCTTTTTGCAAAATACGCAAAAAGGATGTTGTCGCTTACAATCGCGATCCAAGAATTCGTTGGGTGTCTTGCATTTCCCAACAAATTGCGACTGCTTAGTCCTGGGCGCTTCGTTGGGTTTGTTGTGGTCCTTCTTCGAAGTGCGTTGATAGCGAAGAACTATTTCAACGGCCTCTTCGAAGGATTTTGGATCCTTATCGTGCACTATCCAGTGATAGTCCGAATTGGGGATGCCATTGACAAAACAAGCTATCAACCAATTGTCCCCTTCTAGACCCGATTTTTGGATTTGGATTCTAGCATGGTGAACATAGTCTTCTAGCGAGGAAAATTTCCTACTAGAGAGGTTCATTAAAGCTTGTGCTACCTCGGTTCGAGAGGGAGGTTGCAGAATTTGGCCCTTAAAAACCGTGACAAAATCTGTCCAGGTATTGGGCAATTTCCCCATAGTATGGAGCCCACGCCACCAGGCGGGGCCTTACCCCCGAGTTCTCGGCCGACATATGCAATCTTCGTACTATCTGGCGTGGGATAGAGCTCAAAATGAGACTCCCATCGTCCCAGCCATGTGCAGATTGCTTCTTCGGTTCTTTCCTTTTTGTCTCCCGTAAATGGCTTAACGGCAAATGATGGTTCACCTTGCCGCTCATCAGGTCTATTAGTCTCACGTTGTAGACTAATGACACGTGCCTCAAGAGCACTTTGAGATTGCCGAAGTTCGGTCATTTGTTGAGCGGTGAAACTAAGGTATTGGCTTATTTGTGCCAAATACATCTCAGTGGACATTTGTCCAGGAGTATTCCCTTGAGTTCCTTCCGCTTGAGCGGATGACATCGGGTCGTTAATTTGAGCCATTAAAGATTATTTCTGGAAAAGAAATAGGATAAGGTCAGAGAGATAGTCATAACATCATATCGTGATGTAAATATATCATGGGCAAACATTAACCGATATCATGATCTCACGTCAATACCCCTCTAGACGTATGAGATGAGGTTCAAGATTAGGTTACTATGGTAACACAAAGGTGTTTTAAAAACCATGGGGGTGACAATTTAATGTCTTTCCCTGATCTCTATATCGATTTTTTCATGGCGGCTCCCTGAGGCTCAACCATGTATGTTCGCATCATGAGTAGTTTATACACGAAAAAAATGTTAACAATAAACTATGTTTCTTTGCCCACATATGTGGTTTCGGCTCTTTAAGTCCTATTACGAGGACCCCGAGGTGCACTTAGACCTTAAGTCTAAACATGTGTTATAGTCATTGTATCAAGGATGTTGTATGGTCTTGGTCATATTTGAACTCAAGACCTCGAGAACAAATACATTAAACACTTGAGCCAACCAAGTAAGTTGCTCTTCTCGAATGCTTAATGTTTGATGCGTATAAGAGATATGCGAGGCATTTGATTTTTTAAAAGAACATATATGTCAAGGGTCCTTATTTCGCCCTCATTTACCAAAACTATGTTGGTACGTTACCTAACCTCATGTCTCGTAATTACGATGGCATATGCCAAAGTGCAACCTAATGGTCAAGCCAAATGAGCCCTCGTTTCGTAGTAGGCCCACGTGGCCCATCACAAGGTCACGTCATTACGAATGCCTCTCGTAAGAACGAGCTCATGGTGGCATCGTATCCATGTAACGAGGGAGGGATGTTGGATACGTGTGTCATTGGAGCGACCTCACTTGAAGTGGGTCAAGCCCTACGTACTCAACATCATTATGGCTATAGGCGTTTCTTTACATAACGAAATCGAGGTCATCAACGGGGTTGTCAACAATCAAAAATTGTTGAAAAGGGGATGGTGACAACACCATTCTCACAAAAATGTGAGGACGGCCACCAACATCCTTTTCCCGACAAGGACAACTTTCGATATAATCACGTAATAACGAATATACACATATGTTTACTTATCACATATATACGATCAAATACGTATATACATGACCACATATGCCTATATTAAACATATCGTTATATTAAATAGCCACAAATTATGTGCTCAAGATACGTAATCGAGGTATATACCTCTACGCACACAAAACATCCACAAATAAGAGATCATCGTAATACGCAATTGAGGTATTGACCTCTTACGCATACGAGACCAAACGCATATCCATTACAACAAATCAAGGTATTAAACTCATACGCAAACGTAACATATGTTCGTGAACGTAATACGTAATTGAGGTATTAACCTCATACGCATACGACACTCATCACATATTATTTATATGTCAAACGAGGTATTGACCTCGTGCACATATGTAAACGTTTTAGATCATCAATTAAAGACCACTACAACATCATTGACTTAATGAAAAAAAATGACATATAAACTAAACCCATGATTAGATGGGAGAAGAGAGAATAGAAAAAAAAAAATACGGAAAGAGTTACCGAAGTTCTTTGTTGATCGTTGTCTGGATCAAGGCCGACCGCACATCGATCGATCACCATCAATCAAAAGACAAAAGACAAACAAAGAAACATTAGTACATAGCTCTGATACCAAATATTAGAGATCTAGGTACTAAAGTAAGCTTAAGATAAGGATAAAGTAATGATAGATAGAAAGGAGAAAGAGAAAGAAGGGTGTCGATCCACTCGACCACCCCCAAGCGAAGGGATCGAGACGGACTCGAGCCTCAATCGGTGTCCCATACCACCGTCATGGCGTCGAGTCGTACCTGGTGCTGGCGCGCTCACTACAAGAGTTGACCCACCACAAGAGCAGAGTCTCGATGTAGTCAAAAGATGATCAAATGAGGGTAGCTAGGCCTCTTATTTATAGCGATACCCAAGGCCCCAGGCAAGTTCACACTTGACCTAATGGGTTGTCTCAATCCCGAGGATTAAAAGTAATCCTCCCCTTCTTTACACTCTCGTTTAACCCTCACACTTATCCACGTGTATAGAATACTACGGTAAATTCTCACCACAAGATATTAAATGGTCATGCCCATAACAAACAAGCTTCGGCAATTCATGTCAAACCTTGGATTGACAATCCCTGACTTGCTAAGCTTGAGGGGGAGTACAAGAGAGAACCAAATACCATCCGAAGCGGATACCAGCTGAAGCGGACATCAGTTCAGATGGACACCATAGGAAGGCTGAAAGTCGAAATCCGTACAAAGTTGAGCTTGAGGGGGTGTGTTGAGAATCAAGTTCAACCTAGTCTAGTGTGTGAACACACCTTTTGAGAATGTATGAACATTCAAAGGTCAAAAGTCACCACTACTTTCTACACATTAACTAAATGTCATAGAATCATATTCTATTACACATAACTAATGAGTTTCCACATTCCCCATGACCCATGAGCTTCTATAGCTTTAGAGAGAGAATGGGTGTTTTAGTAACTTAATGAAGAGAGAGGGCGAACTTATATAAAGCACCCTCCTCCTACTTTATAAAGGGTCGGTTATTCTCCCTTGTAATGCTACATTTTTGTACTTGATATCCTCCTTGTTAATATACATCTTCTTGAGTACTTCATTTCTTTTATCTATCTTGTGTTTGTTTCCTCACCTCTCCTCTTTCCACAAACACACACACATAACCCATATCTCTTCCATTGCACATAATCATATCTGATTCTTTACAGGCAAGTTCAAAAGGGTGGTCACATTTTTATGTAGATTATAAAAGGGCTTCAGGATTTTGGTGTCCTTTGATGTGGATCATTTAAACTAACACAATATTGTGGATCAGAGAAATTAGTACTTTATTCCTAGTAATAGGGCTTTACAACTTGATTATTTTCCCATAAAACAACATTTCAAAAATATAGCATAGCAAGGTAATGCATTCTTGAACACGATGTGAGTGATCATGGTCACTGTAGGTTATATCACAGACTTTAGAAGTTTGCAAGAATTGTCACCAATACATTCATGGGCTTATTTTCCTTAAAAACTTTGTCATGGAACTATATAAACCTCAAGACTTTGTGGTGAAGTATGTGGTTTGCAAAACAAACTGAGGGGGAAAGCAAAATACATAACAGTTGAAGAAGATAACGTTATAAGCAAAAAGAGAGAGAGAATATTGGTCTCTCCAAAAGGAGTTTAAATGTGAGGAGGAACAATGATGAAACAAATGTTGGAAGGGACATTGAATACAATTGAAAAAAACTAACTTTTGTAAGAAAGAACAGAAAATCTTTCTTGCACACATGAGGGGACATGATCACGTGGCGGGTGAGATGAATATTTGTAAAAAGAGTGTACATGAATAATTTATAATCGTACTAGGAGGAAACACACACACAACGAAAGTGTGCATAGGAGTTGATGAAGAAACTAGGTTTTAGACAAATTTTTATCTTTTACAATGTCACGTATGGGAATGCATCCCCATTTACAAGCTTCTTCTAGTGGTAGGCATCATTAAGAATCAAGTGAGTATGTGTGTTTGTTTTATTACGAGAGGAATGATATGTGACAATTTATCGTTTTACCTCTGTGATGTAGCTTTTCAAATCTCAAATTTATACTGGAAATTTTGTTTTTTAAGTTCCATGGCACCAACAAAGTGATAATTGTAAAGTTATTAGCAAGAAAGCACGCATAAATCTAATTATAAAAGCAACGTGCATTATTTGTGTGGCGTCAAGAATACCATTCAATTGCCATGAGAAGACAGGCTAGTGTCAATACATTAAACATATGTGCGATAGAATAAAATAATACCAAAACTCTCATATTGCTCTGTAAATTTATAAAAGTGGTAATTATATTCACTACAATTATCCTCACAGTCGTGAGTAATTAACAATAGCAAAAAAAACAATAGATGTAAAATATATTAAGAGATGCTTTCTTTTAGAACGCATATGAAAATGAGAAAAGAGAAACTTAATGAGCATTGCTAGATGATTGTCATTTACCCTTTGGTGACGTTTTTGACCCCACAAAGTATATGTACCAACCCAGCTAGTAAACCATGTGGTAATAAGCGGTGTTAGTTTATTGGTGTATAGCACACTGCACATGAGCTAGTAAACTATGTGGTAATTAGCAATGTTAGTTTATTTGCATATACCACCATACATGTATATTTTACCAATAGAGCTAGTGAACTACACAGTAACTTTTTCCCTAGGTGGATATTGGGTAGACGTAGCAAGCAACCCTTGATATAGTATGAAGTGTGTATTGTAGACCAAACCTTAACAAATGCTCTATTGGTCTTTGCTTGTATTTTATAGTAGTGTGTAGAAGCACACGTTTTCATGTTTTCTCGATGCTTGTTCTTGCATGCATTTCTAGTCTCGAATCGTTGTTGAAAATTCATGTATTGCCCACCTACTATGGTTGTTAACTACAATTAAATTTCATCTTTAGGCTTTGGTGCCTAGGGATTAGTATGATATCTTATCATACTAGAGCATTGATGAATATACAACTACTCAATAGGACGGTTGTTGGCAAGAGCACAAATTCTCATAGCGGTGTGGAATATGATTTCTTGGGCTTGCAAATGTCAATCTTCAAACATTAACATAAGACTTCCATTTAAGATTGATTTACAAATGTGTAGTGATCTTCATTTTTATCCTTGTAATGTTATATTAAATTAATGTTGTTTTTTAGCCAAATAACTTATTTTGCTTATATTTGGTGAGACATGAAAAAAGGGGAATATGTTGGACAAGAATAGGTTCTTTGAGACAATGGCTCTCGGGAGGCACGGGAGAATTACAAGGCTTTGAAATACATGAAAAATGATTGATGTACGTTATTTCACCTAAACTTGTCGACAATATTTAAGCATTCTCTCTCTCTCATGAGCTCGTTATTAATTTTAGATGCCACTAACTCTTCAACATTTTCTACAACAAGAAGGTGCACATAAACATATTGTGACATTCAAAATTTTACTCTCACCTGACTATATAGCTAATGCAATCCCTCACACATGAACATAATGAACATTTTGAGCTAGGCTCAATGAAGCTATTGTCCCCATCACAGTCCCATGTTACAATTGAGCCCAACCAAGGTCATACAACCTAGACCATCCTGGTGATTTGATAAATCCCAAATCATTAGAAGTTACGAGCTTTATCACAAGTTAGAACATTTGTGGTACACATTCCTCCTTTGTACGAGTGATGGAAAGTTGTCGAAGCAAAGCCCATTAGCTAATGTAGAGTTATCACTCGAGCAATGTATAACATTTGACAGCTTTCTCAAGATGGATGTTTAAGCCATGAACCAACGTTTATAAAATCCAATTCTAATTCTGAAGTCGTTAGACCGATAAATGCTCAAACTAAACTCTTTGCAATTTTTTTTACTTGCATTCAACTGAACCGGTTAAGCCATTAAGCAATTAAACAACAATTTCATGGTTAAACTCAACTCAAATCGAGCAATTACCAGTTCCTAAATTTTAGCAAAAAAGAAAAGCATCTGGATGAGCTCATGCCTAACCATGATTAAATTCATCCTTAGCTTTAGGTACAACTTTTGATATTCGAGAACATTAAGGGATACACCAACATACAACTATGGTGGTTGTTACAATCACAAACTCTCATGGATGCAGGGAATGCACTCTTAACTCCACTTGCAATCTTGAATCTTGATGCCTTAACATAAATAAGACTTCCATGTTAGAACGCTTCACAAATGAGTACTGTTTGTCATCGTGGGTTGGGAAAACTTCTACTATTGTTTATTATTCCCAATTCATGATGCCTAGATTAGAGACAATGTTGCAGAAGAATAAGTTATTTGGGACAATGCTCTAGGAGGCGCTGACTCAAAGGTAGCACATGACATAGAAACACACAAAACGTGATCATACATATATACTTTGCTTCAATGGAACTCCTCAACAAATTCAAACATATTGCGCTCTCTTTCAAGTAAAAAAATATTAATTGGAGGGTTTACTAGGGTGGAGGTTGGTTGGTTGATGGCATTTTCCATCGCGTCAGGGAGCAACAATTTGCGTTGCAACCTCATGCAAGGACACAACATGATCATATCGAAGATTTTTGGCAGCAATGGGTTTATAAAAACTTAAGGATCTCCTTGAACAAAAACAGAGGAGTATTTAACATATTGAATGAATGAATGTGGGTAATTTGTTCGATGCGGCTAATGTTTTATAATTATATTTGAGGAAGAGCATTGAACATTTTGTACATGGGAGCAAGGACGACTTTCGGTGAGGAATGAGCATATATGTATGTTAAGAGGCACATTGATGATTGGTTTAGTTGGGGGGGGGGGGGATAAGCTAAACATTTGGCTTCCGAATAAAATCATGCGGTTTTTTAATTGAGCTTGAGCTCGTGATGTGCGATTGATTAATTGACTATGTGCCTTAGGTGGACCAACGAAGGGAAGATGAATCGCACGCTCACGTGTGTCCCCCGAAAGAACAAAAAAACAAGCCAAAAGAGACATGGGACCATGGTGGTGGTGGTGGTGGTGGTGGTGGGGGGGGGGGCACATAAATAAAAAAGAAGAAGGAATGAAAAGCACTTCCTTTAAAGTTCGACAATGAGAGATAGAGAGAGAGAGAGATTTTGAAAAGTAGTTCCTCTTTCCTTATCGTGAGTTGTAAAAGCAAAAAAAGCAAAAAGCAAAAGGGGCGGGGGAGGAATGGAAAAGGAAGGGGCGGGGAATAGTGTAGTTAGGGGGGTGTGTTTTTAAATCATGAGAAGATAAAACACCCAGATCGATGCCAACCTTTAATTATTTATTTATATGTACATATTAGAATAGAACAGAAAAAAGAATATGAACACATGGAAAAGGCAGCTTATTTTTTTAAGTTCAGTAAAAATAAATAAATTTGGGGGGCTCCTCTTGAGAAGAGAGAGAGAGAGAGAGAGAGAGAGAGAGGAAGAAGAAGACGAAGCGGCGGATGAGTGTTATAGGTAAGGTAGGTATTTTGCGCTCGGGCTTCGAGGCAGAAAAAGAAAAGCAAAAAAGAAAAGAAAAAAGCAAAAAAGCCGACGAGGGGATTGGATTATTAATTAAAGGAGCGAAAAGGATCGCTTGTTTTCATTATGTATTATTATTATTATTATTATCATTATTGTTGTGGGTTTTTTTTTTAACCAGAAAGGACCAGATTAAAATAAATAAATAAAACAGAGGCTCGAAAATAAATAAATAAAAGTAAAATAAAATAAATTAAGCTTTTTTATGGGGTTGTTATATTATTAAAAAGGAAAATAAACCACAGGAGGCGCAAAAAAAAATAAAAATAAAAATAAAAATTTGGAGGCTCGGGGAAATTCGGAAAAAAGGGGGAAGGAGGGGGGGTCATGAAAATAATAATAATGATGAATAATAGCAAATAAAAAGAAATAAAAAGTGAGAATAAAGAATAGAAAATAAAAAAATTAGAGAATAGGAAATTTTTTATAAAAAATATATATAGAAAATAAATAAAAAGTGAAAAGAGAGAGAGAGAGAGAGAGAGAATGGAATGGCTTTTTGTTTTTTCCGATAATGAGAAGACGAGTGATAAAGCAAAGTAATTAATTTTTTTTGGGGGGGGGGGGGGGGTTGCTCGTGGTGTGTGCAATGTGGGGAGAGGGGGCACGTGCGAGAGGGGAGATGGGCATGGCCACACGTACGTACGTACGGCGCGTGCTCGCCCAAAGAGATCGGCCAATGAAATGCCCCCGCGCGGCTGCGCGATGTCCGCGTTCACACGGGGCCGGACAAAATAAAGGAAAAGTTAATCTGTGTGTAGGGGGGGGGCAGTGGTAAAAGTCCCTATCTAGACGTCTTTCCTTACACAACAACACACCCACACTTGTCTTTATATGTATCTCTCCTTCCTTCTTTCTTTTTATTTCCTTTTTAACTTTCCCTTTGCTTGCCCGTCCAATAGGAATGAGCGGAGCGATATGAATTATTAGAGAGGGGGTGGCGATGGTGGGATTCGATCCCGTCCCATCCCAACCTCTCTCTAAGGTTATATATATGTATATAATAAAGCTTCTTCTCATTTCTAGATTAATTTTCCTTCTCCTTTTAGATATAAATCCTAGATCTCTCTATCTCTCTCTCTTTAACGAGTAGTTATAGATTTTTACCCCCCCCCATCTTCTCTCTCAGATTGATTGATTGATTGATTGATTGATTGACTGACTGACTCCTCCTCGTCTGACCTAATTCTTCTTCTGCTTCTGCTTCTGCTTCCTCCTCTCCTTCTCTCTGTCTTTTTCATTCATTCATTCATTCATTCATTCATTCTTCTTCCTCTGTAGCAGTAATCATGGCGAAGATTTGATCAATTCCTTCCTGCTCAACGGTTTTCATATACATCCCCTCTGGTGCTGCGGAGACAGTATATATATGTATGTTTGCAGAATTCGGATCATCCGCACGGGGGTGCCGATATTCCTTCTCTTACCTCGACCTTAATTCAGCAGGTTCCTTCGCGATTCTTTTTGCAGACTTTGGGAAGTTCATGAATCGATTGACTGAGTTGTTGACCCTGCCTTGCGTACAGTCGAATCGATTCTCCAGTCAATCGGGGCGGGTTTAATTTAGTCCAATGGCGGCCTGCAGCTTCTGTGTGTGGATGGATTCCATGGAACCTCGCCCCACCAGCGACGAATTAGGGTTAATTAAGTGACGATTAAGGACTGGGGTTAAAAGTAAGGCGACGATTAAGATCGGGAGCGATGAGCACTTCACAGCGTAATTAACTGCCGTTAGTCATACCAGTAGCCATAATTAACTGCCGTTAATCATCCGCGACCATAATTAACTGTACAAAATGGACTTATATGACAATCACATGCGGGGCGTACTGCAGATTGCTACTGACAATAGTAGCAAGCAAGGCCATGGCATAAACCACAGCATAGCTACTACTACTAGCTCTGTAAACCCTAATGACTCCGCTTACTACGATTCATCAACAGGCCATAACAGTCATAGCAGCCACAGAAGCCATCACCAGAACATGGAACCTTATCTGCAGACTCTGCTATTTAATGGCGACACTAGCGATTCGGTTCATCACAGCATGCGCAGGAGTATGAATTTCATGGGTGGGGTAGAGCAGGATCGAGAATTAATCGAACGGAAGCCAGATTTCTCAGCCAGGATTAGCAGCAACGACAGCAGCGATCTGTCTGTACTCAATACTTCAGCCATGGAAAGTAATCTGGTCGCCGCCGCGAGTATGAACAGCATAACAGAGCATCATCAGCACCATCGAGACAATCGCATCAGTCCAGGATCATCTCTACCATCGCCATCGCCATCGCCAAACGCAGTAGATCCGATTATAAGGTCCAAAATTGTGGCTCACCCCATCTACCCTCGCCTTGTCCTCGCATACCTGAACTGTAACAAGGTAATCAGAAACCAGAAAAAGAAAAAGAAAATCCATCAATTCCTTAACATCACAATCAATTACTAATCCAAAGGGAGACACAGACAGATCATCCTTACTAATTATAGAAAACGATCGATATAATAATCAGAAGATTTAACATTTCTGAACTATGGAATACCCAAGTATGATTAACGCACCAAAATCCTTACAAATTATGCATTAGTTTACCTTTTATATATATAACTTTCTCTCTCTCTCCTTCCTCCCTTTTTCTGGCTACCTTTTTAAAGCTCTTTCCCTAAGTGTGCCAACCTCAATCAATCAATCATGCATATCCAATCTCATCTTTCTTTTCCTCAGTAAAGGCTCTGAGTGTGCCACCCCCTCCCTAATCTAACGCCATTTCAGACCCTAATCCCCCCTGCAGGAATTTCCAAAAGCTATGTTTCCTGTTTAATTGATTAAGCTCTGGATTCCTCACTTATCTTTCCAAAAGCCTAGTAAATTTAAAGAGTCAGCTGCAGAATTATATCAATTGCTATTAATTACTGAATATGTATATGATCGTAGATTGGTGCCCCACCTGATATCGCCACTAAATTGGATGAGCTCACTAAGAAGTACCACAACTATGGCTTCAATTCTCCGTCAGGAAGCATCACCGACCCTGAACTGGATCATTTCATGGTATACCACTTTTCGATCTCTAAACCCTAAACCCTAAACCCTAAACCCTAAATATGGTAGATTATATTGGGAAAGGCTATGGACACTCATAGCATGTTGGCAAAATTAATTAGCATTTTTTTGGGTGTGTCATGTGCTTGATTGATAGGAGGCGTATTGCACTGTGCTGCAAAGGTATGAGGAGGAGCTGATGCAACCCTTCAAAGAAGCCATGGCTTTCTGTCGGAAGATCGAACTCCAAGTGAATGCCCTTAGCAAGGGCACTGCAGCTACTACCACTACCACTAATGCGAATAGGTTATCCCAATCAGGTGATTACTTGAACCCTAATGCTTCATAATCTCTGAACTAATGACCCTTCAAAATCAGGTGATCTTACTTGAACCCTAATGCTTCAGAATCTCTGAAAATGACCCTTCAAAATCAGGTGATATTAATTGAACCCTAATGCTTCAGAATCTCTGTAAAAGACGCTTCAATATCAGGTGATTAGTAGCTATAAGAATGAAGATTAAGCCCTTGAAATTACCTCTGAAAATGGAGACAAGATTGGTTGTGTGCTCTTACAAATCAATCAAGTGGATTTTTCCAACAAAAATTGATGCTCTAATTTTCACACCTTGAGGCATTAAACAAACAAAAAAACAAAGGGGTAAATGGACAAACCAATTGTTGTTGTCACTGCCCATGATATGTAGATTAGAACTCCCATTAGGCCACATTTATAGCCTTAGCTAGATTTATACATATGAAAAGCCTCAACTAGTCATTAAGATTTGCCACATTATCCTTAAATTGATAGATTTATACCAATCAAAGGCCTCAACTAGTCACTAAGATCTGCCATTATATACCCTCCTGCTTCCATTAATCTACACTCTTGTTTGTCAATGAGGTAGCTTACATGACAATTGGATAATGATATCTTTCTCTAATGTAGGCTTTTTTTAAGCATCCCATGTTGATCTTTCTTTCTTAAGGCTAAGAATTGCCAATGGCTATTTATCTATTTAGCTAGACTACATCCATAGTAATTATGATGAAGAGTTTCTACATTCGATTCCCGTTGATAATGCCATATATGCTTCTCTTCCACATTATCCCAACACCATGAAAACTGAGAACTCTTCCAGTGTTTTTTACGTATTTTGTTTGGCACATGAGCCTAACCCGAAAAATTTCCGAACTTGAATGCTCGTCTAATGTGATAATGGAGATAGTCCCGGCATTCTTTCGTGGCACACCATACAATTCGAAGCAAAACATGTATGGGAAGTTAATTAAAGAGGTGATTGTATGGTCTATATATGATCCCTTTGAGAGATGTGTATGATGTCCTTTGGCATGTTGGTGCCTTGTGCTAGGCATGTGACATGACTATATGTTTTGGATGGGTGGTCTATTTGCATTGATATGGTTGGTAAGCTAGAGATATATGGGTGTTATGTGTCCATATATACCCTAAGACCCAATAATGTTCCAATGAATCCCAATGGGCATTAGTGCCATGTCCACATGGTGGTTCTAGGTGTTCCTATATGTACACAGTTTAGGTCTCATTCTCATTTATCGAGGGATCTTTGCCCTATACCAAGGAGTTCTCTACGTTGTGACACTCTTACTTGTTGGGGGCTTGATCAGCTCATATTTGCATTTTTGTTTTCCTTGAAAGATTTTCTTCAATAGTATTAAAAGCGTTTGAAGATTACAAGTTGAAGTTATCTGCCCAGAGGTTTACAATGTAGAATAAAAGACATTGTATGTACACCAAAACCTATACATACAAAAACAACTTATAAAGGGGTGTTGAACCTTGATACAATACATTACCATGATGTACTAATATTCAAGAAATGGTCTATGGAAGTTGATAGTTCCATTGAGGCCCTTGATTTGACACTACAAAGAGGCGCAACTTCCTCCATAAGTGAAGAAGCTTTGTTTTTCTCTTATGAACATTGTTTGGAGAACCATACATATTATCATATTGCCCACGGTCTACTGTCAACAATGTTTCCCATATCTCAAGCAGTACATCTGAAGGACCAAGATTTGCTTCATCATAAAGTCGACTGCATCTACATTTCCATAATACCCATGGGCCATAACGTTACCGTAGTCACAGTTTTCTAGACCTGGACAGATCGCACATGCTTCCGAGGTTGTTAAAACGGACTAACCGATATCAATCTTCTATTGTGTACCGTCATGGCCTCTTGAATATCGTCTGCCTCATACAACATCAAGCTGGAATGTAAAACTCCCCACACCATTGCTCCCCACGAGAACAAGCAACCAACATTGATCGTTAGGAATAAAGAAAGAACTTTATTCCATACTTATTGAGCCAAGGGACAAGACCAGAGGGCATGCTTAGTAGTCTCATGAGTTGCATAGCAAATGCCACATTGCTTGAGATTAGGTGCTACATTCCCTTTCAATGTCTGGCCAACTAGTAATGTTGCATGCACTAATAGCCATCTAAAAAGAATAAATTTAGTGGTCCCCTTGAAAGATGAGCTCCATCTCTAATACATTTTCAATTGCAACGTTGAAAGACCCCAGTTAGTCCAATGTTTTTGAGCTGTTGGCACCACTACATTTGTAGACATTAGTAATGACCTTCTGAGCTTCACTGAATACTGAAAGAAGGGAACCTTTATGATCTGTTCCCCCAAGGAATATGACCAAAACCAACCCCCTTGATCCCATAGTAATCTTGCAACAGGTTCTTTTGCATACAACCACATCATATCACACACAAGAGCGATGGAAGGGTAAGGATCAAGCATCCACTTCTTTCCCATTTTCTCATATATTACATTTGTATGTATGCTTGCATGATTCATGTGCAGGTTATGGATTCCATGTGAACTTGATAATCATAACTCAAACATTTTCCTTGTGCATTTAAGATGGAAACAAACCTTTTGCATTAAATCCTATGGGAAACTCTAGGTATTCTACAAACACATTCTGCCCATAAGAAGCTAAGGAATTCCAATTTGAGTGCAATGTTTTAATGACTTAATTGTAACCTCAAGATCCTCAAGCATGTCTGTATAAGAATAAGTATGAGAAAAAAAAATGTTAATGTTATTGAGGAAAATTGGTACCATATTGGTAGTGAAAATAAGGGTTGTGCAGGCCCACACCATGTATGGAGGTGTCATGCCTAGGGCATTATGGCACTAAGTTGAATGCATCAAACCATTAGGCTAATCCCCAAAGGACTGGCTGTTGGGTTTGTGTAAATCATAGATTCATGTTATCAATGAACTTTGAAACTTTGGTTATAGGGTATCCTTGGGAGAAGATTATGCAATATAGTCGTGCTCATTAATGTAAACAGCTCGATGAAGAAGATTATGCATTCCAAAGTGCCTTGCCCAAAATGTATATTGGAGTGTGTCATGAAAGACACCTAATGAAATTGATCTCTATGAGAGACACGTTAAATGCACTTCTGATATGCATTTGTGCCACACCTACATCTTGCCTGATGTGCAGTGTACAAAGGTTGTGTGAATTCCTACAATTACGAGGAATCGATGTTCGATGTTAGTTTGCTAGGTTATCACATAAGAACTATGTCTGTGGAACATCATAATGTTCATACAATAGTGATTATAATGTCGTGCTCTTTAGCTCCTAATGTTGCCGTATTTCTCCCGATGCCCTTAGTCAACGCACATCTTGGCAAGGGTCTTTGGGATGGACTGCAACATGTGCCAGATTGTAAGCAATGTAGGTGTCATAATTTGGGTATGGTTGTGAGAGTTAATGTTAAAATGTTAATCGTTGGATCTGGCCAATGTTACGACCCTTCAAGATGCATGGAATATTCCTACGTAAATGTAGAATCCGGCTCTCAATCATATAGTTTGGGTGTAGCTTTGATGAGACAAAGAAAGAAAAACAAGAAAAGATTATGTTTGTATTCACCCTTTCCTCGGAATATCTTACTAGCATGTGAACCCTTAGTAAGTTTCGCCCATTTTGGATGCACCTAGATTTTTTATAAGTAACCTCAAAATACCCTTGTAGACTTCATACAATGTGTAGTATATACAATCAATATGAATGGCTAAAATCCCTCGTACTATTAAAGGTATATAAATACAAGGTTTGAGCTTTGAACTACGTCTTTGCAACTCCTCTAGATGACTTAATATCTTAGTAAACTTTTTTGGGCGAGAAGTTAACAAGTTAGTGAAGGGAAATGGTGTCACTTGCTTGTACATCCAGAGCACCATTAATGCAAATTATTGATTGGACAAAAAGGAAGGACATGAGTTCACATGTTTGTCAAGACATCAGCTCGATTCTCGCGCATACCTAGTCTCCATGCTTATATGGAACTTAGTATGAGTCCAAAAGTGGCATTCGTTCCGTCGAGCATGAAATGAGAGTAATGCTTCATCGACTGTGAAGATAAGTACCGTTGAATGGTGTGCATGAAAGACCGAGCCCTTCTTTTTATAAACCCTTTGTTCGAGAGAAAGTAGCGAGAGCGATCAATTGATAATGAATGACTTGAATGTGGTAAATTTCTTTTTTTTTAGTAAGTAAGGGGGTATTTTTTTCTTGGAATGGTTACATGTTTGGTTCGGCACGTTAATTGCATAAAAATGAGTGTGAAAATGATGGGGGGTGAAAAAATTACCAATAAACCGTAAAAGAAAAGCAATTATTAACCACGAAAGCACATGCGGGTTTGTCTCGTTCATTTGGAAGGCAAAACCACATAGATAATGGGGGGGAGAGCTACATAATACACGATCCTAACATAATGTGTTAGAGAAGGGAGATTGTACCACGAGTATCTCTACGCAACCGCCAGAGGCCTACGTAAAGAAAAAAGAAGAAGAGAACAATGTGTGCGAAGCACGGAAATAGGCGATCGATTGTTTTTTTCGGTCTCAAAATATGAAACCGAAGAAGAGATTTCTTGAAGTAACCGATTCCGAAAAAACTCATGTGTAGTGTAAGGAGATGCATTGCAATGAATTGTTGGCACTAATGAAACTATACATACATACATACATACATACATACATGCATGCATGCATGTCCATATGTATGTATGTATCATGTATGCACGAATGCATGTACGGATGTGTGCATGCATGCATGTGTAATATATTGAAATTTCAAATTGATTCGTTTTAATTAATTATTTAGTTAGATTAATCTCAAATTATTATGTCTCCTAACTGCTTAATTTGATTTGTGTTTTAAAAGAAGATTTTCCTTCTGTTTTTTGGCCTTTTAAAAAATCAAATGTTTTTTTTTCTTTTTCTTTTTTCTCATGGTGGCTACTCTGTTATCATAGACTATATAGTAAGCGCTGGTTTTTATCGCACGCGCAACAGCGGTTTTGTTGATTATATAAGTGCGTTTTATTACAATAAATTGAGAAAGGACCACTAATTTATCATAGCACTAGCGGTTCTTTATAATGGAAATGGCGGTTTTTTTTATCATAGTAACAGTGGTTTTATAATGATAATACGGTGCGTTAATTGCATTACATGTATAAGATTTCTGTAGTATTGAGTTTCATCATCATCATAAATGATTACTTCATTTTATTATATTCTTTAAACCCTAAACCCTGAAACCCTAAACACTAAATGCTAAAGTCAGAATACCCTAAAATCATAATGCCGTCGTACCGCAAACCCTCCATACCCTAATATTCGAAAACCCTAAAGAATCCAAACATGATTTATAGGGCTGTGATTGTCTTTCATAGATGAATGAATTTGCAGTTACATATACCTATATTTTGGATATAAATAAATGCAGGGGAGGAATTAGCAGACGAATGGAGAGTGGCGGATGACAACATGAATAATAACAACAGTAATGATAACATTGGTGAGAATCATGATGAAGAGAATAATGATGGTAATAACAGCGAGGATTCGGGGGGCGATCTGGAGCTGGATGAGCAGGCAATGGCAGGTGCAGGGGATGAAGGGGTGGGGGGCAATGGTGGGGGAGGAGGCTCCGATCCGGTGGCGGAGGATACGAAGCTACGGGAGCAGCTCCGGCGCAAGTACAGCTCCTACATATGGTCCCTGAAGCAGGAATTCCTGAAGAAGAAGAAGAAAGGGAAGCTCCCCAAGGAGGCCAGAGCCAGCCTCCTCCACTGGTGGGCCCTCCACTACAAATGGCCCTACCCTTCTGTAAGTCAAGTCAAAACCCCACCCCTCTCACTCATAACTCTATTTCATAGATAGAAATGGTCAAGTCAAACAGTAGATTTTCAAGTCAAGTCAAGTAGTAGATATGAGTGTATGTGTTTGTGTGCGTGAATGACATGATCGATATTCCCGCTTCTACATTGGGATTACCCCGATATCCTGACCCGATTTACCCTTCAGTAAGTCTAAGTCAAAACCCATTCCTTGCATTCATAGTCAAAGTCAAGTTGATAGAAACCAGTCAAGTGGTAGATAGTCAAGTCAAATAGTAGATATGAGTGTGTGTTGTGTGTGTGTGTGAATGACACAACTGATATTCCCGCTCCTACACTGGGATAGTCAAGTCAAGTCAAGTAGTAGATATGTGCGTGTGTATGAATGGCACGACCTGATATTCCCTCTCCTACACTAGGATAGTCAAGTAGTAATTGTCAAGTCAAGTAGTAGATATGTGTATGTATGTGTGTATATGATTGACATGATCAATATTGCCGATCCTACGCTAGGATTAGTTCGCATGCACATTCGATATCTTGATCCGAGACCAACCATCACGTGCGCGTGAGGCAAAGACTGATTGAAACACACTCAGCCTCCTTCTCTCGAGTCAACCCCTAAACCCTAAACCCCAACCCATCTCTAGTGCTTGCATTTTTTCCGCACCCCGCTTGCATTGTATGCACTCTCGTCGGACTCAAATTGTGTTTCACCTTAACCTTGTGGACCACATGATTTGGCATCTATATCTTGTTATGATCTCCTCTCAATCTTGTGTCTGATGTATGACACCAAATGCTTGTGACTGCCCTCCTATGCCTAAAGGTCGAGCCTTCTAAGCATTCTTCATGGGTTCACAATATCCAAATGTATCAACTTTAGTAGCCCTACATAGTTGTTAACCATATGGCTTTAAGGTGATGAGGTTGTCCTTGCCCACCACTAGGAATCGGCAACGGCTCGGCTCAAGCTGGCGGTTTGGCAGTTCGGTTTAGGCTTGAGCTTCCTTAACTGGTTGAGCTCTGTTTGGGATTGCTCAAACCGGTTAAGTGTAAACCGGTTTAAGCTGAACCGGTTTGGCCAAATCGGTTAGCCTAAACTGGTTTGGAAACCCCCAAACTGGTTAAGCCTAAACCGAACTGTTGCTGATTCCTACCCACTACCATTAACCTCATCCAATCAATACCTAGACTCTACAAGTATAATGGTGGTTTAGAGTGATCTCTAGACTCTAGAACATTGCTTGATCGTTTTTCTTGTTGTTTTGAGCAATATATTTCATTGTATGCATAATGCCATGAAACTAAAACCATGGTTGAGGTAAAAAGAATAAGGAACCTTGTAGGCTTACCAAAGAATAAGGAATTTGTAGGTTTACATAAATGTCAACAAATATATCTATATCTATCTATATCTATCTATATCTATCTATCTATATATAATATGTATATCTATATATATACTAGATTTAGCTTGTTTTCAGGGATAAAATCACGAATAATACCCCATTTTTATTTTAAAATAATGTGAGTCTTTCCACAACCTTGTTTAATAAAATAGTCCAAAACCCATGAAGAGTAGCAATTGAAGTAGGCCCTAATGTTTCAACTAACCACAAAAATTATTTCAAACTTCGGAAAACTATATTAATAAAATCTTATATTTCAGTGTGTGGCAGTTTTCTGAGTTTTTGAACATAAGACTTCCATAACCTCATCTATATAGGTTTAAAATTGTTTTCCCATACGTATAAAGAGAATACATTGAAAACATTTGGTTCGGCCTTTTGCTTCAATTGGACCAAAAGCTGAAATGCTTAAGAGCCTTCGGTGGAATAAAATAAGAAGCTAATAAAAACAATTGTGGTTCAAATCAGCAAGTGGTAGTATACTCTTGATGATACCAAGTATCCTTCCACGATCATCACTATATGATCTTTGGCTCCTTTACGGATGACTTAATGCTCTACAACATCATGCATATGATACCATCCTTCTAACATTGGTCTTAATTTTATTGATGGCTATCTTCTTGAATGACACTAGTGTGTGAAACAACTTGATACATACGGTAGTTCCGGAAACCTATATTAGTGCGAATGACTTAATGCTCTACAACATTATGAATATGATACCATCCTTCTAACATTTGTCTTAATTATATTGATGGCCATCTTCTTGAATGACACTACTGTGAAACAACTTGATACATATGGTAGTTCCGGAAACCTATATTAGTAACAATGTTCCTAGATCTTCGCTATAATTGGTGGAGGACTATGGTAGGTCTTTTGACAAACGTTGCAACCAGACTTGTGTTCGTGGCCATATGTGCTGGACTCAAAGAAAATTTGAATCAATCTCACCTTAATGTGAACATAATGCAAAAACATTCATCCCCTCATTCTTATTGCTTAAAATGCATCGACAAAAGGTTATGCATCTCATATCTAACCTTAGGGTAGAGGCCAAACTACTCTCAATCCTTGAGAATTTAGTGGATCGCAACATCACGCCCCTAATTTTCTCCATGACCACGAAAAAACTTAACCTGTGTTCCTTTTGGCTCTAGTGAAAACAAATATTAGTATCATGATGAACATGATGGTGGTTGTGAGTTTATGATTGTATTAAGCAGCACTCCATGCCCTTAAGTCCTATCATGACTATCTTTCTTCGGGTGAGTAGGATATTGTTTTTGGGTATTTTTGGGGGAGTCTTTGAAAGTTGCTTTCATAACTTGATGATATAACTTGAATTAAACCTCATCTATTTATTCCCTTATTGGGTCATTCATAATTGATGAGTCAAGAGATACAAGAGATCAATTATGCAATACAAGACATTGGCTTCTTTACATGGACATTTAACATTTCATGTGGTCGCATGTAAAACCTCTACATCCGTCGCATATGCCTTTTGATGATCAGGGTCGACATTACCTCTATCTTCATCGGATATCATTGTCCAAGTACTTTCCCTTCAATGATCAAGGTCTTCCTCAACATCATTTGTGTCTCCTCTTCCAATGATTGAAGTGGGTACAAGGGTGTTGCATCTTAGATAACAATCGGCAATGGTTCGGTTTGGTTCGAGAGTGTCAAAACCAAACCATTTAAAAATTTTGAAACTGAATCAAACCGGACCGAACCACGAAACCATTTAAACTAGAACTGTTTAAACCGAACTGTTACAAAAAATCCAAACTGTTAAACCGTGGTTTTGTGGTTTGGTTTCGGTTTTTAGATTTTAAATTTTAAATTTTAAACTTTTAATTTTTTTCATTATTTGAAAATTTTAAATATTTTTCTTAAAATGTGAGAATTAGGCTTAAAAATGAATAGGTTGTTTAAAAAAATAATGAGCAACCCTAAACCATGAAACCGTTTAAACCAAACTGAACCGTTTGACCATTAAGCTGTTAAGCTGTGGTTTTGCAGTTCGATTGTTAATCTTAGAGACAGATTATGTGCTTCAAAAGAGATTGGCACATTTTGTACTTGTGTTCCATTTGAAGGCTTTCACATTTCGCTTCACTTTCAAGCGTACTGAATTGTGTTTCACAATGAAGTTGTCCTTATGTACAAATGGTCTACTTTGATCCTTGTTTGCTTATTCATACCTTGGGTTTCAGCCATTACATGTGTTTCCTTCTATCAGTATCATTGCAACATGGGTTTTGTTTGTTATCCTCATTATGTACTAAAATGATTGATTTGATGTTTCTCATTGTGTTTCGCCGAGAGTCATGCATATTTGATGGGATCAGCTCGTTTCCAAAGTCTTTCTCAAGGTTAATCTTTGCATTGGAGTACTTTTGTTCTTCTCCATGTCTCGGCCCGAAGATCAAACTATGTATGAGTTTGAATCTTCTAGTATGGCGGAGTTTATTTGTAAGGATTACATATGCAACTTCAAGAATTTGAACTGAGTGCATGCATATTTTACACTCCAATCATGCCATGCTGAATGAGAATATTCAACATATAACTTTCTATTCTCAAAACAGCTTATTGCCAATCATTGAGATTATGTTCTTCATGGTGAAAGAGAGTGGGGCATACCGAATATGCACTTGGGAATGCTCTGGTAGATACCAGATCCTCATGTTGAGCATGATGTTCGATCATTCCATGGAGAGTGTGAGTTGGTGGGCATTATAGGGAATACACAAAACTATGATTTGTAGGAAATGTTGATCCATGGGGGGGGAACCCCTAGGTTTTGTTTTATCCCCCAACACATTAAGATGTAGACATATGTATATATCATTCCATTCTATGTTAGTTCTCCTCATGCTTGCATTTTAAACAATTATACAAGAAGAATGTGAATACTGCAGTGAAGCAACAATGGTGTTCAAGAAAAAGGTGTCCCATAGAGATGTCAACTAAATCCCTATACATTTGTGACATTTTCTCGCCACTCTTATAAATAATTTCATAGAAAGCTTGAGCCTTTCGTATCGAAACGTTTCTTCAAACATTGACCAACAAAATAATCATCTTGATTTATTATTAAGCCTTCTCGACCTTGGAATCCATCTTTGGGCATAGATAAATTCAGTAAATGTTTTTAACAGTTGTCAACTCTTCTTTCTCATACAAATGATAATTGACAAGGTCTTCAAAGTATGTGTGATGGTCAAACTCAGCGTCAAATCACTAATATGCATGCATAATTTTCATGAGAATTGAAAGTCTTCTCTCAAAAAATGCTGAATATGTATCGCATCATGTTTTAATTGATTTCTAGCTAGTAGTAAAATGACGAAAATTCCTAGCTACACCTCAAACGAGCTAGTTTGTTGGCTAGTAGCATGTATTTGCTCTATGAGATTAATGCCTAGGAGTATTCTGGATTTTGAATGAAGCCTTACAATAAATATACCTTCACAGGTAAAAGACATTAGTTTCTCTGCTCTTTTAACTGTAGTGTGTGGCATGACTTGTGAGATGTATTTGTTTCGTGTGGCTTTTTTATACAACTTATTATTTTATGTACTAAATCTCGCAATCCATCCTTTTAGCCAAGGTGAGTTCTTGCGACACACTAATCTTTTTTTTTTTCTCTATGATTTGTTTCTAAATGTCGAAACATAAGCATGCCTGCGAATAAGAGGCAAAGCATAAACCTAGTGCTTTGCACATGAGGTGTTGTGTTTTTTATATCATCGTGCTCAGTACTAATGTATACAATCAGTCGGGTGATTATTTCATAAGAATTAAGTGAAGTCGGTAAAACATCTTTAAAGTATCGATAATGAGGGGTTTGAACTAAATGTAAGTGACATAATGTGGAGTGTTTTGTGTTGGTGACATAATATAGGAGGGAGAAAAGGCGGCATTGGCAGAAGCAACGGGATTGGATCAAAAGCAAATAAACAATTGGTTCATCAATCAAAGGAAGCGACATTGGAAGCCATCAGAGGACATGTCCGCACAATACATGATGGTCGAGCAGGAAACACATGGAGGTGGTGTCATTGGCCCCTCTTCTTCCTCATTCCTCATGGATTCCTCGACCCTCATGATCCCCGATGTTATGCAATAATAATAATGTTCACAAAATTTTGAGAACAAATGAATGTATTATCTTTATATAATATGCTAGTGTTCATATCACATTGTCTTTTTATGTTCCCATTGTCTTTTTGTGTTCCCCCACCTTGGTCCCTACTCCCTACACAATTGTGTCTTCTCTCTCTCTCTCTCTCTCTCTAATATTATTGTTAAAATGAATGAGATCATGTTCTTGTTGTCAAGTTCTCATGTCGGCCCAAAACTAGGTTCCTAGCTATTTGTTAATATCACGCAATATTGATCTCCCTTGGATGTCAGTGGTCACACCATGCCAGTTATTTCTTTAGGCATCATGTAAATGCTCCCCTCAGATGATACAATGGTACATTAATAATCATCACATGGAAGTTTACAAGGTAATGACTTCTCATAAAGTGAAATGCAAAAACAGTTTCTATACTATAAGTAGCTGATTGTGCCAAGCATTGAACATGCACATTTCATGAGAGTAAATCTACTCAAATGGTATATAAATGTGCAAAAGGAAGAGATTGTTGCAATGGGAAAGGCACTGTTATGTTGTGAATGTTAAAACTTGATAGCATTGGCCTTGGCAACTTTCAAACAATATAGGTAGCCAAGTTATTTGAGTTTTAGGTTTACATCCAACTTTGAGAAGGACATACCTCCTAGTATTTAGTAACATTATTTTATGTCCCTCTTAATTTCATATAAGTAAAACTCTCATCCACACAATGCGAGAAGTCATCAGAAACACCCTTCCAAAAACAAATAGTGTGTGGTGTGAGGATTTGAGGGAATTGTGAATTTTCATGTTTCTTTCCTTTGCACATAATTAAAGTGAAAGACTCTCTGTCTTCTAAGCTTTCTTTTTCACTTGCTAATATGTTGGTAAACTTTGTTATTATTGTTATGGTTAAATTAGTGGGAGTGATGATGTTTTAAAATGGAAAGGGCCAAATGGCTAGAATTATATTCTTTGATATTTGTTTTTGGCAAAAGGGAAAGATTAGAAAGGTTAGTTGACGAAGAACCCTGAGTAATGACAATCTCTCATGGGTGTCGACCTTTGTGATATGCCCCTGACATAAGAGTTTCTGAGATGAAGTTTATTTATGATCACCTTGGAGTAGTCAATCATTTACATGTGAATGTAGAAAAACCAAATTTGAACACACCATGATAGGGTTGCATGGTTTTTGCCTGATACAAAGGTCTGTATCATAAGAATGAAACATCTACAATATTGAATATCACATTATACTTTTATGCACAAAGTTTTCAATGCCAATGAACAACGACATTTTGCTTATTCACATATTCAACTATTCTATGGTCTGGTAGGCAAGATTTTCCTAGCATTTTTACATCCTTACAAATTCTCATATGCATTAAACACCATTGTTTGCACATAAGATTTTGCACTCTTATTCTTCAGAAAACACAACCTAATATCATCTATTTCCTAGGCAATTTCGAGTCTCAAAGCAGATGTATTTTTACCTGTTTACTTTGAATCTACAAATAAATATGAAGTTTCCTTGCCTTTGATAATAATAAGAGTGATCATAATAATAATATGATAAGCTTGTACATATGATACCTTGTGTATTTCTTCCTAACTAATGGATAGCATTTTTTTTATTAATATGATAAGAATAAGATCTTGTGGTTATTTGGTTATATTTTGATTATAAGCTTGAAACTTGGATATCTCATTACGTGAGATGCAATTGGGTTGAAGTTATATTAACTGCTTGGCTTCTTAATGGCTTTGACTTGTTATGTGCTTAGTTATAGACTATAGTGATTTGTTGGGTAGAGCTTTAAAATGTTATTGCTATTAAAATATACTATGAAATTTCTAAACATACTAGGAAGGGTAATATATATCGGATGTTACACTGTATGTTATATATTTATCACCCCATGCTTAATACATGACCTCTTAAAAAGAGTACAACCAACTTCAATGAGAAGATACACAGTTTTTTTACTACGGCTATTTTTGTGAAGTTTTCGAAGATACAAAGGGTAAGTTCTATTATAACCCCTCACTTAAAAGATGACTTCTCAAAAGATTAGAAAAGTTTCGAAGAAAAGGTACAAGGTTCTTTAGACTAAGGGTAATGTAGAAGTTTGTGAAATACAAAGGGTGTTATCTGTCATATACTATCCCATTGGTGGAGTATATATTTTATGTTACCCCTTGATAAAAAGATGAGCTCCAAAAAGAGCAGAATATTCTCAACAAAAAGATACAAGTTACAACCACCATTAGTTAAAGATAACTTGAATGGTGGCACTAGGAAAATTTTCAAAGAAAATATTTTCAAGAAGTATTTTTTTACTGAGGATATTGTCTAAGTTTTCACAATTATGAAGGGCTTTATATGGTAGATTATGCATGTTGGAAGGTATGCTTAATATTACCCTTTGATTAAAAGATAACTTCTCTAACAAGTAGAAACTCTTTCTAAGCTCTAAAAATGGAATGTATTCACATTTTTCCTATCTACAAATGGAAGTGTTCTCAAAAAGTTCCGCTGAAATGGAAATACAATTGGAATTTCCAGCCTATGCAGGCATGTACTCATGGTTTGAGACATGACTGCATAGCTTGACATGTACCAAGTATATGACATATGCTCAATGTGTATAAAGTATTCATGCAATAGTAAATATCCACAAATATCTAGCAATAAGGAACATACGTCCAAAGGTGGAGTATCTTATTAATGTTCCCCACGAAATAGGATATAAAAAGAATGTGCTAGTACATATAGTAGGGTACATTGAAAAAACTAGATGGTAGAATTGGGAGTGGTAAAGGATTAGGTATATGAGAACCTTCTTCCATTGATAACTTGATCATTGTCTTAATCCACATGGTACTGTATCTTTTAATGGATGTTAGGAATGAAGTAAACTTTCTTCGCCTTCGAGACACGTGCAAAAGTCGTGAGATGCGTAGTTTCTTCTTCTTCCCAAGCCTAATGTAGTACTTTCTCTCTTGTCGAATTCTTTGCCTTCTTGGTTCATATGATGCCAATCTATCAAGGGTTTCACCTGTTAAATCATTAAGGTGTGGTAGTCTCTCATAGCCATGCCTATGACTTGAAACTCCTTCTAATTTAACTAAGCCTCTATAGTTTGAAGTATGAGATGAGGTGTTGAAGAGAGCCATATTGTGTTAATGGTTGGATCTCAACACAATTAAAAGAGGCTATAATATAGCACAATGTTAACTCTAGTCAAACTCGAGTCAAATGCAATGCATTTCTGATGTACTCAACCACCATTAGTTAAAAATATTAAATGCAAGTTTGGTTTTTAAGTCTCAACTATGCATTTGGGTACTTCAAGTCTTGCATTCTATCATGTCTTCTGTTACTCATATTGAATGCATGAGTACTTCTGAGAGAGTGAGAGCGAGCCCTCTTATAAAATATTCGGGGTATGTGAACACCTATATAGTGTTTTTGATCATGATTGTTCTCTCAAATGGAAAGCTACGTCCATCTTGCAAGTGGTTTTATTTATGATTTTATGTTTAATGCACATAACTACTCTAGAGAAGTATTGGTGAAGGAAGATATTGAACCAAATTTGAAAGTTATTTGATGGCATCAAATGGGTGAACGTGGACATGACTCTCATAAGTTATAACTTCTTGCAAGTTGCTTAGTATGTTTGTTTTGGCCCATTGGTCAAGTTTCTGGCTTCTTGAGGATGTTAAAAATATAACCATCATCATTATCACACACCATATATACATATACATATATGCGCTCGTATGTGAATCCACAGTTTGCGCGTGCCATTTATATTACTCTACATTGTATGTTGTGTGAAAAGTAGATTCAAGATGTGTTTTACTTCACTTTTTTAGTTTTTTACAATTTCAAATCATTTGATGTAAAAATCGAGGATTGGGCCTCTAACTCGGTATCATGACAAGTTGTAGATATCCTTTTCTACACATGTTTTTCTAGACGCTTAATATTAATATAACATGCGCGTTGCACAATTTCAAAGCTAAGTTCCTCTTGCTCTCTTTTGGTCGGTTCACATTTTGAATTCGTTAAACAATCAATCAATTCTTAGAAGCAAGGAGTGCTAGTACTTTATAACTCCATCTCATTGCTAATTTTAGATAACTATATTTTTAGGCCCCTCATCTTCTATACAATGGATGTTGTATCCTAGGACCTATACAATCATGATGCACCCTAATGAGGTTGCTTAAAGCTTTCCAAACATTTTGCTTTACTCTTTAAACTTCTCATATTTCGAAGTCAATTTGTATGATTTAAACATCCCTTGATCCCCCCTACATATTATGCACAATGTATCCAAAGACTGGAGCATGTTCTCACTTTTTGAATTATTTAAAATTTACAAAACGATCACTTCTTATGATCAACGATTGTCATATTTAATGTAACCAATTATAGAGGTTTATTGAAAATACATTATTCTATATGGTCTTGAATATTAATATATTATGCATGTTGTATCAGATGTGACACTAATGGTGGCTTTTTGAACAATTGAATATTGTTGCACTTTCAACTTCCAATTCAATGTGCAGGGTTGCACATACCTATTTCAAACATGTTGAATCCTCCCTTATAGAGCCAATACGTTTGATTACTACCTAGTTTTGTTGTGAGATGGATGCCTCATGAGAATTGTGCTTGTTCGATATTGTCTACTACGATATATATGAAAGTTAGGTTGCATGTTTTATGCATGCATCAATAACGTAGGACTCTATATATCTCCCAAGGATTTATGAGGAAGTTTTGGTTTCTTAGAAAATCTATTTTAAACGGTTCCTATATGAGTTTTTGAATGTCTACACATCGTCAATTGTATCTTGAGGTTGCCCTATCTTAGAGTTTTAGTTGAATCCTCACAATTATTTGTTTGGATTAATAATTAATATTGCATTATCACACAAGTTATACGTTACATCTAAATTATTTGTTTGGATAAAAAATTAATATTACACACTCACACAACTTATACTTTACGTTTGAATTATTTGTTTGGATTAACAATTAATATTACACTCTCACACAAGTTATACTTTACTTGCTCTACCATATCATACACACACACACACACACACACACACACACACACACACACACATGGAAGTAAGTCGCTATATTTTGTGTGCCATATTTGTTATTTGTGGCAACCACATATGATCCTATCATTGTAAAGACGTAATAATTTGGAAAGTTTCTTTATGGAAAACAACTTCAACAATCTTCTATACAAAACTTAAATGCCAACGACTAGTATTATGTGATGGCATTAATCTTTGATGCCACGTTCTCACCCCCCACAAGGAATCAATTTCTCAACATATGTGAATGAGTGTCAACAAAGAAATGATGTTGGATTCCGAAGTCTAGATGATGTAACTTTTTGAGTCTACACATTTGTAGGCATATATGAAATTGGTATATAGCTGATATCTAGCAACCTTGTCCTTCTTCAATTGGCCATTGTAGAAGTCAAGATTTTGCGCACATTGCTAGAGTCTTATTGATAGGCCTCTATTTACAACAGCAATAACACGGTGATATGCATATGTTTTTTTTTCCAAAATGAAGCTACTTTCCCATTAGTTAGGAAGGATTATTACAAAAAGACTGTACACGGGGCTTATATACAAATCAGGAAATCTCCCTCTGAACAAGTACAAGAAAATGAGATTAGTTACTTAGCATAACGGGTTGACTACTCAATATAAGTAGATACCTATAGCTAAAAATGGTGCCCGTCAATTTTGGCTAGTACGAGACACCTCCTAGGGCCTACACCGTAGGGAGGGCGGCAAGTGACTCAGAAACAACCAGCGTGGGGGCTGGTAGTTCCACCTCGGACCACTTCCTCCTTGTGTCACCATAGGCATGTTCCGCCATTTTTGCCAAAAGCGCAAACGGGCAGTGACCACATCGTTGGAATGGCTGCAAACCTCGTCCAACTGCCCTTGTAGGAAACTGATAAGAGCAAACCATATGTCCATGATCACTTCCTCCGGGGGTCGCACCAGATCCTGAAAAACCTTCAGGCAACACACTTTCCATATATACCACATGGTGAAGCCTGCGATCAACATCCAAATTTCCGAGAACCTAGGGGATGCGGACTGCAAGCCTCTTCCATAACGAATCTTGGCGATTTTGCCTCCAATGCATACATAACACCAGCTATCCGCATTGAAGGCGTCCGTCCACCTATCGTCGGAGTGATCAATCCATGCCGCAGTACTCCACGATGCGGTTCCTTCCACTTCACAAGCCACAAGGAGGCGAGTCACTCTATCCCATACCTTTTGAGCTTGAGAGCAATCCCATAGACAGTGCCTCAGAGTCTCAATAGGTGAAGGGCAGAGTGGGCAACCTAACGGGCCGCCACGTTTACCTAACCATTCGCCAATGGGAACCACATTATGACTGATCTGCCACCAAAAAAACTTGATCTTTTCAGGCATGTGGAGACGCCAGAGACCTTTCCAAAAAGTAATGAGCACCTCATCAGGGATGCCCAATGTACGCCAACCATTGCGTAAGGGGCCATCTAGCTGCAATTGTAAAGTCTGACCCAATTTAGTGTTGTACTCGAAGAAATGGCGAAGTCTGCCATCCTGTTTCCACCTGAAATCCCTTGGGTCCCATTCTAGCTCGATGAGGGGACATCCACCATATACCTATAACTTCCAATGGGGTTCCACCTTAGCAACATCCGGGTCTGTTTTCCAGATGTTACCAACCTACGCCACCACGCGGATTGGGTGCCAAGAGCCCCTACTCTGCCTCTCCCCAAAAATTGTATCTTGTCCCGATCCACTCACACCCTTCAACAACTTAACCACACCAGTCTCATCAAAGAGACCGAACCATGTATTTTCTCTCATCTCCTCCATCGAGACCCTATCAAGTGCCTCAGCTATCAACCTCCGCATTTTCATGGCTCCCTTGAGGGGAGGGAAAGGGACCTCCTGGTCCCCTCCTAAAGCCACCGTGCGTCTCCAATCATCTATAGAGAGGAGCCCTGTTTGCGCCAACTTTCCCCAGGCTAGGCCCTTAAGCTGCCCTAACATCATGTCACCACTTGACCGCACTTGAGGGTTCCAAAATAATGGCTATCTAGCCCACTCGACTAGTGTCTCTGGCGTGTGCTTGACCAAATGACTTCTTACATGACACCATGCCCGCAAGATGGAGTTCGTGACCCACTCCTCCGGTTGACAAGCCAACTTGGGAGGGACTCCACTCGTGCAACACCAATTCAAGGAATCCGGCCAAGGCCTACCATACTTGGGCGTCCCTGCTTGCAGCCTATTGCGAAGTAGTACCTTCCAGCACCCCTTACCTGGCAAGAGGCATCGAACCACCATTTTGGCTAGCAATGCTCGGCTCTGCATTAAGGGGTCTATGAGGCCAAGCCCCCCTTTGGCCCACGGTTGTGTTAACCAATGCCATGACACTTTGGCGGCAGCAAACGGGTTGTCCTTACCTGACCATATAAACCCCCTGATGGTAGCCTTAATCGCGTGCAAACTTGAGGGGTCCATAATCTAGCAGGAGACTGAGTGCCACATGGTGGTGAGCAACACTTGGTTCGCAATAAGAACCCTACCAGCGAAGGAAAGTTTGGATCTGCTCCATTGGATCAACTTCTTGCTTATTTTGGTTTGCACATGTGACAATTGCACTCCCTTGGGGATTGCCCTCCCCATCGTAAATCCTAGGTATTTGAATGTCGTCCCATTAGGGACCCAAGCAAAGTCAACGTGGGGTTGCCACCCTGGCTTCTCTTGTTCGTTGAACCAGAGGCCTTGGGTTTTATCCCAATTGATCTTGGCTCCAGCAGCTTGACAAAGGTCCTCAACAAGTTGTTCAGCCCGCTGCAGATTCGCGTCATCACCCTGCAAGAAAAGGACCGTATCGTCGGCATATTCAAATAGCAGCAGATCTTCAGACGCATTGGGGATGGACAATCCCCTCAATCCGTTGCTTGGTGCTTGTAAATAAGCAGAGAAAGCCTCAGTGACAAATAGGTAGAGATATGGAGCTAGGGGAGTGATATGCATATGTTATTATGTTCCTACCAACAAACCTAGCTTTTTCTATATTTTGTTGTTTCTATTGGCAATTCTCTGTTTCACTTATATATGATTCCTCTTATTAAGGCTTGGTTTGCTAATATTGTATTTGTAAATTCAATTTCCTAGATTGTTATATGAATGTAAAATATATTCATGCACACACACGCGGGTGTTCCCTATATTTAAGATATTGGTTAGCTATCATATACAATATCTAATTAAAGAGCGGACTTCTCTCAGGTTATTTTCTACTTGAAAAATTTGCAAATGGGAAAAGGAAGACAAATAAACTGCTAATGTAGGATACCGAGGTAAAAACATATGCTCATTATAGTAAAGATCCATCGTGTAAGCAAAATAAGTGGATATTACTAGGGAGTCAATTTCTTGGAAACATGCCCTATCAATTTCCACACATAATCTAGATGTGTTAAAAACAAAAGGTTGACATCTATGCTGAATTCTGTTTTGTATGAGGCTCACGTGGAGAATATGTTTTCGAGTAATGCTATACACATAGAATGATGTGGTGTTTTGGAGTTGTTTTTTTATGTTGTTTCATCTACACATTGTTTTCCTTTGACATGCAAGGTGTCTTGTAAGATATGAGTTGTAAATGATTCCTTTGTACATTCTTAACTAATGGAAGTAGATGTTTTTGGAAAAAAAATAAAAAACAAAAGGTGCCAAAGAATATAATCTCCTAATCTGAATTCAACAAGTGAAACGATTGAAGTATGCTATGAGGGAATTAAATGGCAACTTACATCCAATGTATGTTATACATTATATCTTCACTATAGATATAAATCAACATTTTCTTGGTTTCCACAATGCAATGCTATGGTTCTCAACCCCCTTGTTTGTGGAAATTAAATATACAAAGCCACCATTTTAGGAAAAATGTGTTGATGTCGAAGAGAAATATATGAATGGTTTTAATGTCCAATAGAGCGTTAGACCATAACCCTTGGCCTTTAAGCAATAATATATGGAATTTAGCACTAAGACATGTCCCATTCATACATATACTTTTCTAATTAGTGTTAAGGAAATGCTTCCACACATGCATCATTATGCGATACCTTGCCACAACTCAATAACCTGTAATATATAATTTTATAACCACTATAACTTGGTACAATTTCAATGTTATCACTTCATATCTAGTGCACCTCAGCTACAAATTATATTAGAGCAATTTGGTCCTTGGACTTTGTTCTTCTTCAATAGAGTTTGTTCAATCATGTATTATACCACCTCATTTCTCCATGTTCAGTGAATTTGATCACAACCATTCCCCAAGAAACATACATTGCAAACATATTACTTGATTTATATGTTGTCATTATGCCATTAGGTTTTGTGGGGCATGACACCATGTATTCAAGGTCAAGTTTTCAACTACTATAACTTAGTAAGCTTGATCATAGAAATTGCTATTTATGTTTTATCATCCCCTTAATGATTTGATACTTATAGTGACAATGTGTTAATGTAGATGAGAATTATACTTAGTCAAGACATGGCATCTTCTACACTCTTTTTAGAGTACCTTTGCATCTTCACCACTCAATCATGAGTGTTCCAAGCTAATTGTTAAAAAATGGAGGGCTTTTACCTATCAACCCATAAATTGCATAGCCAAGAAATCATGAAGCTTACTTGCTTGTCTTAATATATGAATAATACATCCAAGGTTGAGTCATTTTCTTGTCATACACTATGAAGTTTGAACCACTACATGTAATTAAGATGAGAGGAGATCGACAACATAAATCGAGTTCCACTGTGGTGGAAAAATCAGCATGAACACCCTTTTGTCTCAAATATATATGCGCATAGCACAATTGTCATCCAAATACAAAGTTCAGTTATGAAATAATCTATGTCCTTAACATACTGCAACAAATAGTCGGCCAAGGGTTCACATGAACCTACATATAAAATAAACATAAACAAAACCTAATTTGTCAATATGATTTTTAATTTTCACAAATCATGAGACAAATGTTTAGAATTTGACAATATATACTAGTGCTTGGACATTAGGTCGAACCCTATGGAAATCGTTTATTTATTGATACATAACGCAACAAGTGGAACATCGAAGAAATCATGTAAGCATTATTTGACGGTGCCAATTTTTATCAGTATATCCTTCTGTAGTAGTAAGTTTTGCAATACAAGAGGAGAACTCTTGTGATTTTGGAAAACTTATAGGTATTCTAGTAAATGCCCAAAAAGTTACAGGTATGTCAATGTTTTTCCATTAACGGAAATAAACAGTGGGTAGCCTCCCACGTTGTGGGAAACCTGGCATGCCATTACTCCTATCAACAAACACATCGAGGATCATTGGACCTTGAGAGCAGGAAATCATATAATGTCACTTAATATAACAAAAATCTTCTTCTAGTTTCAGAAGTTTCTAAAAGGCTTCAAAAAATAACATTCTCATATTTTCTTATAGCATAGTCACTACTTACCACGTCTAGAGTCAACTGTCTTGTACATAACCATGATATGCATGAGAGGAGCCATGAAACATACAATAAATACAGCAAGTGATTAAACAAAATACATAAATTTCTTAATTTGAGAATTTCTTCTTAGTAGAACTTTACTAATTTGGGAATACATAAGCTCTGAGTCCTGGCAAAAAATCAAAGCCTCTAGTGCTGGAATTGGAGGATACCCAAAGTCTGAATTCCAAAAGAAGTTGCCAAAAAAATGCCATGGTTGAAAAGACTAAGTGGATGTGTGAATAATAAAAACTTCCAATTTTTTGGTGCTAGATATAAAGGAGAAGTCAGACTTATGAACAACAAAACAGAAGAAATAAAAAATTAAACCTTCATCATGGCATACTTCTGCCTATTCATGTCAAGAAAATAATCGTCGTAGCCTCCTAAAGTACATCAAGGTCATTCTCACACATGATTTCATCATAATGATGCCATAGACTGATATCCTTTTTTGGAAACTTGGAAGGATTAGGTTAACTTCCAAATGTGCAACAATGAAGATTAGTGACAATGCCTACATGTCGACAGATGAAATCTCACCCATCACAATTCCCTTTCTACCTTTCTCCAATACTTGCATTTGGAGTTTTTTATTGTTTCCCATTTGGGCCAAAGAAAGTATCAAAGTTTCTTTTACTTGGGCCAAGAAAAGAAAGAAAGATATATTAACGTCTTCTAAGACCAAAATTGGCCCATGAGACAATTAGTTTACAACAAAATGGGGTGTGTACCCAATCATTGAAAATAAAAATAAAACTTAGATAAAAGAGTTCTTGTATTGTACAAGACGTGTTATGGTGTAACATATTCTATAACGGAAATGGCTTTGTGCTAGGCCTAGTTTCGTTTCCATCCAAGTCTCTCGAAAAGGAGGGGAGGTTAAAGGGTTTCGATGTGGATGTGGCCTGTGGTCCCAATGTAAAAGGTACCCCAACCATAGCTTCTAGGCAATGTAACTCACATTCCCTTATCTTCTTTATTACTTCTACACCACAAGTTACTTTGAGGCACGACATCCGACAGTGTTTGGTTGTTCTTTGGTTTTCTACTTCAGTAAGGGAGAGGCCAAGTAGTGTAGGTGTGTCCACATTAATTGCCTCCCCTTGTCCCTGAAAAATTTCATTGGTTACATGTTGGTGAATATTAGAAAGGTTATGGTTAACATTTTGTAGCTTATTCTCTATATGGTGTTTTAGCTTTAAGATATATCTACCTAGTTTCTTTATATCGGGGGTATCTAATAGTTTGGAGAAAGTGGGAGAGGGTCCTAGTATGTCTTGGTATTTTGCCCTTATCTCAACATAAGATGGACACTTGCATGTAAAGTGATACTCACCCTCAATCTTTATGTGACATAATCTACATATCCTTTCCTTTGGAGACTCCATTAGTATGACCATTCTCAACCTCAAGTTGGTGAGATGATATTCTAAGTTGTCCATTGGCAACCCTTAGTGCATTTGGTAAGAATGTATCTAAATATTTTGGTTGTGCAATAAAACCCAACTTAGAGAAGTGCATAAAGTATTCCTTATAGTACAACATTTTAGATGGGAGTGGCTCCAATGGGTTGATTCATTTATATGGAGTGTAAATTTGCCATATTTATTGGCATATTAAGTCACCACAATGCTATACCAAAACCTAGTATCTCTGGACTCATAGATTGATTGAGATGCCTCAAAACCTTGACGAGATATCCTATCTTGTGATTCGCTATCTATTAACATCGGGGGTAAAGTGAACTTTGCTCTAATAATGTCATGTGGCATTATCAATTTGCTTCAGAGTTGATGTGATAACATCGTCACCAATGGTCTCTCTAATTGCGTCCACATGAAATATGGTAGCCTTGGAGCCCAAACCACCGATGCATACATCAAGGACGGGGTCATTAAAGAGTCAAAGAGCCACCCCTTAGTTCGTGACTCCTGAAAGTATGCATGGTGGCATTGTCTCTCTAAGAGTCAGAGGGATGCATATCCTCTCGTTAGTCTATCTTTGGCTGCTTATATAATTGAAAATTTACCTAAGCGAGCACTTAAAGGGACTCCAAGATTTACATATGACCCAACTACTTCAACTGGTCTATGAGAGACAGTTAGGTGACATTTAGTCCTAACTCGAGCAAATGTGTGAAAGAGAAGGACTTGAGTTTTCCCTAGATTTATTACCAATCCTCTTTGTGTGCAAAAGTCATCTACGACATTAAGGTGCCTTTGTAGGTCATGTTCAGACTCAATAAAATTATGTTGTTTGCACAGAGCAAGAGATTGACTTGCGTATCCCCAACGACTACTCTGTTACCTCCCTTGCGAGCAATAAAATCAGTGAGGTTACTTGAGCATCATTCACACCCAAAGACTTGCTCATATAAAGCATAGATGGGCCAAATCATGTCATATGGTATCCCCAAGCTCTTAAGCCTATCAAACAATTGCTCTCTAGGTACTGTGTCAAAGGCTTTGCGGAAGTCCACAAAACAACACTGGTCAATTAAGCATCTAAGTGTGACGATATGGTCCATAGTAGAGAAGGCTTGTCGAAAGCCAACCTGTTCCGGTGCTCAAAGACTTAATGTCTCCATATAATCGTTGAGTTGCGCTTCCATAACTGCACCATATAATTTAGCAAGCATATGACCTATCATAATGATCCTATATGTATTTGGGTCCATGGGGTCCCCTCCTTCATGTATAGGGGCCACTGTGTTCATGGTTCACTATGGTGGAAAACCCTCGATGAGGGCACGGTTGAAGATTAGAGTGAGAAAAGGAGCTAGGCACTCTCGAGCATATATGATGTGTTCATCTCACAATCCTGTGTGATCCATGGACTTCTATGTTGTAATTTCTTTACGACCTTTGTGACCCTAGAGGTCGTGAAAAGTGTCCCCATGGTAGGTTGAGGTGTAGAAGGCATTGGAATGGGTGGTTGGTTTAGGACTTGGTAAAGTCTCTCTATATACATGTGCCAAGTGTTGGAATCCTCGATGGGTGTTTGTGGTCTTGGTTCCCCTAGTCTCTTGCATGCAATGGCGTAATCATTACCCATGAGCATATGATAGAGTTGTTGAATACGGGTTTCTAATGGACGTATTCACACTGTCTCCTTTTGAACACACTAGACTTAGGCTACTTATGTAAATAGTGAGAAGGGCAGTTGCCCTAAGTTAGTCGGTGTCGTGACTCTTGAGTAGGAAGCAGAGAGAGAGCGATGGCGATAGAGATAACGATAACGATAGAGATGGCGAGAGCGGTAGAGATAGCGATAGTGATAGAAAGAGAGTGAAAGAGGGAGAGAGTGCGAGAGAGAGAAAAGTATAAGTGAGAGATAAGAAATGGGAATGCGATTATATTATGAGAAAGAAGATTACAAGGAGTAGGCTAAGGGCTAAAGACTGGTGTTGAACCGAATGAGTTGTGATGAGTGTATGGACTCTTATTTATAGGCCCTTATGGAGTATTCTAGAATGTTCTAGAATATTTTAGATATTTATGAATAATAATAATAATAAATATAATCATGAAATATTCAAGAACATTCTAGAATAATCTAGAATGTTCTAAATATCTCGTAATAACTAAACATATAATTATTATGATTACATCTCACATATGTTATTACAATGGTTAAAGTACAATATGTAAACCAAGAGGTTATGGGTTCGATTCCTGGTTCGCCAAGATGAATGTCATGATAAGCCAAGATGTATGTCTTCATGACATTATCCCCCCTTTTCGATGACGAGTTGCACGAGTCGGAAGAAAAGAGTTCAGACTTGGTTTATGAGGATATTGGTTGTGAAATGCAACAACCATGTCGGAGGCATTGGCAAGATGTTCGGCAGGCTCCCATGTTCGATCATTAGGTGTATAGCCTAACCAATCAACCAAGTAGTATAGTTTGTTGCGAATGATCTTGGAGTCGAGGATAGCGGCAACCTCATATTCAGAGCCATTGGAAACGTCAATTGGAGGTGGGGGAGGTGTAACACGACCCGGAATAGAGCTCATTGTGTAAGGCTCCAAAAGTGAAACATGGAAGACCGGGTGAAGACGCATATGAGGAGGAAGATCAAGTCGAAATGTCACATCATTGATCTTACCACTTATGACATATGGGCCAAAACGTTGATAATCCAATTTGTAGCAAGGTCGGGTCGTTTTAATGCTACCTTGTAAGAGCCATACACGATCGCCTACTTGAAATGTAGTCGATGAATCACGCCGATGACGGTCAGCAATCTTCTTTTGAGTGTTTTGGGCTTCACATAAATGATGCAAAAGCATATCCTGAACTTCTTGGAGTCGAGTGAGCCGATCTTCAGCAGCTGGGTTTTTTGGGAGTTCAGGATGTTCAAGCATCGTCCAACGAGGATGGTACCCAATGTTTGCAAAAAATGGGGAATATCCAGTAGAAGAATGCTCGGAGTTGTTATAAGCAAATTCTGCCAAAGGTAGTAAATCCACCCAATCATCTTGTTGATAGTTGACAAAACAACGTAGATATTGCTCGACTGTTTGGTTGGTGCGCTCACTCTGCCCATTAGTCTCTGGATGGTAGCCGGAAGAGAGTTTACAAGAAGTATGTAAGAGTCTGAACATGTGCCGCCAAAATTTCGAGATGAATTGGGGACCCCGATCACTGATAATATCATCCGGAAGACCATGATGGCGAAACACCTCCCGCATGAGTAAATCAGCTGTCTCTTGACTAGTAATGGTCTTTGTGCATGGAAGGAAATGTGCCATCTTCGTAAAACGATCGACAACCGTGAGAATCGAATCAAATCCCTTGGAAGGTGGAAGATCCGTAATAAAGTCCAAGGAAATAGATTTCCATGGGCTCTCCGGAATAGGCATTGGCTGTAATAAGCCATATGGATGATGTCGAGGCTTTTTTGATCGGCAACATGTATCACAGCTACGAACATAATCCGTAACAAAATGGCGAAGCCGTGGCCACCAATATCGGCGAGAAATCAACTCAAAAGTCTTGTGGATGCCGAAGTGTCCCGCCATTGGTGTGTCATGACATTGTTGCATGACTTTGAGTCGAGAAGGACCGTCAGGCACATACAAGAGAGTTTGTCGAAAAAGTAACCCATCATGCCAACTAAACTGGGTGTAGTCTAGACGAGGATTTTGAGTTTGGGAGCTAGATGCACGATTTGGGATAATATGGCTCAAAACCTCTTGGGCGAACGCATCAGTCGCAATCTGCTCACGAATGGAATCAAGAAGCCTTGAATCTCCCGGTGTGTTGATGGTATGCATTGCCATTATTCGTAGACGATCAGGACCTAAGAGGATTTGCTTTTGGCTTTCAAATGCGGCCTCTCCAGGTTGAAGTTCCATATACGAACGTCTAGATAAAGCATCTGCTTTTCCTTGTTGCATCCCAGGGCGATATAGAATTACAAAATCGAAACGAGTTAAGAACTGCGCCCAACGAGCTTGTCGTCGATTCAAGACTCGAGCACTTTGAAAGTATGTTAGATTTTTATGATCATTGTAGACAATAATCTGCTGAGAAGAACCCTCCAGAAAATGACGCCATTGTTGAAAAGAATCCACAATGGCAAGAAGCTCTTTGTCGTGAATCTCATAGTTGATTTCTGCGGCTTCAAATTTTCGTGAGTGAAAAGCCACCGGGTGCAGTTCACCATCATCACCAATTTGGGATAGTACACTTCCGAGTGCGAAATCCGATGCATCAGCTTCAAGTATAAAGCGCCTCATTGGAACGACATGGATTAAGATTGGTGCGGATGTAAATGCTTGCTTTAAACCCTCAAATGCAGAGTTCGCATCTATACTCCATACAAATGATCGATTCTTGTGCGTCAGTTGAGTGAGGGGCAACACAATTTTTGAATAATCTTTGATGAACTTGCGATAAAAGTTTGCGAACCCCAAAAAACATTGCACATCTCGCACGGACTGTGGTGTTTGCCAATCCAAAATTGTTTGAACCTTTGATGGATCCATAGAGATGCCATTTGAAGAGACTATGTACCCCAAAAACTCCACTTGACGTTGGTCGAAACTACACTTCTCCAATTTTGCATAGAGACCATACTCTCGTAGCCGTTGCAAAACTTGGCGAACATGTATATCATGTTCTTCTTGAGTTTTTGAGTAGATCAAGATATCATCCAGGTAAACAATGATGAAGATATCGAGGAAGTCTCGAAAAATATCATTCGCCATATGTTGGAAGACTGCTGGTGCATTCGTGAGGCCAAAAGGCATCACTGTGTACTCAAAATGACCATAGCGAGTGCGGAACGCCGTCTTCCATTCATCCCCAGGACGAATTCGAACAAGGTTGTAGGCACCTCGAAGATCTAACTTCGTGAAATACTTTGCTTCACTGAGGCGTTCTAGAAGGCTTGAGATCAATGGGAGAGCATATCGGTTTCTAACGGTCACTTTATTCAAGCCTCGATAATCCACGACCATACGAAGCGTACCATCTTTCTTCTTAACGAAAAAGATGGGTGCACCAGCATGAGATTTTGAATGTTGGATAAAACCATTTGCCAAGTTCTCATTGATATATTCTCGAAGAACCTCTAACTCCGTGGGCGAAAGATTATAAATTGGTCCCCATGGAGGCTCTTTTCCTGGCTGCAAATCAATTGGGCAATCATATGGTCGATGTTCTGGTAGTCTATTAGCCTTCACCTTATCGAACACATCGGAGAATTCTATGTACTTCTTTGGTAGTTGGACCCCCAATTCTTGTGAGCTAGATGAGGGAGTTGCTAAAACCGCAAATACCATCATGTCTTCCTTTCTTCCATCCTCTCGTAATTGATGTATAGAGATTGTTGAAATTGTGGGGGATCCTAGATCCTTAGTTGGAGCTTCAAGAGACTTGGATTGTACGGTGACCTCTTCAATAGTTCTTTTTCTCCAATCAATGGTTGGGTTATGTAACTCAAACCAAGGAAGACCAAGAACTAGAGAGTGCTCCGGACTACTAATGATGTTAAATGAGATGACACTAGCCAAATTACCTAGGACTACACGAATTGGTTCAGACTCTTCGACTATATCTCCTGATGCTATAGGGCGACCATCGATGACTCCTACAGCTACTGGGTTTGGGAGTTTTTTCAAGATGATGTTTTGAGTCAATGCAAACTCGCGATCCATGAAACAAGAATTGGCTCCGGAATCTAGGAGGGCAGAGGCTAGGGCGCGATGACCTGTAGATGTGCTAAGCTCGACTTGTGCAGAAAAAACTCTACTAACTTGATTTGATGAAATGGAACCACAACTAGGTACTGACTCTACATAACTAGGATGGTCCAACCAAATGGCTCCTATTTTGGCCGGACTTATTCGTTTAACACATCCTCTAATTGGCTCAAGACATCAAATCTATTCTCATGGCATGGGCTAGTAGGCTTAGTACTTAAGTTATTAGAAGTGATAGTAGAACTTGATGTAGGGTTGTCATGTGCACTTACTTGGTAAACTTGACGCCTGGGTTTATGTGGACAATTCACAGCTATATGTCCTGGACCACCACAGTAGAGGCATAGGCGATGCGCCCGACGTCGTTGTTTCTCAGCATCTGATAAGGGCCCGCGACGTTGTGTCGACTCTATTTCCATCGGAGTGGGACCATCCCTCGTAACGGGTCTAGAACCTTGTGGCGGTGTGGCGACTATAGAAGCGTATGTCTGTTCCGGTTGGCGGCGTAACATTTGTTGACGTTCAGAACGTCGCTCAAATAGGCGATTATCACATCGCACAGCTCGGCTAATAGCTTCAGTAAGAGACTTTGGATCTTCATGGAAAGTAAGAAGAAGATCTTTGACATCGTTACGCAAACCCTGACGGAATTGATCCATTAAGGCTGCCTCATCCCAAGGGATGTCGCATGCCAAGAGACGGAAATCTGCGGCATAAGCTGAAGCGGGACGATCTCCTTGTCGGAGTCTTCGAATCTTGTTTATTGCAGTCCTAGTGCTATCCGTATCTCCAAAACTAGCTTGAAACTCCTTAACGAATGCCTCGAAATCCTCCAATAATGGTGATTTCTTCTCAAGAAGTGGTGCAAACCATGCTAACGTTGTACCGCTTAGCAAGGTTCCTATTAATCCCACACGGGCAGCATCAGTTGGATACCGATTGGGATGTAACTGAATCACCAAACGAACTTGATTCAGGAAACCTCGAAAGAGAGATCTGGTACCATCAAACTTGGCAGGGAGGCTAATCTTTGGTTCCCTTGGGGAGTTTTGAACCCCCGCCGCTTGTTCTCGTAATGCTAATATAGTAGCCTCAAGTTGATGAACCCGTTGTGATAACTCCTCATATTGATGAGCTTTCTCAGTACTGACTTGTTGAAGATCCCCGAGTAGCCTTTGATTTTCTTGCTCTAATGCCACAAACTTAGTGGTGAGCATATCGAGCTCCGAAAGGACACGCATATACTCTTGCTTGCTGACCGACTCCATAACCGCGGGGGAAAAAGAAAGAAGGATAAAGAAGAAAGCTTGCTAGGGTTATTGGAGAAAGGGAAAAGAAATATTCGGTTCAAACTGTCGTGACTCTTGAGTAGGAAGCAGAGAGAGAGCGATGGCGATAGAGATAACGATAACGATAGAGATGGCGAGAGCGGTAGAGATAGCGATAGTGATAGAAAGAGAGTGAAAGAGGGAGAGAGTGCGAGAGAGAGAAAAGTATAAGTGAGAGATAAGAAATGGGAATGCGATTATATTATGAGAAAGAAGATTACAAGGAGTAGGCTAAGGGCTAAAGACTGGTGTTGAACCGAATGAGTTGTGATGAGTGTATGGACTCTTATTTATAGGCCCTTATGGAGTATTCTAGAATGTTCTAGAATATTTTAGATATTTATGAATAATAATAATAATAAATATAATCATGAAATATTCAAGAACATTCTAGAATAATCTAGAATGTTCTAAATATCTCGTAATAACTAAACATATAATTATTATGATTACATCTCACATATGTTATTACAATGGTTAAAGTACAATATGTAAACCAAGAGGTTATGGGTTCGATTCCTGGTTCGCCAAGATGAATGTCATGATAAGCCAAGATGTATGTCTTCATGACAGTCGGTATATATAAACTAACTTTGTAACCTAGTTACGCGTGGTTGCTTTTTGTAAAGGTTGAAATAAACTTCGTCAACATTGTGCCTACCTGTCTCTAACTCTCTATTGCGTACTTGTTGCATCTTGTTTTTCGGCTCATGTTGCCATTGATCTTTCTAGTTTGAACATAATCTTATGATCTTCAAATAGAGAGGGTCGACTAAGTTCCGCATTAGATGGAGATGTTTCCAACATTTGGTATCAGAGCTTGGTCTTCTATTTGATTCTATTGCCACCTTCTATCTGGTCTCCATCGACAACTCTCATTTGTGTATCTTGAAGATCTTAGCTAGTCTCGATAGGCAACCTACAACAAGATTGTTTACGCAAAGAGAAATGTGATGAAGTTTGCACTCTATTGTTCTAGGTCACTCTTGGTTATGTGATCGTAGCCGCTTGGAGTGAGACTTCAATCTTGACTAGGCCAAATCGTTGCTTCACTCGGCTAGGCAGAAATCCATGCTTTTCTCCTACTCGCCGTAGTCACCTAAAGCAAACACGACTCCAGGGGCAACTCCAATCTGTGTTTCATTCGACTGAATGACATTTGGGAGGATTAGTCGGATCCATCCCTCTCATCACTGCAGTTAACCGAAACAGGATCGGTTTGGAGTATTGCATATAATCCATGTTGAGAAATTTCAGAAAAATCGAATAATCAAATCCGGGTTCAACTCGACTAAGTTAGTTGACAATAGTCACTCCAAACAGGATTCATTAATATTCGTAATCAACATGACTTGTGTTCGACTTCGGTTAGAACGGCATCAAGTGAGCCAAGCTGTTGCACTCCATCACAGTTCGTAGCTAACTTTGGACAAAGTCTATTATACCAACACAGATGGCTTCAACATCCGGCTCGTCAGAGATGAGTCTACGGAAGTTCGATGGATCGAACTTCAACTTTTGGAAGGAGCAGATGCAAGACTATCTAATAGTCAAGGGGCAGGTTGACCCCATTGAGAATGACGATCCTCTAGAAGGATACAAGTCGCTAGAATGGGAAAAGCTCAACAAAATCGTTCGAGCCACCATTCAAATGCACCTATTGGAGTCTATGTACTTCACGGTGCAATCGTGTTCGACTGCCTTCCAACTATGGAAAACACTTTCGGACACTTACGAAAAGAAGGTCACCGCCACCAAGATATACCTGATCTGGTGCCTTTATAACCTTCAGATGAAAGAGTCTGACTTGGTCTAGGCACACCTGAACAAGTACGAAAGCTTAAGCTCCCAAATTTCGGCCCAGGGGACAATTATCGAGGATGAACTAAAAGCAATGTTGCTCATGAGTAGTCTCCCGCCCTTGTGGGAAACTTTCGTTACCACCATGTGCAATGCGTCAATAGTTGCCGTTAAGTACTCCTCAGTCACGAGTGGAATTCTGAAGCAGCTCGGAGAAAATCGTTTGCTAACGATTCAGCCAACAATGCTTACATAGTACAAGGTTCGATCGACCGATCAAACAACCATGAAAGAAGTTCCTCACGGCAGCTGAACAATCATCGAAGTCAGAGCAAGTCCCGAGATAATCAAGTATGCAACTATTGCAAGAAACCCGGACACATCAAAGCCGATTGCCGTGTACTCAAGGCCAAAAACGATAAGGCTCAACAAGCCAAGTAGAAGAGTGGCCGATACAAGGAAATCAACTACATCGGCTCTTCGACTGAAGTATTGACAAACGAACCGAATATACTATCAATTAAGAACCCAGTCGAATAAGAAGTTCTGCTTACGACTGAAGAATCAAGTACGTGACTCTTAGATTCAGGTGCGTCCTTTCATGTGACTCCCCATTGATCCCAATTTCGGCAATACACGGCCCGACATTCCGACTCAGTTCGAGTAGGAAATTCACAACACTGCAACATAATTGGAATCGGCACAATAGAGCTCAACCTCGTGGGTGGCTCTACATTAGTACTACGCAATGTTCGACATGTACTTGAGCTCTCAAGACCACTGATCTCAGTCGGACAATTGGATGAGGACGATATCCGTGTCGACTTCTCATCAAGAGGGTGGACGCTCCAAAGAGGGAACCTCCTGCTTGCTCAAGGACCGAAGATACACTCATTGTATCCTTTGCACATCACACTCAGAGAGGGTGACCTGTTTTTGGTTGACATTTTTGTGTCATCAGTCTGGCACGGACGACTCAGACACCTCAGCAAGACTGACATCACGCACTTATCTAGAGCCGGATACATCCCCAAACTCTCCTTCTCAGATCATCAGTTATGCGAGCATTGCCAATACGGCAAGCAAATAGCCGTAACACACCCCTCATCTGCCCCGAGAGAATCGAGTCCGCTCGATTTGGTCCACTCGAACGTATGTGGTCCTATGCCACATCAATCTCTCGGCGATGCTTTGTATTTTGTCAACTTCATTGATGACTCGACGCGGAAGGTGTGGGCTTATCCGATCAAAACCAAAGATCGTGTTTTCTCGATCTTTTCCGATTGGCTCGCCATGATTGAGAATTAGTCCAGCCAAAAATTGAAAAGCTTTCGGTCAGATAACGGGGGAGAGTTCAATTCAAAGGAATTCGTCAAATTTTGCCGACAATGCGACATACGACGTGAATTTACGGCACCTCATAGTCCGGCGTAGAATGGAATTGCCGAGCGAATGAATTAGACAATTCAAGAAAGGATAGTTTCCATGCTCCAACACTCCGGACTGTCGGATGGCTTTTGGGTAGAGGCCCTACTTACGACAGTACACATAATCAATATGTCGTCGAGTAGGCCTCTAGGACTTCGGATTCCTCAAGAACTATGGACCGGCAGTAAGCCGAATTACGACAAGCTGAGGATTTTCAGATGCGAGGCGTGCACCCTCATCCCGAAAGATGATCGCCACAAACTTGCACCAAGGTCTAGGAAATGTATTTTCCTCGGTTATGGAACAGATGGCGAAATGGGATACCGACTCTCAGACCCCGAACATAGACAGATCGTCCGAAGTTCGGACGTCGTGTTCAATGAGTCGGCCATGCATCAATCGGTCGAAAAACTGATCGAAGTCTGAAGGGTAAATTTTTCCGATGTGCCAACCCTTCATGAAGGCCCAACGCACAACACACGGTCAGCTTCATGGGTAGTTGAACCTTCTAACACCGACTCGGCACAGCCGAATGATTCTACTTTGGACCATCTGACCACGACACCCGATGCGACTAGTTCAGTCATACCTCGAAGATCCGAGAGATTGTCGCAACCCCCGGAGAGATACTCTCTTGGCATCTTCTTTACGAATGCCGGAGAACCAACCTCATATGAAGAAGCATCGGCATCAGCCGATTCGGCCACCTGGCATCTAGCAATGGAGTCCGAAATGAACTCCATTCACGCAAACAAGACTTGGTACTTGGTCGAATTACCAAAAAATCGACGTGCTCTTCCGTGCAAGTGGGTCTATCGAATTAATGAGACGTTTGATTCGGCTAACCTAAAATTCAAAGCTAGATTAGTAGCAAAGGGTTTTCGACAGGAGCACGGTGTCGATTTCAACGAAATCTTTTCACCCATGGTGAAGATGAAAACCCTTCGATTCATGCTCAGCGTAGTGGCAATCGAAAATTTGGAGCTGATTCAACTAGATGTCAAAATGGCTTTCCTCCATGGTGATCTTCAGGAGGAAATTTATATGGAGCAGCCGAAAGGCTGTGGCATCCGACGAAGAACATATAGTCTGCCGACTCAGGAAGAGTCTTTACGGCCTGAAACAGGCACCACGATAGTGGTACAAGAAGTTCAACGACTTCATCCAATCGATCGGCTTCTCAAAGAGCGGTGAGGACCACTGTCTCTTCACGAAAACATCTCGAGATGGGTCACCCATCTTCCTCATCATCTACGTAGACGACATGCTAATCTCTGGACGCCATGCTGGCGAATTAACCGAACTCGTAGTTGGATACACCGACTCGGACTTTGTAGGTTGCATAGACAGTCGTAAATCGACAACTGGATATTGTTTTAAACTCGGCAATGGAGCGATCTCCTGGAAATCAAAACTTTAGGAGTGCACCGCCACATCAACGACCGAGGCCGAATATGTAGCCGCGTCTTGTGCGACAAAAGAGGCCTTATGACTCGGTCGGCTGGCCTGCACATTTCGACAAGCCGAAATCGGCTCGACTCCAATTGTTTACAATGACAATCAAGGTGTTGTTGCTCTGTCAAAAAATCCGGTTCATCACAACGCCTCAAAGCATATCGACATTCGATATCATTTCGTTCGGGATTGCGTCATTACAGGGAAAATCGGTCTAGAGGAAATATCGACAACTAATAATGTCGCAGACGCATTAACCAAGTGTCTTTTGGCGGATCGATATCGATCCCTTAGGCAACACATGGGCGTAATGAAGAATCAGTTCGCTTAAATCGGACACTCGGGATGGTCTTTGGACACCAGACTTCGGATGTTCGGAACTTTGTATCAATCTGTATTATATACTCATTTCGATTACAGATTTCGGATGTATACGCCCATTACAGGGGAGTGTTGAATACGGGTTTCTAATGGACGTATTCACACTGTCTCCTTTTGAACACACTAGACTTAGGCTACTTATGTAAATAGTGAGAAGGGTAGTTGCCCTAAGTTAGTCAGTATATATAAATTGACTTTGTAACCTAGTTACATGTGGTTGCTCATTTTGTAAAGGTTGAAATAAACTTCATCAACATTGTGCCTACCTGTCTCTAACTCTCTGTTGCATACTTGTTGCATCTTGTTTTTCGGCTCATGTTGCCATTGCTCTTTCTAGTTTGAACATAATCTTATGATCTTCAAATAGAGAGGGTCAACTAAGTTCCGCATTAGATGGCGGTGTTTACAACAAGAGCTCCCAATATTGAGATGCCTCCCATGCTCATCTCTTACGACGTGTCATCTTACGCATTTCTTTGGGAGCTTGTATTGAGGTAATAGTACCACTAAGTTGCGATATTTTAAGTTGTCTATATAAGTCTCTACAATCCTCATCATACCATCTACTTTGTGGATCCTACTGAGTCTACCTTGATTGGAGTATTTAGTATGTGGAAAGGAATGAAGGATGTGTGAGTTGTGTAGTAAGGTTCTCTAAAAACAAGGAAGAATCAAGAGAGGAGAGATGGTCTTGAACATGTCGGGAGTAGATGTTAGAGAGCTCATGTGTAAAATGTATTGTGGTGTGATGGCTTGGTTGACTAGAGTTGGTGGCATTGGAGATATCGCATTTTAGGTCAAAGTATAAGAAGCTATGATCAACACCATGGGCTTGAACATGTCGGGAGTGGATGTTAGAGAGCTCATGTGTGAAATGTATTTTGGTGTGATGGCTTGGTGGACTAGTGTTGGTGGCATTAGAGATATCGCATTTTAGCTCAAAGTATAAGAAGTTATTATCAGCATCATTAGGGCATGGGGTAACATGGGGAGGGAAAGTTAACCAAAAACCAATAAACCTTTAAACCTATAAAGTGATAAACCCGAGTTTTAGAACCAAACCGAAATTAAATCAAACCGTTTATTAAAAATCCAAAACAAACCAAACCATTAAATTTGTTTGGAACCAATAAACTATTGAACCATCTCTTAACGGTTCGGTTTGAGTTGAAACCGGGCCCCTAAATAGCATCCACACCTTGGCTTTTTTATCTACCTGTGATGTCTATGGCTAAGGGATCGACACTCACCATTTCTAGGTTTTTATCTATCTGAAATATTGTGCACTATGGGGATTGGGTTCTCGCATTGAAACCTCCTATGAGGAAGACTTCCCCTTGAAAAGAATATTGGATTATGTGTTAAGGATCTATATATCGATGGAGTAAGCTCCTCGATGTCGTTGCGGGATTCGAACCGGCGTATACCCTTTTGATGGCGAATCGAGCGGAGGTAGTTGTCGGATACCTCCGAGCCTCACACTCACTTAACGATTTGTAAATGATTAGGCACAATATCTCTCTCACTCTCTCAAGCTCACTCTCATAAACAATGGGGTAATGAATGTAGACAACAAGATTAATGAATATATTTATTAACCCTCTTTGCTAAGAGGTCTAGCACCAACAAAAGAGAAAGATTAATGATCTCTAACTAAACACTTCACTAATCTCTCTTAAGCTTAAAGGTTACAAGAAAGAGGAGAGGAAGCTTCTAGCTCTTAATCACTTAGGAGATCTTTACAAATGGGAGAACCCTTACAAAGCCACCACCATGTGGTTTATATAGTATTTACATTTAGGGTATGGACATTTCACACTCTGATGTCCTTTAGCCCTCTTTCCTCTTGTCATTCCCTCTTCGTAGGTCCTTTAGCCATACTGTGTCCTTGTTGATGCGCTCTTCTTCACGATTGGTCGTGGTGCTATCCAAGGGCTTAACATTATGTCATCTGATAAAGGTTCATATGGAGAAGGCCCATGTGGCACTCCTTCAACAACTAATCTCGCTTCTTCAACCATATTATAACGGGATCATTTCGGGGGAAAGTAACAAATGGCAATAAATACTATCTGATCCTTCCTAGTGAGGACTTTCTTTCGAGAATCGTGACTGGCCACAACCGACTTATCATTCGGATGTTCGGGTGCAGGGAACGTAAAGTAGAATGCACTCAGACAGAGTACAAAAATAGAAATAGCACAAGAGACAGAAGACACACGATCTTAACGTGGAAATCCGAAATGGGAAAACCACGGGGGTCCACAAACCCCGAGAAATAGAATCACTATGCTAAAAGGAGGACTACAACTAGAAGCTCTGAGGCAACGACCTCGAGATTCTACTTCGTCTACAAACAGCTACACAGTTACACACTCTCTCACTCTCACTCACTTACTATTACGTAGTTACAGAGGCAACAACCTTCTAAATGACTTTTCACAAATGACTCATCATATTCATCATGATTGCCCTAAGTACTTATATTAGTACACCTTTTGGGTTATTTACTAGTGTAGCCCATAAGGGCATATTTAGACTATTTACAAGTATAGTCTTCCGAGTTGGCTGTCTACACGATTTCGGTTTCGACCTCGGCCGAGTTTCCCATCCGGAGGGACCCATTTCCTAACACTTTCACCCACATAAAATGGACTTCTAGGTTTGTCCTAGTATTTCTATCCTATTATGTGGCTCTCTCCAAAACAATATTGCAACACCTCTAGATCCTCTAGTAGTGTGTCAACGTGAGGTTTGTCTAAATGCGGATTCCAAATGAAAAACTTCAACTCATGGGAGTCCTCTATTTGGGCTCTATTGTGTTTCTACTGAGAAAAGTATATCTAATACCTTTAAAATCTCCTCTACACGGCCAAGGTGTGTCCAAAGTGCGGATTACTATTCCATAAAGTCATTTTGATTTTAACTTCTGTCACATGGTCCACACGTCATCAATTCATAGTGTGGTCATTTATTATCACTCGTCCGTCTCGGTAAAAAGTGCGATGCTCTTCTTTATGAGTTTGCATGACTCATGGCATACAAGTTTCGCAAAGCTCAATTTGCATCTAAATGAGGTCTTCATCTAGGTAAATAGGGTCCCCACCTAGTCCTCGAAGAATTGGTCTCTCTCTCTCTCTCTCTCTCTCTCTCTCTCTCTCTCTCTCTCTTATACAAGGTCCGCTCCTCACCTGTTACATGCAAGAGTTTCCTCTACGTGAATTCCTTGTGGCCATCATTGCTACTATTGTCGGTCGTGTGGTCTATTGCGTGCATGGTCCGATGTGGCATGGAATCAATGTTTCGGTTTAGCACAAACGATCGGATGCAAATGTGTGTGTGCCACGGTGCTTGCTTGAGGCCATAGAGAGGCCCGTAGAGAGGCTTCTTGAGTTGGCATATGACTTTCGGATGAATGCTGGATTCGAAGACGGGTGGTTGTACCATGTACACCTCCTCTTCTAATTCACCTTGAAGAAAGGCATTCTTCTGTTTCCTTTGTTCGCTTTGATACCAGTTTGAAGGAAGTAGCACAGAATATTGCTCGGCCACAACCGAGTCTTGAATCACTTCGATGAGAATCAAACACAAAAATGGGAAGTAGGGAGTGAATGCACATACACACACAAACAACGATAGAGAACATAGGATGTTTACGTGGAAAACCCTAAATAGGGAAAACCACGGGAGCCCACAGACTCCAAACTATCACTATATGAGAAAGGTACAATTAGAGACTCGGAGGCAACGACCTCGAGCTCTCTATCTTCACCAAGCGACGGTTACAACAAAGTATCACTCTGTGTCTCAACAACAATTGACAACAAGTCTCTCTACACCAGTAAAGTGATTGCCCTAAGTCATATTTATACTTATATGACTTTTAGGCTATTTACAAATATAGCCTCAGTGGGCTTACTCTAACATATTTACAATATATGTCCTTGGATCCGGTTTGCACCGGATCCATCCGGATTCACTCGATCCGGTTTCCGGGTCTCATCCAGAACACTTCCGGATCTAGTTCCTTCATCTAGCTCATCCGATCCGGCTCCTCCGGTTCTCATCCGGATGGACCGAATTCCCAACACAAAGGTGTTTTAACAACGATGGGGGTGACAAATGAATGTCTTTCCCTTATCTCTATATTGACTTTTTCCATGGGGACTTCCTAAGGCTTAACCATGTTGGTTCGCGTCATGAATAGTTTATACACAAGAAAATGTTAAAATTGAACTAAGTCTTAAAATTCCTATAACAAGGACCCCAAAGTGCACGTAGACTTAATGTTTAAACATGTTTTATAGTCGTATTTATCAATAACATTGCATGGTCTTGGTCATATTTGAGCTCCAATGCTCTAGAACAAAGTCATTAAACACTTAAGCTTACCAAATGGCTTACTCATATTGAATGCTAATGTTTATACATATGAGAGGTGTGTGACGATGTACACCCATTAAAAATAAAAATAAAAAACATATGGTCCACAATCCTTCTTTCCACCACATTGACTACAAAACTATGTTGGTACATTACCCAACCTCAAGTCTCATCGTTACATGGCATACCATAAGGAGAAACTTAATACTCAAGCCAATACTAGTCTTCTTTTTTATAGTAGGCCCATGTGGCCCATCACATGGTCACTTCATTACAAATGTCTTTTGTAATGATGGTCTGATCATGGCCTCGTTATCATGTAATGAGTGTGGGATATAGGATGTAGTTTTCATAAGGGCAACCTCGAACGAAGTGGGTCAAGCCCTTATGCTTGCCTACACACATAATGGTGGTAATGTTTGTTTAATCGTTACATATGGCAAAATCGAGGTGACCAAGGGGGATAACAAAAGAATAATGGTTAAAAAAGGATGGTGATTACGCCTTCCCCACAAAAAATGTGAAGTTGATCACCAAGATCCTTACTTCGAAACGAACACCATATGACATATCAATATCATGTAACAAATTTCTAATATATACGTGGTATGTTTATGACATGTATACGATCACATACATATACATGTGATCACATATGTATATATAAAAGAATCGTTAACAAAACACAAACCAACAAATGATGTAATCAAGATATGTATCCTCTACACACACATAACATCCAAAAAATAAAAGTAAACTTGATACGCAATTGAGGTATTGACCCTTCATGCATACGACACATCGCATAACAAATACATGGCAATTGAGGTATTGAGCTCATACACATACATAACATATGTACGTTTTATACGAACAAATTATGACCAATACAATATAATTGAATGATGTACATTTTAACATATCCACTTAAACATGCTTGAGAATGGGAGTACAAAAAATAGAATGAAAATTATTATTAGTTATATAAATTAAAGGAAGTACCGAAGTTCCTTTGTTGATGACTTTCTAAAGCAAGCTCGAACAAACAATGATCGATCACGATCTAAAAGAAATTAACATCAACTAGGAAACATTAGGAAGTCACTCGAATACCATATGTTAAAGATTATTTCAAATGCAAGCATAAGACAAGGAATTAAATGATAGATAATACGAGAAAGAGAGAGAAAGAAGGGTGTTGATCCATCTAATCACCCCCCAAGCGAAGGGATCGAGAAGGACCCGAGCCCCCATATGACCATATGTGGAAGAATGTTTAGTGACTTTGGAGACATTACAAAGTTATGTTCGATGATGCTTTCTCTATTCCGTGGATAAGACTCCTACAGTGTGTGCCATTCAATGTCAGAGTTCACTTCCTGTTTTTCATCTCCTCCGACTTCACAAAATAATATACAAGATACTGCAACATGATAAGGTTTGTGGGTTGGGAGCATCGTAAAGGTACATGACACATGCACCAAAACACCAAGGCCATTAACACAGGACGAGGAACAATCAAGATATACAAAGAAATAGACAATACAATGAAATCCTATACATCCAATTGTTCTAAAAAATTCTTATCTATTCTCTTCCTAGTGTCCATTATGGATGGTATGTACGTTAGTTAGTTGTGACATATATGCATATCATTGAAGTGGCATATACGTTGATATTTTTAGATCGTTGACAACATGTCGAACTTGTATGTATGCTCTTTGAAATCGTGATTGGTTTTTGGTTAATAAAGTGGCAAGTTCAAGTCTCTTCTTGTAAATTCATTATGAAAATCATCAAGGAAGTCGCACTATTCTCCAATTGAGTAGCAAAAACTCCATGATCAAATATATGCTTGAACTCATGTAGAAGAACTGAAAATATATATTTTTTGTCAATGCATAATAAAATTGATCATCAATACATTGAATCTTGAAGAAAACCTAGAGAATTCCATTAGGTTGAGCTAGAGGAGAGAAGAAGGAAACAAAAACAAAATGTGACCATGGATCGAGAGCATTTGTAATTAGATCCAGAGGTAAGTTTCATAAAGGGTCACGATTATGGCCGTGGTGGCGGTAGGTGTCCGAGAGTAGACACGACCAATGGTATACCCGAACGTGTTGCGGAAGTCTCCAGTACTGCCAGTGATGGCATACTCCCAGGGCTGGCCGCTCGTAAAGTCGGCCTCGCCTTGTATAGTGAATGTGCTTTCAAGGCCAATGTTGTTCTTAGACTTGGGGGTGCGCTTAAAGGTGGGGTCGGAGTAGTGTACCACGGTCCTAGCGACAAAGTAAGTGGCAGGTAAAGTGTTGGAGGCTACAGTCGAGGTCCCGCGGATGAAGCCAATGGATGGAGAAGCCACATTGGGTGTCGCAGTGATGGGGTATGCATACACGACCCCGAGCCCAACCCCCGTTCATGTCCCGTTCACGGCCGCCACACTCGCATTGACATTCGTGAACTCGTTCACTCCAAACTGTTGATGCGAGTAGTAACGTAGGACGATCTGGTGCCGTCTATTCGCCAAGGTTGCACCCGTAGGAACCACCACCAATACCAACAAGAGTAGAGAAACCATACCTAAAACTAGGGGAGCCTTGTTTGCCATTTGTGCTTGGCTTGAATTTTTTACTTAGGAAATCGGATTGCTACTTTCGTGGTCTTCAATCTTCTGAAGGGGGGTTTTGGCCGATTCTTTTTACTGAGGAAATGGAATTGCTACTTCCTTGGTCTTCAATCTTCTTAAATAAGGGGGGTTTTGGCCGATTCGTTAACTTGGCAAATGGATAGAACGTGCAAGAATGTGATTGCATGCGGCCTTACTTTCAAGGAACAACCTAGATCGAGTTTACATTAAAATTTGTCAAAGCTCTCTTCGCAACCTTGGGCTCAAATTATATTACTAGGATTTTCAATGCCATTCATTCATAAAAGATTTCCTTTTGAAACAAAAACTCATATAACATTAGAATATTGGGGATAGTTCCATTACCACATGGCCACACACACACACACATATACATTCACTTTTTCAAAAGCAGCAAAACACTTGTTTTGTCCATCTAAATCGCCTCCCTTTTTTACTTGTGTGGATTCTAATGCATCCAAGTTCTATTTGGCCAATTTATTCATCTTATGTGGTTCAAGAAAACTATTTGTAATTAACCTTCCAACAAATCCTTCTTATGTGTGAAGTACTTAATGGAGTCCAAACAATTTCCACCATTGGCCATGAACATCGATTGGAAACAAACGAAAGCATTGAACGTGAGAGAGGTTTGATGTTGCACGTCACACCCAGATCCTTGAATCCCTAGTTTCAAGTCACTGATGTTACATATCGACCACGCTATGTTGTGATGGCCGTGAGTACAATGCATCCATATATATACACGAGTTTCTAAGCCCCAAAACAACCCCCGCCTTCCGAAAAGAAAAGAAGGCACACATTGAGTTAATCGGGAAACTCTAAGCGATTCTCGTTCATTCTTAATCTCAGCGAGAAGCAATCGTGACATAAATGATGAATCGCGACTACGAGGCAGACAAAAAGGTATATATGTATCGATTATGTAGAATTCAGGTGACAAAGGGGCCGACAGACCAGACCGACCAAGTAGCATGTATCACTAGAGGGTTGTCTTATTCTACCCAAAGATGCCTATATGTATGTATGTATGTATGTATGTATAAGTTATGACCAATTTCTCAAGACCATGGCATTGGCTAGCCTAAATCAGAGCATATATGTATGTTTATTTGTGTAAAACAGAGCATTATGTGTTTGGGTGAAACAGAGCAATATATGTATGCATGTCACTGGCTGATTACCCTCTCTGGCTTACTCTCATGAAACCCTAATTCTGCATTTCCTCCGGTGTCAATCCCCCTGTTGTTCTTCCTTTGCCATTAAATCTTTACAGAAGAGGGATCCAATGGTGAATTCTTCAGAAGGCATTCCTCCCATCCTCCTGGTATGTATATTTAAGATGCTGCATCGTTAATTTTTGTTCTTCTGTTTGCCTTCCCCATGCTGTCACATCACACGGTCATTAAACACTTTGAGGTTTACTAAGCGCTTATATACTGCATAAAGATCCTGATATATACATGTGTTCCCGTGCGTGAAAAATTATATATGCATGTATGTTACTTTGTTGTATTTCTTTCATTGCGTAGTATCCAGCTAATCTAGTGCAGACCGTTTTTGCAGAAAGTATTTTAAGTGCAACAATTATGGAGTTGTTGTGACTCTGTATATACATACATACACACACATATTGTTGTATGTAGAGGTGTAGACACTCATGTGCTTACATATGTGTATCTACATGTACATGTGTGCATATATACTCATATAGATATGCATTTGTGTATTTATAACCTCTATGTACATGTATATATACAATAACATATGTAGTACAAAAATCTGCTTTACAGAGTAGTTGTCTGCAATAATACACAGATACATTACCTCACTCGGGTGCCTTTCTGCAATGATAGGGTGTTCACCATCTGATGCTTATGTAGTAACACAAAAGCTGGGTTTAAACAGCATTTCAATTATAAAGTGCATCAGTTATGGAGTTTTTGTGGGCCTTAGCGAAGAGATCAGCCACTGTCCTGGTAGTGTCGATGTCGGTGTCAGATACAGTGGGAAGCATCGCAAGAACCCATGGTGACTCTATGCAACCTACTCTCAGCCCAGGGAGTCATGGCCTATCAGGTATAATAAATGGTGATATCGTTTTTGTTGAGAAACTCTCGGCTCCATCTTTCAAATTCTCTCGCGGCGATGTTGTTTTGTTAAGGTAATTCTATGTTCTCTTTTGCACGTCATATTTTAGAGACAAATTCCCTGACTTCAACCATCAAGTTTTTGATCCCTACTAATTAGGATTGAATGGAGGGGGAGGGCAGTCTTACATGAATTTCTATGTCCTTTTATTAATGAATAAGATTATTTCTATGATATAAAATGATATATTTTGATGCGATATGTGCACAATTGACATTCGATAGCAATTGTGACTTTATGGAATGCCTTTGTGTCATATTAAAGACCAATAGATTCAGTATTAAATGAAATAGTTAATGTGTTATCACGTTATAGCTGTCTTTTTATTTAGGTCATGCGTTTTTACCTGATTCTCATGAAGCAATACATATTCTGAAATAATGGAAAATGGCAAGTTAGATGATACTAGTGTTCGCTTTTTGTATTCCATATATGGGTCATGTTTTTGATAGACTGGTGAATAGTGCGAGAACCTGCTGATGATTATAGCATTGGTTATTCCCTGAGTGGTCCTGATTTTTGTCCAATGAATCAATACATGTTGCTCTTCCATACTATAAATGAACCACATTTCTCTTTTGGTATATCTTAACCTCACTCGTCGCATTCATTTGCTTACAGGTCACCACAGGAACCTAATGATTGGATGGTTAAGAGATTGATAGCACTTCAAGGGGATTGGATTAATGTTCCGGGATCATATGAAATAATTCAAGTTCCCAAGGGTAGATGTTGGGTTGAGGGTGATAATGGAAGTGTTAGAATGGATTCAAGGACCTTTGGTGCCGTAAGTACATGCATTTCTACTTGTGCTTTCAAATTTGTTGGGTAACCCTCAAAAAACATTATGATGATGAGTTTAACTTTTGTTGATAGATCCCTCTTGCATTGGTAAAAGGAAGAGTAACTCACAAGATTTGGCCTCCAAGTCGAGTTGGTCGTGTGGAAAGAGTTTTGCCTTCTGGCCGAGTTATGCTCGATGATTTAAACATCAGAAGATAGAGAGATCAATTTGATGTTTTAAGACATAGGCTCCCTTTTATCATGGGCAAGAGACTTTAATAGATGAATTCAACCTAAGGGTGGCCGGCCTTTTGGCTAGTGATCCACTGCACAAAGATAAAGCTTTATATTGAACAGGAAATTATTGCCAATGACATGGTGTAACTTCAATTTTGTTTGATAATGATCATGCAAATAAAGTGGGAAGGCTGAGCCACCTGAATTGAGATTCTGAGGCTCTTTGAGCTTCATGCAACTAACTATATCTAATTATGAGAAAATTTAAGAATAACAAGCTCGCATAATTTTCTCAATAGATCCAATTGACGGCTGGAAGATTGTGCAACAGGACTGTTCTTTCTTTAAATCTCTTTGTCAGTTGTGTCAAGCATGGCAATTTATGACCCCCATGAGCTTTTTTTCTTCCAAGGCAATGCTAGTTTTACATTTCTGTTTTGCTAGTTTCAGTTCATGGCTTACTTTATTTAGATGTATGTGGCATAAGCATAATACTGTCTGTTTTTGAGTGTATCAATTGATCAGAGCATCTCTTTAGTTATGCTACCAAGGGAGAGTTGAGTAGATTGACATATGATTATTTGTTTGAAAACTATTTTAGAATACGTGCAGAAATTGTGACTTTTATCACTGGAATTGATTATTGCTAAAATGATGCATTGTGGATTTGTGATAAGACAACAATTTCAGGAGATCCCCACTAAAATGAGAATTGGATGTGCTCCCGCACATATTTCTTGGTATATACATTGATGTGATTTTATTGAAATGGTATAGTTCAATTTTCAAACACGTGTGTATGTTGTATGTTCTCATCCAATTGATGTAAAAATAACATCCTCATCTTGATTCCTCTACATCATATGCTATGTATGCATGGGTAGTGAGAAAAGTGAGCCAATATACTAACTAAAACATGAGCTACTTGATATATATGCGTAGGTTAGATGCAAAAAGATGAGATTTTGGCATGCTTCAAACAAGGCAAAATAGCATGATACCCCTACAAGTGCTATTTACCATCTCTTTTGTTTGTCAAAGTGCATGATGACTAGATATTTTGAACAAAGGTGGTGAATTGAAATGAATGCACAAAAGTAAAGAGAAAAATCCCCAAATTTTGTACATGGCCTCATTTAGGCCATAGACACATTACAAAATGAAAGTATCGTAGGGTTATGTCCCAACAAATGCTTTCGTAGGATCATAACCCTCGGCCCCTTGCTTAGGGTGACATTGGCGATTAAACTACGATGAAGTGGAGTATATAAAGAAGCAACAAAAGATACGTGGGAAACATGACTTCATATTCTCTCATGGGTTGGGACACATGTAAAATAGCATTGGAGATAACGTGTAAGTGTGTAATCCACACTGAAGAGTCAATGCCTGTCATTGGAGCCTTGAGGGTACACATGTAGATTGGACTCATCGTCCATTTTCCGAGTCGGAAATGAGAATTCGCTCGATTTGTGCACCTGGAAGTAAAGGGATCGGGGAATCGAAGATGCATATACTCGCAAGAGGCAATTTGATTCCGCTCTTGCGAGATTGACTTTGCGAGAGAGAGAGAGAGAGAGATTTGAGCTCACAATCATTCCGCCGGAATCGGATGGATATATATTAAATTTAGACAGAAAGTTGAGGGCTGACTTGGAAACGGATGGATATGTTGGAAAGAGATGCGAAGGAAAGAGGGAATATTCTGTGAGACAATATCCGTGATTCCACACCATGTTCATGTCTGAAAGCCAAAGAACCTGGAATTGTGGAGGAACTTTCAACCAGTTAAAGACATCGGGATGTATGTATAAAAGATGCGGATTGCACTTCAGCCACACAGCTCAAGTTTAATCTTTGGTCTAGTATGATGGCTTCTTCCACACCATGTAAGATTTTCTAGTTCTTCTTCCATGTTTTCTTCTCAAAAAGAGACACAGAATTGAATCTATATTTATTTTTTGTTTTTTTTGTCTTGTTTTGGTGCAGTTTTGCTTTTGCTTTGGGTGCTTTGCTTTTGCCTTTATTTGGTGGGGATCTTAGGCCATGCAAGGCATCTATTGGTGACCGATACGGATCATCAACCTGTCGAAACACATCGATTACTACATTCCGATCGTCCACCTCTTCAAACACATCGGCCGTTCAACATTGCCCATCGAGGCTCTAATGGCGAGCTCCCAGAAGAGACTGCAGCTGCTTATTTGGTAATGGAAATGGAAATGAGATCTTTATTACACGTTTTTATTCATTAGGTGCTTTTTTCTTTGGGTGTTTCTATCGATTGGCAGGAGATGTCATTTCCATGTTTTCTAGTCCTTTTTTTCTTCTAACCACCTAGATTATGTGTTCTAACTTGTCACAAGTTTTTTACCCTCTCTTATGTGATTGTGATATTCTTTTCATGTTTGGTGTTAGTGGACACTTTATGTCTCAGGTATGCATACTGTAACCATTCAAGGTGTGTTTTTGTCATATCCATGCTATGCCACCCTCTACGTCCTAAAGTTCTGCTAGAGACTTGACTTGTCAGACTGAACTGTTCCTAATGCAACCCATCTTGGTTTGTAATAGATGATTTGTTGAAGCATTAAAAAACTATGCATTTCGCGTGAGATTTCAGGTTTCTTAATATCATGCTATGTTTTATTGATACGATTAAGGAGTCAATTAGGCATGAGATAGGTTCCCTAACTCCAGAGGAAATGTGCGGTTTGTTCTTATATCATTAGGCAATGAACCATGTTTGAGATAAAACCTTGCATGATTTTTCCTTGACTTTCATTGCATTACTTACCAACATAGTTTTTTCTTGGGATTTTGGGTATTGGTATAGAGAGCCATTGAGGAAGGTGCAGACTTCATAGAGACTGATATATTGTCAACAAAAGATGGGATATTGATATGCTTCCATGATCTAATTCTCAATGTTACCACGGATATTGCTGAGCATCCAGAATTTGCAGATCGTATTTCTACATATGAAGTGCAGGGCTCAAACATAACTGGATGGTTTGGTGGTAACTCTAATAACTTTTGTGTTGAAAAATAACTTGGAAAAGCAAATGATGTGATATAACTGGTCAATGAGAATGATGATGGAATGAAGTGTGATCCTACTTGCTATGTGTTTTATAAGCTAACACTGGCTAGATGCCAAAATTGGCTAATAAGACTAATCATGATTACAAATTCAAAATAAAATATGTCTCTCTTTGCAGTGGACTTCACATGGGAGGAGCTACAAACTTTGCGTACACGACAAAGATTTAGCTTTCGTGATCATTCTTATGATGGTAAACATGCTGATTGTGTGCACTCAGTCGATTGTGTTAGTTCATCCTGGTATTACTATTCAAGGTTATTAACTTCATTTATTTGTGATTTCAGGTAAATATCCAATCATAAGATTTGAAGATTTTATTGAGATTGCACTGAATGCTTCAAGAGTAGTTGGGATTTACCCTGAGCTTAAAAACCCTGTTTTCATCAATGAACATGTAAACCACCTTGTTCTGTTAATACTACATTCAAACATGAATATACATTTCTCCATTCAATGTTGAAAAATCCGTGAACATGACAGGTTAGTTGGGGAAATGGAAAACAATTTGAAGACATATTCGTGAAGACACTCCTCAAATATGGCTACACAGGAAAGTACCTTTCCGATTTATGGAGGAAAAAACCCCTTTTTATACAGAGCTTTGCTCCAACATCATTGATTTACATGTCTCATCTGATTGATTCTCCACAAATCCTTCTTATTGACGATGTTACTGTTCCAACACAAGATACAAATCAGGTGTGTAATTGAGCATTTACTTCAGTAACGCAGTTCATGGTCGAACTTGAGAGTTGATGCTTTTAAGAACTAACATGGTGAATATGCACATGCAGACATATGCAGAAATCACCTCAGCTGAATATCTAGACTATATAAAGCAGTATGTTGTGGGGATCGGACCCTGGAAGGATACTATAGTACCTCCAAATTCTGCGAATTATCTAGGGAAGCCGACAGATCTGGTGGAACTCGCACATGCACGTGGTTTAAAGGTCCTCCTCTCTCTGTCTTTATCTGATTTCTATACAATGTATCATAAGTTTTATTATATATGTGCATCATGAAGTCTACAATGTTATAAAGCACGAGATAATTTAGACCATTTCATAAAAGAAACAAAACTACCCCTAAGCCTGAACTAAAATGACTATTTGATAATAAAAAGATAGAAGCTCTTCATGTGTGAAGAGCAGGTCGAATGAAGGATCTGAAGGGGTAACATGTGCTGTAAGAACCTCAAATGAAGGATCCCAAGGCTTAACATGTGCAAAGAACCCTGCACCTGGGATGCCAGCTATATAGGGACCAACTTCCTCTTTAATGCTAGCATCAGGGAGGAAGATCGAATATTCATCATGATTCATGGTGTCATCGGGGAATTATATTGATCATGTTTTTCATGATAGTGTCCGATGGCCAAGAAGACGATGAAAGAGATACCATGTCCATGATTTTGACATTAGCTGAATACACCAGAAACTTTAAAATCCCATCTTTCTATGAATGTGTTTAAAGTGGAATGGTATTCCGTAAATGGTAGTTCATTGAGTTGTTTAAGAACTTGAATGTCAACTAAGGAAAACTAAATTTGACAGTATTACATACCTTATCAGAAAGGTTAGCCAAAGTGAGGGTCTTCTTGCCTACTAATTTTCATCTGTAGGGTCCTCTTGCTCATTTATTTTCTGAAAGAGGGGATGTTATTGTATAACATACTATTGTGATCCTTGTTATTGAATAATTCAATGAAGGACATGAGGAGAAAGCAACACCTAAATTTTAAGTTTTTAATTTGTGTATAGAGTCTCTTATCATATTTATGATGAGATGCAATTATGTCAGTTTTATATATTGGTGTAGATGCTTTGGTCGCAAAGGTAATTTCGGCCTTTTGTAGACCATAACATTACTTTCTTTGCTTATTTTGACTTCACGAAAACTACATAATCCACTAAGCACATGGCAAAATATTAGTGAAAATTGTCACACAAAAGCTTTTGCATATATAGGGGCTCAGAATGCACCCTCTCTTTTGCACACCCGTTAAATGGGCTTTAACATGTCATATAGAAGATGCCTTGTTTGCTGACACACTCCTTGACTTCATATTTGTGATTTTCAGGTCCATCCTTACACCTACAGGAATGAGAACGTCTATCTGCATTTTGATTTTCATCAAGATCCATATCAAGAATATAAGTATTGGATCGAGGTCATGAAAATTGATGGATTATTCACCGATTTTACGGGTAGCCTTCACTTGTACCAGGAATGGAGTTCGGATTTAACTGATTCCCCAGCAGTGGCACTACTGGATACTTTTGACCATATGATAGATTCTTATAAACGTCGCTATAAGCACAATTGATCTTGGGCATGCGATCATGTGGTAGAAAATGGCACCATTTCTCAATGTATATAAAGCATGTATGGCCCTATGAAATCATTCGACATTTTTGTGCGCATTGAATAATACAACATTCATGTGCTCTATGGATTGTATTATACCTTCCTACACGATCATATTGTGTGTTAGGAGAAACAAGCTTTTCAATGATGGCATCACATTTAAAACACTCTGCACAATAAGAATGTGCTTAAAGTTCAACTTATGTGAATATTGAATTATTGGAAATGGCTCTACAATGTGTACTAAGAAGCAAGCAATTAATTTGAGAAACTATGATGAAGTACATTTAAGGAAAGATGATATGCTTAAAGTTCAACTTATGTGAATATTGCATTATTGGAAATGGCTCTACAAAGTGTACTAAGAAGCAAGCAATTAATTTTGAGAAACTATGATGAAGCACATTTAAGGAAAGATGATATGAGATTAGAGTGAGTCAATTCTATCTATTACACAACCTTCAAAGTGAACCATGGTATTGATGGCTAAGGATTAGATAGAGACCTAGGATCAACTTCTACATACATAAGGCGGGGGACCCCATGGACCCAAATACTTATAGGACCATTATGATAGGTCATACCCTTGCTAAATTATATGGTGCAATAATGGAGGCAGAGCTTAGCAAGTATATGGAGACCTTAAATCTTCATGCACCTGAACAGGTCGGCTTTAGACGAGCCTTCTCCACTATTGACCATATCTTCACACTTAGATGCTTAATTGACCAGACTAAGGCTCGCAAGAAGAAACTATATTGTTGTTTTGTGGACTTCCGCAAAGCCTTTGACACGATCCCTAGAGAGCGGTTGTTTGATAGGCTTAAGAGCTTGAGGATACCAGATGACATGGTTTGGGCCATCTACGCACTATATGAACAAGTGTCCGGGTGTGTTCGATGCCCAGGCGGCATATCCGATAGTTTCACTAGCACTATTGGTGTAAAACAAGGTTGCCCCTTATCTCCGACTCTTTTTGGGATCTACATTGATGAGATCACAGATTTTATTGCTCGTAAGGGAGGCAATGGAGTAGTCCTTGGAGATACGCAGGTGCGTATCTTGCTCTATGCAGATGACATAGTTTTGCTCTCTGAATCCGAACACGACCTACAAAGGCACCTTAATGCCTTAGATGACTTTTGCACACAACGAGGATTGGTAGTGAATCTAGGGAAAACTAAAGTCCTTATCTTCCACACGTCGGCCCAAGTTAGAGCTAAGTGTCACCTAACTATCTCCCATAGCCCAATTGAGGTGGTTGGATCATATGTCTATCTCGGAGTCACTTTCAGTGCCTGCTCAGGTAAATTTTCGATGACACAAGCAGCGAAGGATAGACTTACAAGAGGACATGCATCCCTCTCACTCCTCGAGAGACAATGCCACCAAGCATACTTCCAAGAGCCACGAACTAAAGGGTGGCTCTTTGACTCATTAGTGACTCCCTCTCTCATGTATGCATCAGCGGATTGGGCCCCAGGACTACCATCTTTCATGTGGACGCAATTAGAGAGACCATTGGTGATGATGTTATCACGCCAACTCCGAAGCAAATCGTCGGTCCCACATGACATTATTAGGGTTGAGTTCACTCTACCCCCTATGTTAGTAGAAGCACTTTTTCAACTGGTAGTCTTTATACACAGGATACATAACCAACCACTTGATAGAATATCCCACCAAGCCTTTAAGGCTTCTCGAGCACTGTATGAGTCCGGCTATACTAGCTCATGGTATGGCATGATGGTGAGTTGGCTTCTTGCCAACGGTCTAGACATTACTAACTTCCCCCCCCTTAAGTACGACCACACGAATGATAACACTTTACTCTCTCATGAGGACCGTAATAAAGTAATACGCCAAGAAATATGGCAAATTTATACCCGGTATAAATGGATCACACCACTAGAGCCACTCCCATCTAAAATGTCGTACTATAAGGAACACTTTATGCACTTCTCTGAGTTAGGTTTTATCACGCGCCCAAAATATCTAGATGTATTCTTACCACATGCACTAAGGGTTGCCATTGGTCAACTTAGAATATCATCTCACCAACTTGAGATTGAGAATGGACGTACTAATGGAGTCCCTAGGGAGGAAAGGATATGTAGGTTATGCCACATAGAGATAGAGGATGAGTACCATTTTACATGCAAATGCCCCACCTATGCCGAGATAAGGGCAAAATACCAAGACATACTTGGTTCCTCTCCCACCCTCCCTAAACTATTAGATACACTAGATATAAAGAAATTAGGTAGATACATCTTAGAATTGAAACACCACAGAGAGAACAAATTACAAAACGTTGATAATAATGTTGTTAATGTTTACCAACATATAACAAATGAAGTTTTTCAGGAACAGGGGGAGACAATGAATGTCGACACACCTGCACCACTCGGACTTCTCCTTGATGAAGCAGAAAATCAAAGAAGAACCAAACGCCCTCGGATGCCGGGTTTCAAAGCAACTCGACGAGATGTAGAAGCAATAAAGAAAATAAGGGAACGTGAACTACACCGCCTAGAAGCCATGGCTAGGGCACTCTATGCATAGGGACCATGGGTCACACCCACACCAAAAACTTTTGACCTCCCACTTCTTTTTGAGAGACTTGGGTGGAAATGAGATTAGGCTTGGTGCAAAGTTTTGTACACTACTAGAACTTTCTTAGCTTAAGCTATTTTCTTTTATTTTTAGTTTTGATGATTGGATAAACACTCATTTTTTGTTGTACCTATTTGTCTCATGGGCCAAATTTGGCCTTAGAAGACGTTAATATATCTTTCTTTCTTTCTTTCTTTCTCTCTCTCTCTCTCTCTCTCTCTCTCTCTCTCTCACCCCTCATCTATGGTAGTTTTTGTCTTCATCATTTGTATGATGCACATAATCTATCATTAACCCCTTGAGTTTGGGTAAAGTATACGGTGCATCCATGACCTTAGTTACATGTGGAATTTTAGGTTTCGAGCTTTATCATTTGGAGCAGGGTAAGGTTTGTGCCTTCGTGTGCTTTATATAATTAACCATGTTTATTAGATTATGCATATCATAGTGAGAGTGCAACGTATAGAGTATAGTGAAAGTGATGATATTGTGTGCATGACAATAGCCAAACGATAGAAGGCATGATATTGTGCATGCACCATACATTACATTATATCTAAAGTGTGTTGATGATTATGATTTAACCTATGATAGAGGTAGGTTCGAATTGGATGCCGATATTGTCAATAAGAAAAGCTCAAATATTTTCAGAAGCTTTATTAGAATGTTCATGATGAAAACATGAAGCATATCTACATTTTCCCCTCCTCAAATAGACTTTGCAAAATGTTTTCAATATGGCTCATAAAAATTTGGTAGATTTCCTCAGCAGAGTGGGAGTTCGAACAAAGCCTAATGATTATGTGTGCTTAGGATATTTCAAATTATTGTCCAAAATATAAAAAACATAATGTGAAAGTGGTTGTCCATATAGGTGTAATTGGCGAACAACAAACAAAAAAACTCCTACTAACTTACATACGTGTGTAAAATGAACAAGAAAAGCTAATATCATGGTGAGTCGACAAGAATGACGCAATAATGAAGGTCAACAATACACTAGCATATGGGTGGGGTATTCTTGTGTACAATAAAGCATGACACCGTGACATCTGGTGTAACATAAGTAAATCAATAAGGCCACCACCAAAAGTCAGCTGTCCAAGAAAAATATGAAAAGCACGGCGGGCCTGATGACGACTTGTGTGTATGTTACAGGACAAGATGCAGGCCTTAACAAGCTCCACGTTGAACAAAGAGAACAGGGGGCGGGCAGTGCGTGTGGAGATGATTAAACAATAAGGCTAGATTGGTCCGCAAGGAGGAATTAGCAGATGGGCCCGACACGATACGAGTGAGGTGAGTCAAGGTCAAGAAGATGATGGTCAAGGTCAAAGGTCAAGTATGGTGTGGTCCGCGTCCAAGGCCAAAGTTTGGACAGGACAGGTGTGAAACCGGCCATTCAGTAACTAACGAACAAACGAACAAACGAGCAGACGAAGAAGCCCTAACAGACAAGACCAGAGAAGACAAGAACAGACAGACAGTCCAGCCATAGCCATGGCGAGCGATGCAGACAGTGGCGATGGCGATGGTGATGGCGGACGAGAAGATGGACCTGGTAGGATGACCTCTTCCACCTCTACAGCCAGCCATGGCGACGAGTTCAAGCCCTTCGCACCTCCTTCTTGGAAGAAACCCCATAGCACCAGTCATCGCCGCCATTCCTGGCGCTCCACCACGTTCCATCAGCAGAGTAGCTCGAAATATTACCCCTTTCAGAGCAATCCGATGCATGATTCTCTTCAGGCTTCTTCTGCTCCGTTCTCCTTCCAGCGTCGAAGAGCTCGGATCGATTGGAGGAGCTTGCATTCCATTGATCTTGACCAGATTATACGAGAAACAGGTTAGGTGTTTCTCTGCCTACATTGAGTTTCAAGAAAAAAATCCGACGTCGATGCATATATATTTAACAATTATACGTCCTTTCCAATACATTGTTGCGATCACTCTGTACCAGATCATACGATAAATGAACTACCGTGTTCCGTGTGACCTGCCTGTATGTACCTGTTTCTAAGATTTTGAAGAAATGACACCGACATCCATGTACAATATGTTACATCATAGAAAACTTTGTACACCTCAATTGCATCAATTTAGACCAGATCATATGAGAAACGGGTTAGGTTCTTCTCTGTGATCTTCCTGTACATACTTGAATACATGCATTTCAAGAAACAGAGGTCGAATTATATGTATTTTTTCATTCCTCCTCACCATCAAACTGGGATAAAATAGGTTAGGTTTTCTCTACCTATACCTGAAAGTAAAGTTCAACTGACAATTTTTTATTTTGAGAAGGTTCTAGAAGATCCATGTTCAGTCAGAATGCATGATGTGTAAAATAAAGTAGACCTTTCAAAATACGGAAGTTTTGAACTCTGTGAAGTGATCTTGGAATATCCTTGCAAATATATGAGGTACAATAGATGACCTATTCCAAATCCTTGAGTTTTGAACTTTGCCAATGGTATTCCAGTATAATGGCCTCTTTCTGAACTAGCTCATGCATAAAACAGGTTTAGGTTTCTCCCTATGTATCTCTAGATTCTATGTATATGCTGCAATAGTAAAGGCCTTTTCTGTTCTTCCACGCTATTGATTTGGATCAAATCAGATTAGAAGTGGGATAGGTTTTTGTTATCCGCCTAGGAACAGCAATGCCCGGTGCTGGATAACAACATGATCACATAACAACAGTGAATCACAGATCACAGAACACAGATACAGAGAGATTAGGACAAACTGTTTCAATCATGCAGAAGTCAGAAAAAGTGGTCTCTGTTTTCATTCTCTCCCCGGTTCTATTCACCCAGAGACAATTATAGAAACAACCGCTGGGTGAACAGTCACACCCATTCAAAAGGTGGTTAGGAAAAGATACTTATAATATATGAAAATACAAAAATAGTACTTAAGGGTATCTTAGGGCCTTAACACTTGGCATGCTCGGTGGACAGCTTTCCATGAAAGCAAGCGAACCCAATGTGGTAATCCTAGTGGAAGTTACATCTATGCTTTGAAGGAACTAGCTGAGATCCAGCTTGGAATCCACCCAAGAGCTCGTAGCTGCTGCTGCGTTTGTCTCCACTCTTCCTGGATCTCCTAGCCACCATGACAAAAGCCTTGAGGAAGTAGACTCTTCTTCTTTACAAATGGTCGTAGCTTTACCTCTAATTGCTTCCATACTTGACCTTCATTGTGCGATATATGTGCTAGTTGTGATGACTTGAATGCGTTCTGTTTCTGCATGAACCTCAGCTTCCACCACCTGCTTATTTGCAGGAGCTAACAATAATCGTAAAGTAGTTACTTCGGTCTGATCATGTTGGGAAGCCTCCTTGTTGGGTGACAGTGCATTAACCTTCCCATTTGCTACCTCAGGCTCGACTGCCCGAGGCCGGACCTGATGGCGGCATGTGAACAGACTGAGATATAAGCTGATGCTCCTTCCCCATAGAACGTGAAGCAGCTAGTAAGCTGTTGGATTCTTCTTGAATTTTACTGGAACAATGTTCACCAACATGTTGTTTGAACTTGGAGGAGCCCCTAGGGTCTGGAATAATTGAAACCACATATGAGGGTGTGACAAGCTGGGATAAGACACCCTCTTTGGGTAAAATATCTGGAATCTTGTTTTCTTTGATCAGCATTTGAAATGGATTATCCAGCATAACTCCATGATACAGCTGGAGTCTGAAGCCATTCACTAGTTTAGGTACATATTGTCCTTGCAACGTGCCTAAACAAAAAACGTACCATCATTGTATACTCTGAGAATCCAGAATGGTCCACTCCATTGAAGATTTAATTTGCCAGGGAGTAATCCTCATCGTGATTGAAAAACCAATACTGCTGCTCCATGAATGAGATCCTTTTCCCTCTTTTTATAATGGCGATTTACCCATCCCGCCCTTTGTGCTTGTCATACCTCAATTTGCAGCTCACTTAGCTGCCGTTGTTCATCAAGCTGGAGGAGTATTTCTTTCCTCGCTTGAATGCTTTCCTTTTCATCTAGCCGTTCTTTTACTGGAATGCGTAGGCTTGGTACCATGAATTCCTTAGGTACTAATGCTTCCAGACCATACAAGAGACGAAATAGTGAACATCCTAAGCTTTCTTTGTAAGCTGTGCGAGCTGCCAATAAGGCTGATTGCAGACGCATGTGCCAATCCGTCCGATGCTCGTTCACAATTTTCTTCAGTAATCTTTGCAAGGTTTTGTTTGTTGGCTCTGCTAAACCATTTGCTTGGGGGTGATACATTGTTGATTTCGTGTGAATGATCAGGTGCGTGGAGGTGAGATTTTGTATGACCTCATTGATGAAGTGAGATCCTTGATCGTTGAACAACTCTACAAAATATCCAAATCTTGTAATAATATTCTCGTACAGGAAACGAGCTACACTTTGAGTTGTGTTGTCTCGTACAACTTTTGCATCAACCCATTTGGTACAGTAATCTGTGGCGACCAAGATTGCAGACACATGTGCCAATCCATCCGATGCTTGTTCACAATTTTCTTCAGTAATCTTTGCAAAGTTTTGTTTGTTGGCTCTGCTAAACCATTTGCTTGGGGGTGATACATTGTTGATTTCGTGTGAATGATCAGGTGCGTGGAGGTGAGATTTTGTACGACCTCATTGATGAAGTGAGATCCTTGATCGTTGAACAACTCTACAAAACATCCAAATCGTGTAATAATATTCTCGTACAGGAAACGAGCTACACTTTGAGCTATGTTGTCTCGTACAACTTTTGCTTCAACCCATTTGGTACAGTAGTCTGTGGCAACAAAGATATACCGAAATCCTCCGATGGATGGTGGGTTGTAAGGACTGACAAAATCTAGTCCCCATTTCGGAAAAGATTTGAACGCTAAGATAGGTTGATGAGGGCCACCATAAACTAGCCTAAGACTAGTGGCTGTCCCAGATGCTGACAAACGTTGCCTTCTTTTGCAAACTTGGCTGCATCCTTGCTTTTACTATGGGCCACCATAAACTAGCCTACCATATTTTTCGGGTTGTGACTTCTCCAGAAAAATGACTTCCTGATATGCCTTGATGGGTCTCCAATATGCAGTTCCTTTTCTCAGAATGTTTGACGCAATGACGGAAAATTCTATCCGCACCCAGCCAATATAGTGCGTTACCTATCGCTTTTAATGCTGTGACCTGAATGCTAATCTTTTCCTTTGATCTTTACTCAGTTCAATGTGGAATGTGCTTGTGGTACAAAACTGCACCATGCCATCTAACCATTCATTGGAACCATAGAATGAACCATACGTACCATACGTGCATCCTCATTCGAGAATGATTCAATCAAACGTGTATGGTAAATCATCTCAAAGTTGGATTGGATTTATAAGTTGGAAAAAAAAATAAAGATTGGAATTTCAAAAAATGACTATGGTCTATATTATATATTTGATTGAATCAACTGTCAACACAATTGAAAGTTCAAAACTTAGGAATTACTTAACTACTAAACATTAGCAAGCACGAACATAAAAATTGTTGGGTTCTTATTTTGAATCCCCAAAAACTTCACCACTTTAGGGTTGTGAGAGTTTTTTTGGACATCACTACCAAAATATGTCAACAAAAATCAAATAATTCAAAGACATAATTGTATTGATGATGGGCCCACACACATCACTACCAAAATATATCAACAAAAATCAAATAATTCAAAGACATAATTGTATTGATGATGAGTTCATCTTGCAATTATCGATGTTCTCATCTCGCAACTAGTGAAGGTATCAATTTCTTCACTTTAGAATTTTACAAAAAAATGAGTATGAACTATAGAGATTGAATCAAAATATGTCATTATAAATTATAATCAAACGTTCAAAAACTCATAAAACTTATATTCGAGAATATGAAGAAAACATTGTGAGAAAAGCTGTTAATAGCAGCAGCGGAAGACTTAAAACAAAATAGGCACAACCAAGCTGTGAGAAGGCTGTTAGACAGCAGTAGAAAAAATGGTTGCAAAGAGTAGAGACACAGCCAAGGAATAGAGCTTGTTTTAAGTAGCAAAAAAGAAAATGAAAACTTATACAAAAGAGGCTGGTATAGCCTATTTATACAAAATTGGGGAATGTGGGTGAAATGGTTGTTTGGTAGTTAAGTGACTCTTGTACTACCAAACAGGTATAAAAAACTAGGAATATCTTGGAAAAGGTAGAAGAGAGAAAAGGCATTTAAAGCATTGCAGATTCTAGAGAGAGAAGGCATTTAAAGAGTTGCAGATTCTAGAGAGAGAAGAATCTGAGAAAAGAGAGAATGTAGTTCAAAGATAATAAATATGAAAGAGAGTGCAGGGCTGGAGCTGCCACCCTCCAACACCTCCTCTCAGCTCCAGAACGGCAGTCCAACATTGAGTCGATCAAGGAGCTGATCAATGGCTTGCCTTGGAAGTGGCTTAGTAAATAAATCAGCCACATTTTCTTGAGTAGGGCAATATGCCAAGTTGATGACTTGTGATTTCACTAAGTCACGAACAAAATGGTAGTGCACTTCGATGTGTTTTGTTCTACCATGAAATGCTGAGCTATGTGCCAAGGCACGTGCACTTTGGCTGTCGGTGAAAACTGCAATAGGAGAGGCTTGCAAAACACCAATGTGAGAAAACAATTGCATCAACCATAGCAACTCACAGCAAGTATCCAAGTAGGCGCGATATTCAGCTTCCGTCGATGAAGTAGAAATTGAGTTTTGCTTCTTCGATTTCCAAGAAATCAAGCCTGAACCTAACATAAAACAATAGCCAGATGTGGACCTTCTAGAATCAATATCACCTGCCCAATCAGCATCTGAGTAGCCAACAAGCTCAATGCCGCCTCTAAAAGATAGACCATAGTCGAGTGTGTTGGCCAAATACCGAAGAACTCGAATAGCTGCTTGCCAATGACTTTGTCTTGGAGCAGTTGAGAATTGGCTGAGAATACTCACGCTATAGGACAAATCAGGCCTGGTATAAGTTAAGTGAAGAAGGGACCCGATTAATCTCCTATATTTCGTGATATCCTCAAATATGGGAGAATCGTCTTCACGAGATAGCTTTGAGTTTGGATCCATTGGACAGGAGAGTGGCTTGCAATTTGTCATGCTATAGGTCTCAAGGAGCTGGCTGAGATACCTATGTTGGCTGAGAAAGATACCACCATGTGATTGATAGACCTCCATACCTATGAAATAATGGAGAAGTCCTAGATCAGTCATTTCAAAGGTTGTTTTGAGGTCAGCGCGGACCTCCTCGATTTTAGATGCAAGGGACCCTGTAATTAGAAGATCGTCAACATATAATATGATCAAGCAAAGCAAATTATCTTGGGAGAAAACATAGAGATTGCTGTCAGCATTACAGTTTTGAAACCCAAGAGAAAGAAAGAAGCTATCAATTTTGTCATGCCAAGCTTTGGGAGCTTGCTTTAAGCCATACAAGGCTTTGTGTAACTTGTAGACCATGTTTTTTTGCTCTAAAATCTCGAAACCTGGAGGCTGTTCAACATAAACCTCCTCTTTCAAGTCACCGTTAAGGAAGGCTGACTTGACATCCATTTGAAAAATGGCCCATTTGTTGTGAGCAGCAAGTGCAAGCGCACATCGGATAGATGTGTACCTTGCTGTTGGAGCAAAAGTTTCCTCATAATCCACTCCTTCAACTTGTGAGTAGCCTTTTGCCACTAGACGTGCCTTGTGCTTATCCAAAGTACCATCAGCATGGTATTTGGTCTTGAAAATCCATTTCAATCCAATGACTTGTCGATGTGGAGGCCGTGGGACCAGCTCCCATGTATGATTCCGCTCAATGGAATCAAGTTCAACTTCCATTGCTGCTTTCCACTTTGGAAGAACAAGGGCCTCTTTTGCTGTTGTGGGTTCTTTTGATTGCACAACAGTGCACAATAAGGCAAAGTTGCATGAGTGAAGAGGCCGTTGTGACTTACGTGTTCGAGAACCAGATGTATACTCATGAAGTTCAGCATCGGAGAGATGAGAATCACGAGTGGTGGCTTGAAGCCACTTGGGAAGTGGTGGAAGCTGGTTTGTAGAGGGAGTGGAAACAAGTGGAGTTGAGGGAGAGGTTTGAATTGTTGGCGAAGTTAGAGATTGAGTAGGAGGTGATGGGGGGCTTGAAGATGAGACATCTTCGTCTAAAATAGGAGATTCTGGAGGAGCTTGGATTTCAACCATGAACTCAAGTAAAATCCTAGAGTCATCCGGCTGAGACTCCACAAAATGAACATCCCTAGATATGACTAGGGACTTTGACTCTAAATCCCATAACCTGTATGCTTTAGATTGTGTGCTGTAACCAAGAAATTTGCATTTCTTGGTTTTGGACTCAAATTTCGTCCTTTTATGATCTGAAATGTGAACATAAGCATCACAACCAAAGACTTTAAAATGAGATACTGAGGGCTTTACACCTGTAAATGCTTCTTCAGGCGTCATTCTAGCAACTGCTTTTGTTGGGCAGCAGTTGATGATGTAGACTGCTGTGTTGACAGCTTCACCCCAAAACGAGAGAGGAAGATCAGATTGAGATAGCATCGTACGAGCCATCTCTTGGACTGTCCGGTTCTTCCTTTCCACAACTCCATTTTGTTGAGGAGTATTGGGTGTAGAAAATTGGCGAGCAATGCCTCGTTGAGAGCAGAAATGGTGGAAAGCTTTGGAGATAAACTCTCCACCATTGTCCGACCTGATCTTTCGAACTTTCTTCGATGTCTCGTTCTCCACGAGAGCTACCCATTCTTGAAATTTTGCGAAGGCTTGGGATTTTTCTACAAGAAAATAAACCCAAACCTTGCGGGAGAAGTCATCAATTATAAGCATGAAGTAGCGTGCACCACCAAGAGTAGTGGTTTTCATGGGACCACAAAGATCCATGTGCACTAACTCCAAGATAGATGTTGCTCGGTGAGTGGCTTCATGAGGGAAAGGCTCTCGATGTTGCTTGCCATGAAGACAAGCAACACATGGGGTATTGGGAGATTTGAAAATAGGAAGATCCTCAACTAGTTGGGAGGAGGAGAGCTTTTGAAGAGAATCATAGTTGAGATGACCAAACCTAGCATGCCACAACGTGGGATCTTCTTGTGCCACCAAGGCATGAGAGCCTTGAAGAAGATGAAGAAGATGAGATTTGGAGTTTTCCAAGGGGCTATGGGAGCTTTTTAGGCGATATAAACCCCCTTCTTGTGTGCCACTAGCTACAATTTGTATGCTGTTGGTGTCAATCACTTCCAAAACTGAGCTATCAAAGTAGACTCCATAACCTTGCTTGGTGATTTTGTAAACCGAAAGTAGGTTGGTAGAGATGCGAGGCACATGTAGCACATCTTGAAGAACGACAGGTTCTTCACTTGAAGAATTGTCAAGAACCACATTACCCACACATGAAGCCTCAATGCTTGAGGCATCTCCTATAGAGATTTGGGAAGAGCTAGGCTTCACATCATGCAAAATGGATTTGTCATAGGTCATGTGTGAAGTGGCACCACTATCTACTAACCACTCATCGATGGTTGAAGTAGTTGGTCCAGCCAAATGTGAAGTATGTTCCTCAATGCCAAGGAAAACTGTTTCTTTGGCTGAGTGGGCCGAGTTGGATTTCGGTGTAGGTTGATTTCTGGTAGAAGAGGAGTTCTTAGCATTGTCCCTTTTCTTTTTCCGACAATCTGGTTGAATGTGACCTTTGTAGCCACAATAATGACAAGTGAGCTCCTTGTAAGCTGGGTTGTTTGGCGGTCTTGTATTGGGTTTGTTGTAGGAGTTACCATTTTGCTTCCACTTGCCTTTACTTGTCGCATGTAGAAGCGTCTCATTGGAAGTTTGAGCACTTTTCTTCCTTGTTGCCCTATCTTGTAGCATACCAAGAAATGTATTCATGTCAGGTGTGTTGGGAAGAAGAGAAATGGTGTCACAAAAGGCTGAGAATGACTCAGGCAACTTTATCATTAGACGATGCACAAACTCAACTTCAGTGGACTTGCTTCCCAAAGAAACTAGTTCCTTTTGGAGAGTGACAAATTCCGTTATTTGATCCATGATGTTGGGAGTGTCATGAATCTTGAGATTTGCTAGTTGGCTTTCAATAGCTATCATTTGAGCATGATTAGCTCGATGATACCTCCTTTTGATGGCTGTCCATAGTTCATTGGCTGTCTCGTCATCTTTATCTTGAAATTGACGAGCGATGCTCGGTTTAATATTAAACATGAGGAAAGCATGAGCACGAGAATCCTTATCTAGCCAAGCTTCAATCTCAGCGTTAGATGAGCCAGCAACTGATTTGGTTGAAGAGGATGAAGTTACTGGTGGTTTCTTGTCACTACCATTGACTACATTCCATAAATGATGGTATTGTAGCAAGGTCTTTATTTGTAGCTCCCAATCCAAGTAATTGTTCCCATCCAAGATGGATTCTTTGGGGAGTTGGGGAATGGTTGATGAAACAATGGTGGCATGTGAGGCCATGGATATCCTCCTCTTGAGCTACAGCTGGACAATTTACAGCAGTTGTAAGTAGATACTCAGGGTCTTTCTACTTCTCCCTAGATGCTAGGTGAGGCTCAGATAAGGGGAAAAGAAAACAGAAGAGCCTCCTCTGTAGGGTTGGGAGGGAGGGATAAAAGAAGATAGGTCTGTGTGCTCTTTGGCAAAAAAATAAATCAGGCTGAGGATATGGAGACCTCACTGCTCTGATACCATGTGAGAAAAGCTGTTAATAGCAGCAGCGGAAGACTTAAAACAAAATAGGCACAGCCAAGCTGTGAGAAGGCTGTTAGACAGCAGTAGAAAAAATGGTTGCAAAGAGTAGAGACACAGCCAAGGAATAGAGCTTGTTTTAAGTAGCAAAAAAGAAAATGAAAACTTATACAAAAGAGGCTGGTATAGCCTATTTATACAAAATTGGGGAATGTGGGTGAAATGGCTGTTTGGTAGTTAAGTGACTCTTGTACTACCAAACAGGTATAAAAAACTAGGAATATCTTGGAAAAGGTAGAAGAGAGAAAAGGCATTTAAAGCATTGCAGATTCTAGAGAGAGAAGGCATTTAAAGAGTTGCAGATTCTAGAGAGAGAAGAATCTGAGAAAAGAGAGAATGTAGTTCAAAGATAATAAATATGAAAGAGAGTGCAGGGCTGGAGCTGCCACCCTCCAACAAACATGACACTAACATAAAATTTTACTATGACATGACACTAAGGAGAGATAGAGAGGGAGAAAATTGGGATTTGAACCCAAGTCATAGGCGATAGTAGCACAACAACTTACCACTAGGGTGAGCTAATTTCTAATAATAAAAAAGGGAAAACAAAAAAAAAAGGAATACGTATTTTTTTTTTTCAAACGTATTCGTTTCCAAACGTTTTCAAATGTTTGTATGCTTGCACGAACACGTTTATTACGTTCTATGATTGGGATTATTATGTACTTTTGCACTTTGATGCATACCTTGGTTAAGTTATCAAAGTCAAATTCTTGGAGCAAGAGCATCCATCATGCTAGTTTCCCCGTCACTAATTGTTTCTTTACTAGGTAGAGTAGTGTTGAATGATCAACATGAAAGGTGAACTTATTACCTGGTAAATAATGACGAAACTTCTGCACCGAATAGATCATGCCAAGTGCTTCACTTTCTGTGGTGTTGTAGTTACGTTTTGCTTTGGAAAGACGGCGACTAGCATAGTAAACTGGGCGAAACCACCCCAGTTCATGTTCTTGCATGAGAATACTCCCAATGGCAATTCCGATGCATCAAGAAAAATGTGAAAAGGTTTGGTCCAATTGGTAGGTTGTACCACTGGTGCTTTTGGCAAGATGATCTTAAGCTTGTGATATGCTAGGCCTTCAACTTTTGTCCAACTAAAGGGAGCGGCATCTACCGCAATGTGTAATGGAGTAGCTAAATCCGCAAGAAAGCGTAACACCCGACTATGCCAACGGATCTGTCTGAAGAACCTCATGAGCTCCTTTGTGTTTCTTGGGGCTTTCGCATCCATGATAGCTTGACTTTGCCTGGGTCAATTGCTATACCTTCTTTGGAAACGATATGCTCGAGTAGCATGCCACTCCGTACTGCAAATGTTCATTTGGACGGATTAAGACTCAACATTGCCATGCGGCACTTCTGTTAGCATTTTGTGAAATATTCGATGTGTTCAAAGAGTGTGCTGAAGAGGGCAAAGTCATCCAAGAACACTTGCATGAAATTTGGTATGAATTCCTCAAAGATTTCCATTATCATCCTTTGGAAAGTGGCTGGCGCGTTCTTCAATCCGAACATCATGAAATCTACCACAAACACCCCCCATTCTGTTACAAAAGGTGTCTTCTCTTGGTCTTCCTCTGCCATCCTTACTTGGTTGTAGCCACTGAATCCGTCCATGAAGGAGTAGATTTGATGTCCCGCCATTGTATCCAAGATTGTATATGTGAAGGGTAATGGGAATGGATCATTGACTGTGGCTGTATTGAGCTTGTGATAGTCCATGCATATATGGAGTTTGCCATTTTTCTTTGGTAGTACAACGATCAGGGATAGCCAAGCAGCTTTGTCAATTGGTTTAATAAATCAAACTTTCAGAAGTTTGTCGATTTCCTCTTTTACCTGCAGTGCATACTTTGTGTTCATCGTATATCGTTGTTGCTTAACTGGGTTGGCATCTTCTTGGAGTTGAATGTGATGCTGGTAGAACTTTGGATCAATGCACTTAATCTCATCTTAGCTCCAGGCGAATACATCCTTGTACTCTTGTAAGATTGCCGTCAGTTTCTCTTTGAATTCCCTAGGTAATCAGGTACCGATTTTCACAATCTTGGGATCATCTGCCATGCCTAAGTTCAGATCCTCTAGGTCACTCTCCTTGACCCTTCTTGAGTGTTGAAGTTCCTTTTGGAAGTTGTTTTTCGCATGGACAACCACCTGAATGCTATCTGGGAGTGGAGTGGACTTATAGTGTTCAGCCAGCCGCAAATGTCCATGTCAAACAAGCTGACCAAGTTTGGGATTGAATTGATAATGTCCTCTCTGTTTTATCATCCTCTAGACCAGAAGACATGTGCAATCCTTCTGCGACTTGTGGCCTATGCTGCCTAGAGAGTTGGGTGCGATTAATTGGAACCTGGATCTTACGTCTGTGCCGATTTTTTAGATATGGCTGATCCCACTTTTGGTCCAATTTGAACTTCTTCATACAGGGACATCTTAGAAGGAGTGTGTAGGATGAGTTCACATACTCCATGCAGACAACCAGTAAGGCAATGTTGATGAACACTCCACCAATGTTTACGGGAACACATGCTAACATGCTGAGGGGGTGAACTGGTTGCTGGTCTGCCATACAGAGTAGTAGTGGTGTGGGTTCCTAGCAAGATACCCCAAGTGTATGGCATAAGTAATCCGCAATGATGTTCACGCCATTGCCACTATCTACCACAATACCGCTCACCAACTGTCCCTTGATACGAGCGTCTATTTGTATGGTTTCATTGTCGTATACTTCAGGCGAGGTATCCGGATCTTGCTCGCTGGTGGAGACTGTCAAGCTTTGTGCTACTTTTGCTGTCATTAGTGCACCACTGATGATTTGGTCACGAAATCGAGGTACTAGTGGTAGCAGCTCATCTACACAAAATGTAATTTCCTGTTTTCGTAATGCCTCCCAGATGTTTGTTTCTCTAGTCGGACTTTTGAGTTCGTGTATGGGAGCTGGGGCGGTATGTTCAGGGGTTACCATTTTGTTGGTGACATTCTCTTGCAATAGCAATGCTCTTACTTCTTCATGGACATTCTTCTCTACTTCCATAGTTGTTAAAAAACGCGTATTCTACGTTTAGAGTACGTTTTAGAATACTCTGAAGTATTCTACATGTATTCTACGTTTTAGAATACTCTTAAGTATTCTACACGTATTCTACGCTTTAGAACTGCTGTTTTTTAAATTTTGACGTCTTCTACATATTCAACATATTTAACAAGTATTTATCATTTCAAAAAATATTTTCTTTTTTTTGAAATTTTTTTTAAGAAGTATTTAACGTATTTTACAATTATTCTACATGTATTCTAAGTATTCTAAACGTATTCTACACGTATTCTAAGTATTTAACGTATTTAACGTACTTTATCTATAAAATACGTTTTCTAAGTATTTAAAAAAAAAGTTAGAATACTTGTAGAATACTTAGAATACATATTGTACACGTATTTTATGCTAAGTATTTTACAACAATGTCTACTTCCCATTCATTGTGCTTGGTTTGACTAGGGGTGGCGACAAACACCGCTGTGGTATCTTCACCTTCCATTAATTCGATCTGAACCATGTTTACTGCTGGTTGTGTGCCTTTTTCCTTCTCCTTTTGAATTGCTGCTCGGTGTGTGCAATTGATTTTCTTATGGCCTTTTTCGTTGCAAATGAAGCAACACATCTCGTGCTTATCCTGACCATCTTTGTAGTCTCTCCTTGGCCTGCTGTCTGAATCTCTTCTTCGTTTGTAATTGGGGCGTCGATAGTTGCTACCTTTATTGTCAGGATCATTTCCTTTGGACTGGTTGGTGAGTTGAGTCTCCGGGGATCGTCCTGAAGCAGTTGTGACAGCTGCTACCTGAGCGACTGGTTTGTTCCCGCCGCTTGTTCATCTGTCAAATAGCGCACCATTGGTTGCTCAGTCCACATTCTGTGGCTAAATGGCCGGGATTCTGATATTGAGGACACTGTAGGTCCTACCGAAAACTGGTAGATGTTCTCGTGGGGCTGCCATCCATTGAGGTGGCCACCATTCCAATTCAAAGAATCCCCTGCGCCAATCTCGTGGTAGCCGTTGGTTCGCTGTGCCATGGTGATGAAGTTCTTGTGAGCACTTGTGTCCAGATTCTGTGAGTAATACTAAAATTTGTAAGATTCCTCACTAACAGAAAGGTTCTCCCCAGAAGTAAATAGTGACAAAAGCAGGAATATTAGCATGATGAAAAATAGTTATGTATTAAGTTTAATCTGATATCCTTCGAAGAAAGGCTCATCTCATTTTACGCAGTTCCTTTTTCCTTATTGTCCAGAATATTTTCCGTGAGAAGTAATTGTACTTTTATACGTAACTATAGATGTTGTCAAGTTGGAAAGTGTCCTTGACACGGTCACCTTTGGAGATATTCAAGGAGAAGATACACGAAATTTTACGGAGGCCAATTTCATGAAACTTTTCCGCCTTTCTCAATTAATGGTAATCAACAGCAAATCTAGCTTCATTAATGCATGTGGCTTAGAAATAACTACATCCAATGATGTTTGTTATTTTCTTGATAATGTACTTTTTCCTCAATTTTTGTTATGATCTTAGATGTGGAATTCTAATTATAAATTCTGTACTTTTGTCTGAGACCATGAAAGGTGGAATACTTACTTCATATGCAAGAGTTGTTTCATTCTCAAAAGACTCGGTTACTGGAAGCTGGAGGGAGCCTTTTTAAGCGCGCTGAGAAATTTAGACTGCGTTGTGTTTGGCAGCATGAAGCTCTATGCCAAAGTCGACGTGATTTGAAACAAGCCAAAAAGGTATTTTTCTCATGAAATGTGGAGGATTATTTAATCAAAAAGCTTTCAAAGAACAAGAAAATGAGATAAAAAAATATGATGAGTAATGGTGAGAAATTAGTTTTGCTTTTTCACATGTTCATATGTATAATATTGATTTCTTGGAGATTATTTAATGAGATAGGACATGCTATATTCTTATGTAATCTCATGAGAATTCTTTCATGCTGAGTGCTAGAAGGTCGGTTGCCCAAAAACCAGAAAAAATTCAGCCAGAGCACAATTTAAAGAATACAGTGGAAGATTGATGTGCATATTATAAATATGAGTGAAAATTTGCAGTGGGATAGCGATATTCTATTGTTCACTCTTTTGCAATTTATGATGATAAATAATAGATCAATTTTGCTCAATGATTCTTATAGATAATCAATCGGTTGAAGTTTGAAAACAATCATGGGAACGTACTATTGTTGAGATGTGACATCTACTATACAACACGGAGATATGATCAGGAACAATTGTAATGAATCATGATACTGAATGGGAGCATGAATGACCACTTAGCAGGTGTAAATGGAGTTTGACACTGTTGCCTTTTCATAATGATGCACTTATTTAGCCTTTATAGTGGAAGGAGCTGTCACATTTTCTGCTATATCATTTTAGTATATGGATTGCCTACTGCCCGCATTTTCCAAGTGGAGACTCATATTTGACAGCCGTCACATATGTGGTTATATGGACTCAGTTCATCAGCATGCAATGGAGCATCTTGGTTGCTTCTGCTGGCTGTTTTTGGGCTGCCAACAGAGACATGATCATTGCCTTGTATTTGGAGATGGGGTATATTTTACTGAATTTCTCATGTCCTAAAAAACCAGATGGATTCATTCCTGTTGTGGGAACAGTAGCATTTACCTTTCCTACAGTTTGCAATAGATTTATCTTTTTCGAGTGTGAATGTATTCGGCATGTTGGTCTACTATAGTTTTAGGCAATAATGATTCTTGTTATCATTTGTGTATGTTACATAAACTCAATATTATGCTTATGAGTTCTACATTTTGTAGACAATACGTACTTATGAATCATTACTTCGTACTCAAAGACAACCAGCAACAACAACTGTACAACCCACACAGGCATGCTTCAAAACTTGAACAAAATAGATAAATTCACATGGAATCACCTAATTACATAGAATAATCTAGAAATAATAAACATAAATTGGAATTTGTTTTCTAGATGTATTAATGTTTCAAAAGCCAACCAGCAACTCATAAGCTTTTGACACATTAACAAATTCCAATCTATGTTTATTATTTCTAAATTATTTCTAGATTTTTTTCTAGCTGATAATCATCTCAAATAAAGGCTATGGCCATATCATTTACTTGGAAGACTGAAAGAGCATAGTTATATTTGAACTTCTGGGTGAGAGTATTTTTTATATTTGAACTAGGATGTTTCTCAAGCCTATTTGACGTAATATAATTCACTTTTAAGCTTTATTTAGACATTCCCCATAGTAGTAAAGGGTTGCGTTTCTTTCTTTTTCTTATCCCTCTATCATAGAGGATAGCAACCTCTAGCTATGTACTCATTGCAAAATTTTCCTAATTTGACAATGAAAGCACATAATTGTGGTCACATACAATTCATTGGACCTTGCGTTCACATTGACACTTTAGGATATTCCATTGACACCTTTGATGTGCTGCCTCAGAGAAGACTCATGGGCTACTATCTCTAGTAAAATTTCCAGCATCATCTTATCAATAGAGATGACAATGGAAGCAATAAATCAAACACAAGTTGATCAATAGAGATTAGAATTGTAACAAATGCAATGCAAAGTGTAGCAAGGGGTAGAGAAGCTAGTGAGTGGGCAATGGGGAATGGTCTTCAATGAACATTGTGCTTTGTCAAATGTCTAGTCCATCTTTGTCATCTCTAATGTCTTCTTGATGTGTATCTCTTTTCTAGTGGACGACATTGCACGCATCAAAGTCATAAAATGGAGAGAACCCAAGTTTGATCCTTGCCCTGAGTTAGACCTTGTCCCATAGGTTGCAATCGGTCTCCCCTGGATGTTAAAAAGATTTCTCTCAGCCATGCAAAGAGTAGTCACGCATATCACAAAAGTCAAGAATAAGCCTGATCATGGATTGCCAAAACAAGCTTGGAACACAGGATACACATACTAGAGCAGTAAAGCCCCGTTTTAGAAAGGAGTCACATACTAGTCACATCACATAAGCATAAATGCACTACCCCCTGTTCCAGTAAGCTTGGATTGTCCATGCTTGAACATGATCAAAGTGGAAAAGAGTAGTGCAATACAAACAGATATCATGAAACTGGCTATTGAAACATAGGTCAGCCCCACAATGTCTCTTGGTAGTGAAATGGGCACTATAAGCCACTCTTTTTGCACAGGTCTCAAGATGGAGTTATTATCAGGACATAATACATGGATAGACATTTACATCTCTTGCAATCCACTATGTCATAGGGCGTCTCAGGACCTCATGACATCAATGAGAGACTTAGATTGGTAGATATGTGTGCAAATCTATATTTGCCATTGGTTAGATATGCATGCAGTCTATGTTTGCCATTTTGGAATTAGAAGAATGCCATCTTTTCCATTCTGTTGTTCTTTTATGAAAAACGGCAATGCTTTGACCCACTATGCAAGGCAATGGAATATGAGGACCAACAATGCTTGGGACTGTTCTTGCTAGAACTGAAGAGTCATAGAAAGAAGGAAGAAAGAAAGATATATTAACGTCTTTTAAGAGGCGAAAATTGCCTATAAGACCAAACAAGAGATTATATCTTCAGTATTGTCTCATCTTTGAGAACAACAAATCAAAATAGAATAAGTATTACTCAGTAAATACAAAAGTTAGATTCTCAAGCATTACTCAGCACATGTGAGATTCTCAAGTTAGATATATTGTAACTTTTGTCTTTGAAAGATCTCTAGCATAGGTCAATCCAGAATGGAGAAGTCTCCGAAGCGAGGGAAGCACTTGTGATGGCGGGAGATAATGGCCTTTATCTGTCGATGACAAGGGTGCTGAGGTCATGGTCCATGGAGCCGGGGCCTATGTGCATGATGAATTGCTATTGCCCAATCAATTATAACCTCTTTGTTATGCCCTGGTCGGGAGCCCATTTGTGTATCCCTTGATTGACTTGTAGCATCAGTAGGAGTGATGGGGCTAAAGAAAGTTGTGATTGTCCTTTGTTGATGAGGTTGTGTGGCAGTATTATTGTCCTTCAACAACTTTTCCCTGTCTCTTGACTTCTAGCAAGAAAAGTCCAAGGCACTGTTGGTCCTCATATTCCATTACCTTGCGTAGTGGACCAAAGCCTTGTTTAAAGAGACAATGGTATCTCCCTCTGATTTCATAAAAGACACTACAATGACAAACATAGTGTTCTTTGGATTCCACTCCTTGATGGCACAATTTGCAAATTCTTTCTTCTACAAGTATACGTGTATATCTGCCTACCTCAATCTCTAACTGATGTGATGAAGTTCTCAGCTACCCTATCACACTACGCATCGCATAGGATAGATGTATGTCCATATAAGGTGGCCTGATAGTGAATCCATCCTCTGATGTGTAAGAAGTGTGTCTTGTAGTGGGCCATCTTTGTACCTAGTGAAATTTTGGGGTGGATCCATGTTATGTTATCCAAGTTCATAATATTCTTTCTCTCTATTCTTTTCCACTTTGGTCATATTTAGATGGGGACAGTCCAAGCTATATTGGAATGGGGGTAGTGCATTTATACTCATGCCATGTGACTCAAACCATTGCTGCATTTCAGCATACCAACAATGAATGTCTCCATTTTCAGCCAGTTTTCTTGATGACATAAGTGCCAACCTTGGGTACCTTCGTTTCAAGAGATCCCAAAGACGGTGGTTACATGTCACTGATCGGAACAATGCCTTGGTGACTATAGGTGCTGCTCCCATCCCTGCCCGGATTATATCATGGGGCACCAATGCTTTGCTCATTATGATGCGGGCAATCATTGACACTAGTGGTCTCTCTAAATCTTTCCAATGATTCGCCTTGCTAAGACTTGGTCCCCACGTTTCTACTCCATAGAGAAGAGTTGGTGTGACAAGTGTATCTAATAACCACAACTTAGTTCGTGGCTCTTGGAACTGCAAATGTGCTCCATAGAGAGTAGTTGTTAAAGGACATCAACACAACCATAGTAGCTCATCAACAAAGAACCTTCACAACTTTATTTAGCTCCATCACGCTTCACAAAAATGGGGTCCTGATGATGACACTTCAAAGCGGGGTTTCCATAGGTCTCACAATAGCAATTTATCGTGCATTTATCCCCCAACCATCTAGAGCATGGCCCATCCATTCTTGTCATCGACAAATTGAGACCATTATAATGCGCAACGAAAGGTGCTTCCCTCACTTTTGAGACCTTCCATCTAGGAGATATTTTGAAGACACAAGTTTTAGCTCAAAATCTTGTATTTAGCCAAGACACTTTATTTACTTTGATTTGTTCTTCTTTCTATTTCAGAAACCAAATTTAGGGGATTGTGAAATAATCTTTTATAGGCTAAACTAGTTTAAGTATAAAGTGCGTTGATTATTGAGTATAAATTCTTCATCAATAGCTGGTCATTGAGATGTTTGTCTGGAAGGTAACAACTCATAAGTGTTCATTACAGGCACATTACTGTCCATTTTGTGAGAAAGTCTTTGAATCTTCTATGTATCTTGTAAGTTATTTTGAATACTACTTTTGTGCTGTTTAGTTCTTTTTCAATAAAGTTTGGAAGATTCCCTGTAATGCTTGAATAAAAGTTTTGTGTCAGTTACGGCTATTAGGATATGCATATTTCCAGAAGACATTCTTCATCAAATGAGCACCCAGCGGAAGGTGCAAAGAAAACCGAGTTATTGAGGTCAAATAATCATGCTACTTCGCAGGTATTAATTTCAAGATGGAGATTCGTATTTATAATTAAAAACTGTAGATGACTCTCGAGTAAGGGATAGATGTTAAAAATTCATGTTGAAAGAAAGGACAATATTTTAATGTCAAAAAGATATATTAATGCCTTTTAAGAGGCTGAAATGGCATGTAGGACCAAATGAGAGATTACAAGTGAAGATGTTGTCCCATTTTTGAAATAAACAAACCATGGTGAATATAGCTAGATCAGTAAGATGGCCTAAGGTACTTGATAATCTTGTTAGCTAAGCACTTAACATTCTGAGGTTAGTTAGACTGAAGCTTTTGCTTTCGAAAGATCTCCAACATGAGCGATCCAAGATGGAGAGGTCTCTTAAGAAAGAAAGATATATTAATGTCTTTTAAGAGGCCAAAATGGCCTATAAGACCAAACAAGAGATTACATCTTAAGTGTTGTCTCGTCTTTGAGAACGACAAATCAACAAATCAAAATAAAATAAACATTACTCCGTAAATATAAAAGTAAATAAGATAGAACGAGACGAGGGAAACTGGTTTTCGGCACATGTGAGATTCTCAAGTTAGATGTATTGTAACTTTTGTCTTCGAAAGATCTCTAGCATAGGTTGATCCAGAATGGAAAGGTCTCTGAAGTGAGGGAAGCCCCTGTGATGGCGGGAGATAATGGCTTTTATCTGTCGATGACCAGGGTGTTGAGGTCGTGGTCCATGGGGCCGGGGCCGGGACCTACATGCACGACAGATTGCTATTGCCCGATCAATCGTAACCTCTTTGTTATGTCGTGGTCGGGAACCTATTTGTGTATCCCTTGATTGACTTGTAGCATCAGTAGGAGTGATGGGGCTAAAGAAAGTTGTGATTGTTCTTTGTGGATGAGCTTGTGTGGCTGTGTTCTTCAACAACTTTTCCCAATGTCATTTGAGCTCTAGCAAGAAAAGTCCTAGGCATCTTTGGTCCTCATATTCCATTACCTTGCATAGCGGGCCAAAGCCTTAAGTGAGGGAAACACCTTCAGGACAGAATGGCCTGAGAGAGTAGTAAAATGAATGGCTTTCCTACTGTAGACATACTGGTTATTATACTAGTTCACTAGCATAGGAATATCTGTGAGATTTGCTCAAATAAAACTTCCACTAACGTAACATTACAATAATCCAAGCTTCAAGTAGACACCCATATAGGAAGAATCTAAGATTGGTGTTTAGTATTGGTGAAGTCAGATGGTAAATTCTAGATATGGGATCTTACTGTTATCAGACCATATGCTTATGAGACGACCTTGTGTGAGCTTGGTCAGTAGTATTGAACTCTTAGTTTGTCCTTGGAATAAGGGTGGGTTTGTGGGCTTGGCCATGCCTGAGTAGCATGCATCTGTACTGTAACTCACAGGATTACTGCAGGGTCTACATCCAATCACTTCCATCTCCATATAGTAGAAGCTCATTCGCCAACAAAATAGGAGATCATACAATTCTTCCTCCAGTGCTAGTTTCCTATCATCATATAAGCTCTAGCTAGTCAAAGAGAAAACTGGAAGACAGTTGTATCCATCATTGTCTGTATTTACCTATTTATAAAGTGATAAATGGACGTCAGATCCACTGCTTGTTTGACGATTTCATGCAATAAGTCCACATTATTAGTTGGAAAGGCTTTGTGTTGTATCACTGCTTTTGCAAGATTCTGGTTTTGCCACCTCATGTTTGCATTTGATTTGATTAGTGCTAGAAAATATTTAAAATGGTTTAAAAGTTAAATATCTTTGAAAAGGCTTCTACCAATATTTCGGCGACATTTTTGAGACAGCATCTAGACTATTCTTCTGCCAATGAATCCTTTTCATTACCACCTTCTCCTGAAGCTCTAAATCTTTAACTTTCAAAACACAGGTATAGGCTGGTTTCTTATTAATCATAATGTCCTACAGATTAAACCTGCACCAAAAGCCGAAGTACATAGTCTCCAAACAACTTCTCAGGTTTATGACGTGTGCTCTGTGTTAATTTTTAAAATCAGGAATCCATGTAAAACATAATGTTTCTAATGCTTCGCAGGTTAAGTACTCGAAGGATGGTGGGATTGATTCATCACAGGTTAGAATCTTGCTCTGAATGTCTTGTCAGATTTTGTTTATGCTTTTAAAAATATTTAAATCCCTGAGAATCTGTAAGTAGTGGACGGAAACATTTGGAACATTGAATGACATTAGTCAAATGTGTTCACAGATTAATAGGACAAAGTTGGTAAGTCTATTTGTTTTTTTCCTTATGGTGGCCTTATCAATGTTTCGGAATTATTACAAGATATACACAATACTGTGGGGTGACACAAGGCTGTTCTCTCTCATCAACATTCTTTGGTTTATATATGAGAGTTCAGGAATGAACCTGTTATAAGTTCTCTGAACTGTGTCTTCGTTGTGCAAGATGCAGACATTATGGAGGATATTGCAACAGTGCACAACTCTTCTGGAGAAGGGACTGGTGATGAGGTTGATTCGAATAATTTCCCTGACACTACACCCTAAGTGGCTGTAAATGCAATCTGATATCAACCCATTGTGGGTTGGTGTACTTTGTATGCCGACTAAATCCTTTTTCCTGTCTTCTCGTTGTGTTCTATGTTTTCTTCTTAAGATCACCTTATATGAATGCTCATGATTGAGAAAAGAGATCTCTGCCCTGATTGAAATGGATGAGAAGCCCTTGGCTCTGACTTTCCCTTAAATATTCAAAAAATGTGTGGGAATATATTTGTGCGCACTATTCATGAAGTAAACAAAATCTTGTGATGGAATTCGAATTTATTGTAGGGTCGCAAATGGATTCATAGTTTAGTTCTCCTCTTTCTTTGAGGAGCCTTTGATGTGCTGCCTTCCAATGGTGATGCTCATGCCATCTCTAGATAGGAAAACGTTTTTGTCTGTCTCTCAACCTTGTTAGTGGAAATGGATGCAGTCTTGTGACAAAATCATATATATTTTTAACTTTTTCTGCAGTTTTGCTAGCGTACTTCAGATTTTATTGAATCATTTAGCGCCACACACTGCTATTCTTATCACAGCCTTGTACATTCTATTATGTATCATATATATGAATCATATATAGTAATATATAAAGGCTATGTTTCTTCTTCATACTTTACGATCATGGTGATTAGTTTACAAGAGACAGTATCTTTGGACACATGCAGGTTACCTCATTGAAGATGGCACTTAAAGAAAGCAACAAGAAGTTGAGGGATGTTCAACAGAAGCTAGACAATCTTCAGAAACAAATTGTAAATCCTGTATGTATCTAGGTCTATATTCATAGAACAACATATATGTTCATGTGTTCGTAACTTTCTAAGATTGTAGAAATATTCCATCAAGTAATTTCCATATACTGCTATAGTAAATATGAAAGACACTCCATGGTGTTGGTCATTTTCTTGTGCGGCCATGGCTGTTTCTGCAATGTACCCCTGTCAGAATCAGACATGGTGATTCTGGTGGACTCTATGTGCTGATAATATAACATCTGTCTTTCTCAAATAAAAAGGAGAGACACGGCTGCCTCTCAATTTTCACCATGATCTTCCCAAAACGAAGTTACTTATCATGATTTGTTTTCTCAGTTTTTGTCTTAGGGTTCATGTCATACAGTCTTAAGTCCTTTAAGTACATACACATTTTTTAATCCTTAACAGATCTACATTTACAGCTACACTATTTGATTTATAATTAAGGAATAAATTGAGAAACAAGCACTTCTACCACCTTAAATCTCATCATTATTGTTTTTTGGAAACAATATTCAATAAAGAAATTTAGTGCTACTGGAGTTTGGTCAATTAAATCTGCTATTATTCTCAGAGTTCAATGTGTTATTTATTTTTGAAGTAATTATTATTTCTATATCTATAATTATTAGTGACGATTATTGTATCATTTTAGGTATGATATATGTGTCCCAACTGTGTTGTTGTTTTCTCTTGATGTACTAAATAAAAGCATTGAAATAGACTCACCGGTTCTAAGCACAAAGACTTATGTTATGATTATAGGCATAAAGCAATAGTGGTTTTGGTTATATTTTACATTGACCATGGTTGATTTGATGAAAGTACTATAATCAGGGACATTTGGAAAATAATTGAGCCACATTTGACAATCACCATGATTGAGTTAATGAAAGTACTTAAAGTATGGATGACTGTAAAATAACTAATTGAGTGCAATGGCATTGCTTTATTCTATTCTGTATAGTTTTTCAAATATTAACTATATATCTAGGAATTCTAATGTATTCTTTCTAAAGACATGAATAGAGGCCATCAAGGACGGATGTGGGAAACAAAGTAGAGGATAGAAAAGCTATGGCAGCTCAAGAGGTACCGTTTATTCCATGTTTGAAGCCTTTCACTTCTATAAAGATAATCCATGTAGAAGTGCAATCACAGTAGCTCATGTTGAAAGCTTCAAGTGTTGTTTTGATAAGACATTTTTGAAAGATTCAAAATAGTATATTTAATATCTTTCATTGTATTTGAGAAACTTGAATGTATACTTAAGGTATATATAGAGGATTATTTATCCACATTTCCAAAATTGAATTATCTGATCCAAGTACTAGTTTAGGACTCACTTTGTCAGCCAGCCATGGAAGGAGCTACTCATGAAGCAGATATGCCACAGTCACCCTGACTTTCCAGGTAGCAGGGAGCATAGTTAAATAAGATGAGAGATGCCTTCTTGAATTCAAAGCATAATATCAGGAAGGAAATGTGGTTACGCAGGAGACTTCATGGCTAATAATGGTTCCAGTTGGTTGCTTCATTAAGTGTGAGCAATACTAGGTTTGGATGACTAAGATTTAAAGGCATTACACGACACTACCAAATTAAGTTCTGTGGTCGTAAGGACTAGAATAGAGGCTGAACGTCAGTCTTTTGAATGCATAGAATAGCTACTAAGGGTTTTCTTTCTGGTTTGAAGATGCCTTTAGAGATTGCAATGAAGATGTTATCATATTTTGATAAGTTGTTTTTGGTAGTATTGGTGACAGTAAAACATGTCCCAGGTTTCATCGTTATATTTCAATATTGTATCCAATATTGTTTCTTTCACTCCTTTCATATCATGCAATGAAACATTTTTTCTCTTTTTTGTGCGTTTGTAAATTGCCCCAGAAATTGAGAGAGCTAGAAGTCAAGTTTGGAGATTTTGAGAGTCAAATTAAACAATTAGGCGAGGTATATCTCAGAAAGGACTGGTCTCAATTATGTTCAAGTTAAAATTTATTCCATTAAATTGAGCAATATATTATTAACAGATCCATTCTGCAGGAAAATTCAAAGCTTTTGAAGGAGCTCAATGCCGCATACTCGGAGGTACTTTATTGTAAACACATTTAATCTGTATTATATCAGATTATGAACTTCATAGTTTGGAGAAGTTGCTTAGGATATTCATAAATATCATATGGGAATCAGGATATACCATTGTTAGAAAAGAAAAATGTTCATTAAGGCTTTTATTATGCAGAAAACAATGTTCTTTTCTAACAAGAGTGGTGGATTCACTTTCCAAACCACAGCATTACTTAAGAAGGGTTACTTCTGCATTCTGAAAAGTATCTCTATAGGGCAATTTCATTTTTTGATACTCATTTTTTTGATATCCCTCTCAACGTAGCTGGTAATCGTTATTTTGGTCCATGATTCAACATCTATGCTGAAAATATGCAAAAGCCACATGAAACAATATATAGTATGAAAAACCAGATAATAAAGGGAGCATTGTAAATGTCATTCTCTTTTGCATATATATCTTGAATTGTGATCCTCTCATATCTCTAATCTCTCAGGTTTCAGGCTTGAAATCTGAGAAAAGGCGCTTCATTCGGTCAATGGATCATCGTGATGAACAGGTAATTTTTCTCTTTCATATGTAGTGACTAATAGGATAATAGAAGTATTAATTTAAAATAAATGGATTTTGTTCGATGAAGTCATTCTTCCCCCTTTCAATTTGATTGGCTTAGAGTCAGTTTCTTTTCCAAAGGTTTTGTTTGAATTTCTTCTTGTAAAATCAGCAATGTTATATTTGGGAACCTTTCTTAAAAGCTACATTCTGTAGATCTATGGGTGTGCAAGCTGGTCTTCCTGCCAACATGTCAGATAACCCTTGAGGGTTTTATGATCATATCAGATAACTGATGACATAATTTCTGAAAGATTAACTAGACTGCATACTATATAATTATTAAATGGAAACTTCGCTGCGGGGCAATCGATTGAAAAGATATTTAATAGGTAGCAAAACATGGTATATCCAAAGGTTGAATCACAATGTCATGCTCTATTATAGGCTTTTAATCAAATAAACTTGAGTCTAGTAATTGCTGGTGAATGAATGCTGTAGCATGGTGTTTAAATTCACTGTATAAAATTGCACACAAGGAATGTAGGAAGGATTCAATAAATATTCTAAGCTTGAGGGATGACCTGAGAAATCTCAATTACCTTTCAAAAGAATACTCTCAGAAAAATCTAGTTCATGGAGATATGGTGATTGCTGAATCTATCAAATGATCTACTGAAGTGAATTTCTGAGACATTTTGTTTCTGTTGCATCACAACCTTTGCTCTTTCTAAATATTGTTATTCTACAGGTGGAGGAACTACAACAACAGATTGAAGAACTGAGAAGAAGTCTTAAGAAGGTGAACCGAAACAATGTCTAATGTAAAAGAAGGAAAATAGGTGACATGTTTAAAATACATGAAAATATATTTGTCTTTTGCAGGATTATGCACAAGCAGTTGTTGACAAAAGGCCAAAGCCAATCAAGGTTGAACTCATTTTTGCAAGCCAACTTCCTTGTAGTTTATTCATTATGTCTTAAACAAACCATGTTTTGTAGGACTGGTTACATGAAGTCGAAGACTTTCATGAAAACCAAAAGAGACTCAGATGTGAAGAATCACAGGTTGATATTCTTAACTAATTGTAAATAAAATTTTCTAATGTTTGTTGAAAGGAATATGACTGCATGATTACTGCCTCATGTATGCCTTATTACTTTTCACTTTGACAGATGGCAACAAGGTCTCCAGTTTCAGAAAAACCAGAATTATCACAAGAAGATCCGGTACGTCATGCATTAAAATTCTATCAGAAGAAAGATCGTCTTCAATTCTTCTATATTACTCAAAACGTTGTTTGAAAGTGAATATTTGGCTTGTAATTGAATGGTAATATTTTACTCTGTTTTAGTTTTGACCCTTTTTAAGCTATGGGAAACTACATGTTCAAGTAATAGGAAAACGGCTGCAAATATGCAATATAAACATGAATGCATTGATACTAAATCGGGAAACAATGCAAGTGAAAAGTGGTGACGTGGACTGAGCATAAGTGACAAAATATTAAACTTTGATAAAAAGAAAGAAAGAATGATATATTAAAGTCCTTTAAGAGGTCAAAATGGCTACGAAACAAAACAAATTTTGTCTCATCTGTAAGAACAAATAGATAAACTTGTTAGGTAAGTAAATTAGCAAAACTGTCAAGAATACTAGACATTCTTGTTACTTAAGAATGTTGTACTGTAATCATACATGAAGTGAAATTTCTGCCTTCAAAAGATCCACGAGATTGTCCATACCAAGATTGATAAGACGCCGAAGCAAGAAAAGCACCTTTGTGTCAGTTATAATGACATTGATTTTTCAATAACGAAGATGACAGAAGCATGTTTATATGCATTTGGGCTACATGCATGACAAAATCCTATTATCCATTCTATTGTAATGTCTCTGGAACGTTGTGGTTGAGACCCCTCTTGTGTAGCCCTTGATTGACCTCGAGCTTAAGAGGGAGGGTCATGCTTCTAAAGAAGATTTCTGATTATGTGCCCATATTCTTATCCTTCAATAACGTCTGTCTATATATCTTGATTTGAGGTAAGACCAGCCCAAAAATTGTTTGTTTTCATATTCCATTATCTTGCTGAATGGACCAAAGAGATACGATTTTTATATCTGCCTCTTATTTCATAAAAGCATAGGAAAACATTGTTATCAGGAACTTAATTACATAGTACCTTAATTGTATTCAGACTCGATGATATCCACCAGTAAGATTCTGTCTATTTTAAGTTTAATCTGAGTTGATGTGTCACTACGTCGCTTATGTTTATGTAACCTTCAGAACATATTCCTATGGATATTCAATGAATTACATCCAGTAACTTCCTAACTTCATATGATCTTTCATTGGATCCATCATATCAGTGAATTTTTCAACTACATTAAAATCTGTACAGTGGCAAACATTGTTGTCATTTGGAACTTAATGATACAGTTATATCTATTGGTAAGAACCCTTCTACTATAAGCTTAATGTGAGTTGATACATCAGTGCATTGCTTATGTTTATATAGCCTTCAGAAGAGACTCTACTGACATCCAATGAATTACATTTAGTAACTTTCTAACTACATATGTGATCTTTCATATTATCCATCATATCCACGGATTCCTCTAACTACATTAAAACCATTTCAATGGCAAACATTGTTGTCATTCGGAACTTAATGACACAATTTATTCCACCAGTATAAGCATAATTCGAGTTGATACATGATTACATTGCATATGCTTACATAGCTTTCAGGATTCCTACCGAAATCCAATGAATCACATCCACTAAAATGACCTTTCTGAATCTCTCCAATTATGTGCCCTTTGAAGTCTTGGCCCCAAGTTTCCACCCCATGTAGAAGATAGAAAGTGAAGCACAAGCAGCTTACCATATGGAGAATTGAGGCCCTTGCCTACTTCTAATTATATATTGGGATGTTTGTTACATAGCTTGTTCTATCCTGATCTTGTTACTCATGATTGAATGGTGTTAAATATGTAGTTTCATCAAGGATTACCTTATGAAGCACTTCTTAGTTGAAGCATCAACTTGGCTAACCCTTTGTACCTACTGTTTTGTGATGCCAATTCTTTTTAATTGTGTAAACAAAGCACAATCTTCATCTATAAGAAGATTTCGGACTTCTACTCTCTCATCGGATATTTTCTAGTACTAATATACAACTTACCAGATGCCATCTATTACAAGTAGGTATAAGTCCATACCTTAATCTAGGACATGCTATATAATGGAACCATTTACACCATCAACTAGGACATGCAATACAATACAATAATTTAAATCGTAGCCTCTATCCACAAGGGTTTGTTACTGTCTATGAAAGAATTGGTGTTCCTAATTGTGATATCATGAAAGGGAGCCATTTGCATGTGACTTGTAAGTATTTTATGTTATTTGCACTCCATTCATTAATCTCTAACCTTCCAATACAATAGTCAAAATATGATTCTCTCAATAGTATTAGAATTCTGTGATTTTCAGGTTTCAAGGAGAGTTATAGTTGATACCATGTTAGAAGAGGAAATCCCTCCGGATAAAGAGAAATGGTTGAGATTGCACCCTTATACACCCTTAGAGAATCTGTAAGCTGCCAATGCTAGATTTTGGAAGTAAATTATGTATTTGTTGTTCATATAACATGTTTAGGAATGTTTCATCTTGAACTTAGTTTAACATGTACTTATTTCAGGCCATATGTTGTTGCAAAATACCCACATTCTCCAGCACTATTTTTGAGCAAACGTAATGAAGTCTCTAGAGTAATACTTCATCTGGAATTTTTCTTTTTGTTGATGTTTTGGTATAATCTTGATTGTCTATAATCTTGGTAAAACCCTGGAAGAATGAGCGAATATGTACTTATATTTTGTGCAGCGCCTTGATAAAATGTTAAGAGATGAGCTTCAGAAGTTTGGAATCCCTCCAAATGCAGAAGGCCTGAGGTAAGTATTAAATTCTCAAGTTTGTACAAATCCTATTTTTATACAAAATAAATAAATTGTCAAGTTGGCAACCAGTGAACATTATATTTACCAAGTGAAATGAAATATTACAAATTTGTTTTTCAGTGATGCCAAATATGCAGTTGTTGCTACAGCACTTGAGAAGCAACGAGCTGTCCGTCTTTCTTCTGCCCCATTCAATGACCGACAGGTTATGGAGTTTGAAAGAAGCACAGTCTTGTGGCAGATTGAGGTAAACATCCAGTATTTCTACTTAAACTACTGCTGAAAAGCAAGCACAGTATGGGTTAATTATATGCCTATCTTCTAAAGTTTCAATGTTTTTATCTTTTCAACGCCATATTAGACGGTTCATATGTGACGTAATCATTATGTTTTTTTGTATTCTAGAGAGCTGTTCATTCACGTGATATGAGTATACTTGATTCCATTTTCGATAGAGAGACAGACTCAATGTCTGGTAATGATGAAAATGTGGAGGATTCAGTCTCTGAGGACGAGGACATCATACAAGTATGGAGTAATTCTTAGTAAACTTCACAAATTTTTAGTAACACTTAAGTTAGTACAGCTTAATTTATATTACCAAATTTGCAGAGTTCAAGTCCTCAATCACAAAGGAGAAGTGGATATCTGGATTTTGAAGCTGATCAGAGTGAGAGTGCTAGAATGACAGCTTCAGTGCATGGCTATGAGCAACCTGATACCTTTCGATCACGAGTGTTTTCACAGATTTCGGATGTGGTAGCCATATCTAAGAATATGGTCTCAAGGAACAGCCTTGATAGTGTAGAGACACATACCATCCAAGTGGCGGAACAGTTGACAACTCAAAGGATGTCGTCGCTTTCTAATGACCCACAACCTTGCAACTTAATACTGTCTGCAGTATCCAGCCCAGAAGCTAAACTGCCAGAACAGATTTTTGAACAACTGGAAGAAAGTATTGGTTTGGGTGATTGGGAGAGCGATGGTGATGGTGATGGTGAACGCAACAGCTTTGTGCAAAGCAGCCCAAGGTAACATATTTGGTGCAAAGCAATCTAGGTATGCATATGATATTCAAAACTAAGACAGTAGTGATGGAAAGTGGTTGGTTTCTTTCCCACAGAAAAGGGGTAGGAATAAACAAACTAAAATTGTAATGATGGAGAAGTGGTGGAACCTCCCTTGTAAAACATAGCTGCCATATATTTAGGGAAGTGTAAAAAATGTCATCCTATGAACATGAAGGATAATTCACAAGCTAGGGTGGTAGGGATTGATCACAACTATGATCCTTTCTCTAAGCAACTACTTTGCTGAGGATAGTCGAACAGAGTGCTGCCTTAATGCATAAGTGTCCTATCTGTGATATTACATTTTAAAAGGCATTATTATTGGACACCAAGGGTAATCCACAAGTCAAAGATGGTAACACCAGACTATGAATAAGATACTCCTTCGTCTCTTCCGACGATAGTGAAGGTTAAGGCCCCAGTATACCAATGATACATTTACTGAAACATGGCATCTTTATGAACATCAAGATAATTTACGAGCCAAGAAATCTTGGTGGTTGATTTCATATAAGATCCTCACTATTGGAGTAGAGAGTTAAGCATAGCTATGCCTACCTGTGAACATTGAAGAGCCAAGCATGGCATGCTTATGACACCACGGATAATCCACTAGCCAAGAATGGTAGAGTTCGATCACAGGTGAGTTCCTCCTCTCTACACAACTATTTCCCAAGGGACAACATATTTTAATGCAGGTTTAGGCTTTCACATTGGTGGGAATTATGTCCCTATCTATGGTAGTGAGTGATCATAAGGATGATTCTTTACTTGAATTGACCACTCTTCCCGATGGGAGATTGAGTGTGTTCCATCCAGTGTAAGGTCCCATAAGCATGATATATGTGATACATTTAGTGGGGTATGAACACACTATGTTGGGGACAGATTGGACAGATTGGATACCATTCTTCTATTATAAAACAGAACAATCACATTTGACTTTTCAGCAATCATGTTTCCTGAGATTCTTATAATATCTTTGATCAGGACAAGCATAAAAGAAGAACATCGAGATGGTATGACTGCCAGTTCCAAAAACTCAGGAGGGTTTTCTGATTTAGACATACAAACGTTGTAATTTATGGATTGCAGACATTTCAAAAAATATATCCAGCTTTGTAACATATATGATTCGAGACTGCTGTGTGAGTATATTTCATAACCAAAAAATATCAGATTCTAGTGGTACAGATAATGTATCCAGCCTCCAGGCAAATTTATGTTGGCAAATACAGAACACTAGTACGTTCTGAAGTTCAGAAATTTGATATTTAAAAACATTGAAAGGGTGTGGTCGTGTAACTTTGTTCTGTTCACAAAATTGAAATATTTTTGAGCATTTCATCTAGTTTGAAATCTTGTTCATACATGGAATTAGATTTGTTTATAAAATAGCTTATACTTCAGAATTAGTAGTCAACAAGGAAAATTCTTGCATTGACAAAGATAAGTTAAGGATCCAATAATGTTACGGTGGCATATGTTGATTTCTAAACTAAATTATAATGTACTGGGATGGCTGATTAATGAGGAGAGTATAGTACTCCAATCACAAGCTACTTACAGATCAGTCGGCTATAAGACAAACCAATTCCCAATTATTGATGTATTTGGTGATCATGACTCTAAATTCACAATCCAGTTAGTTCTTAGCATATTAAAAGAGGTTCCCAAAATCATTGATAGTGGTAGAAAAGTAAACAGTTTATATGGTTCAATCGCAACTAAATTAATTTTAATATGGTAAACAAACCACCAAGCCAAGCCAATTATTGACTAAAGCTACCAACTTAAGCCCATTTATGGAAGTTAGAATACCAAAAAGCCATAGAATAGACAAGCAGCTTTTCAATTCTCATTGAAAGAAATATTTTTGCATTGAATGGAACACAATCTTGTTATTATGTGGCCAACATCCATTGCTACCATTGCATACATTTCCCAAGAAGTGATCTTTTAATTGTACAAACAAGCCTAACCCTACCCTAATGCTTTTAATGATTCAATCATTGAACCACCTAACTAGGTATCCTCTCCATACATACTTTAAAATAACCTTCAAGCCTACTTCAAAAAATTCTCCATGCTCAATTAAAAGAGCCAACTTGATTTTAGCCTTTGAATAAAGGTTTTATCCCACACAAGCCTAAACATTTCCATATCATAATACAATTTATGCAAACAATAGCATACAATCGTTCTCTCATGTATTCATATCTCCTCACAAAAAACGGTAGAAGAATAACGTCCACATAAAAGAAATCAAAGCTAACCAAAATGGTTTTGTGCTTTACATCTATTTGCACTTCATTGCTACTAAACATTTTGGGACTAGCATAGCAGCAACCAAGGACTAAATAGACACATTTTGTGAACATTTGGAACTAAATCGTCGTCGAACAGTAAGCTAGTCATATTAGGTTCATGGGGATTCATCCTAGTGAGTAGAACACCAAAGCTTGATAGTAGAAAGTGTGAATTTTCTGATAAATATATGATTAATTGGTGTATAAAATGTCAATATTATGTGTTCACAATGTGATTGCTCAAACATCAAACTAGTTGTGAGATATTGCAGATGAAAGCTTTGTGGTTAGAGTGATTAATTCCAAGCTAAGTTGTTCATTAATTGAACCGTTAATTTTGTTGTTAACAATATGATAAGTATAGGTGGTTGGCGGTTGGGTGACCTCACTATTAAGTTGGGTGACCTTTAAACATAGAAAATGATTGTCCGAAAATTGTCCAACCTATGAAGATGAATGTCCTAAAACTATCCAACATATGTTACGATCATACACACAAATTATCATATACACCTTTAAACATCGGATATGATTCTCCCAAAACTATCCAACATATGTTACGATCAGACACACAAATTATCATATACACCTTTAAACATCGAATCTGATTGTCCAAAAATTGTCCAACATATGTTACTATCATACGCACAAATTATCATATACAACTTTAAACATCGAATATGATTCTCCAAAAACTGTCCAACATATGTTACGATCATACACACAAATGATCATATACACCTTTAAACATCGAATATGACCGACAAGATAAAAAATGAAAGATATTTCATTAACAAGGGTATCTGATATACAATGTATGGCGGGCAACCAATATACAAAATGATTATGGCAATGTACAAGGTACGGGCAATGTCCAAAATATAAAATGTTTCAATATATAGCGTTCAGTAATATTGCATCGATGATACAAAATTTCTGAAATCCTTGTTGATCACGAATACGGAAATCCCAAAACCCTTCGTGCCCACTCCGCGATATTGATCCAAAGGCGTTGCATGTTTTCATGTCCGAACCATTTCTCTATGCCCTAGAACCAAATATGTATAAGAGCCAAGATCTATAAAATCCACATCTGACATCCAAATCCAATCATACTTACAAAATATGGAGATGTCCAACTAATAATAAACTCCTCTACCTGCATTTGTATGGTCTTCATGATGTAAAAGCCACCATCCCAACCATTTGGCTGTGTTGGTTAGTCCAATTGCCCTCCACCCGAGGATGAGAAACCACCATTGGTTGGTTCAACACCTCTCCACACTTAGAATTATAATTTGTCGGTTAAAATACATGCATCACTAACAATCAAAAATTATTCTTGACATACCTCCCTTCACTTGGATATATGTCACCTTTATCGCAATAAAACCACTCTTCGTACTTGGACCTAGTAGCCATCTATAGTATATACAATCAAGCAAAACCAATAATCAAAAAGAAATTTGGAACATGTCATACAGATGGAGGTGACTTTGGGTAATAAAAACAATATTTCCAACAAAGATGAAGGTGGATTATCTCTCTCTTGCATCAAATTATCTCACAGAAATGTATGAAGCAATGTCAACATTATTATGAAGCAATATCAACATTATTATGAAGTAATATCAACATCAGTATATATATGGTGGCACCTTCTCAATAGCTACCATTGCTTTCTTGAAATGTCATTGGGTAGGTTCGCGTCAATAAACATTCTCCATATCATCAAAACGCATTGTCCCTCCTCCACGTGGCCTACATGATTGCATGAACTCAACAAAACAAGGAAGGTAACCACATCAGGGATATTGGCCTCAAATACTACGTCATTGAATAAGTCCAAAGCCCTTTCAATCTCACCAGGTTGAGCAATGTTGTCCAATTTCGGAACCATTTTCATGAATACAGATTGGTGGAGTTTTCTGTGCATACATATACATACATGTATACATGCATGCATACAAACATACATACATACATAGAAAACACATGAAAAATAATTTCTCCATCATCCCCCCCCCCCTCTTTGACAAGGATCTTCGTTCTTTGTCATATTTCTATGTCTTTTTGTGGACGTAAAGAGGTGAATTATGTCATTTAATGGGTGGTGTAGATGATTGTGGTTCACCGCCTTCAAAGCATTTGAAGCTTTTGGCACATATTTTTGCAGAAGAATCGTCTCCATCTTTGCTAAGCTTTAATCCATCTATGACAATATCAATATACCACATAGAATCAGTTGAACCTTGTAGATCATCATATTGCTCACGTAGGGTATGGACAAATAACAGCTAGAATTCAATAAGCATGGTATGGAGATGTATGTGAGCATTGTTAAAAACAACATCACATCTCACTTTCCATATTGTCCAAAGAGCTAATGACATAATAGTACGCCAAATAACCAAAATTTCAATTCTAAACCGTGGAATAAAAGATGGAAATGAAGTGAGATAGAGGACTTTAAGAAACGGTGGCGAGGGCTTCACTTATTTTTAGATACAACTTCTAGTATGAGCTGGGATTATGCCATACCTTCTTTTTTATTGCATGACTTGTAGTTTGTGCTCCACTTGTTTCTTATATGATATCGTTTGTTTGATTAGAGGTTGGTATTGGCCTTTGTATTACAATAGAGGTGAGATGAAATGTCTCCTTCTGTTTGCTATATGTACATTTCTCACATAATATACTAAGGTGTATCTTTCTTTAAAAAAAAAATATACCACATAGAATCCTTTTCTTCTTCCTCTTCATCATTGAAATCTTCATCTTTGCCTTCTTCTTCTTTGCTTCCATAGGTTCATCCATATATTGAAGAAACTTTGCTTGGGAGCAATGGTCTAATCTGAAAGACAGACTTCGTGAGAGTGATAACACAATCCTTGTATTCTTTAGGCTATTGTAAATCAATCTCTCTTCAAGAGCAAGAATCTCACCAACCAGAGCATATCCAACAACGTTGTCCAGTTTTGAAACATTTTCATGAAATATATGATTTGCAGGTATAAAGAAATTGTAGAACAAATAGAAACAAATAAAATAGTAACCAGTGAAGTAAGCAAGCAGCGATGAAGATGGTGTTCCAAATGCGCGTCGATTGTTGGTTGGTTGGCTAATTTTGTTTTCCCGCCACATAACCCTAATAGTCTCGTTTAAAAAGTGTGACAAAATGATAGGTTTCAGGGTTTTATACTTGCTGCATTAGTTGGGCGACCATATTTGGTTGGGTGACTGAGCTGGTGATAGCTGGGCGACCATATTTGGTTGGGCAACCGAGCTGGTGATAGTTGGGCGAATAAGGGTGTCAGAGTTGGGGGCAAGTACTGACAACTTTGTATTTGGCGCGCGTTTATTATTATCTACAAATCAGACGATGCATATCGCATTTGCCCTCAGCTGAGCGATTGACTTGCACCGTCTGTGGTCGCAATTCCCTCGCCAGCTAACCCTAGGTATGATTTAGGTGCAAATAAACACATGGATGACCTAACAATTGATGTATGTATATATAACCTATGTATGGGATGATGGATCATGGAACTCTAAAATGGGAGAAAACCCTAAAAAAAGAACAGACTACAGACTGTGTTGTGCCCACAGGAAATGATCTACAATACATACATACATCATTGTAGTGTCAGAAAACCCTCCTAAAAACAGCACCACGACAGACAGATCCTCTGCGTTTGCCTCTCTCTGTTTCTCTGTTTCTTTCTCTCATTGATTCTTCGAGAGAGAGAGAGAGAGAAATGCTGTAAGAGCGAGCGAGGGAGCTCGCAGGTAGGAGAGATGGGAGGGAGACAACTGCTGCGCAGAGCATCTCAGTTAGCTCACAAATCTCTCAACCCCTCATCGTCATCATCTTACCTCTCTCGCCATTTGGCCTCCTCCTACAGCTCAGACAAACACCACCCAAGACCGAAACCCGTCGATTCTACCTTCTCTGTTCACGCCAGATCTCTCTTGGGCCATAATGGTGACGAAGAAGAAGAAGAAGGAAAATCTAATAAATTTAGCCCCTCTAGTGTTAGGCTTTCCCATCTTGTTTCACAAGCAGAAATACAGCAACCCACGAATTCCTTTCGCATCAGAAAAGCTTCTCTGCTAAATGGGCAGTGCTTTAATGCACAATCAAAATGCGTTTTTAAGGTTTCTGACGCTAGTTTTGGGGTTAGGTTTTGTAGTACTGTTGCTACATCAGCATCAGCATCAACATCAGCATCTGATAATAGGTTGGAAGATGAGCTTGGGATTATGAATGGAAAAAACAGCTCTGAGACTGTAACGGCTGGAGGAAATAGTGAAGGTTTTGTGGATACAGAGACTGTAACAGGATTGGTGACACCCCAAGCTCAAGCCATCAGTGAAGTGAGTGCTGTCATAGGAGATTGTTCCTATCCAACAGCTTTCTTGCAGTTGCTCATTGAGGGTGTGCATCTCCATGCTGGGCTTCCATGGTACGCAAATATACATGGATACATTCATACATACACGTGTTTGTGTTATGCGTAGCTTTATATGCTATCTAAGTAGATTCATAGATGCTGTTTTATAAGGTTATATTTGTACTGTATGGTGGTAGATATTGGAAGGAAACCTGATGAAATCTACATATACATATGCTATATATGTATACCTATTTATATACATGTTATAAGTATAAATATAGATAAGAATGATACATTGATGTTATATATTGATGTGTGTATGTACGTATATATTGATGTTATATAGGTAGATATATAAATGCTGTTTGATTGAATTATACGTTTTTTGTCTACTAATGGCCATAGTGATAGCTTATGGGGAAATAGATGGATAAGGGGGGATGCTGATGTATGCCATTACATGCTTGTAGTGTTGTATGACCTTTAGTGAACTGAATTAAGTTCAGGTGGCAAATACTGTATACATAGATAGATGCTAATGTATTATATGTATTAGAAGTATAGGCATATATATGTATACAGGTAGATGGATAGATGGTGATGCATAGAGTTATATAGTTAAGTGTACTAGTACCCATATTGAAATGTTACAAAATGAAAACCAGGTTGCAAATATACACACAACACACACACACACTCCCCTGTATATAGATAAATAGAGAGATACTTATCTATCCAATGGTGGAAAGAGACAAGATTGAGATTAGGTTGCGATCTGTTTCTTATACTAGTTTTGATCTGTCATCATTTGACACAGAATTTTGGAATTATTAGAACCAAAACATTGTACTTCTATGTGTGAATGCTGGAAAAAATTCTCATAAACTTCTCAAATAACATAAAAGACTGTAATGACAAAATGCAAGTAATGTATTTATGTATGTATGTGCATTTTGTGTGTATAGGTATGTATGTATGCACGTGTAGGTTTATTTGTATATATATGTATAGGTGATGTATGTATATATTTTTAAATCTATATGCAGTACAGCAAAGTGATTGGTAAAAAATGTTTGGCAGTACTCTTCAGAGATTTAAAAATAGTTACTTCTCTATTCCTGAGGTTGCTATGTGAACAAACCTCATGCCTAACTACCTTCTGAAGGTGCATATCTCTCGAGACTTCTCTATGCTAATACAAATGAACATTACTTATTAGGTGGGCTGCAATTGCTGCCACAACTCTTGCGATTCGAATATTCTGTGTTCCTGTGGTTGTGTTCCAGCTTAGATCTGCAGCTAAACTCTCGGTATGCATCCAAAGTTATGTGGACTTAATGATTACTGCAATTGATGTTTCTGTAGGAATCTCTGCAATTGATGCTCTTTTTTTTTGCAGTTGATGAGACCAGAAATGGAGAGAATCAATGCTGAAATTAAAGATAGTGTAATTCTCAAATCATTACCTTGCTGAATTTCATTTTGATATTAGTTTTTCATTTTTTTTCAAGTGTATTTCATGTGTGTAGGGCTATGATCCAAGAGTATCTGCTGAAGCTCGGGAACGAATAATGGCACTTTTTACAAAGTTGGTATATTCTATTTATTGATTACAGTTTGAAGTGTTTGATAATTTGATATAGAAGAAAACATGGGAAAGCTCTGTGCTTTCTTATTAAGATTGGAAATGTTGGTCTGTGAATGTTCAACGAATATTTCAGTACTTGCTTAATTCAGGCGTCTTCTATGCAGAGTGTTTCCTAGATAAAAGTTGATTAAGGTGTGCATACATTTTTTTCAGATATAACACAACTCCATTTTCTCCATTTGTTGGTGCACTTTTACAAGCTCCCATCTTCATGTGTTTCTTTTTTGCGGTAAGTTCTTTGCTTGGGCAAGTTCCATCAACTCATAAATGTACATCCTGTGATTTTCAAGTTCATTCTAATTTTTTTCATTAAATGCTGTTGCTACTTAATTCTAGGAGTTTCAGTAACATGTCTAATTAAACCGTTGACTAATCCCAGGTGGGCTTTGGTCTTGTAGATAAGAAATATGGCAGCGAGAGTTGAATCCTTTAAAGGAGGAGGTTTTCTATGGTTTACAGATCTCACGACTCCAGATACCACGTATATATTGCCACTAGCAACATGCCTGGGTGTTCTGCTGACTGTGGAGGTGGGATTCTTGGTATTAATTTTCTATTTGAAGTATCACGTTTTTATGCAGGCAATTTAACTTGAAGAGACATTTCATTTTTCAGTTAAATGCTGCTGAAGGCATGGAAGGGAATCCTTTGGCTGACAAGATGAAGAAATTCATGAGAATCTTTGCCATAGTTCTGTTTCCCATTTCTATGAATTTTGAAAAGGTAGAACTTTTAAGCGTTCCTTGTTAACCTTGTTTTTTTCAGATCTCTTTGTATTTTTAAAAGATGAAACTTCTGAATGCCTATGTTTGAATTTCTGAAATGGCCAGAGAGTAGCCTCATCAAAGAAATATACTGCAGATGATAAAGTATGTAACGAATGATAGAAAGAAAAAAATATTAAAGTCACCTAGAGATAGAAAAATGGAGATATGAGACAAGTCCTGATTACAAATATCAGTAGCTTCAGGCTATCAATATTGAAACTTGAAAAATGCTGTTTCCCAAGGACCAGGTGGCTTTACAATGGGTATTAATTCTTGAGATAGTTTTGCAAGAATAAAGTGCAAAAATACAATGTTTTGGGAAGAATGGAAGGACCAATAGTAATGCATGAGGCGGCTTTACAATGGGTATTAATTCTTGAGATAGTTTTGCAAGAATTAAGTGCAAAACTACAATGTTTTGGGAAGAATGGAAGGACCAATCGTAATGCATGAGGTGGCTTTACAATGGGTATTAATTCTTGACATAGTTTTGCAAGAATAAAGTGCAAAACGACAATGTTTTGGGAAGAATGGAAGGATCACTCATAATGCATGAGGTGGCTTTACAATGGGTATTAATTCTTGAGATAGTTTTGCAAGGATAAAGTGCAAAAAAACTACAATGTTTTGGGAAGAATGGTGGTTAGAGAAACAAAGAACAAGAACGATATATTAATGTCTACTGGAGCCCAAAATCAGCCTATGAGATGAATCATGATTGCTAAATGAGGCTTGATATGGTGTTATAACCATGAAATGCTCAACTACTACATGCAGAATGAATGGTGGTGAGGGGACATATTATTTAATATCAATGACTGTGGTGGAGGGAGGCTATGACGAAGTTCACCGATTGCATTTGAGTGTCCTCTGGTGGATCAGACATGGTGAGTAGTGATCTCCATCATCTGATGCTCGTATGGTCCGTTGCGTGGTTTTTCACACACGATATGAAAAGTATGTAAAAAGATAATGAAATAATTATTTTAGATTAGATTAGTGGCTTGATATAGAAAGATGGATGTACTCAAGAGCTTCAAAACGCATTTTACTACATATAAAATGAACGACTACATATCAAGTTAGGTGGACATGAAGTTTAAGAAGATAAGGAAAATAGAAATTTGAAGTATCCCACATAGATAGGAAACTTTAGGAGCCCGCTATATAAGCAGATTGAGAACCATCATTTTTCATTTATGTGTTAAGAGCACAAAAGAAATAGTTGGGCTTGGGCCACTTTTGTATAGAAGGACAGATGTGGCTAAGTCGCCGGATGTGGCTAAGTTGCTCGAACCGGTCGGTGATGGAACTCAAACTGGTTGGTGATAGTACCGAAAACCGTATGGAGCCGGCTACTCCATTGGTGACAGGGCAAAGCTGGCAACCGGAAACCTGACGGATCCGGCAACCGACGACAGGATGGATCCGGCAACCAACGACCGAGCGGATTTGGCAACTGGCAACCGGACGGATTCGGCGATCGGCGACCGGACGGATCCGGTGACTAGTGATCGGATGGATTTGGCAACCGGAAACCTGATGGAGCCAGCGATCGGCGACCAGACGGAGTCGACAACCGGATGGATTCGGCAACTGGTCGTTGGCTCTATCCGGTCACCGGTTGCCGGATCTGTTCGGTCGTCGGCTCTGTCCGGTTCGGTTTCGGTTCGATCACCGATTCCATCCGGTTGCCGGCTCCGCCCCATCTCCGGTTGCCAGATACGTCCGGTCGCCGGCTCCGTCCGGTTTCCGGTTGCCAGCTTTGCTCGGTCACCGGTTGTACACCGGTTCCATCTGGTTTTCGGTACTATCACCGACCAGTTTGAGTTCCATCACCGGCCGGTTCGAGCAACTTAGCCACATCCGGCGACTTAGCCACATCTGTCCTTCTATACAAAAGTGGCCCAAGCCCAACTATTTCTTTTGTGCTCTTAACACATAAATGAAAAATGATGGTTCTCAATCTGCTTATATAGCGGGCTCCTAAAGTTTCCTATCTATGTGGGATACTTCAAATTTCTATTTTCCTTATCTTCTTAAACTTCATGTCCACCTAACTTGATATGTAGTTGTCCATTTTATATGTAGTAAAATGCGTTTTGAAGCTCGTGAGTACATCCATCTTTCTATATCAAGCCACTAATCTAATCTAAAATAATTATTTCATTATTTTTTTACATACTTTTCATATCGTGTGTGAAAAACCACACGACACCGCGTGCTTCGTTTCTTGGTACTCATGGTCTCTGTTGTCATTTACATTCCTTTGTGCGCTCTATGGTGGCTTGGCACATTGTTTGTAGAGGTGCAGGCCTTTGGAAGAAATCAGTGATGTGCGATTGCTAATGCATTCCATAGGGTACTATAGAGGTGATTCTCTATGCTTTTGAATGGTGGTGAAGCCTACAAAGAGTTTGACATAATTCTTTTAATGTGCTTGACGCTGGGTACTTGCATGTAAATGTTGCTTGCTTTTGGTATTTTTTTCACATAGCTTGCAAAGTCTGTAGGTATGTTTGTGAAGTGCTTGTCCTGCTTGAATCTCTAGATGGTGGGAGGAAATGCTGAGTTGGCCTATTGATCTCTGAGCACTAGGAACATGTAGACGTCCATGTACTTAAATAATTTCTTTTTGGTTTTGCTTGGTCTACAAAGCAACATACTATAAGGATGTGATTGATGGTGGAGGAGGCACGCCTACATCTTGCTTGGTTTGGGACTCGTACCTTTTCCACCTTGACATTTTGTAGAGTTCTGCGTTAAACAACAACCCATAAAGTGTTGCAAGTGGGTGGCCACTGATGATATTCCAATAGCTCTTTGGTTGTAGAGGTTTTTTAAGTTATGAAGAGGTATGATCATGTGCATAGTCCATGTGTTGGGAAGCTGGTCATCAGTGCTCTATCGAAAATATGCGAGAGGGTAGGAGCATATATAAGATTGCCATCTTGTAGTCTTGTGTGCTCAGATAGTCGTCCATGTCGAAGGCATCAGATGGCCTTCTCAACCTTGTATGAGGTGAAGGTGGAGATAGCAGTGTTGATGAGGGACATGACAAATGCTCTCTGCATAAGTGCTATGTTTGAGAATCATTTGTTGAGGTTCTCTGAAGTGACACTAGGCTGGGGCTGAGCCTTTGCTAATGAAGAGGGGTTATAAAGCCCAATGTAATGCTTTCTTCTCAACCTTGTATGAGGTGAAGGTGGAGATAGCAGTGTTGATGAGGGACATGACAAATGCTCTCTGCATAAGTGCTATGTTTGAGAATCATTTGTTGAGGTTCTCTGAAGGGACACTAGGCTGTGGCTGAGCCTTTGCTAATGAAGAGGGGTTATAAAGCCCAATGTAATGCTTCCTTGTAGATGTGCTGTCTTTGGTGCATGAGAGTTCCCATTTTCTTGTGGGCTGTTTATTATGTAATTTACCCAAGGTTTATCTTTGCATGAAGTTGTCGGTGCATCTGTTAACAGTCCTCTTTATATCAATGGGTTCCAGGTCATGTTCCTGAGATGGTGGGGTCTTGACAGTGTGGTGTAGAAAACTATTGATGGTGGAGGTATGGATTATAGTAGAGAGTTGGGAGGTGAAGGTATCAAGGGTTACGGTTGGGTATAGATGGTAGAGTCCCTTGTGGATGTGCTGACTTAAAAGTTTTAGCTGGTTCATGGGTGAAGTGGATGATAGTGTGTAGTGGTGATTTTGATTTGGATGGAGTTAATGGTGATTTTGATTTGGATGGAGTTAATGGTGATTTTGATAGTGTTGTGAGTGATGGTTGTGGAAATATAAATCTGGTCAGCTCTGATAGGGCAGGGTTGGATGGTGAAGACTTTGCTGGTTTTGGTGTTTTACGATATCCAGAGGATGTAATGATTTGTGTTCCCATATTTCGTAATGGAAAGCACATAAAGCTGTTAGAATTAGGTGACAAGTTCATTTCGTTGTAGATAACTAGATGGTGTCAAAACACTATTTTTCATAGATGTTTGTGATACAGTCTGCTGAGCTCCTGCTAGTTCATGTGTCCTAAAACATATTGAGGGTGCCATGTCGGGGTCTTCTAAGTCATAGTTGGCACATTGTATATTTTGCATTGTGGCATCCAGATTATTGCCTTTTTACAGCCCCAGTATATGAAAAAATGAAGGGATAAAAGAGAGCAGCTAGAGAAATGTTGGACTTTTGCCCACTTATAACTTTGAAATACCAAATTTATGGCAGAGAAAAGTATTGACATGTATTTGATAAAAACTTAGTGCCAACTTGAAGTGAAGTGAAAGTAACAAGTTTTAAACATCTCACATGTACTTTTCTTAGTTGGCAATAATGAATTTCTTCTCGTTCATGTATGTTTCAGGCACTCTTCTTCTATTGGATGACATCCAATTTCTGGTCATTAGTTCAGTCAACAGGTTTGTGTATATGTTTTTTCCTAAATATTATTTTATATAATCCATGGGGGGTTCGTTCATTCAAAATGGTTATTTATTGTGGCAGTTATGAAGAGACCGTCTGTGAAAAGTTTCTTGCAAATCCCAGAGACATCACACTTGGGGAAACCAGAAAGTTCAACTAGACCAGAACCGGCTGTGGTGACTGCACCAGTCTTGAAATCAAACACAGAACCAGTCTTGAAATCGGTTGCAAGACCCATAAAGCCCATTGCTAGAAAGAAAACTAAAGGTTCAAAGAGGAAATGAGATCAACAATTAATTTTAGATTATTTGGACAGGGATTAAGAGTTGAAGTAAATTTAGCCCATATCCTTTCTTTCTCCCATTTTTTTTAATAAAGAGAAGAAACAAAGGGGACCACCGGCAGTCAACATTTAATTACACATCTTGTTTCCGAACATCAGGCGATAATAGAAAAGCTTTGATGTATATAGCATGGCTAGATAAAAAGATTCAATGACAAATGCGGGCAGTAGATGTAATTGAAAGACTTGGAAGCGTATCAGATTACCAAATGCTTACTGGTTTTTCTGTAGATTTTTACCTCATTCACTGGGACATTTCAAGGTTTTGAGTGCTTCATTTACAAGGCAAGGCTGCTGGTGCCTTCAAATTATATATCGGTAATTATGTGTCTTTTATACATTGAAGTTGGCCCATGACATTATCTTATAGACCAAGATAAAAAATGTGGATATGGTAATGCCTTGTTTCTGACAGACTCTAATAAAAGCAATCATTGGGGAATGGTGAAAGTGATGGAACTCCATATGTAACAGTTGAGAGGGGTAGTTAACATTAATTATTAGCCTGAAAGTTCCCACAGTTTTTTTAAGTACCCACAAGTGATTGAGAGAGGAGTTTTATGTTATTCAATCAAGTAGTTCGTATATCAATGGAGTAGTAATCTAGGCTAAAATGGAAAGCAATCAGAAGTCAGTTACAAGAGGTATCATAATGTCATTAAGGTTTTGTTTTTGTGGAGAGCTTTCCATATGTAGCAGTTGAGAGGGGTAGTTAACTTTATTAGCCTGAAAGTTCCCACAGTTTTTTTAAGTACCCACAAGTGATTGAGAGAGGAGTTTTATGTTATTCAATCAAGTAGTTCGTATATCAATGGAGTAGTAATCTAGGCTAAAATGGAAAGCAATCAGATGTCAGTTACAAGAGGTATCATAATGTCATTGTTGGGAGAAGTTTTTGAGGTGTCTTATCTAAATTTACCTATAAATTATGATCGATTGACAAGTCACCTTGTGAAAAGTGTTACATACTTGCGATGATCTCAAATTATTGGAATGATTTCCTCTTGTTGCGAGAAAAACCCATCCAGGAGGACTGTCCAATGTTTTAAGCATCACTATCATTACATAAAAGAAATGGTAGTTTATAATCATGCTAAAATCTATCATGGTTGATGTTGAGTAATTGTTATTAAAGAATCCACTCATGATAAAATGTTTATTATGACGCAAATGTGAGAAAAGAAGTGTGGTAACTTCCAAAGCCATGAAGGTTGTTAGCATGCTCAACGTGGTTACTTCTAAAATTGAACTCCCAGCACCTAATATTTGGGCCACACTAGTCGGAAGGAAAAACATCATAATATGGAAATACTATTTGCAATATTGCAATATCTTGTTGAAGTATAAGCATGATGCTCCTTGAATCACATGTGGGTTCAAGTGGAGCTTGAATCAGAGAAACATCATTTAAAGACGTAAACCTCCTACATGACCTACATGAAAATAGTAAATGCTTATGTTATGATGCATGATTGATTAAGAAACACAATTTCTATAAACGTCAATCAAATTTGAAATAGTTCATAGAAACACCAACAAACAAAGGCTCCAATGTGTGAGTATTTTTAAATCACAAAGGATTGATAAATGTTCTAAAACTAGTAAAACAATGCATGGTTTAACTTTAATAACTTGGATTGCATTTATCATTGCATGTGAATGCCTTAGAAGGAATTTTGATATTAAGAGAGGTCGGGAATGTTTTTCGGATCTTGTGCGGGTGGCTTCAAAAGACAAACCCCAAGGCCACCAAGTTGTACTTGAGAAAGTACATCTTTGTGAGCTTGTATAGCCAACTCCAACGAGTACTACAAAATGATTGTAAATGATAAGAAAATAATTAGATTTAATTAACCTCATTCAATGACATGCAATAAGAAGTTCATAACATAAGCTGGCTTACCTCATTGACGACAGGGCATTTTAGTTGTTTTTGTCTGTAAAGTTCAATGAGCTCGCATGCACTTTGAATAAGATCCTTCTCATTTCTCACATAATCAGCATGGTGGATCTTGATCAATGTCTTTTCTCCGGGAAGTTGTCGCTCGTCAGTAATTCGACTATGATGATCTTCATTGTGAAGAGTTCCCATCAACCTCTCCATGCTAATGTATATACCTCCAAGCTCAAGGCAATCTATGCAACTTTCAAGTGGACCCTTTCCGGTAAGATCATAAACAATCGACACGTTTCCTCCAAATTGTGCTTGAACATTGCCTAGAATATAACCATTATATGGATCGGAATAAGTTGGGACATATGATCTCATTTACAATTCCAACATTTTCTCTATAGAATTAGACTCAAATTTAAATGCTATGGGATGTGGAGACAATTAGTATAAATGATCAACCTCGAACACAAATTTGTCTTACTCGAGAAGTCGACAGAATCCGTGAACACAATTTGATGACTCCATTCTTGGTCCGATGATACCGCGCCCTTAGGGATTGCCCCTATCACAAATGCTCCCAAATGGACTGCCAACTGACATACTAATGAGCCCAATACACCCACAGCTGGATATACCAAGACCTTCATGATAATGTCACGCTCGATGTGTAGACACGACGATTGTTGCATCCATCGCTTTTTCCCCTCGTAGACGAGTGTGCTTGCTATCAATCCCGGAAACAAGATAGTTGCCACGGTACGGTCATCGATATCATCGGGAAGAGGGATAAGGCGATCTACGGGGACAATTCTCGCTTCACAATGAGCTCCAATGGGTGCGGATGAGGGGGGCACAGAGCAATAATATTGGGCAACACGAGGGAACGGAAGTGCTGAGACATTATAGCCTTCCATGGCTTGGGGTAAGAAACCACGATACATATCCGACAACTCGAGCGGCTCAAGCGCCGCGCCATATCCATGGTTGTATAGGGTCTTGTCAACATTGACAGAAGTGGTATACGAGACATCATCGTGTGTCTCTCGCAATGCCATTATACTGAGGTCCCGGTCATCATTGGGCCCGAGCGATGCGGGCTTGTGTAGGTCCACACCTTCAGATGTCAGGGGGTCCGATGGCCCCGGCTCGGCTGAGTCATGAAGAAGTGTTGCTATGTCCTCCGCATCGGATCCCATCTCCGATAGAATGTTAGCCCTTGATCTTTCATGCGATGGCCCTACCACATGGCCGGGCCCATGGATGTGGCGAGTGCTGGACGAACCGAGATTGATCGGGAAGGTGCAGTACGCGACACGTTGGCCGACATGATGGGCGAGGACACCGGACCCGAGCTCCGTGATGACTCCGACTGCACTAAACCCTGGGATGGATGTGTAGATATCATCATGATGAGGAAGAAGGAGATTGTGTGGTCCATGAAAAGGATGGATATGGTGTGATGAGGGTGCAGACCCAGGGCTCATGTTGGTGCTTGGGACATGATGATGATGATGATGATGATGATGGAGGGGAGTGCAGAAGCAGAGGTCTAGGTCAGTGCAGAGGATGAAGGTGTGGAGGACCTCCACAGAATCATGGCTTATTGGTTGCTCTAACCTAATCTCCTCCAACCTGATCACCACATGATCCTCACTTTCTTCTTCTTCATCTTCTTCTTCTTCTTCTTCTCTGGCTCTTCTCCTGCTACTAGTGGAAACTGCAGAGATCCCTTGGTCTGGTACAGACCAACATACAATTGCAGCCTTCACCATTCTTGCACCATCATCACCACATCCCTCAGTTTCTTTTTCCACACCTGGAGGAGCTGCTCATGTTCTCTCCTTAGATTCTCGACAACCTGTAGCTGCGCATGTTGGCCACGTGTCATCTTGTCACGTGAGACATATTAAGGCTTGTCACGTGACATGTTAACGTTTTGTGTTAACATTTTAGGGTTTGTTGAGAAACCCTAAACCCTAATATGTCACGTGACAAGCAAACAAACCAAGCATGCTAGTCACAAATTCACAATATGATGTGCCATATTGATTAGAGTTCCCCTTAAAATGCTGCCCCATAAGAGTTGTCCTCCCTGAGTGCAAACACAACCTTATCTCGCTAGCTCTGTGCGTTGAGAAGATATGGAAGGTGGCTTGGAATATTGTGCGCCAATCACACTCGAGTTTGGGTCACGAGAGACTCGTTATTCTAAGTTCTCGTTTATCTTGACCTCTCTATGACTATATTATGATTCAATGAAATCCAAAGCTCTGGTTTATGAACTACCTAACTATGACACTAGACACGAATCATCGCAAAACTATTTTATATAACACTTCTCGAGGAGGGATCCTACAAGAAACCTAACTCAACAAGACCTTTCCCCTAGCTCATAACCATTATGGATCTACCTCACTCTCACAAACACTCCCTTGCCCCATTGATCACAATCAAATCCCATGTCAAAGAACTAGAGGCTCTCTCCTTTTTGTATCTTCTTCCTCCAAATTGTTATGCTCTCTCTTTTCGGTATCTTCTTACTCCCTAGCCCATAAGTAAGCGGATGGGCACAATGTTTAACAACTCGGCCAATTCATAGCGTAATTTTTTCATGTTTTTCCAGCAAATAATCAAAGTAACTAAGGGAACATTGGTATCTTGCCTCTTGCATGCCAAAGATGACATTCAAGAATGAAAAAGTCCAATGCCATTTATAAAGAATCTAATTCTCATAGAGTTGGTGTATGCGGAAGCGTAGTCCATGTGTGAGAGTGGGGGTGTGAGCAAGAGAAGGAATCAAAGAAAATAACCATAACTAACATTTACATTTACAATTATCAACTAACTAGATATCACAATCTAGTTCTTTGTGTAACGAGATAGTTCACATGGATTACAATAAGGTGTGCTCACTCACATTTTCACACTATTGTGCTTTTCTTCATAAGCACATCTTCACATGAGTGCTATAAGAGTAGCTAAGATAAAGGCAACTCCGTGGAAGCCAAGATGCCTATAAAACTTAGTAACTATTGTGAAAATTGACCCCGAAGCAAATTTCATTGGTGCAAGAAGTGCCCATCCTATGTGAGGTGGGTTGCGCGTTCATATTGTGGCATGGGTTTGGCCTCTATATGGTGGATGGAGACCATCGTGGAATCTTGCACGTTGTATTCATAGTTCTAAGTTGGTCAAATGTTGATTGGAGCTGCACATAATACACAATTGTTGGTAAAGGGTATACTGAAGAATGGCCCGCACCCAAGGAGAATATGTTGGGAAAACTAGTGCCTCTGGGTGGGAAGAAGACAAGTTGTATAGGATGGAGAACTAGTTGGATCAGGATGAAACCAATCGACTGAAGAGCTAGATGATAGTCAGCTTGTCAGATTCGAAATTTAGATATTGCACAAGGAGTCGGATCGTCAGGAGTCAATTTAGCACCAACTGGTGAGATAAGCCGAGGCTGAAAATTCGATTAACCGACAATCGATCAATAAGCGGCTCAACTAATAGCCGAATCGGCCAAAGCCGATTGGGTCATATTTGAAAATAGCCCATAGTGTGTATTAGTATAAATACACCTACGACAAATCATTTAATTAGTTGTGTGTGCATTTTGTAACTAGTGTATCAGAGTGTGTAACGAGAGCGAGTAGGAGAGAGAGAGTGAGAGTTGTGACTCTGTAACAGTTGCTAGACGAAGAGGAGCTTAAGGTTGTTGCCATAGAGTTTCTTGTGTATTCCTCTTACCATAGTGATTTGTTTTGGAGTTTGGGGACTCCCGTGGTTTTCCCCGTTTAGGGTTTCCATGTTATAAGATCTTGTGTGTCAGCACTTTTTGTTTCTTGTTGTCTTGATCTTTGTGTTCCTCATTTGTGTGTGTTGACCGGTTGTGGCCGGCTATATATATATATATATATATCAACATATGGTACATTAAACTACTTGTTGAAACTAGAGGACCTAGATAGTGGGCGAGATTTGGGCTAGGCCCTACAAGTGAAGATATTGGATTATGGATGATGGTCAAGGTCTAGGATGTGTTCCATCATGGTGTCAAGGGTGGTGTTGGTGAAGTTCACTAGACCAATATGTGTGCATAGGAGCTCACTATATATGACTTATGGATAACTTTCAGATCGATTTTTCCCAATCATGTTGGGAGGTGGTGAAACAAATGCTTGAGTTGTATAGAAACTCTAGATTGAAGGGATTCTTGGGAAAGTTAGCATATTGTATAGAAGTATTTGTATAACTCTTGGATGAAGAGTTGCCAAGGGAACATGTCATACAATGTGCATAGATGTGTATAAGGTGCAGAGTGGTCATATGGTACTTGTTCATACCCACAATAAAATATTTGGGGTGCGACATAGGCTTGAATATTTTAGTATTCAAGTTGCTCCTTTGTTATTGGCAATATGGAAAAATTGTTGTTTTGGAGTAAAGCCAAACTATCATTTGTGATCATAATGGTAGTATTTAACCAAGTTCTTCTATCTAGTCTTTGATATAGTATGTCATGATGGAGTTTTTCTAGATCATGTATGGGATAACATAGAGATTGATTAGGAATTATTTGTGAGTTGGCAATGAAGGAAGTCATGCAAGGGTAGAGGTTTCTTGGTCCACAATTGTTAAAACATCGGATCAAGGGATTGTTGATCCATTACAATAGTCAAAAGCTTTGCTTGTGAATAATTTGGTGATTAGTGGATTGTTACTAGGACTAGAACCATGGGAAAAAATGTTGATGTAGAAATTGCAAAGGTTTTGACCCAAAACTAGTGGAGATTGGAAGCCCAATATTAGATGGAATATTGTGGAATACATCAAGATTGCTATTTCTACAAAATGGGAAGATAAATTTGCTCAATCTGTTATTAATTCATGGAAGGATGTCTCTCTCGATTTAGTTAAATGACCTCCAAAAACAAAAGTTGAATTTTGTAGACAACCCTTGATTTGGAATTCAATTTTCATTGACCATAGGGGACATATGCTTGGAGGGCATACACGATGTGCATGGGCATAATTAGACTGGGGACCAACATAATCTATAGGTGCTCAGACACATTATTGTCCTCATCAACATATCAAAGAACGTTGGTGATAATATTGGGGAAGAAACTTTTATGACGTTTGATGAACATGATAATGGTAGGTTACATTACACACACATGGAAATTGATTTTTTTTGTTTTTGTTTACAAAAAAAAGTGAGGGTGGTAGCAAATGATAGATCAAACTAGTCCTTAGATATGGATCAACAAAAAGTGAATCTTTCATGGAGGTTTTGGATTATGAAGGAGACCAATATCTAGGTTAACTTGGGATCCTAAAGAACTTTATTGGAAAGTATTGTTTCATGATAAGGTAAAGCATGTGCCTTTTTTCCAGTATTCTGTGAAGATTGGTAGGAAACTATTAATAGTGCTAGGTCATGGAGGGAACCACATGCAAATGTTTTTTGAAGATGGAATGAACTTTCTTCACAACTCAAGAAAATTTGAGAATGGTTGTTGGGCATAAAAATGAGCAGGAAAAATTCAGTTTTAGATGATTGTTGATTCACAAAGTTGTATTAGTTAATGGGTGGAGAAAAGGGTTGAATGCAAACAGTATGTGTCCTAATTGTATGAATCTAGTGGACATGGCTAAGCATGGTTTGTGGAGTTGGGATTTGGCAATGGAAATATGGGAAAAAATCTTAACATTATTAATACTAATATATCCTCCAGTGGGGTATACATTGGGGCGGTTGTACAAGCTCAACCTATGTGAGGATGTTGTAGATGTTCGTTTTATGACACATTGTTTGACACAAAAAACCATTATACCCTTGAATCCACAAATAAGGACTAGTAAGCTATAAATATGACAATTCGTAAGAAGTATCACAATTTGGTATATTTGGAAGGCTAGATATTTGAAGGTATTCCAAAATGTGACAGAAAGACCTATTCAAATAATTACTTGGATTTGGATAGATATTGTGCATAACCTCAGAGGTTCTCTAGATAAAATAAAAGGCAATACACAACATGCAGAGCTATCATGATTGGAGTTTCATGCCCTATGGAATAAATGAATATTTATAGGCGGATTTTTGACAAGGTGGAGTGGTTTTACTCTACACCGAACTATTTATTTAAGTTGATAGTTAGATCTTAACACGGGGGTAATTACCTATATCTACATATTACATGTACAACTTCAGGGCGTTCTTAATACTAATGTAGTATCTTTTCTTGTAAAAGAAAAGAAAAAAGAAAATGAAGTAATGGTCCTTGGTGATATCAATTGGCGACGTGGTCATGATCTATGTGGAGACCAAACTTTGTTCTCTTCAAGATTTTAGCATTGGTGGTGTTGATGTATTGTGATAGGTAGTAAACATTCCATATGAAGAGGAACATAGCCATGTCCTCCTAGGCATTGGTTTTCTCACAAAATTGTGATACGAGTATGACATATTGAGTTCTAACAAGTAGGAACAATGAGCAAATAAGGGTGTGGAAACCATTGCTTCGCTAAGGTTATTTGCGTGTGAAATGTGAGCGGGACTACTAAGAACATGAACTAGGGAAGATATGTTTGGCTCGATTTGATGAATTCGAGACTCTCATCCATGTCAGTTGAAGTTGGTCTCAATTTCCTTCGGATGATTTTATAGACTTTGACAATGGGACTATGTGCATGTGTAGGTACAAGTTTGAGTATAGGTATATATGTGCAAGTTTCTATATCCCTTAGCATATAAGTATACTTATGTATATGACCTATTTATGTGCATGTACATGCTTATGTGTAAGAGTGTATGTTAATGTGCAAGAGGAATGTACATTGAAATGTAGAGTGTATATATATTTGAATGTGTGTGTGTGTGCATATAGAAATGTAAATGTGTGTGTGGAAGTTGATGTGTATATTTGTTCAAATACGTATATGTTTATATATACACGAGTATTATGTTTCTATTAATGTTTATATATATATACTTACGAGTACATGCTAGAAAAATGTCTTTAGCATTTTTTTATACTTTGTGAAGATGTGTTACAATTATATGTGATTCTAGTTTTCATGTATTTGTGATCGGGTGTTTGAATGATTTTTTATGGATGTTGGCAAATAAGGAAGGGGTATTTAGGAAAAATGTTACTCCACCACTTGTATGAAGTTTAGCTCGGGCCACATACGAAAGACGACGGACGAAGTGAGACAAGCTCAAGGACATTGTACTTATATTTTGTGTCCAAAATGACTTGCGTTAGCGGCGGTGATAGTGTCAACGGTGATGATGATAGAGTCTTCGATGATGATGGTAACATTTCTGATAGCGAATGATATGTCTATCACATGTGGAAAACATCTGCGAGCAAAGTTTAGCTCCCACATATGAAAGATGAGGGAAGAAGCGAGACAAGCCAAAGGACATCTTACTTATATTTGGCGCCTAGAATGAAGTGTCGACAGTTACAATGATAGTGTCAACAATGATGATGATGGTGGTAAAGTTTCTGATGCTGAATGATACGTTTGTTGCATGTGGACAACATCTGTGAGCGAAGTTTAGCTCTTGCAAACGAAAGACAACGGACAAAGCGAGACACGCCCAAGGACATCATGCATATATTTCACATCCAAAATGAAGCATCGACAATGATGAAAGTGTCTTCGATGACGATGGTAATGGTTCTGATGCCAAAAGACAATGGACAAAGAGAGACACGCCCAAGGACATCGTGCATATATTTCACATCCAAAATGAAGCATCAACAATGATGAAAGTGTCTTCGATGACAATGGTAATGGTTCTGATGCCGAATGATACATTGATTGTCGTATGTGGACAACCTCGGTGAGCGACGTTTAGCTCCCACATATGAAAGATTAGGGATGAAGCAAGACAAGCCAACCAATAGATCATGCATAAATTTCACATCCAGAATGAAGTGTCAACGATGATGATGATAATGTCTTCGAGGACGGTGACGTTTCTGATGCCGAATGATATGTCTGTCGCATGTGGACAACATCTGCGAGCGAAGTTTTGCTCTCACATACGAAAAACGACGAACAAATTTAGACAAGACAAAGGACATCTTACTTCTATTTTGCGTCTGATATGAAGCATATGCAACGATGATAGTGTCATTGATGGTGATGATGGTGTCTTTGATGGCGATCAACATTTTTGATGCTGAATGATAAGTCAATCGCACGTGGGACACCATCGGAGAGTGAAGTTTAGCTCCCAACATATGAAAGACGACGGGTGAAGCGAGACAAGACAAAGGGCATCGTACCGTATATATATTTCGCGTCCAGAATGAAGGCTCGCCGACAGCGGTGATAGTGGTAACGGGTGATGATGGATGGCAGTGGTTGCCTTCGATGAAGATTGGTAAAGATGCCGAATATGATATGTGTGTCGCATGTGGACGGACAACATATGAGAGAGAGTTAAGTGGTACAAGGAGAGCCCAGAGGAGGAGGGATAAGTCGGAGAAATGCTCCAAGAAGACAGAAAGAAAGACTTGTATTGATGATATATGTATCATGTATGTATATATGTACATATGTATGTACATACATATATATACATATTAAGTTCATGGATTGAGGCCCATTTCCTGTCCATGTTAATGTGGGGCCACCATGGGCTGATGAGAGAGAGAGAGATAGAGAGAGAGACAGACAGACAAGCCACATCACCAGGTGTTTCGTCCTTCGATTCTCTCTGCAAACCTCTGCCGTTCCATCCTTCTTTTCTGCCTTCGTCTTCGATCGGTGATTGATTGATTATATCCATGCCAAGGTGAGATCTTCGTCTTCCCCCGCGTTTTCTTTTCCTATTCCTTTTCTTTCTTTCTTTCTTTCTTGTTTGCCTCTGTTTTTTTGTTCCCCCCCCCGCGTTAGGGTTTCTGATTCTCAGCGTTTCTTTCTTGTCGTTATCTCTGCGTTGAATTGGTCTTTGTTTTTTGGACCTTTTTTTTTGTTTTGTTATTTTTCCCCTCCAAATCGATTGGTTAATAAAAGGGGAGGAAAACAATAGACCGTAATGGCTTTATTTAATTAAATGGGGTTTTAGTATAGATGGGTTGGAAGAATTTATATGCAACCCTTGCATTTATAGAAATTTGGGCTAGTGACTGATATCTAAACAATGTGTGGCATTGTTTGGGTGAATATTGCTAGGATTTGCTGTTACATTGTAAAACTAGCTGAATTAAACAACAAATACAAACATAATCATTTGGTGATAAATATCCCAAATATAGTTTTCCTGGCATGGTCATTTATTGACCTAACTTCTCTGTAAGAAGTCCTTTTGCTGAAAGAATGTAAGAGTTCGTTGTTCTTAGTTCAGATTTTTATCATTCGTGTCTGAATTGAAGCTTATAGAATTCATTTTCTAGTGAGATTCTAAGGGTGTAAAATTTATGTGTATTTCTAGAGAGAGAATAGGAAAATTGAAACGCATATGAAGTATAACGTGCTGTAAACAGACAAACATGCTTTCTCAAGTTAGGGAACTGATTGGGATGGCATGTTATAAAAATTCTTTGCATAAAGATGAATGAATGCTTTCAGTAATTGGTTGATTCACATGTTGTAGTATATACCAAATTTTGGTTATAGGATGAAAGAATATTGCAGTGAGACTTGGAAGACATATTTGAATGTCTTTAGGGTTAAAGGACCAACACAAATATGCATGTTGCAATGAGATATTTTCCTTCAATAAAAATTATGAAGAACAATGTGTGCAAAATAGAAGAAAATTCCCATTCAAGTTGTATGTAGGAAATCATTAATGATTGCTTGAGCATATTGCTCTGTTTTAAGGTCTAACTTTATGTGATTCTATGACCCCATTGTCTTGTTAGAAGCTTTATTAAAATGAGTTCAGTGCAATTAATAATATAAGAACTCATTTTGTTATTAGTTTTTCCCCACAAGCCATCAATAGAGAAACAGGGAAACAAGGAGGCAGAGAATAGAGAAATTACAGTTCATCACTTGAAAGAAAACCAAAAGGATTACAGCCATTTGAATTGTCTTTGTGGAGATTTAAAAGACTTGATGTTGAAAAGTCCTTCAGAATGTTTCAAGAACATTAGGGAAATTAGAACTCTAATCAAAATATGAAGTAAATTTACAATTTTTCTTCTAATGCTCATAATATTGTGCCCTAATTGAATGAGGAGATATGTTTTTATGTCATTATATGTTCTCTGTATCTCAATCCTGCATCTTCCCCGTTGACTATAGGATATATGTAAACTATCAAAACTCGTGGAAGCATAGCGAAATACCAGAAAACAGAAGAAAATCTGTAGAGTTAGACGAGAACATATCCACCAGATTCTGTCACTGATTTTCATAATGGATCCATTTTCCTTGAAAGAAATGGAAGAAAGCAAACCAACAATAAGCAAAAGAGAAATTACCAAAAACATAACATCATAAATGAAAAATCCACATATAAATGTGAAACTTTGAAGTAAACTATTATTCAATATGCTTATTTATCAGATGTAACTTTGCAGGAAAAAGGTTCCACATACAAATTCTTAGGGTATGTGGTTAAAATGGGCAGTCAGGGTCTTTTGTGTCCACAATGTCCACCGGATCACATTGTACCTGAGTATGATGTACCTGGTTCACTGTATCATATAATAAGAAGCTCCTTTGAGGAGTTTAACAGTGATGGACAGGTTTCTTCTGTTCCTGTCCGGAAAGCAGTTCCAGTAGGATCAGATTATCAAGCTGAGCTGCCTAATGTAATCATTCCTAATGGAAAAAGGGAGGACTTTGATGATAAAGCGTGTGACCTCAGATGGATTGAGCAGTGTATATGGCCACAACCACAAAAAGAAGATGAAGTCAATACCTTTGGTGAAGAACTGAAATATCATCATGTGTTATGTGCTTGTAGCATTCAGGGTACACTTGAATGTGTAAGATTGCACATTGAAGAGAAAAGGAAGCTTCTAAAAGATGAGTTGGGTGATGCATTTTTTCTTTGGGGTTTTGATGAGATGGGAGAGATTGTGACAGAACACTGGACTGATGAAGAGGAACTAGCTTTCCATGATGCTGTTCGAAGGAGCCCTTTGTCTTTTTGGTGTAAGTTGCAAGATATTTTTCCGTCAAAATGTATGGCAGACCTTGTGAGCTATTACTTCAATGTGTTTATGCTGCGGAGGAGGGGTATTCAAAATAGAGTCATCCCAGATAATATTGATAGTGATGATGATGAGATGGTCCTAGACAATGATGAGAAGGATAGTGATAATAATCTGCTGGACTCTGATGAAGAGGACAATGAATCTCAAGTAGAATCTCAGGTCGATGATGCCATCCAATGGCATGAGGAAGAGAATGGTGTCATTGCTTCATTTAGGAAAGAGGATAGCAACAAAAAGATTCGAGATAATTTTGATGGTTTATTTATGGTGGATATACCTGGACATGAGAAAATATGTGTGGAACCTTCTTCTAAAGATGATTCTATTCATGAACAATTGAAGACAATGACAAAGGTGTCCTCTGGAGGAGGAGATTCAAGTCGAATGATTAAGTCATTGGAAGTGCTAGCATGGGAGCAAACAACAAATCATGTTGTTGCTGAGGGGTGTGCAAAAGAGGTCTGGAATTCTCCATCTGCTCTCACAAATCAAGATGATGTTGACAAGCTCATTTCCACCAAGGGTTTGATGGAAGAATTCTTTGGTACAGAAAATTGGAAAACTAGAAAATAATACTGGAAATCCACTGTCTAAGAAGTTCTATCTATTGAAGAGCTTGTAGTTTTTCATTCAAGAAACTGAAGTAGCTAGCCAAGCAATTGGAGAGGGGGTGGGGGAGATTGAACAACCACCGAGAGTATAGAGATTCATTTTGAAGGTTCTTGGCTGATTTCATTTTGGAATGGCTGTACTGCCTGCAGTTGATTACATATATTATAGTTCAATACTTTGTTTCCCTTATCCTTGACTATATCTGCTGGGAACATGCCGAACATAAAATTGTAATATACATGTCCATTTATGTGGAGTACCATGCATCTTCACTGGTGTGCAATATCTGAAATATGTTTGAGAATAGAGAGCATTGGAGAGGTCTTTTTAACATCCACAAGAGACTGATTGTGATCTATGAGACGAAGCCTAGCACATGATGAGGATCAAACTTTGGTTCTCTCAATTTTCAACCCATACATCCATCATGGTCATTCAGTAAAAATGTAAGATTTGAACCCAGATATGCATTCAACCCCTAGATTCTGCAAGTTCACCTAGTAACTGAAAAATGATGTCGATTATAATAAAGTCCATTCATAAAGAGCACAACTTAGAGTGTCAGATTTAAATTTCTTTAATGAAGGTTAGGTGGTAAGTTCTCCATTACAAGTGAAGTTCTTGTATGCATAGATTAATGCCCTTGTAATCGCTAATTTTATTGAAAAGTGTCATGTTCAAGAAACTTTCCTGAGATCGAAGGAATGCACTTTATAATAGTGAAGCATATTTCATATATAACTATATATAATTTGTGATTAATGTTGTCAATCCTCATAAATCAATTTACACATAAATGATTGGTAATTGAGAGAATTAAGTTATCTTGTTATTATTATTTTGGGTTGCAACTGAATTGAGGATTGCGTCAAACACTCACTAGTCATGGGCATGGAAATTGTCAATGAAAGAGTGAAAGTTGTGGCTAAAGACTCTTTCTTGGATGCTATTGTCATTGTTTTTTTACTATTAAAAGTTAACTTTATCCAAAAATACCTTGCACAAATCCTTTTTGACTTTTTAGAGTTGAGAACTAGGATGATTTACTTAGTATACGGAAGCACATATATGTCCACCCGCTTTGAAAATAGGCCTTTACAGAAAGGGAAAAGGTAGGGTAAAAATATCTTTATATTTATGATTTTCTTAACAAAATTATAAAATAGTCATTGATTGATATCAAAAGCGAAGCAAAATCGGGTCACTTGATGAATTTGTAGAAAAAACAATGACGCACTTCACCACTGTAAAGCAAGTCCAAATGGCAAACAAACGTGGGCTTTGCTTGTTGCATTGTCAAAAACTAAATCCCAAACACAACAAACAAACCCATTTGGTGAATGTCTCCTCTCCACAACTTTATTATGCATGTGCATGTGCGTGTTGCAATGGGGGTAGGGTCATTGGTAGACCATTTTGCATCGTTGTTGGTGTCACTTTGCAAATGATCGCACTAAGTGTCAGCATTGTCATTGTCACCATTGACATTCCAGAGGGGGAGCTACGACAGGACATTGACGTATCGAGTTAAATCATAAGGCGGTAAGAATGTTATTCATGGTTCACGTACATATATATATATATGGTCAATGCAAGCATAATGAAGCCATGTCGTCGTATTTGGGTTCTGAAAAGATGAGGTGCACACATGCATGGTGTGTGTTGCCATTTGTGGTTGGGCTTTGTAGCCGTGGTACATACGGAAAGGAAGCTTGCGAGCGAATCTTCGTCTCTCTAGCTTCTAGATGGGTCTCTGAAGCAACCATGTAAGTCGATACGGGGGCGTCCAGGGCCCATGTGCCAGACATGGCCCCGCCCATCTCTTTGTACTATGGAGAGAGAGAGAGAGAGAGAGAGAGAGAGAGAGATGCTATGGGTTTGACAATGCTTGGGTGTGTGTGTGGGTGATGATGATGTGTAAGGAGAGAGGGCTTCTTCTTTAAAAGGTTTGGAAATGGTCAACGAAGATATAAAACAAATAGTAAGCAAATCCATGAACCCTTTCATAAAATCACTCAGAAAAAAGAAGAAGCCATTTTTATTTATTAATGCCGAAGAAAGGAAAACATTTAAATCAGAATAATAATAATTATAAATTATAATCATAATAAAAATAACAATAATTATAATAATAAAGAAATAATGCTAATCTGTAATAATAACAATAAAAATAACAATAACGAGAATAATAATAGTAATAATGATAATATATAATAGTAATAGTAGTATATAGTAGTAGTAGTAGTAGTAATAATAATAATAATAGCTATTATTGTTTTCGAAAAATACAAATAAAAGAAAATTGCTTCTCCTGCTTCGTCGTCGTCTTCTGCTTCTTCTTCTTCTCCTTCTTCAGCTGCTGCTATTTGGCCTTTCGTCCATCGATCGATCGAATGTGCCATGGCTTCTCCTCCTTCCACGCCTTCACGATCTTCTTCTGGCAAGAAACTTGAGAGAAGATATGCGAAGAAAATCGCAGACTACGATTCCTTTCCATCTCGTCCTCCTCCGCCTTCTTCTTCTCTACCATCGATAGGAGACTCTCCAACAAGCTTCCGCGTCTCTGGTCTTCATTCTGGTGAGTTTCAGATGATCTGTGAGCAGATTGGTATATCTGGTGGACCGGATGCTTTCGCCATATCCGTCGCTGCTTGGGAGTCAGGAAAGCTTCATAATTCAGACCGAAATCTATTCACTCGCATCTCTGGTGGAGGAGATGGAAACCCTGCCTCTGGCTCTCATCTCAAAAGTAGAGCTGGAAGACTCAGAGAATCCGGAGGAAGGTTATATGAAGCTGATTCTACTTCCTATTTGGATAATAGAACTGGTGATTTAGATCGAAGTCCTACCTCAAGGATGCACAAAAATCTGAACAATCCGAGAAGGTAGTTCTTTTACGCTCTCTCTTTCTCTCGCAATGAGTTAATATTGCGAAATAATCACGAAATTCTATAACAAAATCGTGAACAATCAGACTAACTATGTCTTCTAGGCTGTCTTTTTCTCTCTTACCGAGTTACTATTGTGGAGTAATCGTGGATTTCCGTAAGAAAACCGTGAACAATCAGACCAATTATGTCTTTTAGATTCTCTCACAGAAATAAAGTCGTGAAATAATCATGGAACCCTGAACAATCAGCCTAGGCATGTGTTTTAGATTCTCTCACGTTGTGAAGGAATCTTAGAATTCTTGGACAATCAGACTAGATATGCTTCTAGATTTGCTCGTGGAAATATTGTCGTGAATTAAACATATAATTCTCTATGAAAATCTTGAACATTGGGTGTGTCTTTTAGATTCTCTCAGTGAAATATTGTTGTAAAATAAGCATAATGGTTTCTATATGAGATATTTCTTTTAGACCTTGTCATTCGTCAATCAATAGAAGATTATGCGAAAATAACGAGATCTCACAGGATTTTAGCCATATTTTTCATATTTCCTGATCAAAGCGGTCAACAATCAGACTTTGTATATCTTTTACATCCTCTCACTGGAAATGATATTATCAATTACATTGAAATGTTCACGTACTTCTGCATCAAAACTCTGAATGATCCGCCGATGGATGCATTTCAGACCTTGTGATGCAGGAAATAATGGGAAATTATGAGGAAGTTTCATGAATTGATAGTACTTAGAAGAAAAATTAATGTATTCTCCAGATTAACACTTGGAATAATCAGACAAGGTAGGAATTTTAGAGCCTCTCACTTAGATTATATGCCACTGAAATATCTGGTTAGTAAAACTCTTTCCGAAAATCTTCTCTACTAACCAGCTTTGTTTCATGGATAAAACAGGAAAACAAACTTTGTGAAAATATCATAATCTTATAGAAAAAAATCATTTTCCTGTCACTGAGATGGCATTTCTAATTATCAGTTCATTAATTAAATCTCTTGAAGTGCTACGCCAGCATCTGAGAAAGTCTTCTTCACTAGTGGCAGCATTTTGTCTTCATCCATGAGAGAGTAGGAAATTATGACAAAATAACACGTTGTATAGGAATTTAGGAGAAATTTTATGCAGTTGACCATCAAAACTGCAAACAATTAGACAATTGATCGATTTTAGATCCTGTGACTGAAAGTCTGTTCATAAGTATCATTTCCTCAAGTTCCACAGCAAAAAACAATATTTTCTAATCAGCTGAATTTAGGAACTTGATGATTTCAGGGGGAAAGTTATATATCGTGGTCAAAATGCAAGTTCCCTTTCCAATAGGAAATTATAAGAAAATACCACAAATTTATGGGAATTGTTCGAGGCTCTCTTACTATAGTCAAAATATTATTTGGTTCATTAACTTGTCTCATTACATTGGGAGTACAATAGACCAGTTTTTTTCTCTAGTCTCGAACTGACACTGTGAGCTCTTATTACAACTTATTTGTGGTTCTTGTAGGAATTCAAAAGAAGCAGATATATTTGGCTTTCATTCCTCATCAGTAGCCAAGCAGCCATCAGGGGAGCTTGACTGGATAACCAATGGAAGCAAGCATATTAATCTCATAGAGTGTGATACAGAAAGAGATGAGGTCAATGATCCCAGTGTAGGCATCCATGTAATAAAAAAACAGGACAAAAGAGTTGATATGAAAAGGTATAGCGGATTTTACAAGCCGAATCTTTTTTCAAACTTTTATTTATGATGCACATTTTTATATCTAGAGATCACATATATTTATTGGCGTATGTGTTGGACTTTGTAGGGTTTCTAAGAATTTGAATGGGAGTAGTCAGATAATGCCAGGGCCCTTACATCCTCCACCTTTGATGCGTGAGAAAAAACCTTTGTCTATGATGTCAACGCTTGAACTTCTCGAGAGCTTTGGACCAGATAAGCATACCGATTATGGTTTTAACTCTTCTGATATTTATAGTGATGATGAATCAACTGAAGGCGATTCTGAAGACGACGAAGACAAAATTTTGCTTGAGGAAAATAAAAAAAGAGTTTCTGAAATAGAAGTAATAAAGCACCAAGACGTTTTTGTAAATAACCAACACAAGCCGAGAGTTTCTGAAATAGAGGTAATAAAACACCCAGAACATCTTGTCAAAAACCAACCCACGCCAACATTAAAGGTGCTTAGCAGGAAGGAATCTGCTATGCTAGTTAGCAGAAGTGATATAATTATCCATTCATGGAGAAAACTGGATGTGTTAGGTAGGGGATCCTTCGGAACAGTATATGAGGGGTTGTCTGAGTACGTATTTTTCAAAACTATGCACCACTTGTGTGGCTAAATTCTGTGATTTACTTTGCTTATGGAACAGTAGACGTCAATCCAGACTTTTATGTACAGTTTCATCTGTCATCTGTCTACCGAAATTGTGAACTGTGAAATAAAAACACCACCATTACATTCATTCTGCATAAAATTGTGTTGCTTGTTGAACCTTGGTAGGGGGCAGAGAGATGGATGCAATTATGATCTAGAACGTTCTTACATAATGTATTGTATCATTCTCACAAGAATTTGGGATGAATATTGAGAGAGGTTAACTGCTACCATCGAGGACCATCTCCTTAATCAAGAGAAGAAGAACGCAAAACCAATATACTTGGGCTGATATTATTTTTGGTGTCTTTTTCGTTTCACAGTTCACTTTTCAGTAAAGTCAGTATACATATGACAAATGAAATAGTACAGAAAGTCAGAATTCACGTCTAGAGTGCAAGTTTTAGGCAACCACTCAGAGAAGGAAATTTAATTATATGTCATCATACATTCCAAGGCTTCCACAAAATTGATATAGAAGAGATTCCTTTAATGAGATAGAAGAGTGCTCAAAGTGTGTTATAATATTTTACTTTCATACCGTGGCATGCCTAATCTCTAGTCCATTTTGTCAGGGAGGGAATATATTTTGCAGTGAAAGAAGTTTGTCTGTCACTAAGTGATACCAAGACTCAACAATGTGTTGAACAGCTTGGACAGGTACTTGAACATTTCAAACTTCTGAGTTTTTGGATCTTTCTTTAAACAAAGTTCAACTTACTTAATAATCGCTGCTTATTCTTTGATTGCTCTTCATGGACGAGAATTTGTTTTCGGTTGTGACTACTTTTTGGGCCACATTGGCTATCTTGGCCTTCCAGAGATATCAATACATATTTCGTTCTTTGGCCACGTTTTTTTGTGCCCTCTGTTAGTCTCTTATGCTCCACACCAATCTCCTCTATGAAATGTCGTAGTCCGCTGACAAAGTCTCTGAAAAATACACTGAAATTTTACATTATTTACTTGGTTCGAAACCTCTTTGTAAGGTGAAAGCACCGATCTCCACCAGCATGCTTTCAAATTGGTTAATGTTCCTCTATAAGGTAGAAAAAGATGATATGTTACAACCATTAGAATTGCAGCCATTTCTGCTTATTTGGAGAAGCAACATAATTCAGATAGCCAAAAGACTAGAGATTTATATAACCAGAAGACTATCAAATTGATTAATGTCCATCTATAAAGTGGACAAAGACGATATGTTACAACCTCAACAATTTATAAAAACAAATTATACTATGGATAAAACTATTGATATTTTAAGATATTACTCAATTTGTTCAATTCTCAAAAATATAGCCATGCATGTGTGCATTTCTATAGATATTTTATGCATGCACACATGAAGAAAGGTACCAAATAGATATCGTACAATGAACGGAATCCTCCTTTGGTTAATGTAATGATCAATTATGTTTTATGTAACGGCAAAAAACTATGGCATATGGCATTTTTGTTTTGTTTTCTGAAATGAGGGTTATCTCATTTTTACGCTTTTAATATAAAGTTTCTGTTTGCAGGAGATCAAATTCTTAAGCAAATTTCGACATGATAATATTGTCCGATATCTTGGTAGTGAAAAGGTAAGTGTCACTTAAAGTCTCTTTGTTATTGTTATGCAGTTACAAAATATCTTCTGATTCCTTTTACCTGATTGTAAAAATCAAAATTGTAGGGGCTTGCATTCCTTTCCTGTGTTGTCCTTTGATATTTTCTGACTTACAGGTTTACATCTGTTGCTACTTACAACTTCTTTATCTGGATGGTTGTTTTACAGGATTCTGATAAGCTGTATATTTTCCTTGAACTTGCTACAAAAGGTTCACTTGCTTCTCTTATTCGGAAGTACAAATTATATGATCCACAAATACGACTGTACACTCGACAGATTTTGAATGGATTGAAGTATTTGCATGACCAAAGAATAGTGCACAGGTGATGGTCATTATAGTAGAATTTTGTATTTGTCGAGATAAGAATCACTGTTTGTAAGTGACCTGGTTGACTTTTAGATTAATGTGTCCACTTTTGGAAATTTTATTTTCAGAGATATCAAGTGTGCTAATATATTGGTCGATATCGATGGAAAAGTTAAAGTTGCAGATTTTGGACTGGCTAGACAGGTTGATTTATTTGATGGAAATTGTAGATGTTAAAATACAATTTGACATTTGTTTGTTCACGTATGTGTGCATTTGTTATATGATGTATTTGAAATGTTTACACAGGTGACAAGATTAAATGAGCTTAAATCTTGCAAAGGGAGTGCTTTCTGGATGGCTCCAGAAGTGAGTGGCATCCTCTAGACAATTTTTTTTAAACTGTGCCTTGCTTTAGTGCAAAGTGATATCAAGATATTTTCTTCGTCAAGTTAACAGCCATCTACCAAATGTTTAGAAGTGTATCATCTCTCCTTAATAATCTAGGTTTATTGGCTTTGTAGTGGAATATGGTGTATACGCTAGCAATAGGAAATGCTTGAAAACTATGGATATGGATAAATGAAATGAGTGTGCATTCTGTTAGTTCTCCCACATTGTTTCTAGTTTTCTAGACACACACACACATAATGTTCAATGTGGTACCTCAAATAACAGTATATGACTTGATTCTCAAATAACAGGTAATTGACCCAAGAAAAACATATAGCTTTCCAGCAGATATTTGGAGTCTAGGGTGTACAGTTCTTGAGATGGAGACATGCCGCCCTCCATTTGGTGATCTTGAATGGGTATGTGTCACTCCATTTATGCAATCTTTGTTCTTTCAAATGCATCCTGAAATTGTGTTACGAATTTATGGTACAGCATCGAGCGTTGTGGAAACTTGCCCATGGAGAATTACCTCCTATCCCTGACGATCTTCCTGAAGATGCCAAGGATTTTATTAGAAGCTGCTTGCAAGTAGATCCTTTAAAAAGACCAGTGGCTGATCAACTATTGCAACATCCTTTCATACGGAATGTTAAATTTACACCCAGGAGTTCCGTTTCATGAAAATGCTTGCCAGGTATGGATTACATGCAACCTTAAATGGGAGAAAGAAGATTTAAAGGAGAAGGTTTTGTCACCATGTGAAGCTAAAGGAAATGAATGGAGAAGCAATGGAACAACCAAAGCTTGACTAAGAGAAGTTTGGCTTGAGTGATTGGATGTTTTAATCATTTCTAGTACCTGGTGATGCTACAAATATTTTGCACCTGTTAATAGGATTTTAACACATCTCCGAAAGAGCATCAGATTTGGTGAGAAGATAGATTTGAGACTTTAAAAGCTTGTCCAAATCGAAGATGATTGATCCCAAATACTCAATAAATGAAGCAACACACATGCAAGATGGTTGATCCAATACTAGAAACACCACAGTTTTAAGGGAGCATGGAAAAATGGTCACCTATTGTTATCTTTTGTATCGATCCCAAAGATTCTTGGACAACTAAAAGGTGGCATTTTCTATAACTAGATTATTATACAGTATGCATGCACTAGGAGATGGGTTTATTTTTGTCCTGTAATTTATGTACACAGCGACACATTTTGCATGCAACACATTCTTTCTTCTTTTCTCACTTCAGATGAAGGGGTAGAAAAAACATAATTTAACTCATTACTTGATTGATTATAATTGTACATTTTATTGTAACATATACTCTTTTTGTAAACAAGATGGGATCGAATATACATTCTAGCATTCCATGTTATTCCTAGTTGGATGGTTTGCTCAAGAATGTAACATATGAACATTGTGTCATTATTTGTGCAAATGTAAAATTATGTGTGCACTCGGCACGTGCTCAACGCTTTGTAAAATGGTATAAAATTCTTGTAAACAAAACAAGAAAGGTAGATAAAAGAGTGTTATAAGGTGTTAGTAAAGATGTGCACAAATAATGGACTCATTCCCTTATGACTAAGCACATAGTTGTTGGACTTGACGCAAAGATTGCCAATTTCTAAGCATGTCTTGTTGTCGAATAATTCCTTCTTATAGGTATGCCTTAAATTATTGGAGCTGATGATTCTTCTCTAGGCATATATTTTGTATTAGGATACATAAGGTAAACATTCAGCACAAGTCTTCATTAGACAAGAAGCAAAAACATAACAAATCATTAGCCTTGCTAAATTTGAATAAGATGGCATTAGCAAACATAAACTAAGAAAAATGTTTACTAGCATCATAGTTGTTTCAGCAAAACTCTTGGATATATCATATACCCATGTTGGCAAAAGTGAGGATTTGTGTAGTTTGACTACATCTAAAGATTGAAGATAATATATTTGGTACAAAGACTAGTGGTTATTTCCTCAAAAGTAGTTTGGTAAGCTAGGGTGGAAGAGCTTTACTCTTCGCTACATTGATGAATTCACAGAATGCCCACATATTTTAGGATTCGATTACTAGCATTTTTTAAACATGAAAATTTCCTTATATCTCTCATTGAGTTCATTTTCGAATTTTATGTCATTTTGTTTAATTTTCATATACACCTTAATGTTTTTGTAAGGTGCTTACATTAAATGTTACAAATTACAATATTTTATATAAGGGCAAGGCATAATATCTTTTGTACAAAGATTTGGACTTCTTGTTATGGGCTGAAATGATATAATGTAATGTATGCAACTACTTCATTTAGAAAATGTGACCCTCCGATCACTCACTAATTCTAGGGAGCATCCAAAACGAATGACCATTCTTTCCTATAGAAACAAAGTTTTAGCTCTAGGTTGCTTTTTATGTATGTCGTGGCGTAAGCCTACTTCATCGAATAATTAGTGGTGGTGATTATGTAGCATTTTCAGTTTGAAGTTGGTTTAATTGTGCCCACTATTCTCGAATGGTTGATTGCTTTCAAGTGGTGGAGGTTATAAATCTGTCTTAAGGGGGTATTGATCACATCAACACTTGTCACAACATTTGGCATACTCATGGGTGGCCTTAAAGAGTGCAACCACCATACTAACACTAAGATGTCTATTGGCACTCTAGTAGTGTGCTAGTTCAATCATTGCTATTACATCGCAATGAAGTTCGTACCGTCGTAGGATATCCCCATATGTCTTTTTATAGAGCTCCCCTCAAATCATCGTGAAAAGCTCACACATGTTTAGCACTGAGCACACTACTTCCATACTGAGTTGTTGTAAAGAGGGAAACGCTTCTAGCAGAACCTGAATATTTAAAGCAAACATTAAAGTGACAAATATATATATGGTGGGAATACACCCGATTTTATGCTTACCAGAATAGATGTCCTTGCACATTTACTATTAGTCCAAAAGTTTTTTTGCGTGTACCTACTGACTCTAGGCTATTGTCTACGGGCGAGCGTGGTAAGTTAGCCCCACGATATTGTGGCCCCTTTGAAATCCTTAAGTGAGTTGGATCATATGCTTATCACCTTGCCTTACCCCACAACGTTGGTATTCATAAAAACACAAGGTGCGCCAAACAAGTCATGTGTCAAGGTCCATACGAACATGAAAGAGAGAGAGAGAGAGAGAGAGAGAGAGAGAGAGACGTCATCTTGGATATCCAATTGGGGTGGAAGTTTCTCATGTGAAACTTATTAAGTGGGTATCCAAAAGGTTGGAGGATAAGTTTATGTATTGGAGGTCTCAATTTTGGCCTTTTCATGTACGACTTAAGGTGGTCCAATCGATTATGGTCTCTATGGTATCTTATTATCTTCCTTTGCTCCCATGGTCAAAGAAAGCTCTTGAAATGTTGTCACGCTCGATGTGAATGTTGTTATGGAAAAGAAAAGGGAAAAGTGCCTTGTCATGGTTGGCATGGGATCATGTTTATACTCCGAAGCGTCTTGGTGGGGCATCAATATTGAATCTATATGAGCATATGGTGGCTTGTCGATTTACTTTCATTCGATTCATGTTTGAAGGTGTACAACCTTGGACAGAAATGGTGGCATACTTTATAGAGAAGAACGGAATAAAGCTTGGAAACATGAAGGTTGAAGCGAATTGGTAGAATGTAATTAATTCTAACAGGGATGTCAAATGTACAAGGTCTATGATAGTTAATCATTTGTTGACATCTTGGCAAAGTATGTTGGATTTTGTGGAATGGCATCCCCCACAAGAAAGGGGGTGTGCCAATTCATTACAAATGGAGGTTTTGGCAACATCAAGGTTGTTGAGGTGGGAAGGTAAACAAATTCTTAACCTTCAATTTAATTGGATGGCTAGATTGGGTTTGGTAAGAGTTAAGGATGCTATGTTGGTTTCACAAAGAAGATTAATGGCTTTTCGAACAATAAGATCAACATTTCGTATTCCAAAAGGTTATAACTTTATTTGGGATAAGTTGCAACAAATACTATCTTCGCATGAGCCAATTCCTGATTTAGATGGGCGATCTCAAGAGCTTGATTGGAGGTTTGTTGGAAATAAGAGATTGACTATGATCTCAACGAATGTTGCTTATCACAAGTTGATTGACAAACATAAATGGTTGGAAGAAAGGGTTATAAAGATATGGGGTTTTCATAAGCCCATTACTTGGTGGTTTCATGTGATCAAGGCAGGTTGGTGTTCTCGATTGATGCTACGAGCCAAGGTATTTATTTGGAGAGTTATGGTTAGAGCTTTACCATTAGGGGATGCATTTAAAAGAAGAAACATTACTAAAGGATTGTGTTTCTTTTGTTCGGTGGAATTGGAACATAGTAGGCATCGATTTATTTCATGCCCGATGGCAAGGATGGTTTGGAGGTGTATCAGTTTAGTGTGGATGTCTCTAACAGGAGTAAGTCTATCTTCCTTCAGTTGGGTTTTTCACATATAGAGAACAATGAACAGATGCCTCATTTTCAAATTATTTTTGAGTTCTTGAGGTATTGGGGGCTATGGTTCAATTGGAATATGCGGAATGCCTTCATTTTTTATTCACAAGTTGGGGTGAGAAAATATGTTCTTAAGTTAAAAGGACTTCTTTTGTGGCAATTGACAGTGCTAGAGAAGTCACAAAATCTCAACCAAGAAGAGAGAGAACTCTGCAAGGTCACATATCATCATATTCGCCATTTGAATTGGTGTGTAGGGTGGCATTGAGTTTGGTGTCGTAGTTTTCTTTAGATCCCTAGATAGAAGGGGTTCTATAGTTTGTTGTAAGTTAGTCATGGTGGTGTTTTTTCTTTCGTAATGAAAGCCATTATTTACGAAAAAGAGAGAGAGAGAGAGAGAGAGAGAGAGAGAGAGCCCAGATGGATGTAACTCAATTGGTAAGCTGCCCAATAGAGACCAAGAGGTCATGGGTTCTATGTATGAAGTAATAGAGATATGAGAAAATTGGGTTTCACACCCAAGATGTAGAGTTTGTAGGCTAATTACGATAAAAAAAAAGGATAGAGAAGAAGAAGAAGAAGAAGTCTTTCCCTTTCGTTGTTGTGGAAGAATGATGGACCACTTTCCTTTCTATGAGTCGATTGCTACTCTTCCTATATCTTTAGCCCTCTTGCAAGCACTACATTAATGCCATATACCTTCCACAAATGTGTGTCCATCTCCATTTTCTTCCCAAACTGCTATTGAGTTTTGCCAGCATGACTCAGACACTATACATGTCCAAGATTTGATCCCCATTGAATCTCAGTCACACTTGAAGTGCAAGAGTGGGTCGCGTAAATATAGTTGAAGTGTTAATGACATATGCATGCATTAGAATAAACCAATATATACATGACTATAGTTGGAATACAAGGATGTACATCAACTCAACTTTTGGAGGAGCATCAACATCTGATGGTTCATGTTCCAGTATGGGGTCCGCAACATCATTAGTCTCTACCTTTGGAACCTCTAATGCATGTTGTTTTCAGCCTCCAACTTGGTAAAAACGTTGCTTTTGGTACCCCTTCTTGCAAAAACCTTGCAACCAAAACCAAAGTTAGCACACATGCATCACTATTATAGTCTCGTATACATTGTTGAAAAATGAATCATGTCATACCTCCCTTCATTGGGTTTGCTTTCACCCCAATTAGAATCGCACTCTAGGAACTCGTTGGACTTGGCAACCATCTATGAAAGCAAGGCAGAAATCCAAATTTTATTCAAACCAATGACCTTGGCATGAACATCAATACCAGGTGTCAACAATCATCCAATGCATGTATGGTTTGCATGCCTTCACAAGAATCTAAATCCTAAAACTAGATTTCAACAACATTTTACCCAACCCAACATTTTCCTTTCATTCACCAACATGCAAGATTTCAAAGTCATCCAATAAGGGCATGGTCTACATGCATCTCGAAGAATCTAAACGCTAATACCATTTTATCCATCCACATCATACCCACATTTTATCCATTTTGAAGAACATTTTTACCATCCATTTCCAAACACTCAAAACTTTCACAAAAGCATTCGAAATTATCTAACAAAAGTAGAAACCAATAAATACATACCCGGCAACTGAAGGGGTGGCAATGTAGATCTGGATGTAGGTGGTTGGCAGGTGTTGGTGGTGAATGGCTTCATCCCTCCTAAAACCCTGGCCATCGTTTCAAAAACGTGAGAATAATGACAGACATCAAGGTTTTAGTTGAATGTAAGTATAGGTTGGGCTATTGCAACTAGTCGGGCTCCTTTGACTCAGGGCTCCCCCATGTGTCAGGTTATTGCCTCGAGTCGGGCTACTACAATGAGAGAGTCGGGCTACGGAAAGGAATCGGGTAATTGGAGAGTTGAGCTGGGCAACTCTGATTTGAATGGTTGGGCTACTCGAGCTACCAAAAATTTAGATTTTATGATGGCGCACATCTTTTGAGATAAAGATCTCGACTCTGTAGATCGCGCGTGCCCTCGAAAATTTGCCCTTTGCATCAACCGTGGCCACGATTCCCTCGCTAGACCTCATTATGATATGGTAGAAAATAGACATGTCGCATACATTCATTCATACATACATACATACGCACACACAAACACATACATACATACGTGAGTACATACATACATATGTAAATACATACATACATACATACATACATACGCACACACAAACACATACATACATACGTGAGTACATACATACATATGTAAATACATACATGATACATACATACATACGCACACACAAACACATACATACATATGTAAATAGACATGTCGCATACATACATACATACACACACCTACATACATACATACATACATACATACATACATACATACATACACACAAACACATACATACATATGTAAATACATACATGATACATACATGTCATACATGGCATACATACATACATATCATATACATACATCATACATGCATATACATACATACATCTAAATTCTTCTACTCACCATCTCCTGATTCCTTCATAAAATGTCCCTTCGACACCTTCCTATGCTTCCACGATAGATCCACCATGGCTGCTACCTTCTGCTTCTCTCCTTTAATCTCTTCCTCTTCTTCTTCTTCTTCTTCTTCTTCTTCTCCTCCTCCTTCGATCGTTGCATCTGCTCCTCATCGCCATAATCCGCGCGTACGATCCCTTTGGAGTTCTTCCTTCTCTCGACCCCTTCCTGGTCTGCGACAATCACCCCTCCCTTCGTCTTCCCTTTGTTTCAAGGATTCGTCTTATTCCTCTTCTTCTTCGTCTCCGTCTTTTGTTGTTCGAGCGGTATGTTTCGATTCCATCACTTTCCTACTATTTCATGCATGGAATCGGAAACCCCTGAGGATTAGTACGAAGGAAAGAGAAATGTCGGAGAATCAGATGAAGACAATAGATGCAGGAGAATAGAAGAACAATGAAGGTCTATAGTGTGTGTGTGTGTGTGTGTGCGCGCGCGCGCGCGTTTTTTATCGGCTCAGAAATATGCTAAAAATTCCTTCCGATTTCTTTGCACTGATTAAAAAACTGATTCGTATGCTTTTTTCTACATAAAAGTGTAGAGTTTTTCGTGAATTTTGTATGCGTGAAGAAGTGTGTTCTGTTCGATCGAGAAACGTTTTCCAGTTTTTCATGACGCCTTGTTTCATAGCTTCTTAATCCCTTACACATAGATGAATGAGTTGAGTTCCCTTTCCTCACAATGTTCAACCACCAACTGTACAATTCAAACATGGAAAATTCTCTAGATTTGTCAAACTGGATATCCACTGATTAGAATAACCTGGTTGTGGTATTATATTACCAAGCATGCATGTTATTAATAAAAACATTGTCCACCGTCTTCAAATTGTTCTTTGTTAATGGATATTATTTCTGGCTTATTCTCTTTAATAGAAGTTTGCTCCCTAAATATGGCAGGGAGAGTTTCCTTTGGTTGGCAATGTAGCTCCAGATTTTCAAGCGGAGGCTGTTTTTGACCAAGAATTTATCAATGTAAGTATGCTTTATCAATTCATTTTGACAGGACAACTGTTAATTCTTTTAAGGCAAATGCATAAAAGTAGGGTTCGGCTGCATAAATCATAAGTAATTAGCTTCATTCAATGTTAAAACGACACATGAACCCCCGAGCACTATTCTAACATTTTGTTTATTTTTCGTCAAATTTGTTTCCTTTACCTTCAGATTAAGCTTTCAGATTATAGAGGGAAGAAGTATGTGGTGCTATTCTTTTACCCTTTGGATTTCACTTTCGTGTGCCCCACTGGTATGATATTCCCTTATAAGGATGCACCTCAGAGATCAATCTGTAAGCCATAATTCTAAATTATATTTCCATATCATGCATGTGACAGAGATTACCGCTTTTAGCGATCGATATGCAGAATTTGAGGACTTGGATACTGAAGTTATCGGTATTTCCATTGATAGCGTGGTATGCACCAGTAATGTATGCTCCATTTAGTGAGAGTGTGGTATGTGTATGGACCTACAATTTAGCCTCAGTTTAATGTGTTTAGAACTCATAATTTAACTTCAATTCAGTGTGATATTGTGCTATGTAAGAGAGAACAAATAATTTTGCATTAACTCATTGATTCATTGATGTAATTTCTTGTATTGTGCGTTGGGAATAGTTCTCACACCTTGCATGGATTCAAACCGATAGGAAGTCTGGTGGATTGGGTGATCTCAAATATCCTCTTGTAGCTGATTTAACCAAGAGTATCTCAAAGTCTTACAACGTTCTAATCCCGGGACAGGTAAAAGCAAGAAAGGCAATGGAATCATATTTTTTTTCTTGCCATTTGCTCTGATTGCTGATAGTAAATTTTGGTTACTTCATTTTATTATGGAACGTTCTAATCCTGGGACAGGTAAAAGCAAGAAAGGCAATGGAATCAAAAAAAATTTCTTGCCATTTGCTCTGATTGCTGATAGTAAATTTTGGTTACTTCATTTTATTAGGGAACGTTTTAATCCTGGGACAGGTAAAAGCAAGAAAGGCAATGGAATCATATTTTTTTTCTTGCCATTTGCTCTGATTGCTGATAGTAAATTTTGGTTACTTCATTTTATTATGGATCATAATATGATAATCTAATCTTTTCTAGGGTGTTGCTCTTCGAGGCCTCTTTATCCTCGACAAGGAGGGCGTCATTCAACATGCAACTATTAACAACCTTGCAATTGGTCGTAGTGTAGAAGAAACTTTAAGAACCCTACAGGTAAATAAATTTTATTTTTCCTCACTTCAAACATTTCCCTAAGACTTCTGAAATGACTGGTTGTACTACTTTTATTTCGCATACTTCCAAGTATGTCCTTAGTCATCTGGATGTGTGGTTGCATTGTCTGAGCTAGTGTGAGAGGCCCACAATTCACATGCCAGAGATCCAAGTACTTAATGCACAGCACATTTTCCTACATTGATTGGAGGTACCCCTCCAACTAAGGGTGTGTTTAAAATCCTCCAATGGGTATGTTTGGATACTTGAGGCCCAATCTCCTACTATGAATCTCACATATGACGGGCACTAAGTTAATGAAATTGTTCTCATGCCTGAGGTATAATCGCTTTTTAAGGGCCTTCATAATATGCAGTACACCCATTCTGATGTAGAAGGAGTCTGTGCATAACAATCGGCCTTGTTTAAGGTTATGTTGCTGTTGAGAATTGTTTTTTGACTGTGGGCTGTTTTTATGAATAATCATGCAGGCAGTGCAATATGTGCAAGACAATCCTGATGAAGTTTGCCCTGCCGGATGGAAGCCTGGTGAGAAAACAATGAAGCCAGACACTAAGTTGAGCAAAGAATACTTTGCAGCTATCTGAGAAGCAAGGAATTTTAATCCCCAATGACCAATGACAAGGCCTTCACCAAACTCCCTAATAAAAGATCTAGTAAAAGATATCCAGATACTAAGTTGAGCAAAGCGTACTTTGTAGCTATCTGAGGAGCAAGGAAATTTAATCCCCAATGACAAGGCTTCACCAAACTCCATAATAAAAGCCCTTGTAAAAGCTACCCAGTTTCGAGGTCCCAACAGAGATGCACATAAGCGTGGCATGAAACAGAGCCGACTTTAACTTCCAAATCTTTTCATGATTTGCCTTCATGGGCAAAATCTGGTTTGTAAAACCTTTGGAAAGAAACTTAATGCTGTAAATTCTAGCAGAATAAAAAGAGATCCTTGTTGAAGATCTTGTTTTGTGTCCTAATTAAGAGATTACATTAAGATAGATTGATAGAGTTCCCGCACATGAGTATTTTCTGTGAATCTTAACAAGGATCTTATAACATGGTAACAAGTCTTTGCATTCCATCTGCGGATGGCCAATTATGTGGATCTTGTTGTCTATACTTATTTAACTGAACTAGTATAATGTAAAATGTCTTCAAATAAGTTGAACGATGATATCATTGAGTTCTAACTAGATGAAATGGCCTTCCTATAATCCATTGGCAAAGCTATTACTTGCCGTATAAATATAGCCTTTTTTATTTAGAGATTTAACCCAGACACATTCAACGATTTGTTATTAGCTAGCACAAAATGTCATCTTACCTTACAAATGAAAGATTCTGCTGCGTACTAATATCTATAATTGAGAAACCCCCTCCCCATTGTTAAGGTTATATCCTAGTCTCTGTGTGTACGGCGTCATTTTCTCTTTGATTCTATATCACATGCTCCACCATCTCTATGTGCTCAAAAACCCATTAAATGTCTTCAATTCATATGCACTCAAATCATACCAAATAGACAACTTAAGCATCATAAGGACACGAATGCAAAATTGGTAATGCAACTAACTTCAATATTCATTTTCCTCATGGTTCTATTACAAGTAAATTAGTGTTCAAAGCTCATGTTAATGCTAAATCTAGGGAATATGATCCAACAAAAGAATCCAACCAAGGCTCCTTGATGGTCGTTTTCTTTTTATTTCTTAAATTGATCATTAATGAGAAGCCCATGGCTTTATCTGTGTTCATTTGAAGGTAATGCCTAGTTTTCAAGGAGGGCCCGAGGAGACGTTAAACTGTTAAAATTAATACTCAAAGACATCATGACCAAATATGTATATATTGCAATGTCTATCAAAGAAACGATTGTGTGCATTGCTAGATATCCTTGTAGAATCTAAAGAGGAATCTCACCATGACATGTGTCATGATTAAAGATATACATGTTAAAAAGTAATGACTACAAGCAACTATATGTGGATGTCCTGGATTCTTGTAAAATCTAAAGAGGAACCTAAAAGACCATAGGCAATCAATAATAAAACTCTCCCAAGTCCTAAATAAGGAAAGCTTCTATCCTAAAAATAATACAAATTTCAGAATAATATAATCACCATTAAGAAATAGCAGTACTTGTACAAAATGAAACGTCAATTATTAGTATGCAGGATAGTTGAATGTCATAATAGATTGGATAAATATAGATAGCAAGACAATTCACCACTGGAGTTTAATCGTTAACTGAATCTGTTGTGTAGTTTAGTTTTACTCTCGAGCATTTAAAGGCTATGGTTAGCAAAACATAAAATCTCTCTCCTTGTTTCTCTTTTTTAGTAATAACCTGTTATAGACTCCTCTATTCCTTAAAAAAGAAAAGAAAATGGTAGTGATAGGTCTCGTGAGAGATTGAGAGAAGTCAAAGAGTAACAACTTGACATTCACAAGTTGTTCCTCATTGTTTAAACCCATTAAAAGGAAGAAAAAAACAATGAGCTAAAAAGTGATGAGAAAAATGCTGTAATCCATTATAAGGAAGTGCTATTAATAATGAAAAACAACTTGGAAATAAACAATTGAATGGAAGCATATATGCAATTGATTTCTCTTTCTCGTGGATTTATTATGAATATACTAAGGAGGACTTTGTCTACCTTAGAACATTTTATTCAACCTGCAAGATGTTCATGAACATAGACCGAATACAAATTAGTAGACCAGCAATGGATTTCAGCTGTGTTGTATCGTTACTCTGCAATAAACAATCTCTCTTTTGAATATCTCTAGTGCATGAATTAGGAAGCTTATGGTGAAGTCGGACCCACAATGCAACAAACTTTATATAAATGTTACAATAACTTTGTGAGGCAAACGGGTGGCGCAATTTCACGTACTAGTTCCAGCATTTACTAGCTCTGATTTCAGCCTGCACGATCTGAGATGAACCATATTTTCATCATGGGCTTCTTCAAACATCATCTTGCTACTAAAAAATTTCCTAGACGTTTTCCCATCTTATTCCACGGGAACTAACTAAAATTAACTGTATTTTCATCATGGTCTTCTTAAAACGTCATCACAACACTTCTCAAAGACCAAACGTGTGATGCTTTCATCAATCTTCTACTAATCATGGCTGCTAAAATCGTCCCTGCCTGTCCACTGATTTGTTCTGATTCCACATCTTATCATCATGGCTTCCTCAAACCATTATCTTGGCCCTAAACTTTCCTGGTTTCATCTTTACAAACTGATATCGCCTATATTTTCATCATGGTTTTCACAAACCATTATCATGTCACTAAACTTTTCTCCTCCTACAATTGCTAACTGAAATCAACTAACTCAATTTTAATTCATCATGAACTTCTTAAATCTTCATTTTGCTTGTTTAACCGTTCTAGAAGACTAGATGCCTTCCGTCTTGCCCTCGCAGTTCCAGAATGAACAAGCTCAATGAGAGGGCCTTCTACTCCAAGCTCTTGAGCTTCCATTAAATGACTTATATCACTAGAACTCAATGCTAAAAGAACTGAGGCAGCATTCTCCTTATTGCGTGATGAGCCATTCTTTATTATATCCACTAATACTGGCACTGCTGAAGCATTGCCAATAGCAACTCTTCCTTCTTGGTGGGTGACGAGGATAGCAAGGATAGCTAATGCTTCATCTCTCATTCCGGCAGTGAGATCAACCATTAGCCTCATTAAAGGATCGATTATTCCAGCTCTAATAGCTCTTCGCTTGTTCCCTTGATAAATTGCTAGGTTAAACAGAGCAGTTGCAGCATCTTTCCTTCCTTGAGGGTTCCCATCTCTCAATAGGTCTACCAGTGGAGGAATAGCTCCAGCCGCTCCAATCATCATCTTGTTTTCATCCATCACAGATAGACTGAAGAGAGTAGCTGCAGCATTTTCTCTTGCTTCCATGTTTCCATACTTTAAAACTCCAACAATGTGTGGGATAGCCCCAGCTCTCACTATAGCTCTTTTATTTCCTTCATAAATTGACAAGTTAAGCAACGCAGTAACAGCATGTTCCTGAGTGCGAGAATCTTCAGTTGAGAGGAGATTCACTAGAAGTGGAATAGCACCCGCTTCTGCTATACACACTCTATTATCAGCATTTTGTTTTGCTAGTGATCTTATCTCTTCAGCTGCAACCCTCTGTAATTCTAATTGACCACTGCATAAATGCTCAATAAGCATATCCAAAGAGATGCCATCTTTGGAAGATAGCACCAAAGAAGTCTTATTACCTCGATTCAGACATGCTCTTTTTGGGACTTCAATTCCATTAGCTTCACACCACTCAATGATGAGACTTCTCAGTGCAAAATTAGGAGTTAACACTGTATGTGGGAGAACCTCCCCAGTCTTAGGACAAGTCTTATGTCCTTCTAACCATTTTTGGATACTCGATCTCTCATAAGTCTGCACCAGAAGACATACAAAAAAGTCTTATGCAAGCAGCAGCAGTAGCACATTTAAACACACATTTCAAAACAAAGGCTCTAAGTACAGAAAATCATATCAAGTCTCTTGCACAAGCCCAGAAATCACATTTTGACATATAAATTCTGGCATAAGCATGTAAAACACTGTTAAACATATTACAAGAATAATCTTTTCTATAGATATCAGGAAAATCATAATCATAATCATAAGTAGCTAACCTGCCCCGTCGCAACTATGACTGGATCTTTCATGAGCTCCAAGGATATTGGGCACCGGAAATCATTAGGTACAACAGGTGATTGTGGATTTTCACCATCAGCTACATCATAGAATGAAAGCTTCTCAAGTTCCAAACTATCTAATTCAGTATCAGCTTCATTAATTAAAAGAGTAAGTCTCCTCAGTAAACCCAAAATCTGTTTAAGGCTTTCATCAACAACCCCATTCCTCTCCTTAATCAAGTTTTGTACAGCATGAGCTTCAGTTTTTAGTTGTGAAGGACTTTTAAGCTGAAGCTTTTCAGCAACTTGACAGAGAGCTTTTGTGTCATCCTTCTCTGAAATGGCTAGCATTGCATCCATAAATAGTTCCATGTCGTGTGTGTCTGATCTTCCTTTTGCTCGTTTCAGTTGGGCATGGACAAGCTCAATCTGTAACATTTTGCATAAATCATAGGCTAAGAATCCCATTTCCGTCGAAATTACAGGCTGTTTACAGACTAAAGTTGCAAGCATAAGAAATTCACCTGCTCCTGAACCTCTAATGAGAGTTCTAAACATTTGGTTGGCATTTGGTCTAAAGCTTTATCCATTGCATCAGTCACTTCATAGAGTCTGTTTGCAATAACTCCCCTCTCCAAAACCTAAGGAAAAGAGACCAAACAAAAACACCAAAACTTGCTTTTTGAGCAGATGCTCTATATTTGTGATATGTATCAACATCAGATAATGGAAGTCATTCCATGTGTACAAATGGAACAAAGCAAGTGTATGCGAATCAACTGACATTGAAATCAAACTTTATGTGGGCATACGAAGCAAATTAAAATGTTTGAGAATTTAGCACATATGGATGAAAATTAAACTCAAAAGTTGGAAAGAGCCAAACCAGATATAATTTGCTGCCGTCTTTGCAAAACTGAAGTAAACGAAGGGCAGAGCATAGAGCTTTTTCGAGGGCATAGAAAGCAGAAATGGAAGCTTCTTGCAACGAGGAATCTTGAGATTCTCGAACCTCTTCAAGAAATGGCAGAATGAGCTTAACTCTGCGAATCAGGTCAACACAGACTCTCTTATGACTAGAAGGAAAACCTTTTGCTCCAACTATCTGGTTGGCATTATGCCATATAGACTCAAGGAGTGAAATACTTTGATTTTGTCCCTCCATATTGATAATAGAAGGGAAATAGCCCCCAAGCAAAAGGGAAGACAAACTGTTCTCGTCAAAAGTCTAATGAAGAAATCACAACTTCTATGATGTGTGATACCTTCTTCTTGGTTAAGCTGCTGTGCCTATGACTGATTGTCTTTGCAAAATCACTCATTTTAGTATGTCCTACTCCTCCTCTTCTTCTTAAGGATACTTCCCATGGACACTTGTATGATGTCTTAGATTCTTCTTCTTCTTCTAAGGTTCTCCTGCTTGGATTCTTCTTCTTGTATTCTTCTTCTTCTTTAACTTTGTAAATCTTTTTCTCGAAATTCCTCTCTGATTCTCAACTGAAACTGGGCTTTTCCAAAAGGCTTGATATAGTGTGCCGAAGAAATCGGAAATTCTCGTTACGCATGTATACACATGAAAACTTCCATGGGAAACCAGTATTGCTACAATGTATACACCTGTTTCAAGTTGGCTAAGATCTGCTTCGGGTTTCTGCACAATTCTGCAAGGTTATTTCTTTCTCTGCGTAAAGGAACAAAGATTCGCGACATAATTATTTTCGCCACAGTTTCGCAAGATGGGTACTATCAGAGCAGAGCTTCGCCCAAGGTGGTTGAATTTTCCTCCACGGTTTTGCAGAGATGCTTTCTTTTCTTCAGGTGCTTGTTTCTTTCCTGCGGATGGTTGCAAACGAAGAGTTATTCTCTGCAGATTCTTGCAAAGAAGACTTACTCTCTACAGATGTTTGCTAAGATAGTTTCTCTTCTGCACATGTTTGCAAGACGGTTACCTTTCTGCAGATGAATTGCTCGATATACATACACAGAAAGGGAGACAGAGAGTCGGAGAAGGAGAAGGAGAAAGGGAGGCAGAATATATAAAGGAGTTTCACAGAATGGAATGTATAGAAGGGAAGGAAGAAAGACAGGCGGCGGACCGACCTTTCTGTGAGCGATGGCGATGGCGATGGCGATGGCGATGGCGATGGCGATGGCGAGTACTTGCAGGAATTTTTCCAAAAGCCTTTGTAGTCCTTCTTCTTCCTCTGTTTTTTTTGTCTCTGTTTTCTTCCTCTGTTTTTTTTTTCCTCTGTTTTTTGTCTCTGTTTTCTTCCTCTGTTTTTTTTACCTCTGTTTTCTGCTCTATATTTAGAGTGCTCACATTTTACAAGTTACAACTACCACCCAATTGACAATTTCTTAATAATCTTCACTCTTCCATGTATGTGTGTGTGTGTGTGTGTGTGTGTGTATGTAAGAGAGAGAGGGAGAGAGAGAGAGGGAGAGAGAGAGAGAGAGAGAGAGAGAGAGAGAGAGAGAGGAGAGAGAGAGTTGCCGTAGTCTCCACAAGAGATTGAATCGGATCGGACCAGATAGACGCCTTTGTCGAGCCTCCGAATGATCAATTCACACTTACACCCTTGCTCTTTTGTATAGGATATAGCTCAAACATAGAACCGGCCTTTAGTGTCGACCCGCATTTCATCCGGTAAGGGAGAGAGAGAGAGGGAGAGAGAGAGAGAGAGAGAGAGAGAGGAGAGAGAGAGTTGCCGTAGTCTCCACAAGAGATTGAATCGGATCGGACCAGATAGACGCCTTTGTCGAGCCTCCGAATGATCAATTCACACTTACACCCTTGCTCTTTTGTATAGGATATAGCTCAAACATAGAACCGGCCTTTAGTGTCGACCCGCATTTCATCCGGTAAGGATGGTGTCAATGAGAAGAACTCTTGGTCCCATCATTGTCCAACAACCCTGCTTCCACTCTAAATGGAAGCATGCATGGGTCGATGGTATGTTTGTCGATTTGGCATTACTCGTTGGATGTGATTTGTGCATATCATGGAAGACACGTTAGTGCAACTCCCTAAATGGCAAATCGGCAACATTAGAGGATTGTGAAATAGGTAAAGAAGGCATACATAGTTGTGTGTATATATAGCCGATTGTGAGTTGACACTTCCTCGGAGGTTTGGAACTTGGGGGTTTGTTGGTTGTTGCTTTGTGTGGATGGGAATATGTTGTTGCTTCATGTCATGAACAACCTGTTATATTTTGGCCTTGTTTACCTAATTTGAATGCTCAACAGAGCAATCGAGGTGCTATAATTTATGATGACAACATAAATGTGGGTTGGCATCATACAATTCAAAAGTTGTTAGTTATATTATCTTTATATTGACCATTCATTCCTAAGGATTTCTGGAAACTTCAAAGTCTCATGTCCATCTATTCTAATGTCCGCATCAAGGTGTTAGACTTGGAATTCTTGTCATCAAACCAAACGTTTTGTTTGTGTGCTGGTCGTAGATAAAAGTAGTCCTTTGAGATGTTGAAAAATCAAAAAAAATTGTTCGTTTAGTTTCCAAACTCGTGTATGAACTTTAGTCATCTACCACTCGCTATTTTTATACAAGAGGGTTCGAAATTTCAAAGAATGTTTTGTCTAGTTCCCAAACTTGAATGCATGCAGAAAATAATTCATTGCGAATGGATTCCTTTGAGAGTTGAGCAACTTCTTAACTATTGAATATTCTATTTAGAAAGTTGAAGTATGGGATACACCTATTATACTCATGTCCCACACGTGAACACATTCACATACGAGTACATGAACATGTACATACGTCAGTACCTAAATTTGTAAATGCACACACATGATGTTTTTGCTCATACATACATACGTATGCAAATATCGTTGCAATGGGAGACTCTCAATTCAATTCCCAATCATTTCCCTCAAATTTCTCGGTTGTGTTGGCTAATGATGTCACATCACCTTTTTGCCACATCAAATAGCTCTTCTTGCACAATATTCATGCATTTTCTCCCCGACAAATTAACCACATAAAACCAATTGGAATGAGAATGAAAAGATATATTTATTTTCCAAACGCCCAACATCTATTGTTTGACATTTTTTAGGCACACAATAGAAATTAAAAGGTCCAAATTGATGGTGTCATGTATGTTTGAGTATGTCGTGTAGCAGATAATGTCTTCTTTGAGAGTGTTTCTAGTATTAAACATACTTTCTCTACATTTCTAGGAGATGCACATTCTAATCCTCTCACAATCAATAGAAATTCCTATCCATGTGATGTGCTTAAAGCATAATGTGTTTATTTGTCAAGTGTTTTGCACTAATGATGTTTCAAATGTCTACCATCCAAAGAATCCCATGGTTACAATCACTTCAAATTCAATAAATGTGTTATTCATGATGTATGGATTCAGTTTATTGATTTTGACATTGTTGATCAAAAATTAAGTTTGTGTATCATTGATCAATAGTTGAGGTTTGTGTATCATTGATCGAAAGTTAAGGATTGCAACATCATTGATCAAGTTTAGGTTTGTGTATCATTTATCAAATTAAAGTTTGTGTATCATTGATTGATAGTTATGGGCTGTATTGTTTGAAAGTTAAAAGAGAAAATTGATAAAGAAACCGATTAAATAAATATTCCATTGTTTTCGAATTTGTATCTTGTGTGGACCATGCCCAATCTGTTGATTACCAATTATTGAGTATGAACCATCGAATCATCAATCAAATTAGGACCAATTGGCTTCAAAGTTTTTTATCAAAAAACTTTCCAAACACTGAATGCATTGGATTACAACTAATTTTAGAGAAATATCAAATTTGTGGGGGCATTGGTTGTTTACCAAACTCACATAATATTAAAGAGTGCTACCAAAACTCCCACAATCCATTTTGAAGCTATCAATTCTACCCCCAATAAAGAAATGTAGTAACAATAGTTATTTTGACAATAGGCCACGCTATTATCGCCCTACCTCAAAGGCACTCCCACAATCCATTTTGAAGCTATCAATTTTATCCCCAATAAAGAAATGTAGTAACAATAGTTATTTTGACAATAGGCCAAGCCATTATCACCCTACCTCAAAGGTGTGTCACTCTCTCCAAAGAGGTGCAAAAGTTGGAGAAATTTCAGATGCAAAAGTTTTTCGCTTCATCTAAGTTTAGAAAACCAATTGCTTAGCTAAGATGACTATATAGTACCTAAGTTGAGTTATAATTTATTATTTCAGTTCACTGTTCTCAAAGATGAGACACCAATTAAAGATGCACACTCTTTATTTGGTCTCGTACACCATTTCTAACTCGTTACGTCATTAATCTATCTCCCTCAATTTGCTTTCACTAATGAGATATACTTCACACTAATCCCACTATAACGGGTAACTTCCGATCGATCAGATATGAAGATCACAAGGAAAATGGTAAAAACCCTCCACCATTCTTTGCTTCACTCAAACTCAGAGATCACAAAGTCTCCTATTATTTGCACCGTTAAAACAATGCCAACCCCACATATCCAAACCCTTATCACCAGATTTGTGTAGAAACATATCCATACAAATCATATCAAGTAAATACTTTCATCAGTTTCAACACACATACCATTGGTAGTGCTAACAATTAAACAGTCATTACCACAATTAACAACACATTTTAAGACAAACACCTGGACAACACTCAAATCGCTTGTAAATACAAGAGATAACACCATGTTAAAGCAATTTTCTAATTCAAGGGAAAGCAATAAAAGGTCAAGCAATGCAATACATTTAAGAAATACAGCTTCTTGATTCATACAAGAGACGCCTTGTTAGAGCTTTTTTTTTTGAACTGGAGTAAATAGATATGAAGTTACGCAATGCAATGCAATGCAGTAAATATAGGAAATATAGTTTGTTGAAAAGCTTTAGTACTTTGAGAGCAATGCAATGTTGAGAGGCAACAAAAGTACACAAATCCAGTGTCCCTCTTGATTGTTGAACAATCAGAGTTTTGTCAGCATGTCCAATGTCCCCTCTTGTTGAGCCAGAAATTTGACTTCAACGAAAAGACCCACTTCCTCAAACCCAAAATCACCGCAAACAGAGGTTTACAGAGGTTTTGTTGCGCAAACAAATGGAAGAAAAAGAGCTACTCCGATCTGGCTGCAAAGCGCTCTACTTTCTTATCGCTGAGGTTAATGCCGACCATAGCTTCACCCAACCCACAGCTAACATCTGCTATAACACTAGGATCATTAAAGTGAGTGACAGCTGAGACAATGGCTCTTGCACGTTGAGAAGGATTCCCACTCTTAAAGATTCCTGATCCGACAAAGACGCCATCACAGCCAAGTTGCATCATCATGGCAGCATCCGCAGGGGTGGCAACACCCCCAGCAGCAAAATTCACTACCGGGAGGCGGCCAAGTTGCTTGGTTTGCCTCACAAGCTCATAAGGAGCTGCGATTTCCTTCGCAAACGTGAACACCTCATCGTCATCTAAGCTCTGAAGCTTCCTAATTTCTCCTAGCACTGACCTCACATGCCTCACTGCTTCGACCACGTTACCAGTTCCAGCCTCTCCTTTGGTTCGAATCATCGCTGCACCTTCAGCGATCCTTCGTAGAGCTTCGCCTAAGTTCCTACATCCACAGACGAAAGGAATCCTGAAGTTATGCTTGTTGGTATGATTCACGTTGTCGGCGGGAGTAAGAACTTCACTCTCATCAATATAATCGACACCGATGGCTTCGAGAACCTGGGCTTCAACAAAGTGACCTATCCTAGCTTTAGCCATAACAGGGATAGTTACAGCATTCTTGATTTCTTTGATTAAGCCAGGGTCACTCATGCGTGCAACTCCACCTTCGGCTCTTATGTCTGCCGGAACACGCTCAAGAGCCATAACAGCTGCAGCTCCTGCTTCTTCTGCAATACGTGCTTGTTCAACATTTACAACGTCCATGATCACTCCACCCCTCAGCATCTGAGCCAATCCAACCTTCACTGCGTATGACGATTTCTTTGGGTCCGAAATCGCACCATTGCCATAGACCGTAACTACTCCATCGCTTGCCATCACTGCTTAAAATTTAAAGTCAGTAACCACTACCAGTTGAACAAATACTGAAGTGTGATCCATAATATTTGTTAAATATATATAGAGAGAGAGAGACTTGCAAACTTTAGGTTACCACTAAGGACATTCAAAAAGCATAAACTTCATGTAATATATCATGAGTAAGAGAATGTAGCATGCAGATTTTACTGGTGAGCACTGTGCAATACAGGAAAACCCCAACCAAAAGTGTATCACAATTTAGACCCTTCTTTAAAAACGTCGGGATGAACCAGAACTCTCTATGATGCAAGATTTCCCAGTGAAACCTATGCAGCAACAGAAACCCCAATGAAAGTGCGACACAGCTTTACACATTTCTAAAAAATCGGTCAAATCTTTAGAGTTTCCACAAGTAATAAGAGCTACTAAAAACACCTTCAGGATGAATGCATCTAATCCTTCACGAGAACATCAAGATGAACCAGTGGAATTCTTAAAAGGGTGAGAAAAATACTTAAGACATAATACACGATGTTACAAATATTCTACAGAAAACAAAAGTGAAAATTTACTTGCTGCAAAACACAAAAATTTATTTTCACAAACTTGATGTGAAACACACAGAAGAACTCAAAATTGCCTGATTCAAAGCATGAAGATTTTATTTGCAGAAACATAAATAGAAAAACTAGATCAGGAAAAATTAGATGCGATAAGACAGTTTATGCCTTTCAGGGAAACAAAAATGTAGAGCCTGAGGAGATCATGACATGTCAGTCATGTTAGCTGACAACTCTATAACTACTCTACAAGAAGTCAAAACACTGAATATCAAGAGGATAAACCTGAGCATAGGACATAGGACATTAATGGAACTTTTCCTACACCTAAGACAATCAGATTCTAAAGAAAATCCTAAATATGTGGCAGATAGGCCTCGGAAATAAGAGGAACTCAAAAGAAGCCTAAATCTATAGCAGACAAACCTCAGAGCACGAACGAGAGCTCTGAAGAAGCCCTAAATATACAGCTGAAAAGGATTCAGAAGATAGATTCTTGGAAAAGAAGCCGAAAGAAACACTAATATGTATAAGGCAGACAGGTCTCCCGAGGAAGAAGGAGAAAGCCTTAAAACAGAGGCCTGTATACGGCATGGCTCAGAAGAGGAAGAATGAAAAGGAAAAGAATGGAAGCCATGCCATATCCAGAATCAACGAAAGGGAAAACAAAAAAAGAAAAGAACAGCATTAAAAGGCTTCGTCGAAGAAACCAAGAACAGTTTCTTCACCTACTATAGTGAGTGAGGTATATCAAAACAGAGAGCTTGATCTCTGGCAGGTGATTCAGGGAGAAACAGACAAGCAGGAGAAGATCAGGAGAAAGGCATCATATTATACACACACAGAGAGAGACAGATACTGACCTGCTGCTTCTGCTACTTCTGCCGCTGCAGAAGATGAAGAAGAAGATGAAGAAGATGATGATGAAGATGAAGATGGCTATGGCTATGGCTATGGAAGATAGACTGAAGCTTCGATTCTTCTGCGCTTATATATCCGTATTTGTTTTTTTTTTCCCCCTTTAATTCTAAATAAAAAATAAAAAATAAAAAGAATAATATTCATAAATTCCCATCTTTGCTTTTTGCGTTTTGCGTTTTGCTTTTCTGCCCTCCTATTTTCATTTCCTTTGTTCTTTTTATCTTTTTTCCCTTCTTCTTCTCCTTTGTTTTTTTTTTCTCTTATTATTCCTCTTTATTTTATTTTTTGTTTTTTGTGCTTTCCGCTTTTTCTTTTCCCTTTGCCTTTCCGCCAAAAAGCAAGAAAAGCAGAAAAGCATCTCTTCTTCTTCTTCTTCTTCTTCTTCTTCTTTGCTTTCTGCTCTTCTCCTTCTCCTTTAGTTTGTTTTTCTATTCTTTTCTTTTGGTCTCTTCTCATACTTTGCTTTTTGTTTTTTTTGTTTCTTGAGTCAGTGGACCCTCCATTTCTAGCTGTTTTTTACTATTATTATCTCTCGATAATTTGATCTAGTCACTCATATCCCCAGTTTTGGGCCGACTTTCTCCGGTGCTGTATGTAATGCTACTCATGCTTCTCTATAATAACTGTTGTAAAGAAGGCAAATGGTGTGAATGCATGTCCCGCATGACTCATAACAATCCAAATTGTCTGTCGAGAATAGTAGGATGCAGAAGGAATCACTAGAGTTACATCATAGTTGCTCTCTTTTACCACGTGCATCTCTTCAAAGTTACCGTGCTCGATCAATCTGCCTCTAACCCACCATGCCTCCCATTATTAGTATATGGATCATGCTAAATTGTAATGTCCCTTGACCACACATATTTTGTTTGTCTCGTTTTGGAGGGTACATGTGGATTCATCCTAACCAAGGGATCAAGATATCAAGCTTGTGTGTTTCACAATAAATTACGTGTATGCGTACCTGTACACATGCACGTTGTTTCGAGTGGAAACAATGAGGATTGTGGAAATCATATCCTTCATCATGTGGCCGAAGAAATTCTCTTCAATGTAAACATACATAATCAAATATTGACGCCATGCCGAACATACAAAGTTGTTGATATGACATGATTGCTAGTGTCCTGCATACCTCTTTGCTGCAACTATTATCGTGGATGGGTTTAATTTAAATTTGTTTCCATTGTCGTCTCTAGTATGTTGTTAGTTTTCCTTAACATTTGAGCTTATTGTAAATTCGTCGTAACATGAATTGGCATGAAAACCTAACATATGTTTAATCTTGAGAAGTTGTTACCTACTAAAACAAAATGTGTGAGCACTACATGTATAGCTTGTACATCATCCCCAAATGTAGAGTAATTAGATCTAGAAGATTATTCTCTATTGATGGGCGCACTTAATCGATGATATAAAACATAAATATGTTTGTGCAACTGTATAGTAGTTGTTATGCAACCATAGGGTTGTGAATTCCCTAACCCATGAGCCAACAACAATACAAAAGGCAAAGCTACCAAGTGTATTAGATTTGATATATTGGATGATGCCATTATGAATAATATCTCATTAAGCTCAATGCTAGTATTGTATTATAAGCTATATAGATAGAATAATACCTCTATGAACATCTCAGTAAAGGGATATGCATATATATATATATATATATATTATGAGCATGTACATTGTACTCTATATGAACTAAAGCTCAATAAGATTGTAATTTTTGTCAATTTGTGAAATTTATGGCAAACAATGTATCTCTTAACAAAAAAACCATGGTGCAATACATATATTGAATTGTACATTACCATAAAGAATCTAGAATTCAAAGGCAACTTACCATCAGGGCCTAAATTTGATGGGTTAGTATTAATGTTTTTCGACGGGCATTTTTTAAAGATGTATGTCATATAACATGAGAGTGCAAAAACTAACATGTCATTTGACATAAAATTTTAATAATAAAAAGCTCTATATGATGCTTCATTGTTATATATTTCATTACTATAGAAAGTACACAAAGATGCACAAATAAACACATAACTACCTCACAATGATAATGAAATACATAAAATAAATATCGTGTTAATGTTTTTACTAATAAATATGAAAAAAAGGTTAGTAAATTTTTTTGTATTAACTTAAACTTTTAGGTAAGTAAACAATTTGATTTAAACATAAAACAACTTAAATCATTAAAATCAAACCCAGAGTTTACACTCTTAAAGTATTTAATAAAAGTTATTGTTTAAAATTTCAATCAAATTTCAACTAATATTATTAGTAAAGAATAAATATTTGAGAATATATAGCATTATTACAATATAATAATAAATATATTATTATACACACTTCATAGTACAGTAACCATTCGGTTAAGTGCGCACTCTGAACGCAAGGAAGAAGTGCGCACTTAACCAAGTTGTGCACTTAGGGCCTTTTCACTCAATTTTTTTTTCCCAATTTTTTCTTTCTTCTTATGCAAAACTTGTTTCACAGAAACTGTTCTTCTATTTTTTCTTCTACAATAGAACTTTAACTCAGGAGGAAGCTAAACAGATTTAAATTTTGTTTGTCGAAGCTGACTGTTCTCACCTATTGTGGCAGAAGGTATTTGTTGTTCTATTCTCCAATAAAACTTGAGCATTTCATATGTTGAAGATTGTTCTAATTTGTTTATAGAAATTTGATCTAATTTGTTGCAATGGAAGTGATTTTCATTGTTTCAACCCTAGAAAAACCTTTTCTTTAATTTGAAATTGCAAGTTTTTTCTCTTATGGATGCTAAGTAGTTGGAACTATCATCTTGAAAGTAGCTATTTATGGGGCTACAATCTAGTTTATGAAGCTTTACAGGCGCAAATATATTATGAAATTTGTATTTTCTCTCATGGACTAGAACTCTACATGAAGTAGAAGAAGACGAACCAGAAAGGAGAGGGAGCAAGGAGAAGGAAATACAAAGAAAGAAACAGAAGGAAGTAGATGATGATGAATAGGGGAAGGGGAAGTAGACGGAATAATAAGAATTAAGAACTCATTAGAAGAAGGGAAGGGGTATTAGTAGGAAGAAACATCATGAAAAGGGAGTACATAGAGTAAAAGAAGAAGAATCAAGGAAATGCATCTGCAGTGGAAGAAGAAGAATGAAACAAATTAGGATCAATAAGAATCAAGAAAAAGAAGTGGTTTAGGAAAGAATAAGGAAAAGAAGGAAGAAGAATAAGAATTATAAGAAGATTAAGAAGATGCATCAATAACAATAAAAGGTAATACGCATCAAGCGGAGCTTAGGCGGGTGGAGTTTCATGCCATTTGGGACATAGGTATATTTTATAGACGGTATTTTGGTAAGGTGGAGTGGTTCTACTCAACACCAAAGTGTTTATTCAAGCCAATGGTTAGACTTTAGAAAAATATAGGGGATCGGTATAGCTTGTATGTTTAGCCTTATGGCGGTTTTCTAATACTAATGTAGTATCTTTTTTTGGAAAAAAATAAAATAAAAATAACAAGAAGCAATAGAAAGAGTATTCAGGTAGGGAAACACTACGAAGGAGGGGATGAATATGAATAAATTATATCACTGAATGTGAAATTTGCTAATTGGCACACATACCATACCATTCAATGTGTAATAATCAGATTTTTATATGATTTTATTGTTTTTTAAATGTTTGAACATAGTTTCAATTTGGTTAGATGTAATTTCATCATGAAACAATGTAAATTTTTTGATCTAGATTTTGACCTCTATAAAATGCGCACTTAATAGAATAGCACACTTAAGTGGGCACACACTTAACCAAATGGTTACTGACTATCTATAATAAGTGACATATGTATATATATAATATATATGACATGGAAAATAGAATTTTAGTATGTTATTTGACATGCATAATTTGTAGGGGCCTTTCACATGAAAATGAAAATTTAAACTTTATATCTCATTTGACGAGCATTTTTACTATGTGTATGTTTTTGACGAGCATGAAACCCGTCAAAATCTTGCCATGGTTACCATTACTATTACGAAAAACAAGTTGCAAGGGTCAAGAAAGTGTCAGCACCATCTCCAGTCATAATAAAACAAGTAGAGGCTTGAGGGGCAGGGGGGAATGAGAATCGGTGATGGTACGTATACATATGCACCATGTAATTGAAATAAAAAAAAGATATATATGTATGATCCTTGTGGCTTTATGTTAAAAAGCAACACGTGTAGGTTGAATTAGGGGTTTGGTTGACTTAAGAATTCACCTTGACAAATATGCTACATTAAAACATTCCCTTCTCGCATTTAGAAGACAATGAGTAGTTGAAATTCTAGGGGTTTGGTTGACGTAATAATTCTTCTTCACCAATATGCTACATACATCTAACAATGGGCCCAATTTCGACTCAAACTAAATTGAACCGTTAAGCCATGGTTTAAAGGTTTATAAGTTCCAAAATAATTAAATGGTTTGGTTTAGTTTTAATTATTAGTCAAATGGTTCAGTTCGGTTTTGAAACTGGGGTTTATCGGTTTAAGTGGTTTGGTTTAAAGGTTTATAGGTGTTTGGGCTAACTTTTTTTATCCCTGAAATGTTTATGTAATTTAATGTTTAATTAATGTTTTTTATTGATTTAATTCATTTAACTTAAATGTTTATTTAATCTAATGGCTTAATTAATGCTTATTTATTTAAATTAACATAAGTGCTTATTTAATTTAGTATATTTCTATTTATTTAATTTTTTAATTAGTTTGGCTTAAATGTTGTTAGGTTTAAACTTTTTATTAAATGGCTCGGTTTGATTTCAACATTTCCCTAAATGGTTTTGGTTTAAATAGTTTGGTTTACCTTTTCTTAAATGGTTTGGTTTGGTTTTTGTTTTATATAAATGGTTTGGTTTAGTTCAGTTTGGTTTCAAGGCAAAGAAACCAAACCAAACCGAAACTAAACTAGGCCCATTGCTACATACATCCCCTTCTAACATTCAGAGACAACGGGTAGTAGAAATTCTACTAAAGGATCCCTTGACCAAAGGAGGATTCATGATATTTGGAAAGGTTGTTTGGATTAACCGAATATTTGGACAATGATTGTATCCCTTGTAGCTAACTTGGCCAAGCCAATTGTTTTATATGACCCAAAGTGCACTTATTTTGTAATGTAAGTGTTTATATTGTTTGAGCTTACACAAGGCATGTAAAATATCTTCATTGTTGGATGGGTGGATATTGTTTAAACTATATCAATAAGGATAAAAATCAATAGTTTGTGATGAAAATTGACAAGTTTGTAAATGGTTCCAATTAAACATGCACAATAAGGTTTTTAATCCTGGGCCGGACTAGCCACTAACACAGGGTCTCCTTTCGGATCACTTCACCAAAGGGTGGTTACAGGGTTTATGCTTTTGGTAGGATTATAATTATATCCGACTATTTTCGGGTCGGTTCTGGATTAACAACATACACAGATTGATGTCATTCGTAAGATAAAACCATAAGCACAGAAAGGAAGGTACACAATATTCTCAAAGACAATTCTACTTATATTCATTCCACCATACTTAATACATCGTTCTTCGGATCCTTTTATAGGAATCCGGTTCTGATTACAAAACGGTGCCATACCGGCAACTGGCTACGAATCGGTCTGGATCCAGATCGTTGCAACTCTTTCAGATCCGTTCGTTCCTATTTTAATTCTAGCTAATTAATAACTAATACTTTCTGCTTCTGACTCATCCCCCACTTGTCTTTCATACTCCAGCCTCTGACCAACACATGACACGCCCGTGGGACAATACATTGTACGTCGAACCCACAATTAGCCTCTTCAATCCTCGATGAGTATGTCCAATATGCTCTAGTCTGGTCTAGGGGTTCGAGTGGGTCCTCGTTCTACTGCATTGGTTTTGTCATGATATGGCAAGACTCGAACCCATGACCTTATGTTACATGGGTCAAGCTCTTGACCATTACACTATCTATTGTAATTCATAGGATATTAATGTATATTCCAGATTTCTCTGGAACATTCTAGAAGCTTCAAGATTACTCCCGAGAACACTATAAAAGGAGGCACAAGGCATTATTTCAAACCAAATCGGTTCAACGCCAGTCTTAAGCCTCCTAGCCTTCATTGTATATTCTTCTCACATAATATATCGCTGTCATCATCATTTTCTCTCCCTCGATCTCTCACTCACTCACTCTCTCTCTCTCATTCTCTCGAGTGTTCTACACCCTCTATTCCTCTTAGTACCAATATTCCTCTCTTAGTACTAATTTCTTCTTTGTCTCAGTACTATTCCTGATAGTTTGAACCGATTTCCCTCCTTCTGTCTCCTCCTTTCCTCCTCTTCCTTTTATATTCTTACATATCCCCTTTTTTCCGGTCTTCTTTCCGGTTTCCCTCATTTCTTACCCCTTTTTTCCCTTCATACTAATCCTCTTATCCTCCCTAGTAAAATGGAAACTGTTGGCGCTCAGGAATACCAATCTGTTTTCTCGGAGCTCCAATGCTTAAAAGAGAAATTTGTAGCACTAGAACAAGAAAATCACCGTTTGTTGGGGGATCTTCAACAAATAGCGCTGGAAAAACAACAACATAGGGAGCTGACGTTAGGTGTACAACAACTTGACACGACTATTGTATCACTACAACAACAAGGATCAAGCACTCAAGGGATTCACAAAGAACCCAAGATCGGTCTTCTTGCAAAATTTGATGGGACCCAATCATAGTTTAGAGGTTTTCTGAATCAGGTATGTTTAGTGATTCAAATGCATCATTCTCGATATCCCACCGATGCATCACGAGTGGGACTAGTAGGCACTCTACTTAGTGGCTCAGCATTGGTATGGTTTGCTTCGTTGTTAGAAAAGGAATCTCCATTACTAAACAATTTTGAAGAATTTATAAGTGAGTTTAAAGCTTGTTTTGGAGATACTGATAACATAAGGACAACAATCAACAAAATCCGACGATTACGCCAAGGTGATCGTCCAGCCTCCACATATGCTGCAAATTTCTGCCTACTCGCCGCCCATATCCCTTGGGATGATCAAGCATTGATGGAGCAATTTCGTTATGGTTTACTCAATGATGTCAAGGATTTACTCTTGACCTTCGTCGAAGAACCAAAGTCATTAACAGAAGCAATCAGTTGCGCGGTGAGATGTGACAACCGCCTTTTCGAACGATGTTTGGAACAACAATTCCAGATGCCGAGGGCAAGATCAGAGCCCACATACGCCTCAATGGTAGCGAAACCTTTTCTGAGGGAGTCATATAATGTGTCTCAAGTGAATACTCCGACTCCGATGGAGATTGACACTACATGTTGTCGCGATATTACGCGCGTGCGTGTAGAAGGGCGGGACCATGGGGGTCTCAGACCAGGAAGAGATGGATGCTGGTAAGCCGACCCTCTTCGGTGCAACTACACCGGTCGTGGTACAAACCGGGGCTATTCCGGACATGTACCGGAATTGGTTGAGAACAAGAGAGGAGAGGAGAGAGAGAGAGAGAATATGCGCGCAACACTGATTCAGACCACGCCTCGTTTGTACAGAGAACAGAGTAAGGGAAACACATGCGACACCGGCAGAGATTTGAACTCTCGCATCCTTATATCTATCTATCTATATATAAATATATGTATATTCACAAAGATTGATACAAACCCTACTTCGGGTCGGGCTACACTCAGAACAGACACAAGGACTCAACACGCACAACGACGAAGAACACAACCCTAACAGAGCTTTGCCGCCATGGCTGCGGCGCCCCAACTTCTCAAGAAGGAGGAGGAGAAGAAGAAGAATACAAAAGAAAGTTTCTAACCCTAGACCAATTCCTAACGAAGAGACCCTCGATCAAAATGGTAATACCCTTATGACTGAAAAATGGGCAACCCTTTTACAAGAGACCCTTTCCTCCTTTTATAGACCAAGGAGGGGAGGGCGTTACAATGTGGGATAAATACTCCCCCTTATTCTATACATCGTTTCCTACTATACATGTGCACATGTTGCACACCACCGACTTGCCCATTCCACCCCGGTTTCACACTATAGTCGGAAATCTTCACGACATCCACCCCCATCAAACCGCACATCCACCACCGGTATGTGCCAAGAAAGGAAAAGGGTGAGAGATTTCGATGACGGTGATTAACCGGGTCCTCCACCTTACCGGCACTCGACCATCTTGCCGGCTCCTTATCGGCCCCGCCCACATCCGACGTTCGCGCCTTCTTCCCCGATCGGTCCTCCCGAACACCGTTGCCGATCCGGTCACCCCTCCTTTATCCGCTACGTATGTTCTCTGATCGCACCCCCGGTCACTTCGGTTGTACGCCGGATTCCGCATCTTGCGTGCCGCGTATGTCCCTCTGTTGGTTCGATCGTCTCCGCGTCCCGAAACCCTCCGCGTGTTGACTCTCTCCGCTCCGCGCTCCCGTGTGACATTATTGTCCCCGAGATGCGCGTTCGTTCTTCGGTCCTTAGGTGACCCCAATACGCGCTCCTTGTTCCTTCTATGGTTGCCGTGCCGTGTGGCGTCTTCCGCCTTCCTTGTTCGGCACCGCCTGTGCTGAACGCCGTCCCGTACTCGTGCTTGCTTTGGCCCTCGATGGCCACTCACACGTCTCTTGTCCCGCTTTCGGGTGTGCCCTTTCTGGCTCGGAACACCGCTCCTTAACCGGGTGTCCCCGGTAGCTTACTGGAAGATCACCCTTGCCACGTCCCAGCCCGCATGGCCTCCTTCGTTCACGTAATGCCTTGGTTGGTTGGTGCCTCTGTTGTTGCCGCCTTCGTCCCCTTGCCGCAACCTTCCATTACCCTCGGTCTCACGTTGCAACATCGGCCGAAAAGCCGGGGTCTCCGGGCAGGTGTGAAGGATCCTTCTCAGGCCTTTGTCTTGTTGGGTCACCGACTCGTGTACCAAGTGCGTCCGATCTTTGTCTTTGCTGACTTTGCCGGTCGGGTCTGTATCCGGTTCGTGGCCGCCTCGCCGGCCTCATACCTCTTTTCGCTCTGCTTTCCGTCGTCTGATCACGTTCTCCTGCCGCCACCGTCCTTCTCTCTAGGTCTCATGCCGGCGGTCGTCGCTGGTTGCCGGAGTCTCCGGATCGGTGTGAGTGTCTTCATGGGACCACCCCCTTGCCGTCTTTGGTTCACTGTTCTTCTCTCTAGGTCTCACACCGGCTCTCGTTGCTGGTTGCCAGAGTGTCTAGAACCGGTGTGTGTAAGGTCGCGGCAACACCGCTTGCCGTTTTCCTCTCGCCGTAGTCCCGACCTTCGCGTCGGCCTCTTTTGCTGGTCATGTTCACTTGCCACCACCGTTCTCTCCTATAGGACTCACGCCGGCACTCGGGCCGACCGCTGGATCGGTGTGAGGATCTCCATAGACCGCCCATCCGCAGCCTTGCCTTCGTCCCCTCGCCGCCACCGTTTGTCACTCTAGGTCTCACGCCGGCTCTCGGGCCGACCGTCAGAGCCTCTAGAACTAGTGTGAAGGATCCTCCTCAGGTTTGTTGTATCTTTGACCCTTATCCTGGGTTGTCTTTCTCCGCAAATCAAGAGGGTGGCTCACTCCACACCCTCTCCTGTGGTACCGACGTATCGTGTTCCCGGCCTCCCCGTAGGCTTGCCTCTTCCTCCCTTTTGGATCGGTTATCCGGATGTCCACTCCGCCCGGTTCTCGGCCGGGTCCCGTTCTCCTGCCGCCACCGTGAGTATCTTGGTCTTACGTCGGATCCGATGCCGACCGCCGAAGTCTCTAGCCCGGTGTGAGGTGACCCATAGGATCGGTCTTCGTTCTCCGCTTCTTCCCTTGTACTTCTCCCGGACTCGTCGTCGCTCTCCTTGCTGTGCTCCCGCCTCCATCTTCCATCTCTTTCGGTCTCATGTTGCCACGCCGGTCGAACTACCGAAGTTTCCGGTCAAGATGTGGGGATACCGATTTCGTAACGACTCTCGACAACTCGTCCGGGGCCACCGACCCTTTTAGTGGTGTCGGTGGAAAGCATCTGCTCTATGATTGATCAAGCTCACCTGGGCTTGATTCTCCAATGTCCGGAGTTTTGGCTCCGATGCCGATCCTGCCGGACTCGTTCCGTACCCTCGATCATCTTCTTCTCGATTCCCGACCTTCGCCCGGCTGGTCTTTCTCCCCATGTAAAAGAGGGCGGCTCGTCCCGCACCCTCTTCCGTGTCGGCACCTTCATGCCGAACCTTGCCCTAGTCGCACGATCCACGTATGGATCGTGCTCCACCTGAATCGGGATATCGACCAGTCCGATCCCCAGTCGGTTCGACTTCCGATTCCGCTCCCCTCGGCGCCGGCTCTCATTTCCTCCTCTGCCGCGGCTCCGTGCTCGACCTTCTCGTAGTCCATTTCCTACCCATCTTCGCTGGCAATGTGCCAGGACTCCTCGCTTGCGCCTTCCATCTCTGTGGTCTTATGTCGGCAAACAAGCTCGATTGCCGGAGTCTCCGGAATCCGCATGGAGGGCTCTTCTCCGCTTCCGACCTCCTCCTTGGCCGGTCTTCCTTCACAAGTCGAGAGGGTCGCTTGCTCCGCACCCTCTCCCATGGCACCGTCGTACCGATCTTCTGCGATCTTGTGGGGCAAGTCCGTCTCCTCGGCGTCAGCTTGCGGCCTCGATCTTTCCTCTTCCTCAAGCATTGCCTCGAGAGCTGCGTACGCCTCCGCAATCCTGGCCCCAAAGCCGATCCTTGCCGACTCTCTTTGCCGCTCGCCCTCTTCCCGCTGTGATGGCGCGCTGTCGCGCGCCTTCCACCTTGCTCTATCAGCTCGCTCATCATCTAGCCGTTGGCATAGCCTTCCGACTTTCGACTAGTCCTCCGTAAGGCCATTCACTCCATCATCTTCTTTGAGCTCGATTCCGATGACCTTCCGTTCCACCTGGTCTATCGACCTAACGAATAGTAGGACTTTGTCTGCCCCCACCAGTCTTTGTTTTCGCTTTGGGAGCCGTGCAAAGCGTCGCCCGAACTCCTGGAACGCCTTAGTTGCTCCACAGTGGGTCTTGGACGATGCTACCCATTGGTCGAAGTCGCGCTAGTTTCGACTCCTTGGCGGTTCGCCGTGTGCCCGCCAGAGCGCCCTTTCGAAAGTTTCCCACGAACTGTGGACCTCTCTGAGCTCCTTTACTTCTGCGTATACCCAAGGGGCCGCGATCCGACAGAAGAACTCCAGCCTCAACGCCTCGTCTACATCTTGCTCCTCCATTTCTGCGTTGTAGGCTTCCAAGTAGAATGGGACTTTGTCCCCGTTGAAATGACTGACTCTTTCGACGACTCACCTAATAACTTGCGTCTCTCTTCATGTTGTTGCTCGTCCAAACTCCCTCACCCCTTCGACAAAAAGTTGTGCGAAGTCGTCTTCTTCCAACTCCATTCTCCCTTGCCGCCTTTCACGTCAGGTTCACCAAAGATGTCGCGATATTACGCGCGTGCGTGTACAAGGGCGGAACCACGGGGGTCTCAGACCAGGAAGAGATGGATGCTGGGAAGCCGACCCTCTCCGGTCCAACTACACCGGTCGTGGTACAAACCGGGGCTATTCCGGACACGTATCGGAATCGGCCGAGAACAAGAGAGGAGAGGAGAGAGAGAGAGAGAGAGAGAGAGAGAGAGAGAGTATGCGCGCAAGGAAGAAATGTTTCTCTTCGCAATATCAGTAAAACCCTCCAACACCACTAAAGAGGAGTCCATCGTTCAACTTCCAAAGAAGTATAATCATTATGCCGATGTGTTCGATAAAGTACAAGCCAATACGCTGTCGTGAAGAAAACCGGCCATAGGCGGAATCGGAGAGAAAGCGCATAAACCGGCTCTTACACGGATGGACGCGTGACTTGATATTTTGTACATGAATCGGTGGATGTAAATACTAAGCAGCACGCATTTATTAAGGGGATTGTGCGTATCTCTGTCAGGGGGGGGGACAGGGAATAAAGCAAATTGACAGGAGGATGGGGATAAAAAGGGAGAAGAGAGAGGGGAGGATTCAATGCAATTTTAACAGTAGTAGATCGATATATGAAGATGGCTCATTTCCTGCCATGTACTAAGGAAATCTCCAGTGAAGAAACTGCCGAAATTGTCATGCATGAAGTATGTCGCCATCATGGCCTTCCTAATAATATCATCGGCGACCGTGAACCCCAATTCGACTCAAAATTCTGGAAGCACCTTTTTAAAATGCTTAAGGTCATTTGTAACCTCTCCTCCGGCTACCACCCGCAAACGGACGGCCAAGCAGAACGAACAAATCAAACGCTGGAGCAGTATCCTCAGTGCTTTCTAAACTATCATCAGGATGATTGTGCAGATATTCTCCACTTCGCCGAATTTGCCCATAATAACTCTGTCCACTCATCGACTAAAGTTACACCATTTTATGCTTATACAGGTTGTCACCCTCCGTGGTGTGTATTTGAAACCCCAGAGTTACCCACAAATACTTGCGTCGAGGATCGTTTGGAGCGGTTATGCAAGATACATGCCGATTTATCTACTCATCTATAACAAGCTCAACAAACACACAATGTTTACGCGGATCGTCATCGCCTTCCATCCAATTTTAACATTGGAGATCAGGTATGGCTACTACGACGACACATCAAGACTACTCGCCCATGCGAGAAGTTGGATTATCGGCGATTAGGTCCTTTCAGTATTATTGGAAAGATTAATGATGTCGCTTTTCGTCTCGATCTACCCCCACAACTTCACATACATTCGGTGTTTCATAGTTCTCTCCTCAAACCCTATCAAGATAGCACCATCCCAAGACGGATTCCACAACCTCCACCCCCGATTGAACTTGAAGATGGACCTGAGTACGAGGTTGCTGCCATCCTCAAATCCAAGATTGTTCGCAACAAGCTCTATTATTTAGTCGATTAGCTAGGATATAGTCCCAACGAGCATACTTGGGAACCAATAGAGAATGTGACCAATGCTCATGCTCTTCTTGAAGACTTCCATCGATCAATATCCAGACAAACCAAGTCCTCAATCCAAAATGACTCGTGACACTCGTCGTTTTAAAAAAGGGATAGTGTCATGATATGGCAAGACTCGAACCCATGACCTTATGTTACATGGGTCGAGCTCTTACCATTAGACTATGTATTATAATACGAAAGATATTATTTTCATTTAAGTTTTACTATAGAAAATTGATGTATATTCTAGATTTCTCTAGAACATTCTAGAAAAGGAGTACTCCTGAGAACACTATAAAAGGAGGCACAAGGCATTATTTTGAACCAAATCGGTTCAACGCCAGTCTTAAGCCTCCTAGCTACTATTGTATATTCCCTTAACATAATATATATCTTTTGTTATCCTCATTCTCTCTCTCTCTCTCTCTCTCTCTCTCTCTCTCACTCATTCTTTCATTTTCTCGAGAGTTCTACACCTCCCTTAGTACTAATCTTCATCTTTTAGTACTAATTCCTTCTCTATCTTAGTATTGTTCTTGACAGTACTTCTCTATCTTAGTACTGCTCCTGACACATACAAGGTATAGAGATCACGGTCTTGTAAGGATGGGAAATGAAGGAGCATGCCGAATCGTTGGCATTGGTGATGTGTTTCTAGTAACGTCGACTGGGTGTCGGCTAGTACTGAAGGATGTTCGACTGAACCTGGTATCAGCCGATCGGCTAGATGACGAAGGCTACACAGGTAGCATCCGGAATAGAGTCATGAAGTTCAGCAAAGGGAGCCTGATTGTGGCCTGAGCTAAGAAAACCAGCACTCCGTACTTGATGCATGCTCGGATATGTCAAGAAGAAGCGAACGTGGCAGTCAACACTGTCGGCGAGCTGTGGCAGAAGAGGTTGTGTCACATGAGCTAGAAGGGGATGGGAAGACTTGCGATGATAACCTCATTCCGAAGGTGAAGAACGTGGAACTGGAGAAGTGCATCGACTGCTTGGTCGATAAGCAGAACAAAACATCCTTCCGAACCCGAACCCCAAACCCCGACAAGGAAAAGAATGCCATTGGAACTCGTGCATACTGATGTATGCTATGTCGACACTAAGTCGCACGCCAGTTCACAATACTTTGTGACCTTCATAGATGACTATAGCCGGAAGTTGTGGGTTTCTGTCTTGAAGGCGAAGGATCAAGAATTATCCGTCTTCAAGGAGTTCCAAGTGAGAGTCGAATGGGAGACCGGCCGACAACTAAAGGCAGTTCGAGCTGACAACGGAGGAGAGTACCGAGGATAGTTTGAACAGTATTGTTGATCGAAAGGAATCCGTCTTGAATACATCGTGCCGAAGACACCAGAGCTTAACGGGCTGGCAGAGAGGATGAACCAAACCATAATTAATGGAAAGGGTTTGAAGTATGCTAGCACATGCAAAATTGTCCAAGATGTTTTGGGTTGTGGCGCTGATGAAAATGGTGTACATGATAAACAAATCACCCTTGGCACCCTTGGACGATGATGTCCCATAGAGAGTGTGAATTGGCAAAGACGTTGTCGCGGAAATCCGCCTGCGGGTCGGTCGAACAGGACCACCGGGGTCTTTGACCAAGGAGGATGAATCGGGTGACTTGTGCTTGTAAGGAATTGACCGTCGTTTAGGTTTAGAATCGGGTCGTTATTGTTGTCGAAGATGCTTGTGTGGGTTGACTGAGAGAGATAGAGAGAGAGAGAGAGAGAGAGATATTGAGAAAATATTTATCGCACCACAAAGATGTCGTGAAGCACGTGACGCATGTGCCAAACGTCGAGATGTGCGTGTTACACGTGCACAGACAAGCACTGGCCTCTATCCGCAAGTGGTGATGGAGGATCAAATGGATTGTTCAAGACAATGAAGCGGAACCGTTAGTGTTCTGGACCGGAAGGACTAGCGCACACGAGAAAATATTAAAGATAGATAGATACAGACGAGAATTCCAATTCCCGGTTTGAACCTTTGACTTCAAAATTGAGGAACAAGACACATCGCCAATGAGATAACTAAGATTTATTATTATTATTATTCATTCGATACATTGCTCCCCCTTTTCTTTTCCCTTCCTTTCCTTTTATATAGATGACCCCATGCATATGATGGATGGAGGGTGTAAGACATGCATACAATGCATGAAATGCATGTGATGCATGATTGCCATTTGGCGCTCATGCATCACATGTGATGCATGATGACCATGGCTCTCATTCAAGCTCTCATGTACAAGTTGTTACATGTGAAAAGTATAATGAAGAAAACAACCTAGCCTAATGGTATGTCAATTGCTTCCTATCCTCGAGGCGTAAGGTTCAAAACCTTACTTGCACCTCATTGTATGCCACTAGGCCCTAGGTTTATTTTTATATCTTGTGTAATGAACACCTAAACACACATCACACGTGCACATTAACGTGCTAACATACATGTGTAACCGTCACTCCTTTCATACATGTGCACATTACACCTTCTCGATTTTCCTTGTTCCATGCGATTTTCACACTGTTGTCGAAAATCTTCACGACAACGTGTCATACCGACATCTAAAGGTGTTTGGTTGTCTTGCCTATGTGCATGTGGATAAGGACCAAAGGAGAAAATTAGATCCAAAATCTCGACCATGCATATTTCTCTACTATGGAGATGATGAATTTGTCTACCGACTATGGGACTTAGTCGACAAGAAGGTTGTTCGAAGCCGAGACATATCGGGGTCGAACACATCCTCCTAAAATATCGGAAGACAATCAACTGAAGAACGTGGAGAGTTGATCGAACTCGGACAAGGATTCGGGTCGATCAGAGGCTAATCAGGAGTTGGAGTCGAACATGGTGTCGGATCCGATGAAGAAGTAGTCAACTCCAACCTAGATGAAGAACCGGTGGAAGGAGAAGAAGAAGATCTCAATGAGCCAACTGAGGAAAACAGAGGAAGACGATACCCTCTAAGAGAAAGAAGCCCCCCCCCGCCCCCCCCCCCCCCAAGATTTTCAGATAAAGAATATGTGCTACTAACCTACGAGGGGGAGCCGGAAAGCTTTGAGGAAGCAAAGAAAGACACCCACAACAGAAAGTGGCTAAGGGCCATGTAGGACGAGATGGATTCCCTGCATGAAAACCACACATATGAGCTGATGGAGTTGCCAAAAGGAAAGAGGGCACTCAGAAACAAGTGGGTGTATAAGATGAAGCTGGGAGATGGCGGGAATCGACCCAGATATAAAGCCTGAATCGTCGTAAAGGGCTTCCAGTAGAAAAAGGGGGTGGATTTCGATGAAATATTTGCCCCGATGGTGAAAATGACATCCATCCGAACAGTACTAAGCATAGCAGCCAACATGGATCTAGAAGTCGAACAAATGGATGTCAAGACGACATTTCTGCATGGGGATTTAGAGGAAGAAATCTGCATGCAACAACCAGAAGGATTCATCGAGAAAGGAAAGGAGAACCTAGTGTGTCGGTTGAGGAAGACCCTTTATGGACTGAAGCAGGCTCCCCGACAATGGTACCGGAAGTTTGAATCCTTCATGGCCGATCAAGGGTACCACAAAACACAGGCCGACCATTGTTTGTTTGTGAAGAAGTTCGAGGGAGGAGATTGTCTTATTCTCTTGCTATATGTGGACGACATGTTGATTGTTGAACGGGACCAGATGAAGATACGAATGTTGAAGAAGGCCTTGAGCAAGTCGTTCTCAATGAAAGACATGGGTCCGGCAAAACAAATCTTGGGGATGCACATTGTTTGAGATTGGATTTAGAAATTGTTATGGCTGTCATAAGAGAAATACGTGACAAAGGTGCTCTAGAGATGCAACATGGAAAGCGGGAAATTGGTCGGCTCGACACTTCCGACAAACAGTAAGCTATCGTCGACACAATGTCCAAAGACGAAGACGAAGAAAGCTGAGATGATGAAGGTGCCATATGCTGCAACAGTCGGAAGCCTGATGTACACAATGGTATGTACCACGCTTGCCATTGGATACGTAGTCGGAGTCGTCAACCGATACATGAGCAACCCTGAAAGAGAACATTGGGCAATAGTAAAGTGGATACTTCAGTACCTCAAAGGCACCTCGAGCATGTGTCTTCAATTCGGTTAAGGTAACCCCGTGTTAGAAGGCTTTGCCGACTTAGACATGTCGGTTGATGTAGATACCACTCAGTCCACATCTGGGTATGTGATGACTTGTCCAGGGGGAGCCGTCTTGTGGCAGTCAAGGTTACAAAAGGCCGTGGCATTGTCGACCACAGAAGTTGAGTACATGGTAGTTGTCGATGCCGGCAAGGAAATGATATGGATGAGGGAGTTTGTCGGACAACTGGGAGTCGACAAGGTGAATTCAGACTGTACTGCGACAACCAAAGTGCCATCCACCTTGCAAAGAATGCGGCCTACCACTCAAGGACCATGCATATTCAAAGAAGATACCATTGGCTCCGAGGGCGGGTAGTAGAAGGGGAGTTTGCTTTGACGAAGATCCACACATCGGAGAACGGATCTGACATGTTGACAAAGGTGTTGTCGAAAGAAAGGCTAGAAGCATGTCAGAGTTAGATTGGACTAGTGAGGTCCCATTCGAAGTGAAGGGGGAGTTTGTTGAGAATTAGGTCCCTTTCGGATTGGCGAATTCAGGACAAATGAAAATGTAAATAGGTTTTTTTTTAGTCGAGCCTACTTAATATGCCAGTTATGTAAATAGCCCAAAAGTTATCTAAGTATAAAGATAACGAGATCAAACCTGATGTCTGTGTTCATTGTAAGAGTTGCAGAGAGTCGTCTTGTTCATTGTCTAGTTGAGCGTGGTCTGTGTAACTGTGTAGAACACATGCGAGGTTGTTGCCTCTGCAATAGAGTAACCATAGTCAGAGAGAGAGAGAGAGAGAGAGAGAGAGAGAGAGAGAGAGAGAGAAAGAGAAAAGGGGTAGCGAGAGCTTCTCTATTGTTACCGCCAGTCAACGAAGTGTGCAAGCTCAGGTCGGTGCATGTGTGTGCTTGTTCATTGTATATTTCTCTCATACTGATTTGTTCAGTGTCTATGGACACCCGTGGCTTTTACCCTAGTTGGGGTTTTCCACGATATATTCTATGCACTTTCATTTATGTTATTCTCTCTATTTCTGCTTGTGTTCCCTATCCCGCATTTGACTCGGTTGTGACTGAGTTCCTGTTTTTCTTTCATTTAATTCCTTATCTTATGCTTGCATTTGAAATAATCTCTAACATATGGTATTCAAGTGACTTCCTAATGTTTCTTTGTTGATGTTAATTTCCTTCTAATGGTGATCGATCATTGTTTGTTCGAGCTTGCTTCAGAAAGTCGTCAACAAAGGAACTTCGGTACTTCCTTTTATTTATATGAGTAATAATAATTTTATATTCAATTTTTCTTCTCCCATTCTCGATCATGTTTAAGTGGATATGTTAAAATGTATATCATTCAATTATATTATATTGGTCATAGTTTGTTCGTATAAAATGTACATAGTGCTGCACCCTAGATGATGAAAGTCCAGTAGCCGGAAGTACAACTGGCTCACGCTCCAAAAGAAATATAGTAACCCATTTATACTTCGCCGCCGCAAAAGTGGTTGACATCCGGAATTGTGCTAGGTTTGATCCCAATAACCTTAGCTGGTTCATTTGTAACTACATATTCACAATATAGACGTGGTGACCAATTGGATATTAGATAAAAATTAACAACTTTGGGTATGATAGGACAATTATGCGTATGAGCGCAATACCTCAATTGCCATGTATTTGTTATGCGATGTGTCGTATGCGTAAGAGGTCAATACCTCAATTGCATATTAAGTTCACTTTTATTTTTTGGATGTTATGTGTGTGTAGAGGCTACATGCTTGGATTACATGTCTTAATTACATCATTTGTTGGTTTATGTTTTGTTAACGATTCTTTTATATATACATATGTGATCACATGTATACGTATGTGATCGTATACATGTCATAAACATACCATGTATATATTAGGAATTTGTTACATAATATTGAGATGTCGTATGGTGTCTGTTTTGAGGTAAGGATCTTGGTGATCGTCTTCACATTTTTTGAGGGGAAGGTGTAATCACCATCCTTTTTTAACAATTTTTTTTTTGTTATCCCCCTTGGTCACCTCAATTTTTCCTTACATAACGATTAAACAAACATGACCATAATTATGTGTGTAGGCGTACGGGCTTGATCCACTTTGTTCGAGGTCGCCCTTATGAAACGTACATCCAATATGCCATACTCATTACATGATAATGAGGCCACAATGAGACCTTCATTACCAAAGACATTTGTAATGAAGTAACCATGTGATGGGCCACATGGGTCTATTACGAAAAAGAGGACTGGTATTGGCTTGACAATTAGGTTGCTCCTTATGGTATGCCATTGTAATGATAAGACTTGAGGTTGGGTAATGTACCAACATAATTTTGTAGGCAATGAGGTGGAAATAAGGATTGTGGATCATTTGTTTTTCTTTTAAAAAAAAAAAGCGTGTACATCTTCTCATATCTCTCATATGTATACATATTAACATTCAATATGATTAAGCCATTTGGGTAGCTTAAGTGTTTAATGTCTTTGTTCTTGAGTATTCGAGCTCAAATATGACCAAGACTATACAATATTATTCATAAATACAACTATAAAACATGTTTAAACTTTAGGTCTAAGTGAAGTTCGGGGTCCTCATTATAGGAATTAAAGAACTGAAACCACATGGGCGGGCACAAAGACTTAGTTCAATTTTAACATTTTCTTGTGTATAAACTATTCATGAGGCGAACCAACATGGTTAAGCCTCGGGAAGTCGTCATAAAAAAAGTTGATATAGAGATAAGGGAAAGACATTCATTTGTTGCCCCCATCGTTTTTAAAACACCTTTGTGTTACCATAGTTACCTAATCTTGAACCTCATCTCATATGTCTAGAGGGGTACTGATATGAGATCATGATATCGATTCATGTTTGCCAATTGATACATTTACATCACAACATTATGTTATGCTTATTTGTTTGACCCCATCTTATTTCTTTGCCAAACATTATATTTTAATGGCTCACAATAACGACCATCCGATGGCATCCTCCCAATCGTGGCGGATTCAAGGACCTATTACTACAACAATCCCAATTTAGTTGTATTTTTTACAAATAGAAAATTTCTTTGATTCCACCTTGAACAAGATTTTTGAACTATGGCAATCGCATGGCGCTCTAGAAGCACGGATCCTTAGTATATAACGAGATATTAATAGACCAAATAAATGTCAAGGTGAACCATCATTTAATATAAACCCATTTATGGAAGAAAAAGAGAGGAGAGAACAGAAGAAACAAATTGCACGTGGATAAAGAGGGGGTTTATCCATAGTTCGAAAACTTATCTAAGTTTGATATTATAATAAGTAAAAGTAAATATTCTTGTGGTTAAGGATATGGCTTATCTATTAGAGGTACAATAGACATTCGGTTAAGTGCGTGCCCACTTAAGTGCACCATTATATTAAGTGCGCTTTTTATAGAGGTCAAAATCCAGATAAACAAAATTACATTTGTTTCATGACGAAATTACATTAAACCAAATTGAACTATGTTCCAAACATTCAGAAAACAACAAAAGGAGTTTTTGTGTGTATGTGTGTCATGTGTTCTACGTGTGTGTGTGTGTGTTTATGATTACGAGTCTATGATTTAGATTCTTTATTACATTAAACCAAATTGAAACTATATTCCAAACATTAAGAAAACAACAAAAGGAGTTTCTGTGTTTATATGTATGTGTATGTGTATGTGTATGTGTGTCATGTGTTCTATGTGTGTGTTTACGATTACGAGTCAATGATTAGATTCTTGATTAAAGAAAATAAGAAAAGAAGGGCAAAAAATATCACGTGCATGACATGGTTCGATTATCGTTGGATTACACTTTAATTCAGCCTTTTCATTGTATGTATTCCTCAAACGTAGCAAAAAGGTGAAAATTGAAGGTAATCTAGAATCGAGAAAGAAAATGAAGAGTATATATGCTAAAACCAGAAACGTTTCAAGTAAATTATATCATGCAAATTGATCACTTTTCTTATCAAGAATTATATGATTAAAGCACAGAAGGAAAATATTTCAAAAAACCCTAAAAATTTCCAAAAACCCCTAATTGCGCAACTGGATTAAGTGCACACTTCTTCCTTGCATTCAAAGTGCGCACTTAACAAAATGTCTATTGTATAGAGGTCAAATTTGTCTTAATGTTCATTAAAGAAAGATATATTTTTGTAATTTGAAAGCAAAGGGGGGGGAAAGTTATTTCTAATAGTTTTTTTCCTAAACTTATTGCAATGACATTTATTATAATTATTATACAAATTTCTGCAATCATTTATGTCTACTTTTTTGACATGTTAAAAATTTCATGCATGATGCAATGACACTTAACACATTTTGTTGTAAGCGTGAGCGAGACCAAGACCGAGAAGACAACAAGGGTGAGACCAATAGAGAGAGAGAGTCTTGGAAACATGAAGGTTGAAGCGAATTGGTAGAATGTAATTAATTCTAACAGGGATGTCAAATGTACAGGGTCTATGATAGTTAATCATTTGTTGACATCTTGGCAAAGTATGTTGGATTTTGTGGAATGGCATCCCCCACAAGAAAGGGGATGTGCCAATTCATTACAAATGGAGGTTTTGGTAACATCAAGGTTGTTGAGGTGGGAAGGTAAACAAATTCTTAACCTTCAATTTAATCAGATGACAAGATTGTGTTTGGTAACAGTTAAGGATGCTATGTTGGTTTCACAAAGAAGATTAATGGCTTTTCGAACAATAAGATCAACATTTCGTATTCCAAAAGGTTATAACTTTATTTGGGATACGTTGCAACAAATACTATCTTCGCATGAGCCAATTCTTGATTTAGATGGGTGATCTCAAGAGTTTGATTGGAGGTTTGTTGGAAATAAGAGATTGACTATGATCTCAACAAATGTTGCTTATCACAAGTTGATTGACAAACATAAGTGGTTGGAAGAAAAGGTTATAAAGATATGGGGTTTTCATAAGCCCATTACTTGGTGGTTTCATGTGATCAAGGCAAGTTGGTGTTCTCGATTGATGCTACGAGCCAAGGTATTTATTTGGAGAGTTATGGTTGGAGCTTTACCATTAGGGGATGCATTAAAAAAAAGAAACATTACTAAAGGATTGTGTTTTTTTTGTTCAGTGGAATTGGAACATAGTAGGCATCGATTTATTTCATGCCCGATGGAAATGATGGTTTGAAGGTGTATCAGGATGTCTCTAACAGGAGTAAGTCTATCTTCCTTCAGTTGGGCTTTTGCACATAAGGAGAACAATGAACCGATGCCTCATTTTCAAATTATTTTTGAGTTCTTGAGGTATTGGGGGCTATGGTTCAATTGGAATATGCGGAATGCCTTCATTTTTTATTCGCAAGTTGGGGTGAGAAAATATGTTCTAAAGTTAAAAGGACTTCTTTTGTGGCAATTGACAGTGCTAGAGAACTCACGAAATCTCAACCAGGAAGAGAGAGAACTCTGCAAGGTCACATATCATCATACTCGCCATTTGAATTGGTGTGTAGGGTGGCATTGAGTTTGGTGTCATAGTATTCTTTAGATTCCTTGATAGAAGGGTTTTATACTTTGTAGTAAGTTAGTCATGGTGGTGTTTTTTTCTTTCATAATGAAAGTCATTATTTACGAAGAGAGAGAGAGAGAGAGAGAGAGAGAGAGCCCAGATGGATGTAGCTCAGTTGGTAAGGTTGCCCAATGGAGACTAGGTGGTCATGGGTTCAACCCCTACATTCCACAGTGACATCTAGTGAATTAAGACATATGTATGGAGTACATAATAGAGAGGTGAGTAAAATTGGGTTTCAAACCTAAGACATACTGACTTGTAGGGTAACAATTTACCAATAGGGTAAGCTAATTACAATAAAAAGAGAGAGAGATAGATTGATTATATTATCGTCTCTAGAAGTCAAATATGACATATGAGACCAAAAATATTACATTTCACGTGATACGTGTGAAAGTGAGTAGTGACTCTCGATGTTCAAGAACTTTACCAATGAATGTTGCAATCGAGAGTGCACATTGTGGTTGTGATAGGAATTCATGCAAAGATTGGGCTCGATCGAAGAGATGTGGAAAGCATGGTCGAATATGTTCAAAGGCAGAGCATTGTATCAAAGTGTGATACTCAGACTTGCGAACTTGTTTAGGGCAAAGTGTGCATAGCTGACCACTCTCATCATTTGTGCCCCAACGCCATGTTTCACATTGCAATGCATGTGAGCTAAGTCGCATGGAAGCAATGGTTCGAATGGCAGATAACGGTATGGGCTCTAACATGTATGGATGTGTACGATTTCCCTGTTCCGCAAAGAATATGGTTTTGTAGTTAGGTGCAACATGTGTAGTATAATGTGTGAAGCGTGAGCCTCCACATTTGTCCCATGTCATGATACATTGGTGTTGCAAAAGGCCTCATTTATAGAGAAATCTAGTGATGCATCATGAAACAAGTGTCTCGCATCCCATCTACCAAACCATTTTTCTATATCTTGCATCTAACCAGAACACAAAATTTTGCTTTTATGTGTCTTTTTTCTTGCTTCCCATGCAATTCTAGGAAGTTGATGTGAGGGACTTTTTTGAACCTTAAGCATGTATTCAACAACCCTTTCCATGGCTATGATCTCAATGGGAAGCGATCTCGTCTCAAGGAGGAGGGTGTAGGGCGTTGTCATAGACACAATGGAATGTAGGTGGTTGAACCCATGACCTCCTGGTCTTATTGGGCAACCTTACCAATTGAGCTATATCCATCTATGCATTATATATTGTATACGTTTCAACTTATTACATTCTATGTTAATCACTAGAACTTTCAAGAAACTTCTAGAGAATGCATCTTCATGCACTCTCTAGAAGTTTCCATGCACTCTCTAGATGTTTCTATAGCTTGCATGCATATCACCACATTCTTGTATAAATATTTCGGTGCACCTTGATTACAATCAAGGTGAACAACACCAGTTACCGAAGCATAATTTAGTTCTTGCTCTTTTGTCTACCTTCTCTCTCTCTTGTTCTCTTCTCTATGCTCTCTCTATTTATATATCTATCTTTCGCTCTCTCTTAATATTTAGCTCGCCTACTTATCCCTATCCTGGTCTACCTGTCCGTGACAAGCGTTTGTTTCTTAACTTATAGAAACTTTGTAAGAAAATGTTTTTGGACATTTTCAAACTCTTTCCACATAGATTTAGGGATGCTACCGCCCCATACTTCTACCCCATAGAGAAAACCTGGTGTTACCAAAGTGTCAAAAAGATATTTCTTGAGGACCCAACACTTAATATCTCCAAGATTGCACGTGTTCTCAAATGCATAATATGTTCGTTTACCCGCCTCTGAGTGGCGTCTAGCACATTCATTCCATCTATGATTTGAAGGAACTTCAAGGCCAAGATATTTGAAGCTTTCCACACATCCAAGTGGCTCATTGTTGTACATAATGCATGGTTTATTTTTTTTTGGGATCTTCACAAGCATAATCTTTATTTTAGAGCTATTGACACTTAATTTAGTATGCATGCAAATTTTTTCCAATGCCTTCATAAGCTTTTGTGTATCTCCTAAAGTATTTGCAAAAAGCACTACATCATCCGCATATAGCAAAAGCATAATCACAACATTCCCAATGACCACTTCTTCAACACATTCTTCCTTTGCAAACTTGGTAACCATTTCTTCCAATTCATCAATGCATAGACCAAATAGTGTTGGTGAGAGTGGGCATCCTTGCTTAACACCAATAGTGGTATTAAAAAAATCTGAGTGTTTATCTCTCATACGCACACAACATATAACCTTCTCATAAATTCGGGAAATTGCAAGCATATATTCACTTGGCACCTCAAGTTCTTCCATTCGCCTCCAAAGATGGTCACGAGGTACCATATCAAAAGCTTTCTTGAAGTCAATAAAGCAACAAAAGCTAACTACAATGTAATAAAAAAGAGAAGAGAGAGAGAGAGAGACATGGAGGTACATGGTTCGAATCTTGCCTTATGCATGCGACGGAGAGAGAGAGAGAGAGAAAAGAGAGACAGAGAGAGAATTTGTCTAGATGGATGTAGCTCAGTTGTTAAGGTTGCCCAATGGAGGCCATGTGGTCATGGGTTCAACCCCTACATTCCACATTGGCATCTAGTGAAATGTAGTTATTTATGCACTAAAAGTAGAGAGGTGAGAAAAAATTGGGTTTCGAACCCAAGATGTAGTGCTAGTAGTGTAAACGACTTACCAATAAGGTAAGCTGGCTATAATGTAACAAAAAGAGAAGAGATAGCACAAGAGCATGACAAAGAGAATGAGAGGAAGGTATTTACCTATAGGTTAGGAAATAGTTGTTTTAGGTACATCGATGTGCCACAAGAAATTACCTAATAGGTGTCTACAATCTAATAAGCTAATATCACTAACATTATAGTTAAGTATCTACATTAGTTATTAACCACAAATAATTACCTAATACAACACATATAGTTAATAAGAGCACTACTAGTTGGCTGATAACGATTAACTATTAGCTTACTTGTACCTAATAAGACCACTATCTAATAAACTAACAAAGAGCATTAGCTATGACGAGCTGAACCAATATCTAATTTCCTATTAGCTAAGATCACAAATTCCAATAGTTATTACAAGGTAACCAATAGCTATTAGATGTCTAATCGCTAATAAGCTAAGATTATTAGCTATTGTTTATCTTTTGGTTGTAAGCGCTATTAGCTATTTGGTGAACTAGCTACTAGCTTGCTAGCAACTAATTCGCTAAATGGGCTAATTGACTAAGTAGCAAGTAATAATCTAAGATTAAAAGTTATTTAACTATATTCATTGACAGATCACTAAAGACTAAAAGGTTAAATGAACTAGAATGTTAAGATCAATAACTATTATTTTGTTCTTGTATGGTAATCTATTTTTATTTAAGTGAAGGTTGTTTATTTATTAGGTTTAAGTGAATGCACCCAAAAATCAAAGTTTAATTACAAACATCTGGTGTCTCAAACCTTTATTTGTAGAACGCTTGAAGTACCATATTGCAATAATGATTGGGAATCATAGAATCTCAAAGAAACTATACATTGGATTTCATTTTTATTCAATCAAACTTTCTTCGTAAACTGAGCTTTAGATTTAGATAAGAAACTCAAGTTGGTCATACACATGATCATATAGATAAAATGTTTACCACTTTATCGAAGACACTAATTACGCATGATGTTAAAGGAAATGTTTGAGTAGCTTAAATAAAATAAGGCTTAACCATATCTTGATTATTCCAAAGAATATTAATAGTTTGTAAAATAATTTTCCATTAAAAATGAATAAGGACCATTGATGGACATACCATTTTGAATCACACCCCTATATTGTAAAGCTATGTTGCTAAACACCTTTGGAGTATAGTTATATAAAACATTGGATGTTTAGGTTTGAATAATCAAAATGATCTTGCAAGGTACCAATTGAAATTTAACAAATGACTAATCTAGAGAAAATAGATATATGTATACAAAGGCCAATGATGCCCACATGAGTTTTTTAATGGTTGGTCATACACACGATCATATAGATAAAATGTTTACAACTTTAACTAAGAAACAAATTATGCATGATGTTAAAGGAAAATGTTTGAGTAGCTTAAATAAAATAAGGTTGAACCATATCTTCCTTATTCCAAAGAATATTAATAGTTTGCAAAACAATTTTCCATTAAAAATGAATGGGGACCATTTATGGCCATCTTATTTTGAATCACATCCCTATAGTGTAAACCTATGTTGCTAAACACGTTTGGAGTATAGTTATATAAAGCATTGGATGTTAAGGTTTGAACAATCAAAATGATATTGCTAGGTACCAATTGAAATTTAACAAATGACTAATCTAGCGAAAATAGATATTTATATATAAAGGTCAATGATGCTCACATGTTGGTAATATTATATCAAAGAAGAAATGGATTGAAACCAACTAAGAATAGATGTTGGACCAATGGTGCTACTCTAGATAATTATGACAACCAATGCCATTCATTTTGGAGTGCCCAAGGTCATGGCTACATATAAGAATGTAATGATTCATTTTGATCAAGGTTCATTAGAACCACATTACAAGTGTAAGTCATTAAGAAAGAATGAACATTTAGGAAAACAAATTATTTATCTTTTGAAGTAGAAGATGCTTGGAATTAAAGAGGATATGGATCCCTCCAAGTAAAAGAGTCCCAAGAAGCGAACTCATTGGAATTTTCACTTAAATGACAACAATTCACGTGTTAACTATTATTGTAGCTTAGGTTCCATCATTAGTGATGGTAGTGAAAAAAATATCGATGAGGCTAGCATACCAACTTATACACTTGAATCTCATATGTAATTAAGGAGTCTAACAATAATAGTTTGGTGACTTGATGAACTCCCAAATATTCAGAAGACAAACCTATCCCATGTTTGCTGGATGTAGAGAAAACTTATCGTTCAATAGTGGACGAGAAGATCAATAACATGTTGAAACATAATATCAAGAATTACAAAGCAACCCATTGCAAGGCATTGGCAATTAATAGAGCATAAAATCAACGAAGAAGCATAAAGAAGTCCAAATAATGGTGGTGTTCACATACTAGATGACTTGATTGTGAAATAAGTCAAGGAGAATTTGTATAATGTACTCGAGTTGTTTCCATTAGCACAAAGGAGAACACAAAGAAAGAAAAAGACTCCCTAGGAGACCCTTCACCAACATATATATGTTCCTGATATCCCATGATAGTTTTTTAAATTTGTATAGCTAGGGTCATTTGTCAAATTGAGGTAAAACTATGTTAATGTTGATGGATTTAGGAATGCTCCAATTGTCACTATGGTTTATGTATGTTCATCATGCAACTATAGTACATATACGAATATACAATTGTGTGAAGATGTCAATAAGAAAACTTGAAGTCAACCAAACCCTCATAACCATAAAAAGAATCTTTACCTTACACCATAACCAAACACACCAACATTTCCCCCTAGTCTTAGTGTTAACATTAGTCGAAGTATTACCTCTCGTCTTACCTTGTGGCCCCAAATAAGTGTGTAGTAATGAAGTCTAACGACATACTTTAATATACTTCAAAACCATTCTTATGCAAAAGTCACTCAATCCCACAAGGAGGATGCAATAAGGGAATTCATATATTTACTTGTCGTTTAATATATGATTACAAGTTGACGATTAAAACAGAAACGATGTACGACGAGGTTAAATTACGTTATATCTGGTAGATATTACTGATTTGTTCACAATATTTATAGAATGAAAGGTTGGGTACACTTTGAAAAAGTGAATGTGTATATATATATATATATATATATATATATATGTGACCATGTGGTAATGGAGCTATCCCCAATATTCTAATGTTACATGATTTTCTGTTGTAAAAGGAAATTTTTTATGAAAGGATGGCATTGAAAATCCTAGTAATATAATTTGGGCCTAAGGTTGCAAAGAGAGCTTTGACAAATTTAAATGTAATCTCGATCTAGGCTATTACTTGAAAGTAAGGCCGCATGCAACCACGTTCTTGCACGTTCTATCCATCTATCAAGTTAAAGAATCGCCCAAAAACCCCCTTATTTAAGAAGATTGAAGGCCAAGGAAGTAGCAATCCCATTTCCTAAGTAAAAAATTCAAGCTCAGCACTAATGGCAAACAAGGCTCCCCTAGTTTTAGCTATGGTTTCTCTACTCTTGTTGGTATTGGTGGTGGTTCCTACGGGTGCCACCTCGGCGAAGAGACGGCACCAGATCGTCCTACGTTACTACTCGCATCAACAATTTGGAGTGAACGAGTTCGTGAATGTGAATGCGAGTGTGGCGGCCGTGAACGGGACACGGACGGGGGTCGGGCTTGGGGTCGTGTACGCGTACCCCATCACCGCAACACCCAATGCGACTTCTCCATCCATTGGCTTCATCCGCGGGACCTCGACTGTAGCCTCCAACACTTTACCTGCGACGTACTTTGTGGCTAGGACCGTGGTACACTACTCCGACCCCACCTTTAAGCGCACCCCCAAGTCTAAGAACAACATTGGCCTCGAAGGCACATTCACGACACAAGGCGAGGCCGACTTTACGAGTGGCCAGCCTTGGGAGTATGCTATCACTGGGGGTACCGGAGACTTCCGTAACACTTTCGGGTATACCATCGGTCGTGTCTACTCCCGGACACCTACTGCCACCACGGCCATACTCGTAACCCTTTATGAAACCTACCTCTGGATTTAATTACAAATGCTGTCCATCAATGGTCACCTTTTGTTTTTTGTCCTTCTCTCCTCTAGCTCAGCCTTAGGGAATTCTCTAGGTTTTCTTCAAGATTCAATGTATTGATGATCAATTTTATTATGCATTGACACAAATAATATATTTTCAGTTCTTCTACATGATTTGAAGCATATATTTGATCATGGGTTTTTTGCTACTCAATTGGAGAATAGTGTGACCTCCTTGATGGATTTCATTATGAATTCACAAGAAGAAACTTGAACTTGCCACTCTATTAACCAAAAACCAATCACGGTTTCAAAGAGCATACATACAAGTTTGACATTGAATGGCACACAACGTAGGAGTCTTGTCCGTGGAATAGAGAAAATATCATCCAACATAATCTCTAAAGTCACAAAACATTCTTCCAATGCAAACGACACAAGACTTATGAAGAAGAGTAGCTTATTGTAGAGAAAATGGCGTAAAACTTATGCTTTTCAAGTCTAGGCTTAGGAGGACAAGGAGCTTATTGGAAAGTGAAGGTAAATTTTCAAGAGGTTATGATTAACGTTATTGCTACATGTGGTAGCCAATTTTGTGTTTCTTAAATTCATAAACATTGGTCCACATTCAACAATGAGGGTAATTGCTTCATTTGAAACAAAATATGTTAGGTATTAGCAAGTAGTGACGATTCCACAAATGTAAGCAATATGTGAGCATTAATTGTGCAGGTGACATAATCATTTAGGCAAGGCACATTCTATACGAAAAAGAACCTTAGAACATATTCTAGAGGAAGCCATCAACCACATCGTCTGAGTTATATTTGTATTTGTTATGGGGTCTCAAAGAGGCATTCCTCTTATGCACTCATCTTAACTCGTTAAGAGTTACTACTCCTTGTAGAGGTCATACTCATGGTTATTCCATCGTGTACCCTCTTGTAGGTTAGAAAATTGGAGGTTCTTATGCTTCTTTGAGCTTTTAGGAATTATCTTGGCACTAAGCAAATTGGCATAAATAAAGTTAAGATATTAAGAGAGCATATTGCCTTGACTATTATGGTATTAATCAATCTTTAAGTATACAAAGAATACAATAATCTTATGAGAGGAATGAGAAAAAACACATGAACTATGAATTAATTCGATACAAGATTGAGCAACAAAGAAAGGCTTATGTTGAATCATAAGTAGCAAGAAAACGATTAATAATTTCATGGCCTCCATCTAAGCATTGATTGTTTACCTATAAAAGTATACGATCGTGGTAACATAGTTCGCACATTACATGTTAGAAAAATGGAATACATGTTATTACTCTAGGATTGATGCTTTGATAATTGTGTTTATGTTTAATATGAAGATGACAACGATGAATTTTCTATACTGATACATTTTTGTCATGCATGATTCAATATTCCCTTATTTTCAACATCTTGAGCACATGGGCCATTTTTTGTTTTGAACATTTGGACTTTCTTTCTAGGGTTGTTGGATGTATTTTTTAATGAGATGATAGTGAAGTTAGAAAAAGATCGTGCTTCTCACATCTTCATTGTTTACATACTCTATGTACCAAGCTAGCAAGTTTACTTTGGCTTTTATTTAATGCATATATAATAAGAGTTAGATAAAACTTATCTAGATGTTCGTCATTAAAAAGAACAATGAACTTCTTTTTTGGAAAAGAAGAAGAAGAACGATGAATTTTAGTGTATGGATTCATAAAAAATAATATTACTATTGAATCTATTATGAAGAATTTTTCAAAAGTGAACCGTTTAAGGTGAAAATGTTTTTTTATTTGACAATAACATTGAATGGTTATGGAATAGAACATAATAGAACCTCGTGTGTTATTTAAGTAGACCATGTTTTTTCTTAAGAGATTTCATCTTAGGAGAATCTTTTTTTTCCAAAAAAGGGAGAAAATTTTACTCCATACTTTCTGAAAGTAGAAGAAATCCTTTGATCGTGTGGAAATATTTCCTTCACTAAATGGTAAGTTTAAAAGCCAAATTTGTTTTTCGCTCATTTGTACATTTTTATAGAATGTCATGTGTTAAATAGATTGTTGTTGGATGCTTTTTCCAAAGGACAATGCTTTCCTTGACCAAATTGGCTTACTGCTCCCACAACAAATGCTATGTCTGGTCTAGTATAGACCATAGCATACATTAGACTGCCGACGGTCAACACATATGGTATCTTCCTCATCTCGGCCTTCTCCTTCTCCCCTTTCGGGCACTGCTTCGCATTCAACCTGCAGTTTGTCGGCAACACCGAATCGACTGGCTTTGCGTCCGACATGTTGAATCTTTCTAGGATCTTTGTCACATACTTTTGTTGTGACAACCAGAGCACCTTTTGAGTTCTGTCTCGAACTATATGCATTCCTAAGATCTGTTTAGCTGGTCCAATGTCTTTCATGGCAAACAATTTGCCGAGAGCTTTCTTCAAGCTTCCAATCTTCCTTGTATCTTGACCGACTATCAACATGTCATCAACATATAACAAGAGAGTCAAGAAGTCTCCTTCTTCGTACCTCTTGACGAACACACAATGATCAACCCGTGTTTTCTGGAAACGGTGTTCTATCATGAAAGACTCGAACTTCTTGTACCATTAGCGTGGAGCTTGTTTTAGATCGTACAAGCTTTTCTTCAGTCGACACACCAGATTCTCTTTCCCTTTCTCCTCAAAGCCTTCGGGTTGCTGCATATAGGTTTCTTCTTCTAGCTCCCCGTGCAGAAATGCGGTTTTGACATCCAACTATTCGATCTCCAGATCCATACTGGCCGCTATGCTCAGAACAGTTCGAATGGATGTCATCCTCACGACTGGTGCGAATATTTCGTCAAAGTCGACGCCCTTTTTCTGTTGAAAACCCTTCACCACTATGCGGGCTTTATACCTGGGCTCACTGTCGGCTTCTCCAGTCTTCACCTTGTAGACCCATTTATTCCTTAGTGCTCTCTTACCTTTCGGCAACTCTACCAGGTCGTAGGTGTAGTTCTCGTGCAAGGATTCCATCTCATCTTGCATCACGCTCAGCCATTTTTCTCTGTGCTCGTCGGCAATGGCTTCTTCATAGCACTCTGGTTCACCTTCATCAGTCAAGAGGATGTATTGACTGGCATATGTAGTCGGTGCTTTCCTTTCTCTGAGTGAGTATCTTCTCCCACTTGTTGTTGGCTCTCTTTCGGATGTCTCTACCAACTCTTCTCTCCGCTCGGGTTCCTGCACATCAATTGGCATCTCCAGCTTGGACGACTACAACTCATACTCTTCAATTGACCTTGGCAGCATTGCCGACTCTGACTCATAGTCAGTCGGTCTCTCCGAGTCGACCGACTCAGATTCGGCTGTGCTGACTGGCCGTCTCCGAACAGTTGACGATGCTCATTCACTTGGCCTTAGGTCGATGGTAGTCGGGGTTGACCAGGGAGTCGGTTTCGACTTCTGTTGCTTCTAGTCTTCAATTGTCTTATCTTCAAGAAAGACTACATCCTGACTTCTCACTACCTTCTTGTCGACTAGGTCCCATAGCCTATAGCCGAACTCATCTTCCGAGTATCCCATGAATATGCATGCTTTCAACTTACTGTCAAGCTTTGACCTCTGATCCTTTGGTACATGCATATACACCAAACATCGGGACACCCTCAGGTGTTGTTAGGAGACATCCTTCCCTGTCCACACTCTCTGTGGAACATCACCCTTTAATGATACTGAGGGAGACCTGTTGATCAGATAAACAACTGTGTACTGTTGTTGTGGTGGGGGGGTGAAGGTTAGAATGGCTTCACCCCCTTCCCAAGGGGGTTACGATAGTGAGAGAGCTAGAGAGAAAGACAAATAGAAAATGACACAAATGTGAGAGGGGAAAAAAGGTTATCCCATTACATACCCCATAGGGGGTTTATATAATAAGACCGTTACACATTCTTGTACACATGCACATAATTGTGCATGTGTCCATACACATACTCATCCTCACACACTCATTTACTTTACACATACACATCAACCACATCATTACACATACCCTTATGCCTCCCCGTATATTCTTACGGGTAACACATGGCACGCTTGTGGGACAGTGCATTGCACGGTGAACCCACTCGCCATGGTAACTCTTCTCAACCGGAACTCCATCGGTCATCTCAACGGTCGGAAATCCCTTGACCGGATCACTGCTCTACGATTGATAGCTTCGATCGAAGCTTTGCTTGACTCGAACCTTCTTGTTCGGTCAAGAGAAGTCGTGATTGGATCATACACTAATCAACTAGTTCAACGTGGCATGGGTCATGAAATCATGTTGTGTGTTTATGTATTCTTTCTTTCATCATGTGTGTTGTGTTTTCGAAATTTCATGATTTGTACCCCTTGGTTTTAGACATTTTTGTTTTTACCCTCAAATTTTTGAGATTTTAATGGATACCCTTGAGCTTGTGAAATTCTCCTCTCTACCCCTCTTCTCTTTCCTCTTTCTTTTCTTCTTCGTACTCTACTTCTTCGTCTTTTCTTTGGCTGTCTTCGCACTCGGCACTCGGCCCTTCTCTCGGTTGCGCTTTTAGGCCGTGCTCTCGGGCGCACATCTTGGCCATACTCTCGGTCGTGCAGTCGTGATGTTCTGTGTCCAATGGGAGAAATTGTGAAATAGTGTGGCTCCACACACATTATACACATGATTATAAATATGAAAATTAGCCTAGGGTCTGATGACATTCAAGTGCATATAGAAGGGTGCAAGCAAAATTTAAACCTTGAGAAAAGACGATCCAAGGAAGTTTGATGACCAAGGAGATGGTCGAGATGAAGGCGGCACATGTACGATGCGTGAAGAGTTATGCTCAGGAGGAGCAAAAGGGGCTACGACAAGTGGTCATGGAAATGCGAAAGGTGATTGAATGATATGGTTGATCGGGTGGAAGGAATGCATGTACTCAAAATGGAGGACAAAGGACGACGCATAAGGAAGGAGGAAATCAAAGACAAACCACCTTTTGACTCTACCACATCACTCTTTTCTTCTTCGCACATGCCGGAGGATGTGCGGTTTGGTGGGGGTGGATGTCGTGATGTTCTGTGTCCAATGGGAGAAATTGTGAAATAGTGTGGCTCCACACACATGATTATAAATATGAAAATTAGCCTAGGGTCTAATGACATTCAAGTGCATATAAAAGGGTGCAAGTAAGATTTGAACCTTGCAATTCTAAGATAGGAAGAAATTATCTTACCACTAAAGCTACTACTAATTGCGTTAGATTTTGTATATTTCCTTCTCATATTTAGTATTCCATAGGAAAAAAACATACAAAACCTTGTACACAAAACCATGGTTTTAGCCTATGCTTTTGTGCATGCCACAAGGAAAACTTGTGCCAGAAAACCATGGGTTCAAGCCCATGGTTTTGTGCATGTTAGAAGGATAGATAAACCTATAAAAACCCTCATAAGGCTTGTGTAATGGGGGGGGGGATCAATCAATGGATGAATCAATCTATGTATTTGTTGTCCTCCGGAATTGTAATCGATGGACAAGAGCGCAGGAATACGGAATAGTATAATATTGTAACGCATGTAACGGTTCACGCGGGAAGCATGAACGGCTAAAAGACCTTGCGTATATAAAGGGCAAAAAGCCTCTAATAGAGGTAGCGTGTAATTTTGGAATGTAAGAGGCGTATCGTAATAGAGTTCTATCTTCTCTGATATCTGTGTGTAACTACAGCTAATCTACTATGTGTTTGTAACACCTAAGAGCGTAGGAGTAAGTAACGGTGTGTGCCCTAGCCCACTGTCAAAGGAGCTTGGTTGTAACCGTCTCCCTTATACGTCGCTAGGTTATGGGGAATATCCCACCAAGTATTACGCACAGACGCTACCATTCGTTGTCACACAGTCACTTGGAAGTCTAGGTCAAAGGACTGACCGTAGACCGTGTTTCTAGTTGGTAACACTTTTGGCACGCTTGGTGATCTGTGTCTTCTCATAGAAGAACAACGACGAATGGATGTTTAGCTGCAGACACTCCAGAAAACCAACACGACCAGACCGGCCGATCACAAGGTCCATCACACGCCAGGCAGAGGAACGCGCACGGTAGAAGCCTCGCCTCAACGACCTCAACACTACCTGTCGGGACCACAAAGGTGATTTCCCGCTCTCCAAATACCTCGACAATACGCGGGAAGCATGCTCACCACAACAACACTGTGCTCTTTCCCTGCCCGCCATAGCCCCCAGCATGGCCTTTGCCTATCCCCGCTTTAACAGCGAAACCGACACCGCAACCCACATTTGTCTGTTCCTCAATGTCTGGAATGCAAACCACATGGCACAGAGCCTTTCTGAGGCGGTAGCGCACCAGTCCAAAATGACGGAGTTCGGGTTAACATTGGATGCGCGGGCGACGTTTTGGCATTCACAGATGGATCTGCCAGCAATCACGACCTTCGACCAACTGGAGTCCACCTTTTTGCGGTTCTTCCATCGGAGGGTTTCACAACGCGAAATCCTCGGACATTTCTACACAATTAAGCAGCTGCCGACCGAGACGATCATGGATTTCAGCTTACGTTTCCAAAATTTACGGGGGAAACTAGAACGGGGCCTCGCGAAGGACGAGGCACGGGAGACATTTCTGGCGGCATTACGCCGACCCATACGGACAACGCTCAACAACAATAGCGTGAAAGGGGAAACAACCGATATGGTCATCGATAGAGCGTTACAACTCGAGCTGGACAACGTAGAGGAAAGGTTTTCTATGTCCTCATTACGACAAGCGTTACCTCAGGACGAGGAACAACATTTTCGTCAAGCAATCCAGTGCACAATTTGCTTGAATTCGGGGCATTTTGCACTGGAGTGCAACATGCGAATCCACTGCCCAATCTGTCACTCGAAGGCTCACACAGTCGAGCAGTGCGAATACAATATATTGAACAGAGCCGCTCCCACAGTACACAACATGGACACATAGCGTCCCCCACGCCGTACTGAACAAAGGAGGCAAGAAGACCGACCACGGTATATGGATCACAACCCACGTGATGACTAGCACTACTGGAATTGCCGGAATCACAACGATTCCAAGGAAGACGAGCCAGAGGATGAGGACTACCGTGGTCCCCCCAGATATACTAAAGGGGGCCGGCGCTATGAGAATCACCAGCCGACAAACAAATGTGGCGGCTTCAATGGACCTCGTGGAAAGCAGCGGCAATATCAGGACCACCGACGATATGACGAAAGCTCGGATGATGACCGACACCAAGAACCACGCCGGGACCAACAACAACCATTGCGTACGCTCCGACAAACAAAGCCAGACCGAGGGATCGGCACACACCACCAGGGGCCGAGAAGGGCAAATCTAGCATCCATTGTTTTGTTTGTCAGCAGCCCGGACATTATGCCACACAATGCCCAGTACGCAAGGGCAAGGGCTCGTCGTCAATACGATTACGACAGAAGTGCAGCAAGTCACAACACGTCAACAAACAAAAACGGTTGATTGGGCCACGCAAGATGAGATACGACGAACAGCCCATGCATGGGTTGAAAAAGCAACTGCGACAAATACGGAACGCATGCGGAAGGAATCCGCGAACGCGATGGAGCTAGTGGAGGACGAAGGACCGGCCCCGGACCCCATTTGGCAAGCACTGGCAGGTTGCAAAATAACGTTATCCATGGAGAAGCTGTTGCAACTAGTCCCACGCTTCCGCCAGACCATGGAAGAACGGGTGACGGGCATACCCGGGGTGAGTGTCGCTACGAATTTCACGGACATTAGCAACGAACCGTCTGTAGTGGATCACCACAACCCGGCTATTACGTTGATATTACACAGTCAAGAAATCCCAGGATGCGTAATCGATGGTGGCTTGGGCGTTAATGTAATTAGCGTGAAAACATGCGAGCAGTTAGGCATTTCAGAATGGGAGGCTTGCCCGTTCTAGCTCCGTATGGCAGATACCCGCTTAGTACGACCATTGGGGTTGATACGCAAGGTAGGCATTATCGTGGAAGTACGTTGCTTCGACATCTCGGCGGTAGTCCTCGCCCTGGATGCCCCAGGGGTGTACCCTGTGCTGCTGGGCAGACCGTGGCTTCGTGCAGCGAATATCAAGCAGAGCTGGCAACACAAGTGTATCAGTTTTCAACACGGACGCACCAAGGTTCGTGTACCAACGGAGGAAAGGGCGACACAATCCAAGGGTATAACACCATTATACGCGGAAGATATAAATATGTTGGCTGGGGTGGATGATGCAAAATTAGAGGCATACCTAGATGAGCACCCTCGGATTATTCCGCTGTTCGAAATCAACGTCATCGCAACCGCGGTAGAATATGCCACGACCAGTACTCTCCACGATGAGGCTTACGAACCAAACCTGGAGTCAATATTAGAACTAAGCAGAGCACGGGTAGCATTCGAGAGGGAAATGGAAATTTCACGATGAGTCACCGCCTCAGCCCTGGAAGAAGTAAACGTGGGTATGACGTCAGAACCCCGTTTCCTCTCCATCGCAAAAGAAGTAAGGCCGAACCAGAGAGATGCAATGATCGAACTACTCAAGAAATATAAAGATGTGTTCGCCTAGGCTCACGAGGACATGAAGGGGTTAGATCCAAAGTTCTATCAACATAAGATTAATTTAGCAACCGACGCAAAACTGGTCAAGCAACGTCGCTACCGCATGAACCCGAACTACGCGACCCGCGTAAAAGAAGAAATTGACAAAGTCCTAAAGGCGGGATTCATACGGCCAGTTAAACAAGCCACATGGTTAAGTCCGATAGTAGTCGTTCCAAAGAAAAATGGCAAAATATGAGTATGCGTGGATTACCGAAAATTAAACGCCATAACCATTACAGACGCATTCCCTTTACCATTCACCGATAGCGTACTGGACGCCGTCGTAGGGCATGACATGTATAGTTTTTTAGATGGATTCAGTGGATACAACCAGGTACGCATGCATCCCGATGACCAAGAGAAGACGACATTTGTCACGGACTGGGGAGTCTATGTGGCAGACGTCATGATGTTTGGGCTAAAGACGGTGCCGGCGACATTTCAACGGACAATCACGGAGATCTTTGGGGAATATATTCTGTCATTCATGCAAGTTTTTTTAGACGATTTTGCGGTATATGGGATAAAACCCGACCATTTTACGCATTTGCAGTTGTGCTTGGAACGTTGTCGCACTGCACGCTTAAGCCTGAATCCCGCGAAATGTGCCTTCGGCGTGACCAGCGGGGCTCTTATGGATGCTAAGTAGTTGGAACTATCATCTTGAAAGTAGCTATTTATGGGGCTACAATCTAGTTTATGAAGCTTTACAGGCGCAAATATATTATGAAATTTGTATTTTCTCTCATGGACTAGAACTCTACATGAAGTAGAAGAAGACGAACCAGAAAGGAGAGGGAGCAAGGAGAAGGAAATACAAAGAAAGAAACAGAAGGAAGTAGATGATGATGAATAGGGGAAGGGGAAGTAGACGGAATAATAAGAATTAAGAACTCATTAGAAGAAGGGAAGGGGTATTAGTAGGAAGAAACATCATGAAAAGGGAGTACATAGAGTAAAAGAAGAAGAATCAAGGAAATGCATTTGCAGTGGAAGAAGAAGAATGAAACAAATTAGGATCAATAAGAATCAAGAAAAAGAAGTGGTTTAGGAAAGAATAAGGAAAAGAAGGAAGAAGAATAAGAATTATAAGAAGATTAAGAAGATGCATCAATAACAATAAAAGGTAATACGCATCAAGCGGAGCTTAGGCGGGTGGAGTTTCATGCCATTTGGGACATAGGTATATTTTATAGACGGTATTTTGGTAAGGTGGAGTGGTTCTACTCAACACCAAAGTGTTTATTCAAGCCAATGGTTAGACTTTAGAAAAATATAGGGGATCGGTATAGCTTGTATGTTTAGCCTTATGGCGGTTTTCTAATACTAATGTAGTATCTTTTTTTGGAAAAAAATAAAATAAAAATAACAAGAAGCAATAGAAAGAGTATTCAGGTAGGGAAACACTACGAAGGAGGGGATGAATATGAATAAATTATATCACTGAATGTGAAATTTGCTAATTGGCACACATACCATACCATTCAATGTGTAATAATCAGATTTTTATATGATTTTATTGTTTTTTAAATGTTTGAACATAGTTTCAATTTGGTTAGATGTAATTTCATCATGAAACAATGTAAATTTTTTGATCTAGATTTTGACCTCTATAAAATGCGCACTTAATAGAATAGCACACTTAAGTGGGCACACACTTAACCAAATGGTTACTGACTATCTATAATAAGTGACATATGTATATATATAATATATATGACATGGAAAATAGAATTTTAGTATGTTATTTGACATGCATAATTTGTAGGGGCCTTTCACATGAAAATGAAAATTTAAACTTTATATCTCATTTGACGAGCATTTTTACTATGTGTATGTTTTTGACGGGCATGAAACCCGTCAAAATCTTGCCATGGTTACCATTACTATTACGAAAAACAAGTTGCAAGGGTCAAGAAAGTGTCAGCACCATCTCCAGTCATAATAAAACAAGTAGAGGCTTGAGGGGCAGGGGGGAATGAGAATCGGTGATGGTACGTATACATATGCACCATGTAATTGAAATAAAAAAAAGATATATATGTATGATCCTTGTGGCTTTATGTTAAAAAGCAACACGTGTAGGTTGAATTAGGGGTTTGGTTGACTTAAGAATTCACCTTGACAAATATGCTACATTAAAACATTCCCTTCTCGCATTTAGAAGACAATGAGTAGTTGAAATTCTAGGGGTTTGGTTGACGTAATAATTCTTCTTCACCAATATGCTACATACATCTAACAATGGGCCCAATTTCGACTCAAACTAAATTGAACCGTTAAGCCATGGTTTAAAGGTTTATAAGTTCCAAAATAATTAAATGGTTTGGTTTAGTTTTAATTATTAGTCAAATGGTTCAGTTCGGTTTTGAAACTGGGGTTTATCGGTTTAAGTGGTTTGGTTTAAAGGTTTATAGGTGTTTGGGCTAACTTTTTTTATCCCTGAAATGTTTATGTAATTTAATGTTTAATTAATGTTTTTTATTGATTTAATTCATTTAACTTAAATGTTTATTTAATCTAATGGCTTAATTAATGCTTATTTATTTAAATTAACATAAGTGCTTATTTAATTTAGTATATTTCTATTTATTTAATTTTTTAATTAGTTTGGCTTAAATGTTGTTAGGTTTAAACTTTTTATTAAATGGCTCGGTTTGATTTCAACATTTCCCTAAATGGTTTTGGTTTAAATAGTTTGGTTTACCTTTTCTTAAATGGTTTGGTTTGGTTTTTGTTTTATATAAATGGTTTGGTTTAGTTCAGTTTGGTTTCAAGGCAAAGAAACCAAACCAAACCGAAACTAAACTAGGCCCATTGCTACATACATCCCCTTCTAACATTCAGAGACAACGGGTAGTAGAAATTCTACTAAAGGATCCCTTGACCAAAGGAGGATTCATGATATTTGGAAAGGTTGTTTGGATTAACCGAATATTTGGACAATGATTGTATCCCTTGTAGCTAACTTGGCCAAGCCAATTGTTTTATATGACCCAAAGTGCACTTATTTTGTAATGTAAGTGTTTATATTGTTTGAGCTTACACAAGGCATGTAAAATATCTTCATTGTTGGATGGGTGGATATTGTTTAAACTATATCAATAAGGATAAAAATCAATAGTTTGTGATGAAAATTGACAAGTTTGTAAATGGTTCCAATTAAACATGCACAATAAGGTTTTTAATCCTGGGCCGGACTAGCCACTAACACAGGGTCTCCTTTCGGATCACTTCACCAAAGGGTGGTTACAGGGTTTATGCTTTTGGTAGGATTATAATTATATCCGACTATTTTCGGGTCGGTTCTGGATTAACAACATACACAGATTGATGTCATTCGTAAGATAAAACCATAAGCACAGAAAGGAAGGTACACAATATTCTCAAAGACAATTCTACTTATATTCATTCCACCATACTTAATACATCGTTCTTCGGATCCTTTTATAGGAATCCGGTTCTGATTACAAAACGGTGCCATACCGGCAACTGGCTACGAATCGGTCTGGATCCAGATCGTTGCAACTCTTTCAGATCCGTTCGTTCCTATTTTAATTCTAGCTAACTAATAACTAATACTTTCTGCTTCTGACTCATCCCCCACTTGTCTTTCATACTCCAGCCTCTGACCAACACATGACACGCCCGTGGGACAATACATTGTACGTCGAACCCACAATTAGCCTCTTCAATCCTCGATGAGTATGTCCAATATGCTCTAGTCTGGTCTAGGGGTTCGAGTGGGTCCTCGTTCTACTGCATTGGTTTTGTCATGATATGGCAAGACTCGAACCCATGACCTTATGTTACATGGGTCAAGCTCTTGACCATTACACTATCTATTGTAATTCATAGGATATTAATGTATATTCCAGATTTCTCTGGAACATTCTAGAAGCTTCAAGATTACTCCCGAGAACACTATAAAAGGAGGCACAAGGCATTATTTCAAACCAAATCGGTTCAACGCCAGTCTTAAGCCTCCTAGCCTTCATTGTATATTCTTCTCACATAATATATCGCTGTCATCATCATTTTCTCTCCCTCGATCTCTCACTCACTCACTCTCTCTCTCTCATTCTCTCGAGTGTTCTACACCCTCTATTCCTCTTAGTACCAATATTCCTCTCTTAGTACTAATTTCTTCTTTGTCTCAGTACTATTCCTGACAGTTTAAACCGATTTCCCTCCTTCTGTCTCCTCCTTTCCTCCTCTTCCTTTTATATTCTTACATATCCCCTTTTTTCCGGTCTTCTTTCCGGTTTCCCTCATTTCTTACCCCTTTTTTCCCTTCATACTAATCCTCTTATCCTCCCTAGTAAAATGGAAACTGTTAGCGCTCAGGAATACCAATCTGTTTTCTCGGAGCTCCAATGCCTAAAAGAGAAATTTGTAGCACTAGAACAAGAAAATCACCGTTTGTTGGGGGATCTTCAACAAATAGCGCTGGAAAAACAACAACATAGGGAGCTGACGTTAGGTGTACAACAACTTGACACGACTATTGTATCACTACAACAACAAGGATCAAGCACTCAAGGGATTCACAAAGAACCCAAGATCGGTCTTCTTGCAAAATTTGATGGGACCCAATCATAGTTTAGAGGTTTTCTGAATCAGGTATGTTTAGTGATTCAAATGCATCATTCTCGATATCCCACCGATGCATCACGACTGGGACTAGTAGGCACTCTACTTAGTGGCTCAACATTGGTATGGTTTGCTTCGTTGTTAGAAAAGGAATCTCCATTACTAAACAATTTTGAAGAATTTATAAGTGAGTTTAAAGCTTGTTTTGGAGATACTGATAACATAAGGACAACAATCAACAAAATCCGACGATTACGCCAAGGTGATCGTCCAGCCTCCACATATGCTGCAAATTTCTGCCTACTCGCCGCCCATATCCCTTGGGATGATCAAGCATTGATGGAGCAATTTCGTTATGGTTTACTCAATGATGTCAAGGATTTACTCTTGACCTTCGTCGAAGAACCAAAGTCATTAACAGAAGCAATCAGTTGCGCGGTGAGATGTGACAACCGCCTTTTCGAACGATGTTTGGAACAACAATTCCAGATGCCGAGGGCAAGATCAGAGCCCACATACGCCTCAATGGTAGCGAAACCTTTTCTGAGGGAGTCATATAATGTGTCTCAAGTGAATACTCCGACTCCGATGGAGATTGACACTACATGTTGTCGCGATATTACGCGCGTGCGTGTAGAAGGGCGAGACCATGGGGGTCTCAGACCAGGAAGAGATGGATGCTGGTAAGCCGACCCTCTTCGGTGCAACTACACCGGTCGTGGTACAAACCGGGGCTATTCCGGACATGTACCGGAATTGGTTGAGAACAAGAGAGGAGAGGAGAGAGAGAGAGAGAGAATATGCGCGCAACACTGATTCAGACCACGCCTCGTTTGTACAGAGAACAGAGTAAGGGAAACACATGCGACACCGGCAGAGATTTGAACTCTCGCATCCTTATATCTATCTATCTATATATAAATATATGTATATTCACAAAGATTGATACAAACCCTACTTCGGGTCGGGCTACACTCAGAACAGACACAAGGACTCAACACGCACAACGACGAAGAACACAACCCTAACAGAGCTTTGCCGCCATGGCTGCGGCGCCCCAACTTCTCAAGAAGGAGGAGGAGAAGAAGAAGAATACAAAAGAAAGTTTCTAACCCTAGACCAATTCCTAACGAAGAGACCCTCGATCAAAATGGTAATACCCTTATGACTGAAAAATGGGCAACCCTTTTACAAGAGACCCTTTCCTCCTTTTATAGACCAAGGAGGGGAGGGCGTTACAATGTGGGATAAATACTCCCCCTTATTCTATACATCGTTTCCTACTATACATGTGCACATGTTGCACACCACCGACTTGCCCATTCCACCCCGGTTTCACACTATAGTCGGAAATCTTCACGACATCCACCCCCATCAAACCGCACATCCACCACCGGTATGTGCCAAGAAAGGAAAAGGGTGAGAGATTTCGATGACGGTGATTAACCGGGTCCTCCACCTTACCGGCACTCGACCATCTTGCCGGCTCCTTATCGGCCCCGCCCACATCCGACGTTCGCGCCTTCTTCCCCGATCGGTCCTCCCGAACACCGTTGCCGATCCGGTCACCCCTCCTTTATCCGCTACGTATGTTCTCTGATCGCACCCCCGGTCACTTCGGTTGTACGCCGGATTCCGCATCTTGCGTGCCGCGTATGTCCCTCTGTTGGTTCGATCGTCTCCGCGTCCCGAAACCCTCCGCGTGTTGACTCTCTCCGCTCCGCGCTCCCGTGTGACATTATTGTCCCCGAGATGCGCGTTCGTTCTTCGGTCCTTAGGTGACCCCAATACGCGCTCCTTGTTCCTTCTATGGTTGCCGTGCCGTGTGGCGTCTTCCGCCTTCCTTGTTCGGCACCGCCTGTGCTGAACGCCGTCCCGTACTCGTGCTTGCTTTGGCCCTCGATGGCCACTCACACGTCTCTTGTCCCGCTTTCGGGTGTGCCCTTTCTGGCTCGGAACACCGCTCCTTAACCGGGTGTCCCCGGTAGCTTACTGGAAGATCACCCTTGCCGCGTCCCAGCCCGCATGGCCTCCTTCGTTCACGTAATGCCTTGGTTGGTTGGTGCCTCTGTTGTTGCCGCCTTCGTCCCCTTGCCGCAACCTTCCATTACCCTCGGTCTCACGTTGCAACATCGGCCGAAAAGCCGGGGTCTCCGGGCAGGTGTGAAGGATCCTTCTCAGGCCTTTGTCTTGTTGGGTCACCGACTCGTGTACCAAGTGCGTCCGATCTTTGTCTTTGCTGACTTTGCCGGTCGGGTCTGTATCCGGTTCGTGGCCGCCTCGCCGGCCTCATACCTCTTTTCGCTCTGCTTTCCGTCGTCTGATCACGTTCTCCTGCCGCCACCGTCCTTCTCTCTAGGTCTCATGCCGGCGGTCGTCGCTGGTTGCCGGAGTCTCCGGATCGGTGTGAGTGTCTTCATGGGACCACCCCCTTGCCGTCTTTGGTTCACTGTTCTTCTCTCTAGGTCTCACACCGGCTCTCGTTGCTGGTTGCCAGAGTGTCTAGAACCGGTGTGTGTAAGGTCGCGGCAACACCGCTTGCCGTTTTCCTCTCGCCGTAGTCCCGACCTTCGCGTCGGCCTCTTTTGCTGGTCATGTTCACTTGCCACCACCGTTCTCTCCTATAGGACTCACGCCGGCACTCGGGCCGACCGCTGGATCGGTGTGAGGATCTCCATAGACCGCCCATCCGCAGCCTTGCCTTCGTCCCCTCGCCGCCACCGTTTGTCACTCTAGGTCTCACGCCGGCTCTCGGGCCGACCGTCAGAGCCTCTAGAACTAGTGTGAAGGATCCTCCTCAGGTTTGTTGTATCTTTGACCCTTATCCTGGGTTGTCTTTCTCCGCAAATCAAGAGGGTGGCTCACTCCACACCCTCTCCTGTGGTACCGACGTATCGTGTTCCCGGCCTCCCCGTAGGCTTGCCTCTTCCTCCCTTTTGGATCGGTTATCCGGATGTCCACTCCGCCCGGTTCTCGGCCGGGTCCCGTTCTCCTGCCGCCACCGTGAGTATCTTGGTCTTACGTCGGATCCGATGCCGACCGCCGAAGTCTCTAGCCCGGTGTGAGGTGACCCATAGGATCGGTCTTCGTTCTCCGCTTCTTCCCTTGTACTTCTCCCGGACTCGTCGTCGCTCTCCTTGCTGTGCTCCCGCCTCCATCTTCCATCTCTTTCGGTCTCATGTTGCCACGCCGGTCGAACTACCGAAGTTTCCGGTCAAGATGTGGGGATACCGATTTCGTAACGACTCTCGACAACTCGTCCGGGGCCACCGACCCTTTTAGTGGTGTCGGTGGAAAGCATCTGCTCTATGATTGATCAAGCTCACCTGGGCTTGATTCTCCAATGTCCGGAGTTTTGGCTCCGATGCCGATCCTGCCGGACTCGTTCCGTACCCTCGATCATCTTCTTCTCGATTCCCGACCTTCGCCCGGCTGGTCTTTCTCCCCATGTAAAAGAGGGCGGCTCGTCCCGCACCCTCTTCCGTGTCGGCACCTTCATGCCGAACCTTGCCCTAGTCGCACGATCCACGTATGGATCGTGCTCCACCTGAATCGGGATATCGACCAGTCCGATCCCCAGTCGGTTCGACTTCCGATTCCGCTCCCCTCGGCGCCGGCTCTCATTTCCTCCTCTGCCGCGGCTCCGTGCTCGACCTTCTCGTAGTCCATTTCCTACCCATCTTCGCTGGCAATGTGCCAGGACTCCTCGCTTGCGCCTTCCATCTCTGTGGTCTTATGTCGGCAAACAAGCTCGATTGCCGGAGTCTCCGGAATCCGCATGGAGGGCTCTTCTCCGCTTCCGACCTCCTCCTTGGCCGGTCTTCCTTCACAAGTCGAGAGGGTCGCTTGCTCCGCACCCTCTCCCATGGCACCGTCGTACCGATCTTCTGCGATCTTGTGGGGCAAGTCCGTCTCCTCGGCGTCAGCTTGCGGCCTCGATCTTTCCTCTTCCTCAAGCATTGCCTCGAGAGCTGCGTACGCCTCCGCAATCCTGGCCCCAAAGCCGATCCTTGCCGACTCTCTTTGCCGCTCGCCCTCTTCCCGCTGTGATGGCGCGCTGTCGCGCGCCTTCCACCTTGCTCTATCAGCTCGCTCATCATCTAGCCGTTGGCATAGCCTTCCGACTTTCGACTAGTCCTCCGTAAGGCCATTCACTCCATCATCTTCTTTGAGCTCGATTCCGATGACCTTCCGTTCCACCTGGTCTATCGACCTAACGAATAGTAGGACTTTGTCTGCCCCCACCAGTCTTTGTTTTCGCTTTGGGAGCCGTGCAAAGCGTCGCCCGAACTCCTGGAACGCCTTAGTTGCTCCACAGTGGGTCTTGGACGATGCTACCCATTGGTCGAAGTCGCGCTAGTTTCGACTCCTTGGCGGTTCGCCGTGTGCCCGCCAGAGCGCCCTTTCGAAAGTTTCCCACGAACTGTGGACCTCTCTGAGCTCCTTTACTTCTGCGTATACCCAAGGGGCCGCGATCCGACAGAAGAACTCCAGCCTCAACGCCTCGTCTACATCTTGCTCCTCCATTTCTGCGTTGTAGGCTTCCAAGTAGAATGGGACTTTGTCCCCGTTGAAATGACTGACTCTTTCGACGACTCACCTAATAACTTGCGTCTCTCTTCATGTTGTTGCTCGTCCAAACTCCCTCACCCCTTCGACAAAAAGTTGTGCGAAGTCGTCTTCTTCCAACTCCATTCTCCCTTGCCGCCTTTCACGTCAGGTTCACCAAAGATGTCGCGATATTACGCGCGTGCGTGTACAAGGGCGGAACCACGGGGGTCTCAGACCAGGAAGAGATGGATGCTGGGAAGCCGACCCTCTCCGGTCCAACTACACCGGTCGTGGTACAAACCGGGGCTATTCCGGACACGTATCGGAATCGGCCGAGAACAAGAGAGGAGAGGAGAGAGAGAGAGAGAGAGAGAGAGAGAGAGAGAGAGTATGCGCGCAAGGAAGAAATGTTTCTCTTCGCAATATCAGTAAAACCCTCCAACACCACTAAAGAGGAGTCCATCGTTCAACTTCCAAAGAAGTATAATCATTATGCCGATGTGTTCGATAAAGTACAAGCCAATACGCTGTCGTGAAGAAAACCGGCCATAGGCGGAATCGGAGAGAAAGCGCATAAACCGGCTCTTACACGGATGGACGCGTGACTTGATATTTTGTACATGAATCGGTGGATGTAAATACTAAGCAGCACGCATTTATTAAGGGGATTGTGCGTATCTCTGTCAGGGGGGGGGACAGGGAATAAAGCAAATTGACAGGAGGATGGGGATAAAAAGGGAGAAGAGAGAGGGGAGGATTCAATGCAATTTTAACAGTAGTAGATCGATATATGAAGATGGCTCATTTCCTGCCATGTACTAAGGAAATCTCCAGTGAAGAAACTGCCGAAATTGTCATGCATGAAGTATGTCGCCATCATGGCCTTCCTAATAATATCATCGGCGACCGTGAACCCCAATTCGACTCAAAATTCTGGAAGCACCTTTTTAAAATGCTTAAGGTCATTTGTAACCTCTCCTCCGGCTACCACCCGCAAACGGACGGCCAAGCAGAACGAACAAATCAAACGCTGGAGCAGTATCCTCAGTGCTTTCTAAACTATCATCAGGATGATTGAGCAGATATTCTCCACTTCGCCAAATTTGCCCATAATAACTCTGTCCACTCATCGACTAAAGTTACACCATTTTATGCTTATACAGGTTGTCACCCTCCGTGGTGTGTATTTGAAACCCCAGAGTTACCCACAAATACTTGCGTCGAGGATCGTTTGGAGCGGTTATGCAAGATACATGCCGATTTATCTACTCATCTATAACAAGCTCAACAAACACACAATGTTTACGCGGATCGTCATCGCCTTCCATCCAATTTTAACATTGGAGATCAGGTATGGCTACTACGACGACACATCAAGACTACTCGCCCATGCGAGAAGTTGGATTATCGGCGATTAGGTCCTTTCAGTATTATTGGAAAGATTAATGATGTCGCTTTTCGTCTCGATCTACCCCCACAACTTCACATACATTCGGTGTTTCATAGTTCTCTCCTCAAACCCTATCAAGATAGCACCATCCCAAGACGGATTCCACAACCTCCACCCCCGATTGAACTTGAAGATGGACCTGAGTACGAGGTTGCTGCCATCCTCAAATCCAAGATTGTTCGCAACAAGCTCTATTATTTAGTCGATTAGCTAGGATATAGTCCCAACGAGCATACTTGGGAACCAATAGAGAATGTGACCAATGCTCATGCTCTTCTTGAAGACTTCCATCGATCAATATCCAGACAAACCAAGTCCTCAATCCAAAATGACTCGTGACACTCGTCGTTTTAAAAAAGGGATAGTGTCATGATATGGCAAGACTCGAACCCATGACCTTATGTTACATGGGTCGAGCTCTTACCATTAGACTATGTATTATAATACGAAAGATATTATTTTCATTTAAGTTTTACTATAGAAAATTGATGTATATTCTAGATTTCTCTAGAACATTCTAGAAAAGGAGTACTCCTGAGAACACTATAAAAGGAGGCACAAGGCATTATTTTGAACCAAATCGGTTCAACGCCAGTCTTAAGCCTCCTAGCTACTATTGTATATTCCCTTAACATAATATATATCTTTTGTTATCCTCATTCTCTCTCTCTCTCTCTCTCTCTCTCACTCATTCTTTCATTTTCTCGAGAGTTCTACACCTCCCTTAGTACTAATCTTCATCTTTTAGTACTAATTCCTTCTCTATCTTAGTATTGTTCTTGACAGTACTTCTCTATCTTAGTACTGCTCCTGACACATACAAGGTATAGAGATCACGGTCTTGTAAGGATGGGAAATGAAGGAGCATGCCGAATCGTTGGCATTGGTGATGTGTTTCTAGTAACGTCGACTGGGTGTCGGCTAGTACTGAAGGATGTTCGACTGAACCTGGTATCAGCCGATCGGCTAGATGACGAAGGCTACACAGGTAGCATCCGGAATAGAGTCATGAAGTTCAGCAAAGGGAGCCTGATTGTGGCCTGAGCTAAGAAAACCAGCACTCCGTACTTGATGCATGCTCGGATATGTCAAGAAGAAGCGAACGTGGCAGTCAACACTGTCGGCGAGCTGTGGCAGAAGAGGTTGTGTCACATGAGCTAGAAGGGGATGGGAAGACTTGCGATGATAACCTCATTCCGAAGGTGAAGAACGTGGAACTGGAGAAGTGCATCGACTGCTTGGTCGATAAGCAGAACAAAACATCCTTCCGAACCCGAACCCCAAACCCCGACAAGGAAAAGAATGCCATTGGAACTCGTGCATACTGATGTATGCTATGTCGACACTAAGTCGCACGCCAGTTCACAATACTTTGTGACCTTCATAGATGACTATAGCCGGAAGTTGTGGGTTTCTGTCTTGAAGGCGAAGGATCAAGAATTATCCGTCTTCAAGGAGTTCCAAGTGAGAGTCGAATGGGAGATCGGCCGACAACTAAAGGCAGTTCGAGCTGACAACGGAGGAGAGTACCGAGGATAGTTTGAACAGTATTGTTGATCGAAAGGAATCCGTCTTGAATACATCGTGCCGAAGACACCATAGCTTAACGGGCTGGCAGAGAGGATGAACCAAACCATAATTAATGGAAAGGGTTTGAAGTATGCTAGCACATGCAAAATTGTCCAAGATGTTTTGGGTTGTGGCGCTGATGAAAATGGTGTACATGATAAACAAATCACCCTTGGCACCCTTGGACGATGATGTCCCATAGAGAGTGTGAATTGGCAAAGACGTTGTCGCGGAAATCCGCCTGCGGGTCGGTCGAACAGGACCACCGGGGTCTTTGACCAAGGAGGATGAATCGGGTGACTTGTGCTTGTAAGGAATTGACCGTCGTTTAGGTTTAGAATCGGGTCGTTATTGTTGTCGAAGATGCTTGTGTGGGTTGACTGAGAGAGAGAGAGAGAGAGAGAGAGAGAGAGATAGAGAGAGAGAGAGAGAGAGAGATATTGAGAAAATATTTATCGCACCACAAAGATGTCGTGAAGCACGTGACGCATGTGCCAAACGTCGAGATGTGCGTGTTACACGTGCACAGACAAGCACTGGCCTCTATCCGCAAGTGGTGATGGAGGATCAAATGGATTGTTCAAGACAATGAAGCGGAACCGTTAGTGTTCTGGACCGGAAGGACTAGCGCACACGAGAAAATATTAAAGATAGATAGATACAGACGAGAATTCCAATTCCCGGTTTGAACCTTTGACTTCAAAATTGAGGAACAAGACACATCGCCAATGAGATAACTAAGATTTATTATTATTATTATTCATTCGATACATTGCTCCCCCTTTTCTTTTCCCTTCCTTTCCTTTTATATAGATGACCCCATGCATATGATGGATGGAGGGTGTAAGACATGCATACAATGCATGAAATGCATGTGATGCATGATTGCCATTTGGCGCTCATGCATCACATGTGATGCATGATGACCATGGCTCTCATTCAAGCTCTCATGTACAAGTTGTTACATGTGAAAAGTATAATGAAGAAAACAACCTAGCCTAATGGTATGTCAATTGCTTCCTATCCTCGAGGCGTAAGGTTCAAAACCTTACTTGCACCTCATTGTATGCCACTAGGCCCTAGGTTTATTTTTATATCTTGTGTAATGAACACCTAAACACACATCACACGTGCACATTAACGTGCTAACATACATGTGTAACCGTCACTCCTTTCATACATGTGCACATTACACCTTCTCGATTTTCCTTGTTCCATGCGATTTTCACACTGTTGTCGAAAATCTTCACGACAACGTGTCATACCGACATCTAAAGGTGTTTGGTTGTCTTGCCTATGTGCATGTGGATAAGGACCAAAGGAGAAAATTAGATCCAAAATCTCGACCATGCATATTTCTCTACTATGGAGATGATGAATTTGTCTACCGACTATGGGACTTAGTCGACAAGAAGGTTGTTCGAAGCCGAGACATATCGGGGTCGAACACATCCTCCTAAAATATCGGAAGACAATCAACTGAAGAACGTGGAGAGTTGATCGAACTCGGACAAGGATTCGGGTCGATCAGAGGCTAATCAGGAGTTGGAGTCGAACATGGTGTCGGATCCGATGAAGAAGTAGTCAACTCCAACCTAGATGAAGAACCGGTGGAAGGAGAAGAAGAAGATCTCAATGAGCCAACTGAGGAAAACAAAGGAAGACGATACCCTCTAAGAGAAAGAAGCCCCCCCCCGCCCCCCCCCCCCCCCAAGATTTTCAGATAAAGAATATGTGCTACTAACCTACGAGGGGGAGCCGGAAAGCTTTGAGGAAGCAAAGAAAGACACCCACAACAGAAAGTGGCTAAGGGCCATGTAGGATGAGATGGATTCCCTGCATGAAAACCACACATATGAGCTGATGGAGTTGCCAAAAGGAAAGAGGGCACTCAGAAACAAGTGGGTGTATAAGATGAAGCTGGGAGATGGCGGGAATCGACCCAGATATAAAGCCTGAATCGTCGTAAAGGGCTTCCAGTAGAAAAAGGGGGTGGATTTCGATGAAATATTTGCCCCGATGGTGAAAATGACATCCATCCGAACAGTACTAAGCATAGCAGCCAACATGGATCTAGAAGTCGAACAAATGGATGTCAAGACGACATTTCTGCATGGGGATTTAGAGGAAGAAATCTGCATGCAACAACCAGAAGGATTCATCGAGAAAGGAAAGGAGAACCTAGTGTGTCGGTTGAGGAAGACCCTTTATGGACTGAAGCAGGCTCCCCGACAATGGTACCGGAAGTTTGAATCCTTCATGGCCGATCAAGGGTACCACAAAACACAGGCCGACCATTGTTTGTTTGTGAAGAAGTTCGAGGGAGGAGATTGTCTTATTCTCTTGCTATATGTGGACGACATGTTGATTGTTGAACGGGACCAGATGAAGATACGAATGTTGAAGAAGGCCTTGAGCAAGTCGTTCTCAATGAAAGACATGGGTCCGGCAAAACAAATCTTGGGGATGCACATTGTTTGAGATTGGATTTAGAAATTGTTATGGCTGTCATAAGAGAAATACGTGACAAAGGTGCTCTAGAGATGCAACATGGAAAGCGGGAAATTGGTCGGCTCGACACTTCCGACAAACAGTAAGCTATCGTCGACACAATGTCCAAAGACGAAGACGAAGAAAGCTGAGATGATGAAGGTGCCATATGCTGCAACAGTCGGAAGCCTGATGTACACAATGGTATGTACCACGCTTGCCATTGGATACGTAGTCGGAGTCGTCAACCGATACATGAGCAACCCTGAAAGAGAACATTGGGCAATAGTAAAGTGGATACTTCAGTACCTCAAAGGCACCTCGAGCATGTGTCTTCAATTCGGTTAAGGTAACCCCGTGTTAGAAGGCTTTGCCGACTTAGACATGTCGGTTGATGTAGATACCACTCAGTCCACATCTGGGTATGTGATGACTTGTCCAGGGGGAGCCGTCTTGTGGCAGTCAAGGTTACAAAAGGCCGTGGCATTGTCGACCACAGAAGTTGAGTACATGGTAGTTGTCGATGCCGGCAAGGAAATGATATGGATGAGGGAGTTTGTCGGACAACTGGGAGTCGACAAGGTGAATTCAGACTGTACTGCGACAACCAAAGTGCCATCCACCTTGCAAAGAATGCGGCCTACCACTCAAGGACCATGCATATTCAAAGAAGATACCATTGGCTCCGAGGGCGGGTAGTAGAAGGGGAGTTTGCTTTGACGAAGATCCACACATCGGAGAACGGATCTGACATGTTGACAAAGGTGTTGTCGAAAGAAAGGCTAGAAGCATGTCAGAGTTAGATTGGACTAGTGAGGTCCCATTCGAAGTGAAGGGGGAGTTTGTTGAGAATTAGGTCCCTTTCGGATTGGCGAATTCAGGACAAATGAAAATGTAAATAGGTTTTTTTTTAGTCGAGCCTACTTAATATGCCAGTTATGTAAATAGCCCAAAAGTTATCTAAGTATAAAGATAACGAGATCAAACCTGATGTCTGTGTTCATTGTAAGAGTTGCAGAGAGTCGTCTTGTTCATTGTCTAGTTGAGCGTGGTCTGTGTAACTGTGTAGAACACATGCGAGGTTGTTGCCTCTGCAATAGAGTAACCATAGTCAGAGAGAGAGAGAGAGAGAGAGAGAGAGAGAGAGAGAGAGAGAGAAAGAGAAAAGGGGTAGCGAGAGCTTCTCTATTGTTACCGCCAGTCAACGAAGTGTGCAAGCTCAGGTCGGTGCATGTGTGTGCTTGTTCATTGTATATTTCTCTCATACTGATTTGTTCAGTGTCTATGGACACCCGTGGCTTTTACCCTAGTTGGGGTTTTCCACGATATATTCTATGCACTTTCATTTATGTTATTCTCTCTATTTCTGCTTGTGTTCCCTATCCCGCATTTGACTCGGTTGTGACTGAGTTCCTGTTTTTCTTTCATTTAATTCCTTATCTTATGCTTGCATTTGAAATAATCTCTAACATATGGTATTCAAGTGACTTCCTAATGTTTCTTTGTTGATGTTAATTTCCTTCTAATGGTGATCGATCATTGTTTGTTCGAGCTTGCTTCAGAAAGTCGTCAACAAAGGAACTTCGGTACTTCCTTTTATTTATATGAGTAATAATAATTTTATATTCAATTTTTCTTCTCCCATTCTCGATCATGTTTAAGTGGATATGTTAAAATGTATATCATTCAATTATATTATATTGGTCATAGTTTGTTCGTATAAAATGTACATAGTGCTGCACCCTAGATGATGAAAGTCCAGTAGCCGGAAGTACAACTGGCTCACGCTCCAAAAGAAATATAGTAACCCATTTATACTTCGCCGCCGCAAAAGTGGTTGACATCCGGAATTGTGCTAGGTTTGATCCCAATAACCTTAGCTGGTTCATTTGTAACTACATATTCACAATATAGACGTGGTGACCAATTGGATATTAGATAAAAATTAACAACTTTGGGTATGATAGGACAATTATGCGTATGAGCGCAATACCTCAATTGCCATGTATTTGTTATGCGATGTGTCGTATGCGTAAGAGGTCAATACCTCAATTGCATATTAAGTTCACTTTTATTTTTTGGATGTTATGTGTGTGTAGAGGCTACATGCTTGGATTACATGTCTTAATTACATCATTTGTTGGTTTATGTTTTGTTAACGATTCTTTTATATATACATATGTGATCACATGTATACATATGTGATCGTATACATGTCATAAACATACCATGTATATATTAGGAATTTGTTACATAATATTGAGATGTCGTATGGTGTCTGTTTTGAGGTAAGGATCTTGGTGATCGTCTTCACATTTTTTGAGGGGAAGGTGTAATCACCATCCTTTTTTAACAATTTTTTTTTTGTTATCCCCCTTGGTCACCTCAATTTTTCCTTACATAACGATTAAACAAACATGACCATAATTATGTGTGTAGGCGTACGGGCTTGATCCACTTTGTTCGAGGTCGCCCTTATGAAACGTACATCCAATATGCCATACTCATTACATGATAATGAGGCCACAATGAGACCTTCATTACCAAAGACATTTGTAATGAAGTAACCATGTGATGGGCCACATGGGTCTATTACGAAAAAGAGGACTGGTATTGGCTTGACAATTAGGTTGCTCCTTATGGTATGCCATTGTAATGATAAGACTTGAGGTTGGGTAATGTACCAACATAATTTTGTAGGCAATGAGGTGGAAATAAGGATTGTGGATCATTTGTTTTTCTTTTAAAAAAAAAAAGCGTGTACATCTTCTCATATCTCTCATATGTATACATATTAACATTCAATATGATTAAGCCATTTGGGTAGCTTAAGTGTTTAATGTCTTTGTTCTTGAGTATTCGAGCTCAAATATGACCAAGACTATACAATATTATTCATAAATACAACTATAAAACATGTTTAAACTTTAGGTCTAAGTGAAGTTCGGGGTCCTCATTATAGGAATTAAAGAACTGAAACCACATGGGCGGGCACAAAGACTTAGTTCAATTTTAACATTTTCTTGTGTATAAACTATTCATGAGGCGAACCAACATGGTTAAGCCTCGGGAAGTCGTCATAAAAAAAGTTGATATAGAGATAAGGGAAAGACATTCATTTGTTGCCCCCATCGTTTTTAAAACACCTTTGTGTTACCATAGTTACCTAATCTTGAACCTCATCTCATATGTCTAGAGGGGTACTGATATGAGATCATGATATCGATTCATGTTTGCCAATTGATACATTTACATCACAACATTATGTTATGCTTATTTGTTTGACCCCATCTTATTTCTTTGCCAAACATTATATTTTAATGGCTCACAATAACGACCATCCGATGGCATCCTCCCAATCGTGGCGGATTCAAGGACCTATTACTACAACAATCCCAATTTAGTTGTATTTTTTACAAATAGAAAATTTCTTTGATTCCACCTTGAACAAGATTTTTGAACTATGGCAATCGCATGGCGCTCTAGAAGCACGGATCCTTAGTATATAACGAGATATTAATAGACCAAATAAATGTCAAGGTGAACCATCATTTAATATAAACCCATTTATGGAAGAAAAAGAGAGGAGAGAACAGAAGAAACAAATTGCACGTGGATAAAGAGGGGGTTTATCCATAGTTCGAAAACTTATCTAAGTTTGATATTATAATAAGTAAAAGTAAATATTCTTGTGGTTAAGGATATGGCTTATCTATTAGAGGTACAATAGACATTCGGTTAAGTGCGTGCCCACTTAAGTGCACCATTATATTAAGTGCGCTTTTTATAGAGGTCAAAATCCAGATAAACAAAATTACATTTGTTTCATGACGAAATTACATTAAACCAAATTGAACTATGTTCCAAACATTCAGAAAACAACAAAAGGAGTTTTTGTGTGTATGTGTGTCATGTGTTCTACGTGTGTGTGTGTGTGTTTATGATTACGAGTCTATGATTTAGATTCTTTATTACATTAAACCAAATTGAAACTATATTCCAAACATTAAGAAAACAACAAAAGGAGTTTCTGTGTTTATATGTATGTGTATGTGTATGTGTATGTGTGTCATGTGTTCTATGTGTGTGTTTACGATTACGAGTCAATGATTAGATTCTTGATTAAAGAAAATAAGAAAAGAAGGGCAAAAAATATCACGTGCATGACATGGTTCGATTATCGTTGGATTACACTTTAATTCAGCCTTTTCATTGTATGTATTCCTCAAACGTAGCAAAAAGGTGAAAATTGAAGGTAATCTAGAATCGAGAAAGAAAATGAAGAGTATATATGCTAAAACCAGAAACGTTTCAAGTAAATTATATCATGCAAATTGATCACTTTTCTTATCAAGAATTATATGATTAAAGCACAGAAGGAAAATATTTCAAAAAACCCTAAAAATTTCCAAAAACCCCTAATTGCGCAACTGGATTAAGTGCACACTTCTTCCTTGCATTCAAAGTGCGCACTTAACAAAATGTCTATTGTATAGAGGTCAAATTTGTCTTAATGTTCATTAAAGAAAGATATATTTTTGTAATTTGAAAGCAAAGGGGGGGGAAAGTTATTTCTAATAGTTTTTTTCCTAAACTTATTGCAATGACATTTATTATAATTATTATACAAATTTCTGCAATCATTTATGTCTACTTTTTTGACATGTTAAAAATTTCATGCATGATGCAATGACACTTAACACATTTTGTTGTAAGCGTGAGCGAGACCAAGACCGAGAAGACAACAAGGGTGAGACCAATAGAGAGAGAGAGTCTTGGAAACATGAAGGTTGAAGCGAATTGGTAGAATGTAATTAATTCTAACAGGGATGTCAAATGTACAGGGTCTATGATAGTTAATCATTTGTTGACATCTTGGCAAAGTATGTTGGATTTTGTGGAATGGCATCCCCCACAAGAAAGGGGATGTGCCAATTCATTACAAATGGAGGTTTTGGTAACATCAAGGTTGTTGAGGTGGGAAGGTAAACAAATTCTTAACCTTCAATTTAATCAGATGACAAGATTGTGTTTGGTAACAGTTAAGGATGCTATGTTGGTTTCACAAAGAAGATTAATGGCTTTTCGAACAATAAGATCAACATTTCGTATTCCAAAAGGTTATAACTTTATTTGGGATACGTTGCAACAAATACTATCTTCGCATGAGCCAATTCCTGATTTAGATGGGTGATCTCAAGAGTTTGATTGGAGGTTTGTTGGAAATAAGAGATTGACTATGATCTCAACAAATGTTGCTTATCACAAGTTGATTGACAAACATAAGTGGTTGGAAGAAAAGGTTATAAAGATATGGGGTTTTCATAAGCCCATTACTTGGTGGTTTCATGTGATCAAGGCAAGTTGGTGTTCTCGATTGATGCTACGAGCCAAGGTATTTATTTGGAGAGTTATGGTTGGAGCTTTACCATTAGGGGATGCATTAAAAAAAAGAAACATTACTAAAGGATTGTGTTTCTTTTGTTCAGTGGAATTGGAACATAGTAGGCATCGATTTATTTCATGCCCGATGGAAAGGATGGTTTGAAGGTGTATCAGGATGTCTCTAACAGGAGTAAGTCTATCTTCCTTCAGTTGGGTTTTTGCACATAAGGAGAACAATGAACCGATGCCTCATTTTCAAATTATTTTTGAGTTCTTGAGGTATTGGGGGCTATGGTTCAATTGGAATATGCGGAATGCCTTCATTTTTTATTCGCAAGTTGGGGTGAGAAAATATGTTCTAAAGTTAAAAGGACTTCTTTTGTGGCAATTGACAGTGCTAGAGAACTCACGAAATCTCAACCAGGAAGAGAGAGAACTCTGCAAGGTCACATATCATCATACTTGCCATTTGAATTGGTGTGTAGGGTGGCATTGAGTTTGGTGTCATAGTATTCTTTAGATTCCTTGATAGAAGGGTTTTATACTTTGTAGTAAGTTAGTCATGGTGGTGTTTTTTTCTTTCATAATGAAAGTCATTATTTACGAAGAGAGAGAGAGAGAGAGAGAGAGAGAGAGAGAGAGAGAGAGAGAGCCCAGATGGATGTAGCTCAGTTGGTAAGGTTGCCCAATGGAGACTAGGTGGTCATGGGTTCAACCCCTACATTCCACAGTGACATCTAGTGAATTAAGACATATGTATGGAGTACATAATAGAGAGGTGAGTAAAATTGGGTTTCAAACCTAAGACATACTGACTTGTAGGGTAACAATTTACCAATAGGGTAAGCTAATTACAATAAAAAGAGAGAGAGATAGATTGATTATATTATCGTCTCTAGAAGTCAAATATGACATATGAGACCAAAAATATTACATTTCACGTGATACGTGTGAAAGTGAGTAGTGACTCTCGATGTTCAAGAACTTTACCAATGAATGTTGCAATCGAGAGTGCACATTGTGGTTGTGATAGGAATTCATGCAAAGATTGGGCTCGATCGAAGAGATGTGGAAAGCATGGTGTCATAACTAGACTCGAACCCATAACCTTTTGTTACACGGGTCGAGACTTTACCATTAGGTTATGAGTTGTAATTTGAAGGATATTATTTTCATTTAGGTTTTATTAGGAAATTGATGTATATTCCAGATTTCTCTGGAACATTCTAGAAACTTCAGGAGTATTCCTGAAGACACTATAAAAGGAGGCGCAAGGCATTAGTTCGAACCAAATCGGTTCAACGCCAGTCTTAAGCCTTCTAACTACTGTTGTATATCTTCCGTCATATAATACATATATCTTTCGCATCATCATTCTCTCTCTCTCTCTCTCTCTCTCACTCACTCATTCCTTCTCTCAAAGTTCGACACCTCTCATAGTACTAATCCTTCTCTGTCTTAGTACTATTCCCCAACAATAGTACTAATCCTTCTTTTAGTACTAATTCCTTCTCTGCCTTAATAGAGTTCCTGACAGTTTGAACCGATTTTCCCTACTAGTCTCCCTCTTCCTTCTGTCTCTCTCCTTTCCTACTAGTCTCTTATTTCCCTTTTCCTTCATCCCATGGCCACCGTTAGCGCTGAAGAGTATCAATCTGTTTTCTCGGAATTTCAATGCTTGAAAGAGAAGTTTCATGCTTTGGAACAAGAAAATCAACGCTTGTTGGGGGATCTTCAGCAAATTTCCTTAGAAAAGCAGCAAACGCAACAACAGCATGGGGAACTTGCGTTACGCGTGCAACAACTCGAAGCAACCATCGTAGCAATGCAACAACAAGGGCACGGAGCACAAGGGATTCATAAAGAACCCAAGATTGGCCTTCCCACGAAGTTCGATGGAACGCGATCGCAGTTTAGAGGGTTTCTTAACCAGGTACGGTTAGTTATTCAAATGCATCCGTCCCGATATCCCACCGATGCATCACGAGTGGGTTTAGTAGGCACGTTGTTAAATGGCTCAGCATTAGCATGGTTCGCTCCGCTACTAGAAAAGGAATCTCCAGTACTAAATAATTTTGAAGAATTCATAAGTGAGTTTAAAGCATGTTTTGGAGATACTGACAGCATAAGGACTGCAATCAACAAAATCCGGCGATTACGCCAAGGTGACCGTCCAGCCTCCGCATATGCTGCAGATTTCCGCCTACTCGCCGCCGATATCCCCTGGGATGATCAAGCATTGATGGAGCAGTTCCGCTATGGTCTACGCAACGATGTCAAGGATTTACTCTTGACTTTCCCTGAAGAGCCAAAATCATTAACAGAAGCAATCAGTCGAGCGGTCAGATGTGACAACCGCCTCTTCGAGCGACGTTCGGAACGACAATTTCAGATGCCGAGGGCAAGATCCGAGCCTACCTATGCCTCAGTGGTAGCGAAACCTTTTCAAAGGGAGTCACATAATGCGCCTCCAGTAAGTACTCCAACTCCAATGGAAATTGACACTACACGTCGTCGTGGGCCGCTATCGGAGGAGGAAAAGCAACGACGCCGAACAAACCGATTATGCCTTTATTGCGGTGGACCAGGGCATATCGCGATAAACTGTCCCCATAGACCAAGAAGGTAGGTAAACCAAGTCATTGTTAGTTCTGACTATACTAAACCCGAGTCTATGTCAGTAGGAATCTCTGATAATCCTCATAGTCATAATAGTCCTAATAGTACTAATAGTCCGAATCTCGCAAACAAATTTGATGTCCTTAGCCAATTAGAAGAAGAGTTAAACGACTAAGTCCAGCCAAAATAGGAGCCGTTTGGTTGGACAGCCCTAGATCTGTGCAGCCCATTAGTGGTTCCATTCCCTCTAAGCAAGTTAGTGATGTGTTCGTAGTCCAAGTAGCAGTTAGTACTAAAAGTACCCCTCCAGTACATACCTTAGCCCTTCTAGATTCCGGAGCTAATTCTTGCTTCATGGATAGGAATTTTGCCCGAGCTCATCAGATATCTCTCAGAAAGCTCCCATGTCCAGCCTCAGTAGTAGTCATTGATGGTCGTCCCATTGCTTCTGGTAATATCATAGAAGAGTCGGAACCCGTTAATATTGTCCTAGATAACTTAACATGTGTAGTATCATTTAATATTATTAGTATTCCAGAACATCCCATAGTTTTAGGATTACCATGGTTCGAGTTACATGACCCAGACATAGATTGGAGGACAAGGGAAATCCGGTTGCGACAAACCCAAGGATCTACCCAGAAGGTTGCAACCATTTCGCTACGCCAGTTGCGTGAGGAAGGGCGCAAGGAGGAAATGTTTCTCTTTGCAATATCAGTACAACCCTCCAGCACCACCAAAGAGGAGTCCACCGTTCAACTTCCCGAGAAGTATCGTCAGTATGCTGATGTGTTCGATAAAGTACAAGCCAACACACTTCCTCATCATCGGCCGTACGACTGCGCCATCGACTTACAACCGGGAAAAGAGCCGCCATGGGGGCCGATCTACAATTTGTCACCAACCGAGCTAGAAGTCCTTCGAGCCTATATAGAGGAGAATTTGGAGAACGGTTTCATTCGGCATTCGAAATCTCCAGCCGGCGCACCCATTTTCTTCGTCAAGAAAAAAGATGGCTCGCTTCGACTCGTTGTAGATTACCGTGGCTTGAATAAGGTCACAGTAAGAAATAGGTATGCTCTTCCCCTTATCTCAAGTCTTTTAGAACGGATCAACGGTGCCAGGTTCTTCACGAAGATCGACTTACGAGGAGCCTATAACCTCGTACGGATCCGACCAGGAGATGAATGGAAGACCGCGTTTCGCACCAGATATGGGCACTTCGAGTATACGGTCATGCCGTTCGGACTCACTAATGCGCCGGCAGTCTTCCAGCACATGGCGAATGATATATTTCGAGATCTCTTGGATGATTTTTTGATCATCTATTTGGATGATCTACTGGTTTATTCAAAGACCCAAGAAGAACATGATTCTCATGTACTATTAGTACTAAAACGACTTCGAGAACATGGTCTGTATGCAAAGTTAGAGAAATGTAGTTTCGGGTGCAACCAAGTGGAGTTTCTCGGCTATGTCATCTCCTCAGAAGGCATATCTATGGATCCAGCCAAGGTCAAAACGGTGATAGAATGGCACACTCCGCGTTCGGTGCGGGATGTGCAATGCTTCCTAGGCTTTGCAAATTTCTACCGGAAGTTCATACAAAATTACTCAAAAATTGTGCTGCCTCTCACACAGCTCACCAGGAAGGGACAATCATTCATTTGGTCTAAAGAGACGGACATGGCTTTCGAGAGTCTTAAGAAGGCGTTTACATCAGCTCCAATTTTAGGTCATGTGGATCCGGAAAAACCATTCATTATCGAAGCTGATGCATCGGATTTCGCATTGGGGAGCATTCTGTCACAACAGGGTAACGACGAGAAGCTACATCCTGTGGCTTTCCACTCCCGTAAGTTTGACGCCGCCGAAATCAACTACGAAATTCATGATAAAGAGCTATTAGCAATAGTTGATTCTTTTATGCAATGGAGGCATTTCCTAGAGGGATCTCCTCATCAGGTCACTGTATTCAGTGACCACAAGAACCTTGCCTACTTTCAAGATGCTCGTGTACTGAATCGACGTCAAGCTCGGTGGGCCCACTTCCTCACACGCTTCGACTTCAAAATTACATATCGTCCGGGGAAGCACCAAGGGAAGGCAGATGCATTATCACGGCGTTCGTATCTAACACCACGTCCCGGTGAGCCAGCTTTCGATAACCAGAAGCAAGTAATCTTGGGTCCAGCACGACTGCAAGCAGCACAGATCTTTGACATGCCCGTGGATTCCGACATTACCAATACTATACGTGAGGACTTGAAGACTGACGCTTTCGCCCAAGCTATACTAGCACAAATTGACCCCTCTCGAGCGTCATGTTCACAATCACAATCACCAGGTACGGATTATCGGCAATTCAAATACTGTGATGGATTACTCTTCTTTAAAGAACTTTTGTATGTTCCTAATGGTTCTTGCCGCCTTCGAGTAGTACAAAACTGCCATGACACATATACAGCAGGACATTTTGGTAGTACTAAAACATTAGATTTAGTACAACGATCATTCTGGTGGCCCCGTATGCGACAATTTGTCGAAGATTTTGTTCGGACTTGCGATACATGCTGCAGAGCGAAAATGCCAAGACATCATCCATATGGTTTATTAGAACCATTACCAATTCCAAGCAAGCCATGGCAATCCATTGCTCTTGACTTCATTACAGATCTTCCAGTCTCTAAGGGATTCAGTGCGATTCTCACAGTGGTGGATCGATATACGAAGATGGCTCATTTCTTACCATGTACTAAAGAAATATCTAGTGAAGACACCGCCGAAATTGTCATGCGGGAAGTATGTCGGCATCATGGACTCCCTGATAATATCATCAGCGATCGTGGACCCCAGTTTGTGTCAAAATTCTGGAAGCACCTTTTTAAAATGCTAAAGGTCACTTGTAACCTCTCCTCCGGCTACCACCCACAAACCGACGGTCAAGCCGAACGAACAAATCAAACACTGGAGCAGTATCTGCGGTGCTTTCTCAACTATCATCAGAATGACTGGGCAGATATTCTTCAGTTCGCCGAATTTGCCTATAATAACGCTATCCACGCATCGACTAAAGTCACGCCATTCTACGCTTATACGGGATATCATCCCCGGTGGTGTGTCCTTGAAACCCCAGAAGTGTCCACAAATCCTTGCGCGGAGGATCGTTTGGAGCGGTTACGCAAGATACAAGCGGATTTATCTACTCAACTCCAGCAAGCTCAACAATCACACAAGGACTACGCAGATCGTCATCGACTTCCATCCAGTTTTAACATTGGAGATCGGGTGTGGCTGCTACGACGACACATCAAGACTACTCGCCCATGTGAGAAGTTGGATTATCGACGATTAGGTCCTTTCCGTATTATCGGGAAGATTAATGATGTCGCTTTTCGTCTCGAGCTACCTCCGCAACTTCGGATACACCCGGTGTTTCATAGTTCTCTCCTCGAACCCTATCACGAGAGCACTATCCCAGGACGTACTATACAACCTCCACCTCCTATCGAGCTCGAAGATGGACCTGAGTATGAGGTCGCTGCCATCCTCGATTCCAAGATTGTTCGCAACAAGCTCTACTATCTAGTCGATTGGCTAGGATATAGTCCCAGCGAGCGTACTTGGGAACCGATCGAGAATGTGACCAATGCTCGTGCTCTTCTAGAAGACTTCCATCGACGATATCCCGAGAAACCGGGTCCTCAATCCAAAACGACTCGTGAAACTCGTCGTTTTAAAGGGGGGATAGTGTCATAACTAGACTCGAACCCATAACCTTTTGTTACACGGGTCGAGACTTTACCATTAGGTTATGAGTTGTAATTTGAAGGATATTATTTTCATTTAGGTTTTATTAGGAAATTGATGTATATTCCAGATTTCTCTGGAACATTCTAGAAACTTCAGGAGTATTCCTGAAGACACTATAAAAGGAGGCGCAAGGCATTAGTTCGAACCAAATCGGTTCAACGCCAGTCTTAAGCCTTCTAACTACTGTTGTATATCTTCCGTCATATAATACATATATCTTTCGCATCATCATTCTCTCTCTCTCTCTCTCTCTCTCACTCACTCATTCCTTCTCTCAAAGTTCGACACCTCTCATAGTACTAATCCTTCTCTGTCTTAGTACTATTCCCCAACAATAGTACTAATCCTTCTTTTAGTACTAATTCCTTCTCTGCCTTAATAGAGTTCCTGACACATGGTCGAATATGATCAAAGGCAGAGCATTGTATCAAAGTGTGATACTCAGACTTGCGAACTTGTTTAGGGCAAAGTGTGCATAGCTGACCACTCTCATCATTTGTGCCCCAACGCCATGTTTCACATTGCAATGCATGTGAGCTAAGTCGCATGGAAGCAATGGTTCGAATGGCAGATAACGGTATGGGCTCTAACATGTATGGATGTGTACGATTTCCCTGTTCCGCAAAGAATATGGTTTTGTAGTTAGGTGCAACATGTGTAGTATAATGTGTGAAGCGTGAGCCTCCACATTTGTCCCATGTCATGATACATTGGTGTTGCAAAAGGCCTCATTTATAGAGAAATCTAGTGATGCATCATGAAACAAGTGTCTCGCATCCCATCTACCAAACCATTTTTCTATATCTTGCATCTAACCAGAACACAAAATTTTGCTTTTATGTGTCTTTTTTCTTGCTTCCCATGCAATTCTAGGAAGTTGATGTGAGGGACTTTTTTGAACCTTAAGCATGTATTCAACAACCCTTTCCATGGCTATGATCTCAATGGGAAGCGATCTCGTCTCAAGGAGGAGGGTGTAGGGCGTTGTCATAGACACAATGGAATGTAGGTGGTTGAACCCATGACCTCCTGGTCTTATTGGGCAACCTTACCAATTGAGCTATATCCATCTATGCATTATATATTGTATACGTTTCAACTTATTACATTCTATGTTAATCACTAGAACTTTCAAGAAACTTCTAGAGAATGCATCTTCATGCACTCTCTAGAAGTTTCCATGCACTCTCTAGATGTTTCTATAGCTTGCATGCATATCACCACATTCTTGTATAAATATTTCGGTGCACCTTGATTACAATCAAGGTGAACAACACCAGTTACCGAAGCATAATTTAGTTCTTGCTCTTTTGTCTACCTTCTCTCTCTCTTGTTCTCTTCTCTATGCTCTCTCTATTTATATATCTATCTTTCGCTCTCTCTTAATATTTAGCTCGCCTACTTATCCCTATCCTGGTCTACCTGTCCGTGACAAGCGTTTGTTTCTTAACTTATAGAAACTTTGTAAGAAAATGTTTTTGGACATTTTCAAACTCTTTCCACATAGATTTAGGGATGCTACCGCCCCATACTTCTACCCCATAGAGAAAACCTGGTGTTACCAAAGTGTCAAAAAGATATTTCTTGAGGACCCAACACTTAATATCTCCAAGATTGCACGTGTTCTCAAATGCATAATATGTTCGTTTACCCGCCTCTGAGTGGCGTCTAGCACATTCATTCCATCTATGATTTGAAGGAACTTCAAGGCCAAGATATTTGAAGCTTTCCACACATCCAAGTGGCTCATTGTTGTACATAATGCATGGTTTATCTCTTTTTGGGATCTTCACAAGCATAATCTTTATTTTAGAGCTATTGACACTTAATTTAGTATGCATGCAAATTTTTTCCAATGCCTTCATAAGCTTTTGTGTATCTCCTAAAGTATTTGCAAAAAGCACTACATCATCCGCATATAGCAAAAGCATAATCACAACATTCCCAATGACCACTTCTTCAACACATTCTTCCTTTGCAAACTTGGTAACCATTTCTTCCAATTCATCAATGCATAGACCAAATAGTGTTGGTGAGAGTGGGCATCCTTGCTTAACACCAATAGTGGTATTAAAAAAATCTGAGTGTTTATCTCTCATACGCACACAACATATAACCTTCTCATAAATTCGGGAAATTGCAAGCATATATTCACTTGGCACCTCAAGTTCTTCCATTCGCCTCCAAAGATGGTCACGAGGTACCATATCAAAAGCTTTCTTGAAGTCAATAAAGCAACAAAAGCTAACTACAATGTAATAAAAAAGAGAAGAGAGAGAGAGAGAGACATGGAGGTACATGGTTCGAATCTTGCCTTATGCATGCGACGGAGAGAGAGAGAGAGAGAAAAGAGAGACAGAGAGAGAATTTGTCTAGATGGATGTAGCTCAGTTGTTAAGGTTGCCCAATGGAGGCCATGTGGTCATGGGTTCAACCCCTACATTCCACATTGGCATCTAGTGAAATGTAGTTATTTATGCACTAAAAGTAGAGAGGTGAGAAAAAATTGGGTTTCGAACCCAAGATGTAGTGCTAGTAGTGTAAACGACTTACCAATAAGGTAAGCTGGCTATAATGTAACAAAAAGAGAAGAGATAGCACAAGAGCATGACAAAGAGAATGAGAGGAAGGTATTTACCTATAGGTTAGGAAATAGTTGTTTTAGGTACATCGATGTGCCACAAGAAATTACCTAATAGGTGTCTACAATCTAATAAGCTAATATCACTAACATTATAGTTAAGTATCTACATTAGTTATTAACCACAAATAATTACCTAATACAACACATATAGTTAATAAGAGCACTACTAGTTGGCTGATAACGATTAACTATTAGCTTACTTGTACCTAATAAGACCACTATCTAATAAACTAACAAAGAGCATTAGCTATGACGAGCTGAACCAATATCTAATTTCCTATTAGCTAAGATCACAAATTCCAATAGTTATTACAAGGTAACCAATAGCTATTAGATGTCTAATCGCTAATAAGCTAAGATTATTAGCTATTGTTTATCTTTTGGTTGTAAGCGCTATTAGCTATTTGGTGAACTAGCTACTAGCTTGCTAGCAACTAATTCGCTAAATGGGCTAATTGACTAAGTAGCAAGTAATAATCTAAGATTAAAAGTTATTTAACTATATTCATTGACAGATCACTAAAGACTAAAAGGTTAAATGAACTAGAATGTTAAGATCAATAACTATTATTTTGTTCTTGTATGGTAATCTATTTTTATTTAAGTGAAGGTTGTTTATTTATTAGGTTTAAGTGAATGCACCCAAAAATCAAAGTTTAATTACAAACATCTGGTGTCTCAAACCTTTATTTGTAGAACGCTTGAAGTACCATATTGCAATAATGATTGGGAATCATAGAATCTCAAAGAAACTATACATTGGATTTCATTTTTATTCAATCAAACTTTCTTCGTAAACTGAGCTTTAGATTTAGATAAGAAACTCAAGTTGGTCATACACATGATCATATAGATAAAATGTTTACCACTTTATCGAAGACACTAATTACGCATGATGTTAAAGGAAATGTTTGAGTAGCTTAAATAAAATAAGGCTTAACCATATCTTGATTATTCCAAAGAATATTAATAGTTTGTAAAATAATTTTCCATTAAAAATGAATAAGGACCATTGATGGACATACCATTTTGAATCACACCCCTATATTGTAAAGCTATGTTGCTAAACACCTTTGGAGTATAGTTATATAAAACATTGGATGTTTAGGTTTGAATAATCAAAATGATCTTGCAAGGTACCAATTGAAATTTAACAAATGACTAATCTAGAGAAAATAGATATATGTATACAAAGGCCAATGATGCCCACATGAGTTTTTTAATGGTTGGTCATACACACGATCATATAGATAAAATGTTTACAACTTTAACTAAGAAACAAATTATGCATGATGTTAAAGGAAAATGTTTGAGTAGCTTAAATAAAATAAGGTTGAACCATATCTTCCTTATTCCAAAGAATATTAATAGTTTGCAAAACAATTTTCCATTAAAAATGAATGGGGACCATTTATGGCCATCTTATTTTGAATCACATCCCTATAGTGTAAACCTATGTTGCTAAACACGTTTGGAGTATAGTTATATAAAGCATTGGATGTTAAGGTTTGAACAATCAAAATGATATTGCTAGGTACCAATTGAAATTTAACAAATGACTAATCTAGCGAAAATAGATATTTATATATAAAGGTCAATGATGCTCACATGTTGGTAATATTATATCAAAGAAGAAATGGATTGAAACCAACTAAGAATAGATGTTGGACCAATGGTGCTACTCTAGATAATTATGACAACCAATGCCATTCATTTTGGAGTGCCCAAGGTCATGGCTACATATAAGAATGTAATGATTCATTTTGATCAAGGTTCATTAGAACCACATTACAAGTGTAAGTCATTAAGAAAGAATGAACATTTAGGAAAACAAATTATTTATCTTTTGAAGTAGAAGATGCTTGGAATTAAAGAGGATATGGATCCCTCCAAGTAAAAGAGTCCCAAGAAGCGAACTCATTGGAATTTTCACTTAAATGACAACAATTCACGTGTTAACTATTATTGTAGCTTAGGTTCCATCATTAGTGATGGTAGTGAAAAAAATATCGATGAGGCTAGCATACCAACTTATACACTTGAATCTCATATGTAATTAAGGAGTCTAACAATAATAGTTTGGTGACTTGATGAACTCCCAAATATTCAGAAGACAAACCTATCCCATGTTTGCTGGATGTAGAGAAAACTTATCGTTCAATAGTGGACGAGAAGATCAATAACATGTTGAAACATAATATCAAGAATTACAAAGAAACCCATTGCAAGGCATTGGCAATTAATAGAGCATAAAATCAACGAAGAAGCATAAAGAAGTCCAAATAATGGTGGTGTTCACATACTAGATGACTTGATTGTGAAATAAGTCAAGGAGAATTTGTATAATGTACTCGAGTTGTTTCCATTAGCACAAAGGAGAACACAAAGAAAGAAAAAGACTCCCTAGGAGACCCTTCACCAACATATATATGTTCCTGATATCCCATGATAGTTTTTTAAATTTGTATAGCTAGGGTCATTTGTCAAATTGAGGTAAAACTATGTTAATGTTGATGGATTTAGGAATGCTCCAATTGTCACTATGGTTTATGTATGTTCATCATGCAACTATAGTACATATACGAATATACAATTGTGTGAAGATGTCAATAAGAAAACTTGAAGTCAACCAAACCCTCATAACCATAAAAAGAATCTTTACCTTACACCATAACCAAACACACCAACATTTCCCCCTAGTCTTAGTGTTAACATTAGTCGAAGTATTACCTCTCGTCTTACCTTGTGGCCCCAAATAAGTGTGTAGTAATGAAGTCTAACGACATACTTTAATATACTTCAAAACCATTCTTATGCAAAAGTCACTCAATCCCACAAGGAGGATGCAATAAGGGAATTCATATATTTACTTGTCGTTTAATATATGATTACAAGTTGACGATTAAAACAGAAACGATGTACGACGAGGTTAAATTACGTTATATCTGGTAGATATTACTGATTTGTTCACAATATTTATAGAATGAAAGGTTGGGTACACTTTGAAAAAGTGAATGTGTATATATATATATATATATATATATATATGTGACCATGTGGTAATGGAGCTATCCCCAATATTCTAATGTTACATGATTTTCTGTTGTAAAAGGAAATTTTTTATGAAAGGATGGCATTGAAAATCCTAGTAATATAATTTGGGCCTAAGGTTGCAAAGAGAGCTTTGACAAATTTAAATGTAATCTCGATCTAGGCTATTACTTGAAAGTAAGGCCGCATGCAACCACGTTCTTGCACGTTCTATCCATCTATCAAGTTAAAGAATCGCCCAAAAACCCCCTTATTTAAGAAGATTGAAGGCCAAGGAAGTAGCAATCCCATTTCCTAAGTAAAAAATTCAAGCTCAGCACTAATGGCAAACAAGGCTCCCCTAGTTTTAGCTATGGTTTCTCTACTCTTGTTGGTATTGGTGGTGGTTCCTACGGGTGCCACCTCGGCGAAGAGACGGCACCAGATCGTCCTACGTTACTACTCGCATCAACAATTTGGAGTGAACGAGTTCGTGAATGTGAATGCGAGTGTGGCGGCCGTGAACGGGACACGGACGGGGGTCGGGCTTGGGGTCGTGTACGCGTACCCCATCACCGCAACACCCAATGCGACTTCTCCATCCATTGGCTTCATCCGCGGGACCTCGACTGTAGCCTCCAACACTTTACCTGCGACGTACTTTGTGGCTAGGACCGTGGTACACTACTCCGACCCCACCTTTAAGCGCACCCCCAAGTCTAAGAACAACATTGGCCTCGAAGGCACATTCACGACACAAGGCGAGGCCGACTTTACGAGTGGCCAGCCTTGGGAGTATGCTATCACTGGGGGTACCGGAGACTTCCGTAACACTTTCGGGTATACCATCGGTCGTGTCTACTCCCGGACACCTACTGCCACCACGGCCATACTCGTAACCCTTTATGAAACCTACCTCTGGATTTAATTACAAATGCTGTCCATCAATGGTCACCTTTTGTTTTTTGTCCTTCTCTCCTCTAGCTCAGCCTTAGGGAATTCTCTAGGTTTTCTTCAAGATTCAATGTATTGATGATCAATTTTATTATGCATTGACACAAATAATATATTTTCAGTTCTTCTACATGATTTGAAGCATATATTTGATCATGGGTTTTTTGCTACTCAATTGGAGAATAGTGTGACCTCCTTGATGGATTTCATTATGAATTCACAAGAAGAAACTTGAACTTGCCACTCTATTAACCAAAAACCAATCACGGTTTCAAAGAGCATACATACAAGTTTGACATTGAATGGCACACAACGTAGGAGTCTTGTCCGTGGAATAGAGAAAATATCATCCAACATAATCTCTAAAGTCACAAAACATTCTTCCAATGCAAACGACACAAGACTTATGAAGAAGAGTAGCTTATTGTAGAGAAAATGGCGTAAAACTTATGCTTTTCAAGTCTAGGCTTAGGAGGACAAGGAGCTTATTGGAAAGTGAAGGTAAATTTTCAAGAGGTTATGATTAACGTTATTGCTACATGTGGTAGCCAATTTTGTGTTTCTTAAATTCATAAACATTGGTCCACATTCAACAATGAGGGTAATTGCTTCATTTGAAACAAAATATGTTAGGTATTAGCAAGTAGTGACGATTCCACAAATGTAAGCAATATGTGAGCATTAATTGTGCAGGTGACATAATCATTTAGGCAAGGCACATTCTATACGAAAAAGAACCTTAGAACATATTCTAGAGGAAGCCATCAACCACATCGTCTGAGTTATATTTGTATTTGTTATGGGGTCTCAAAGAGGCATTCCTCTTATGCACTCATCTTAACTCGTTAAGAGTTACTACTCCTTGTAGAGGTCATACTCATGGTTATTCCATCGTGTACCCTCTTGTAGGTTAGAAAATTGGAGGTTCTTATGCTTCTTTGAGCTTTTAGGAATTATCTTGGCACTAAGCAAATTGGCATAAATAAAGTTAAGATATTAAGAGAGCATATTGCCTTGACTATTATGGTATTAATCAATCTTTAAGTATACAAAGAATACAATAATCTTATGAGAGGAATGAGAAAAAACACATGAACTATGAATTAATTCGATACAAGATTGAGCAACAAAGAAAGGCTTATGTTGAATCATAAGTAGCAAGAAAACGATTAATAATTTCATGGCCTCCATCTAAGCATTGATTGTTTACCTATAAAAGTATACGATCGTGGTAACATAGTTCGCACATTACATGTTAGAAAAATGGAATACATGTTATTACTCTAGGATTGATGCTTTGATAATTGTGTTTATGTTTAATATGAAGATGACAACGATGAATTTTCTATACTGATACATTTTTGTCATGCATGATTCAATATTCCCTTATTTTCAACATCTTGAGCACATGGGCCATTTTTTGTTTTGAACATTTGGACTTTCTTTCTAGGGTTGTTGGATGTATTTTTTAATGAGATGATAGTGAAGTTAGAAAAAGATCGTGCTTCTCACATCTTCATTGTTTACATACTCTATGTACCAAGCTAGCAAGTTTACTTTGGCTTTTATTTAATGCATATATAATAAGAGTTAGATAAAACTTATCTAGATGTTCGTCATTAAAAAGAACAATGAACTTCTTTTTTGGAAAAGAAGAAGAAGAACGATGAATTTTAGTGTATGGATTCATAAAAAATAATATTACTATTGAATCTATTATGAAGAATTTTTCAAAAGTGAACCGTTTAAGGTGAAAATGTTTTTTTATTTGACAATAACATTGAATGGTTATGGAATAGAACATAATAGAACCTCGTGTGTTATTTAAGTAGACCATGTTTTTTCTTAAGAGATTTCATCTTAGGAGAATCTTTTTTTTCCAAAAAAGGGAGAAAATTTTACTCCATACTTTCTGAAAGTAGAAGAAATCCTTTGATCGTGTGGAAATATTTCCTTCACTAAATGGTAAGTTTAAAAGCCAAATTTGTTTTTCGCTCATTTGTACATTTTTATAGAATGTCATGTGTTAAATAGATTGTTGTTGGATGCTTTTTCCAAAGGACAATGCTTTCCTTGACCAAATTGGCTTACTGCTCCCACAACAAATGCTATGTCTGGTCTAGTATAGACCATAGCATACATTAGACTGCCGACGGTCAACACATATGGTATCTTCCTCATCTCGGCCTTCTCCTTCTCCCCTTTCGGGCACTGCTTCGCATTCAACCTGCAGTTTGTCGGCAACACCGAATCGACTGGCTTTGCGTCCGACATGTTGAATCTTTCTAGGATCTTTGTCACATACTTTTGTTGTGACAATCAGAGCACCTTTTGAGTTCTGTCTCGAACTATATGCATTCCTAAGATCTGTTTAGCTGGTCCAATGTCTTTCATGGCAAACAATTTGCCGAGAGCTTTCTTCAAGCTTCCAATCTTCCTTGTATCTTGACCGACTATCAACATGTCATCAACATATAACAAGAGAGTCAAGAAGTCTCCTTCTTCGTACCTCTTGACGAACACACAATGATCAACCCGTGTTTTCTGGAAACGGTGTTCTATCATGAAAGACTCGAACTTCTTGTACCATTAGCGTGGAGCTTGTTTTAGATCGTACAAGCTTTTCTTCAGTCGACACACCAGATTCTCTTTCCCTTTCTCCTCAAAGCCTTCGGGTTGCTGCATATAGGTTTCTTCTTCTAGCTCCCCGTGCAGAAATGCGGTTTTGACATCCAACTATTCGATCTCCAGATCCATACTGGCCGCTATGCTCAGAACAGTTCGAATGGATGTCATCCTCACGACTGGTGCGAATATTTCGTCAAAGTCGACGCCCTTTTTCTGTTGAAAACCCTTCACCACTATGCGGGCTTTATACCTGGGCTCACTGTCGGCTTCTCCAGTCTTCACCTTGTAGACCCATTTATTCCTTAGTGCTCTCTTACCTTTCGGCAACTCTACCAGGTCGTAGGTGTAGTTCTCGTGCAAGGATTCCATCTCATCTTGCATCACGCTCAGCCATTTTTCTCTGTGCTCGTCGGCAATGGCTTCTTCATAGCACTCTGGTTCACCTTCATCAGTCAAGAGGATGTATTGACTGGCATATGTAGTCGGTGCTTTCCTTTCTCTGAGTGAGTATCTTCTCCCACTTGTTGTTGGCTCTCTTTCGGATGTCTCTACCAACTCTTCTCTCCGCTCGGGTTCCTGCACATCAATTGGCATCTCCAGCTTGGACGACTACAACTCATACTCTTCAATTGACCTTGGCAGCATTGCCGACTCTGACTCATAGTCAGTCGGTCTCTCCGAGTCGACCGACTCAGATTCGGCTGTGCTGACTGGCCGTCTCCGAACAGTTGACGATGCTCATTCACTTGGCCTTAGGTCGATGGTAGTCGGGGTTGACCAGGGAGTCGGTTTCGACTTCTGTTGCTTCTAGTCTTCAATTGTCTTATCTTCAAGAAAGACTACATCCTGACTTCTCACTACCTTCTTGTCGACTAGGTCCCATAGCCTATAGCCGAACTCATCTTCCGAGTATCCCATGAATATGCATGCTTTCAACTTACTGTCAAGCTTTGACCTCTGATCCTTTGGTACATGCATATACACCAAACATCGGGACACCCTCAGGTGTTGTTAGGAGACATCCTTCCCTGTCCACACTCTCTGTGGAACATCACCCTTTAATGATACTGAGGGAGACCTGTTGATCAGATAAACAACTGTGTACTGTTGTTGTGGTGGGGGGGTGAAGGTTAGAATGGCTTCACCCCCTTCCCAAGGGGGTTACGATAGTGAGAGAGCTAGAGAGAAAGACAAATAGAAAATGACACAAATGTGAGAGGGGAAAAAAGGTTATCCCATTACATACCCCATAGGGGGTTTATATAATAAGACCGTTACACATTCTTGTACACATGCACATAATTGTGCATGTGTCCATACACATACTCATCCTCACACACTCATTTACTTTACACATACACATCAACCACATCATTACACATACCCTTATGCCTCCCCGTATATTCTTACGGGTAACACATGGCACGCTTGTGGGACAGTGCATTGCACGGTGAACCCACTCGCCATGGTAACTCTTCTCAACCGGAACTCCATCGGTCATCTCAACGGTCGGAAATCCCTTGACCGGATCACTGCTCTACGATTGATAGCTTCGATCGAAGCTTTGCTTGACTCGAACCTTCTTGTTCGGTCAAGAGAAGTCGTGATTGGATCATACACTAATCAACTAGTTCAACGTGGCATGGGTCATGAAATCATGTTGTGTGTTTATGTATTCTTTCTTTCATCATGTGTGTTGTGTTTTCGAAATTTCATGATTTGTACCCCTTGGTTTTAGACATTTTTGTTTTTACCCTCAAATTTTTGAGATTTTAATGGATACCCTTGAGCTTGTGAAATTCTCCTCTCTACCCCTCTTCTCTTTCCTCTTTCTTTTCTTCTTCGTACTCTACTTCTTCGTCTTTTCTTTGGCTGTCTTCGCACTCGGCACTCGGCCCTTCTCTCGGTTGCGCTTTTAGGCCGTGCTCTCGGGCGCACATCTTGGCCATACTCTCGGTCGTGCAGTCGTGATGTTCTGTGTCCAATGGGAGAAATTGTGAAATAGTGTGGCTCCACACACATTATACACATGATTATAAATATGAAAATTAGCCTAGGGTCTGATGACATTCAAGTGCATATAGAAGGGTGCAAGCAAAATTTAAACCTTGAGAAAAGACGATCCAAGGAAGTTTGATGACCAAGGAGATGGTCGAGATGAAGGCGGCACATGTACGATGCGTGAAGAGTTATGCTCAGGAGGAGCAAAAGGGGCTACGACAAGTGGTCATGGAAATGCGAAAGGTGATTGAATGATATGGTTGATCGGGTGGAAGGAATGCATGTACTCAAAATGGAGGACAAAGGACGACGCATAAGGAAGGAGGAAATCAAAGACAAACCACCTTTTGACTCTACCACATCACTCTTTTCTTCTTCGCACATGCCGGAGGATGTGCGGTTTGGTGGGGGTGGATGTCGTGATGTTCTGTGTCCAATGGGAGAAATTGTGAAATAGTGTGGCTCCACACACATGATTATAAATATGAAAATTAGCCTAGGGTCTAATGACATTCAAGTGCATATAAAAGGGTGCAAGTAAGATTTGAACCTTGCACTTCTAAGATAGGAAGAAATTATCTTACCACTAAAGCTACTACTAATTGCGTTAGATTTTGTATATTTCCTTCTCATATTTAGTATTCCATAGGAAAAAAACATACAAAACCTTGTACACAAAACCATGGTTTTAGCCTATGCTTTTGTGCATGCCACAAGGAAAACTTGTGCCCGAAAACCATGGGTTCAAGCCCATGGTTTTGTGCATGTTAGAAGGATAGATAAACCTATAAAAACCCTCGTAAGGCTTGTGTAATGGGGGGGGGGATCAATCAATGGATGAATCAATCTATGTATTTGTTGTCCTCCGGAATTGTAATCGATGGACAAGAGCGCAGGAATACGGAATAGTATAATATTGTAACGCATGTAACGGTTCACGCGGGAAGCATGAACGGCTAAAAGACCTTGCGTATATAAAGGGCAAAAAGCCTCTAATAGAGGTAGCGTGTAATTTTGGAATGTAAGAGGCGTATCGTAATAGAGTTCTATCTTCTCTGATATCTGTGTGTAACTACAGCTAATCTACTATGTGTTTGTAACACCTAAGAGCGTAGGAGTAAGTAACGGTGTGTGCCCTAGCCCACTGTCAAAGGAGCTTGGTTGTAACCGTCTCCCTTATACGTCGCTAGGTTATGGGGAATATCCCACCAAGTATTACGCACAGACGCTACCATTCGTTGTCACACAGTCACTTGGAAGTCTAGGTCAAAGGACTGACCGTAGACCGTGTTTCTAGTTGGTAACACTTTTGGCACGCTTGGTGATCTGTGTCTTCTCATAGAAGAACAACGACGAATGGATGTTTAGCTGCAGACACTCCAGAAAACCAACACGACCAGACCGGCCGATCACAAGGTCCATCACACGCCAGGCAGAGGAACGCGCACGGTAGAAGCCTCGCCTCAACGACCTCAACACTACCTGTCGGGACCACAAAGGTGATTTCCCGCTCTCCAAATACCTCGACAATACGCGGGAAGCATGCTCACCACAACAACACTGTGCTCTTTCCCTGCCCGCCATAGCCCCCAGCATGGCCTTTGCCTATCCCCGCTTTAACAGCGAAACCGACACCGCAACCCACATTTGTCTGTTCCTCAATGTCTGGAATGCAAACCACATGGCACAGAGCCTTTCTGAGGCGGTAGCGCACCAGTCCAAAATGACGGAGTTCGGGTTAACATTGGATGCGCGGGCGACGTTCTGGCATTCACAGATGGATCTGCCAGCAATCACGACCTTCGACCAACTGCAGTCCACCTTTTTGCGGTTCTTCCATCGGAGGGTTTCACAACGCGAAATCCTCGGACATTTCTACACAATTAAGCAGCTGCCGACCGAGACGATCATGGATTTCAGCTTACGTTTCCAAAATTTACGGGGGAAACTAGAACGGGGCCTCGCGAAGGACGAGGCACGGGAGACATTTCTGGCGGCATTACGCCGACCCATACGGACAACGCTCAACAACAATAGCGTGAAAGGGGAAACAACCGATATGGTCATCGATAGAGCGTTACAACTCGAGCTGGACAACGTAGAGGAAAGGTTTTCTATGTCCTCATTACGACAAGCGTTACCTCAGGACGAGGAACAACATTTTCGTCAAGCAATCCAGTGCACAATTTGCTTGAATTCGGGGCATTTTGCACTGGAGTGCAACATGCGAATCCACTGCCCAATCTGTCACTCGAAGGCTCACACAGTCGAGCAGTGCGAATACAATATATTGAACAGAGCCGCTCCCACAGTACACAACATGGACACATAGCGTTGTCGTAGTGTAGGTTGCACACTATGTGGAAATTATATTTTTGTCCCTCCGGATAGAGAATGGAGTGCTCGGTGAGAACCGGAAGAAAACGGCATACCGGCAAGGAGGAAAACGGCATACCGGCAAGGAAGAAAACGGCATACCGGCAAATGTAAAAAGAAAGAGACATAAATGTAAAAAGAAAGGAAATATTCACTACTGCGCAGGGCGTGATTCGAACTCTGCACCTCCACGTTGACAAACCCCAACCTTACCATTACATTAACTTATCTTAAGTGTTTTAAATATAGATTTAATACGTATAAGACCTTTATTTATGCATACCTTTATTAAAAGGTAAATCGTGTATTTTTTTAATATATGAAAAAGAAAAACACGAGACACTAAAAATAACTCATGCACATCTAGCGTGCATGAGCCCTATACTTAGGAAAAAAACATCACATGCACATTTAGTGGACATGAACACTTTTTGTAAAAAAAAAGCATGAAGCCATGCTTAGCTCTTCTTTCCTTATATAAGGAGGAGAGAAATATGTAAAGAGTTGTTGATTATTTGGATTAAGTATTAATCAATACAAAAATTATTCGTGGGATTCACGATTTATACATCTACTTCTCTCTTAACATCCTAAGTACCAATTAATATAGTATACTCGTGTGATTCACGAGTTTCTTATCTTTCTCTTTGCTATTTACTCATAATTAATCTCTATCTCACGAACTTCTTTCTCCTAGTCCAAGACCTCTGTGGTTCCCACCCGACTCACGCAACGATCCGGAGCCGAAAGGCACGACACAAGTTGGTGAACCCGACGTGAAGACGGGTGGCAAGGAGATGGAGGCTCAACAAGCTAACAATATGATGGCGATGTTCGAACGGATGCTTCAAGAACAACGCACGATGTCGGAGATTTCGGCATCAGTAGAGCGGCTCGTGCAACGCAACGGGCAATTTAATGGTAAGGATGTGTCGCGATATTTGCAGGACTACAAGGCGGAGATGCTCCGGTGCCGGGCTTCGGAAGGACTGCAGGTGACATCCTTTAACCGGGTGGCGACCGACGGGCTTCAAGGGAGTATCCACGGGTTGCAACAACAAAATCCGACGTGGGAAGCATTCGAAGAGGCGTTAAAGACCACGTTTGCCATCGAGGACTCCTCCAAGGCAACGCGGAGGGGATTCGAGGATTGGGTGGAAACGTCAGGTAAGGGGTTGAAGGTCCTCGAAGTGTTTTCGACATTCGAAAGTCGGTTCGGGAGGCTGTCCGCGAGAGATCAAACTATTCTTGCGCCGGACAAAGTCATCATGTTTTTGCGAGCTGTGGACGTCCGGGACCGGAAAGATCTCGGAGTGCTTCTTGAGGACACGACCACCGAAAGCGGCCTCACCGAAACATGGGAAAGCGTGCGGGATATCGTCGCGCGGTACACGAAGAGGGGGCAATGGCTTGCCAACGAAGAAAAGAGGGTTTCGGAACCGATTCCGAAACCGAGAACGGGACTGGAAGACCATCAACCGAGGGCTCGGGAGATTACGGCCGAGAAGGGAGTCGACGCGTCTACGGTGGAGCAGCTGCTGAAGGAGATGGAGAATCTAAAGATCGCGGTCGTGAAGAAGTCGGATGACCGCCCCACAAGCTCCAAATATACGGATCGACGGTGCATATGGTGCGATAGCGCCGAACACGATTGGAGGGATTGCGACGACCATAAGGAGGCGCTACGACGGGATCTCATCTACTACGAGGGAAACCGGATTCATTCGATGGACTCTCGGAAGCCACTCCGACCGAACTTCCGGAAAGGCGGCATGAAGAAGGTGCTCGAGGAGGAGTTAGCGGCAAGAAGCAACTATGCGACAACCGCGGGAATATGTGTCGGGGAGTCAACGGGAGCGAAGGCGTCTTTCTGGCCGGAGGTGCTAAGAAACACCGAGAAAACCGACTCCAACGATATCCGAAACACCGCGGAAGGCGTCCGGGAAGCTACGGGATGGGAATGCCCTGTCGATAAGAATAGCATATACGCCCTGTGTCAATTACATGAGGTGTATGTGGACGAGAAACGACGGCGCACGGAGGATGCGGCCGGACCATCGAAGATACCGGAAAGCTGGAACTCCGGAGGTAAGGGAAAAGAAAAGGCGACTCCGGCATTCAAGCTCGCCTCGGACATAGAACAACAAACCGACTTGAAAAGAGTGTTCGAGGAAAGAATCTTGGATAGCCGGGTAGATTTTCCGCTGCGGGAACTACTCGGAATAGCGAAGAAGGAGTTTCATGATCTTCTCGTGGATCTCGTGAAAAGGAAGAGACAAAGTACGGAGGAAAATGCTCCAAGGGTCAATGCAAATACCGTTTCAATGAACGACACCGAAGTGGAAGGCGAAATTCCGAACTCCCACTATACAAGGCCACACTGGGCACGTGCAACTACGGAGACTCCGGTCCGAATCGGCAACATCAAAGAACCTGTGCTAGCATTGATTGATCACGGATCGGAGATCAACTTGATGTCCAAGGAGTTCTACCGAAAGGGGAAGTGGCCTATAAACACCAACCATGGATGGAAGATTCGGGCAGCCACGAAAACGACAGAAGACCTATTTGCGGCTTGTCCGGATGTGACGGTAAAGATCGGGGATGTCGAAATTGACCAAAATTTCTTTGTGCAGGATGAGGTTTCACATTCTGTCATCCTCGGCCAACCCTTTATCACGGCTTCACGGATGGAGACGAAGGTGCTCGATAGTGGTGCGGCTTTTGCGCGAATTCGGAGCCAAAACGGAGGGAGATCCGTCCAATTCCTAACGGTGCCGGCAAATCACGAAAGGAACAAGAGGGAACTCTTGTCCCAAGTGAGAATGGATTTTTAAAGCGGACTGTTGCGGAGTGGGGAAGTGATAGTCCGAGAAGCCCTGATACCCCACACAGGAAGAAAACTCTCGGAGCAAAACAAGTACGAATCGGCCCGGATGGGGCATCTACGTACACGGCCGTAACCGGAGGAATGAAGAAACAATACCGACAAGTGGAGGATAAGTTACGGTCGGCATCAATAATAAAAGAAGACGAAGAAATCGTGGGAGTGATCGAGGAAGTGTTCTATGGGAATACACTACAACGGCTTGAAGAGCTTGCGGAAGATAAAAGCCAAGGGAACCGGGTAGTCCCGGTGGAATCGGTCGAGATGTACGAGATCGTTGCGAAAATGGGGCCGGATGCGCTCCGCAAAGAAGAAGCAATGGTAAGTACGAAATACAAGACCGTGGAGAAGAAGGTGAAACCGGCCGCGGGACCACTACCCGCCGATAGCGAACAAAAGAAGAAACAAGTCTCGGGAGATCCGACACTTCGGAAATCCGTGGATATCGGACATGCCTTCACGGATGAGACCCGGAAGAAACTTCGGATCGGTGGAGGTGGGTTCCTATTACAGAAAGAAGAAGAACGGTTTCGCGAGATGTTGGAGCAACACGGCAAAGCGTTTGCATTTACATCAAGGGAGATAGGGTGCGTCGATCCGAAAATAGTGGAGCCGATGGTGATCTTTACGATTGACCATGTACCGTGGAACCTGAAGCCGATTCCGGTGCCACGGGCGCATATTCCGAAAGTCATCGACTTGCTCAAGGAGAAGGTGGCGATGGGGATTCTAGAGCCATCAAGTGCTCCGTACTCAAATCGATGGTTTACGGTTCCGAAGAAGAATGGGTCACTCCGATTCATCCAAGACTTGCAACCGGTGAACAAGGTCACGATCCGGAACTCGGGAGTCGGTCCGATAGTGGACGAATTCGCGGAAGCTTTTGCCGGACGTGCGATATACTCCATCGGGGACCTATACTCGGGGTATGATCAATTCCAACTAGCCGTGGAGAGCCGAGACATCACTACCATGCGGACACCGATAGGACTAGTTCGAATGTGCACACTACCACAAGGAGCGACAAACTCGGTTGCACATATGATGAACGCGATGAACAAGGTGCTTCGAGATTGCATCCCGGAGATAACGATGCCGTTTCTAGATGACATTCCGATGAAAGGATGCGCGGTGGAAGAAAAAGATGAGACTATGGATGATCGGGGATGCCGAAAGTTCGTGGTCGACCATATTCATGATTGCGAGAAAGTGTTGCGAAAACTAGAAGATGTGCACCTAACACTTTCCGGGGAGAAATCGGCATTCGGGCAAGAAGAAATATTGGTGGTCGGACATCTATGTGGACCCTACGGCCGAAGACCGTCACCAACAAAGATCGATGCGATTCAAGCTATGAAGGAAGTATGTGAGTCAACATCGGAAGTCCGAAGGTTTCTGGGTGCGTGTGCATTCTATCACATATGGATTCCGCACTATGCACATATAGCGGACCCGCTCTATCACTTGTTGCGGAAAGGTAAGAAATTCGAGTGGAAACCGGAACACACTAAAGCCATGAGGAAGCTCAAGAGGACACTATGGAGGGCGGAATCACTTAAGAAGCCAAGCTACGAGCGGCCAATCATAGTAACGGTTGATACAAGTCCAATCGGTATCGGGTGGGTCATCAATCAAGCCGACTCGGATGGTTCGCGGTATCCGATCCGATTTGGAGCAAAGGTCCTCAACGAAAGGCAACGCGGATATGCACAAGTCAAAAGAGAATTGTGGGGAGTCGTGTCGGCGATAAAATCGGATCGGGATTATTTGATCGGAGCTGAAGTGGTGATCGAAACGGATTGTCTTCCGATACTCGGGATGATGCGGTGTTGTACGATACCGGATGTGGCTATGCTAAGGTGGATTGCATATGCCAAGTCACTTAATCCGGAGGTTCGACACATCTCGGGGAAGGACAACGCGGTAGCGGACATGTTATCGAGGGCGCGGTTTGAAGACGACATAACCGAATCAGATAATGAAGAAGTTTCCGAAGACTACTTCACGTCAGAACACATATGCCGAGTGAACGTGATCCGAGAATTCCGGGAAGAAGAATACGAGGGGGAAACCTTGATGATCGGGAAGATGCTACAAGAGGTCGAGGATTCAACCAATGATAAAGAAAGGAGAGCCGAGATCCGAAGGAAGAAGAGGCAAGTCCAAAAGTTCTTCTTGGAAAACGGGTTAATATGGAGGACGCCGAAAAGACCGGATGGGATACCACTTCGAGTAGTCGGGACGAAAGAGCAACGAAACCGGATAATGTCCGAGTTCCACGAATCCGATTGGGCTGGACATCGAGGAACATGGGCAACTTTTGTGAAAATCAAGCAAAGATATTGGTGGAAGAACATGTATAAAGATGTCGCGGAGTTCACAGAAAGCTGCGAGAAATGTCAAGTCTACTCCGGGGTCCGACACCGAGATGAGCTGCATCCGACATTCTCACCGACAATCAACTTCAAATGGATGGTCGACATTGTAGCTATGCCGACCGGGATTGGACAAAAGAAATACTTGGTGTTAGCTCGAGAAGATCTCACAAACCAAGTTGAAGGTCGAGCGCTTCGGAGGAAAACGTGTGCCGCGGTGTGCCAATTTCTTTTGGAAGAAGTGTTTTGTAGGTACGGCTGCGTAGGACAAGTGATTGCGGACCGGGGAGAACTCGACTCGGAAAAAGCTAGGGGATTCTTCGCCAAACATGGAGTTCGGTTAACGTTGACAACGGCCTACAATCCGGAGGCCAACGGGAAGATCGAACGAGGACATAGTCCGATCGTGAAAGCACTTGCGAAGGCATGCGACGGAAGGGTGAAGGATTGGCCACAAATGCTTCCGTATGCACTATGGGCGGATCGGACGACGCATAGCTCCGTGACCAGTTACATGCCGGCAGAACTCATGACCGGACAAGCACCGGTAATGCCAACGGAAACCGCAATCGCGACATGGACAATACTACCGTGGAAGGAAGAGATGAGCCGGGAAGAACTACTAGCGGTCCGGATACGACAACTGGAGGGAAGACCGAAAGATGTAGCGGAAGCGTCACGCCGACAACAAGAAGCACGGTTCCGGAACAAAAGCCGGTTCGACACAAAGCACCGACTACGACCGAGGAGGATTGAAGAAGGAGATTGGGTGATCGTCTATGATAGTAGCTTGGACCATCAACATACAACGATGCGGAAATTCACGAAAAGGTGGTTCGGGCCGTACGAGGTTCGGAAGGTCTTCGACAACGGGACGTACCGACTGTCCGAGTTGGATGGAACAATACTACGAGTGCCTATAGCCGGGAAGCGGGTGAAGATTTTCAAGAAGCGGACCGACGACAAACCTTATGTGATCCAAGTCGAGGCCGACAACGAGGAGCAATCGGACGAAGACAACAATGATGCGGGAAGCGAAGAAAGTGGATTACAACTCATAGTCGACATAAGGGGAGAATCGGAGGAAGCTTCGGATGAAGACGGATACGAAGAATCAAGAACTTCGGCACATACCGGAGGATGTGCGGGTTTGGAGGGGGCGAGTGTCGTAGTGTAGGTTGCACACTATGTGGAAATTATATTTTTGTCCCTCCGGATAGAGAATGGAGTGCTCGGTGAGAACCGGAAGAAAACGGCATACCGGCAAGGAGGAAAACGGCATACCGGCAAGGAAGAAAACGGCATACCGGCAAATGTAAAAAGAAAGAGACATAAATGTAAAAAGAAAGGAAATATTCACTACTGCGCAGGGCGTGATTCGAACTCTGCACCTCCACGTTGACAAACCCCAACCTTACCATTACATTAACTTATCTTAAGTGTTTTAAATATAGATTTAATACGTATAAGACCTTTATTTATGCATACCTTTATTAAAAGGTAAATCGTGTATTTTTTTAATATATGAAAAAGAAAAACGCGAGACACTAAAAATAACTCATGCACATCTAGCGTGCATGAGCCCTATACTTAGGAAAAAAACATCACATGCACATTTAGTGGACATGAACACTTTTTGTAAAAAAAAAGCATGAAGCCATGCTTAGCTCTTCTTTCCTTATATAAGGAGGAGAGAAATATGTAAAGAGTTGTTGATTATTTGGATTAAGTATTAATCAATACAAAAATTATTCGTGGGATTCACGATTTATACATCTACTTCTCTCTTAACATCCTAAGTACCAATTAATATAGTATACTCGTGTGATTCACGAGTTTCTTATCTTTCTCTTTGCTATTTACTCATAATTAATCTCTATCTCACGAACTTCTTTCTCCTAGTCCAAGACCTCTGTGGTTCCCACCCGACTCACGCAACGATCCGGAGCCGAAAGGCACGACAGCGTCCCCCACGCCGTACTGAACAAAGGAGGCAAGAAGACCGACCACGGTATATGGATCACAACCCACGTGATGACTAGCACTACTGGAATTGCCGGAATCACAACGATTCCAAGGAAGACGAGCCAGAGGATGAGGACTACCGTGGTCCCCCCAGATATACTAAAGGGGGCCGGCGCTATGAGAATCACCAGCCGACAAACAAATGTGGCGGCTTCAATGGACCTCGTGGAAAGCAGCGGCAATATCAGGACCACCGACGATATGACGAAAGCTCGGATGATGACCGACACCAAGAACCACGCCGGGACCAACAACAACCATTGCGTACGCTCCGACAAACAAAGCCAGACCGAGGGATCGGCACACACCACCAGGGGCCGAGAAGGGCAAATCTAGCATCCATTGTTTTGTTTGTCAGTAGCCCGGACATTATGCCACACAATGCCCAGTACGCAAGGGCAAGGGCTCGTCGTCAATACGATTACGACAGAAGTGCAGCAAGTCACAACACGTCAACAAACAAAAACGGTTGATTGGGCCACGCAAGATGAGATACGACGAACAGCCCATGCATGGGTTGAAAAAGCAACTGCGACAAATACGGAACGCATGCGGAAGGAATCCGCGAACGCGATGGAGCTAGTGGAGGACGAAGGACCGGCCCCGGACCCCATTTGGCAAGCACTGGCAGGTTGCGAAATAACGTTATCCATGGAGAAGCTGTTGCAACTAGTCCCACGCTTCCGCCAGACCATGGAAGAACGGGTGACGGGCATACCCGGGGTGAGTGTCGCTACGAATTTCACGGACATTAGCAACGAACCGTCTATAGTGGATCACCACAACCCGGCTATTACGTTGATATTACACAGTCAAGAAATCCCAGGATGCGTAATCGATGGTGGCTTGGGCGTTAATGTAATTAGCGTGAAAACATGCGAGCAGTTAGGCATTTCAGAATGGGAGGCTTGCCCGTTCTAGCTCCGTATGGCAGATACCGGCTTAGTACGACCATTGGGGTTGATACGCAAGGTAGGCATTATCGTGGAAGTACGTTGCTTCGACATCTCGGCGGTAGTCCTCGCCCTGGATGCCCCAGGGGTGTACCCTGTGCTGCTGGGCAGACCGTGGCTTCGTGCAGCGAATATCAAGCAGAGCTGGCAACACAAGTGTATCAGTTTTCAACACGGACGCACCAAGGTTCGTGTACCAACGGAGGAAAGGGCGACACAATCCAAGGGTATAACACCATTATACGCGGAAGATATAAATATGTTGGCTGGGGTGGATGATGCAAAATTAGAGGCATACCTAGACGAGCACCCTCGGATTATTCCGCTGTTCGAAATCAACGTCATCGCAACCGCGGTAGAATATGCCACGACTAGTACTCTCCACGATGAGGCTTACGAACCAAACCTGGAGTCAATATTAGAACTAAGCAGAGCACGGGTAGCATTCGAGAGGGAAATGGAAATTTCACGATGATTCACCGCCTCAGCCCTGGAAGAAGTAAACGTGGGTATGACGTCAGAACCCCGTTTCCTCTCCATCGCAAAAGAAGTAAGGCCGGACCAGAGAGATGCAATGATCGAACTACTCAAGAAATATAAAGATGTGTTCGCCTAGGCTCACGAGGACATGAAGGGGTTAGATCCAAAGTTCTATCAACATAAGATTAATTTAGCAACCGACGCAAAACTGGTCAAGCAACGTCGCTACCGCATGAACCCGAACTACGCGACCCGCGTAAAAGAAGAAATTGACAAAGTCCTAAAGGCGGGATTCATACGGCCAGTTAAACAAGCCACATGGTTAAGTCCGATAGTAGTCGTTCCAAAGAAAAATGGCAAAATATGAGTATGCGTGGATTACCGAAAATTAAACGCCATAACCATTACAGACGCATTCCCTTTACCATTCACCGATAGCGTACTGGACGCCGTCGTAGGGCATGACATGTATAGTTTTTTAGATGGATTCAGTGGATACAACCAGGTACGCATGCATCCCGATGACCAAGAGAAGACGACATTTGTCACGGACTGGGGAGTCTATGTGGCAGACGTCATGATGTTTGGGCTAAAGACGGTGCCGGCGACATTTCAACGGACAATCACGGAGATCTTTGGGGAATATATTCTGTCATTCATGCAAGTTTTTTTAGACGATTTTGCGGTATATGGGATAAAACCCGACCATTTTACGCATTTGCAGTTGTGCTTGGAACGTTGTCGCACTGCACGCTTAAGCCTGAATCCCGCGAAATGTGCCTTCGGCGTGACCAGCGGGGCTCTCCTAGGCCATATAGTCAGCAAGGAAGGGATAGCGGTCGATCTGAACAAAATCTCCTCGATTACTCAAGCCAAAACTCCGACAAACATGAAATCACTTAGCCGGTTTTTAGGACAAATACGATGGCATAGTCGGATGATACGATACTTGGCGGACTTCGCCACGCCGTTACATGCCGCCGTGCATCAGACTCCCTTCCAATGGACTGCAACGGAAGACAAGGCCTATGAGGCGCTCAAGATAATGCTCACGCAGGCACCCGTCGTACAACCACCAGTTTGGGCGAAGCCATTCCACGTGTTGGTAGATGCCTCAAACATAGCAATAGGAAGTGCGCTAATGCAACTCACTGAACCAAATTGGTACCGGCCAGTGTACTACGCTAGTCGCAAATTATCAATAGCGGAGCGTAACTATTCCACAACGGAGCGTGAGGCGTTAGGGATGATCTATAACATCAATAAATTCTGGCAATATCTATTAGGGAGGAAATTCACGTTCCACGTGTATCATTCGACACTGCTGTATTTGGTGGAGAAACAAGCATTGACAGGGAAATTGGCGCGATGGATGCTGCTGCTTCAAGAATTCGATTTTGTAATTCAGCACTGCCCGGGTACGCAACACGTAGTGGCAGATTTTTTGAGCAGATTCGATAATGGAGAAACGGTGCAAAAGGACGACGACGACTTTCCGGACGCAGACATTCTGCGGGTAGCAACACTAGCAGGAAGAACGGAAACGACCTTTCCGGACTGGTGGCTTATGGAAAGGACATACTTTTTGACTACGGGATTGCCTCCACCACAATTATGCACGGACGAGAAGAAACGATTAGCCGTCCGGAGCCATAACTTCTGCTTGGTAGAAGGAATCTTATATCACAAAGGTAGTGATGGCATTTGGCGACGCGGTGTACGCAAGATGAGAAAGAAGCAGTCTTACGGGAGGCTCACTGCGGCATGGTAGGCGGACAATACGCGGGTGATGTTACGACCCGGAAAATATGGCAAGCAGGCCTATGGTGGCCGAGTACATAGAAGGACACATACGAGTATTGCAGAAAGTGCGATTTGTCTCAACGGATGGGCCAACCCACGGAGGGCGCAAGAATGCCACACCAGCCCGTATTACCGTTAGATCCCTTCCAAAAGTGGGGATTGGATTTTGTGGGGCCCTTCACACCGACGGCGGCCCATACTAGCAATAAATACATATTGGTAGCGACGGATTATTGCACCAAGTGGGTAGAAGCAAAGGCACTACGAGAGAATACGACGGCCGTCACAACGAGATTCCTTTACGAACACATCTGGTGTCGGTTCGGTTGTCCGATTGAGCTTATCAGTGATCAGGGGAGCCACTTTCTCAATATGGTCGTTCGTGAACTAACATATCATTACGCCGTAGTCCACAAGAAAAGTACGCCATATTATCCACAGGCGAATGGGTTGGCGGAATCCACCAACAAGACGTTGTAGACCATATTAAAGAAAATCGTCAATGAAAATAGAACGAACTGGGATACCAAATTACATAGTGTGTTATGGGCGTACAAAACTAGCTACAAAACAAGCATACAGTCAACACCGTTTCGACTAGCGTTTGGGCTGGAGGCCGTTATGCTAGTAGAGTTTCAGATACCCAGTTTACGGATTCAGGTATGGGACCGACTATCGGAAGCCAAGTCGGAGGAAGTACGGCTCCACCAACTACTCGAACTCGGTGAAACACGCGTACACAACATGGCTGTGTTGGAGCAGGAACAACGGCGGCGTAAAGCGTTTGTGGATCGACATAGGAACGCACGGGAAAAGGAATTGACTATGCCGAGATTAATCTCTACCGCCTTACGTCGATGGCTCGTGGAGAAACGCCTGGATGGGTACATCATGATCGTAGAGGCACCTCCATACCCGGATGCATTGGACATTGCCAGAAAGCTCAATATCGACACAGTCACCAACTCATCCATCCGGAAAAAGTTGGACCTGTCATATCTAGGTGAAAGGCATTTCAAAATCCCTCATGCAGAGTCGCTGCAGAGATATTTTGGTCCATATTTGTCCTCCGCCAAGGCATATAGAACGAAGGAGATCCCGGATCCCTTTTTCCGCGAAGTTGCCAAGTTCCTATTAGAGGTCGGATGCGTACATGTAAACGCATATGGGATGCCCAAGCAGAAGGCAGGTATCATTATTGATACCTTTGAAGTGCGTACGGTCGAGCGTTTCAAGGAGGCAAGAAGCTCAGACCTATCATACAACATTACCTGGCGGTACTATTCCCACCTCGAGGCCAGTCGGCACGTCAACCCAGTAGGCCCACGTCGCCGCCTCGATCTGCGAAGCACAGGTTAGCAGAGTTAGCCACCATAGAGTGGGAGGATGAACCCCAACCCGCCCAGCCGGACACACGGACAACGCCGAAAAAGCAGGCGGTGTGCTCCAAGGAAGTGGCACCAGAGCCAGACGCCGAACCACAGCAGGAAAGCCCCTGGCCGAAATGGCGGAGGATGGACAGGAAAGATGGGCGAGGATTAGTTAAAGACTTACCCGCCATGGTGGAGACAACGACCGTAGGCAACAATTCCGCAGCTACGGAGCCCAACACCACCTTCGAAATAATCCGGGAGCCACGACCGATCATTATGGCCCAGTCACAACGAGGGAAAGTCGTCTTGACGGCGGAAAGTGAGGTTTTGGCATATCCGGATATCCCGGACATGGCCCATGAGTTCAACGCACTATTGCAGTTCGGAACCTCTTTTGAGCTCATGGAATTCTTGGCAACGCAACAGATAAAGGTCTCACAACGAATGGCCGAGGAGCACGCGGAGCGCCAAATGATCGAGCGCGCCTTAACACAAACGACAGAGAGCAACGATCAAGACCAGTTAGCCAGAGTTGACAGACGGAGGAACGCTGGTATACGCCAAATGGGGATGGAACTACCCCCATTAAATGCGGCCCTAGTCGAAGTTCATAGGGAACTGGCAAATGTCAGCATGGGCGCCAAGGAGATGGCCATTAAAAATAAGAATGTTTGGAAGAAGGTTAAACTGACCCAAGCTACAAAAAGCCAACAAACGCATCGCGGAGTTGGAAAATAACGCGACTACGGTGCAACAAGCAGCTCCATCACCAAACAACGCCATCGAAGCCTTGAAGGAAGAGATTGAGGCTCAGACTGCCATTGCCTCAAAAGCAAAATGGGTTGTACAACTAGCGGAATCAGAAATTGACCGCCTCCGCGCTGAACTTTGCCAGTCCTCAGACAGGAAAAAGGACATTTGGGCCAATGGCCGAAAGGCAGTAAAAACCCTTGAATAGAAACTCGTTGCGGAGACAACACATCACAGCCGGACAAAAGAAGAAAACGCCCAATTCCGGGAGGAAGCAAAAAAATCGGAGGCGGCAATCGTGGGACTCCGGGTTTTATTGGAGAAAACGAAAGCATGGTTCGAAGAGCAGATGGTGGGCGAACAAGAAAGAAGGCATCAGCTCGAAATCCGCCTAAACAATGAAATGGGAAAACTAGAAGAACTACATGCGAAGGAATCCCAACTGTGGGCGGGTATGAAGAGCACGTATGAAGAAGCGGCGACAGTTAGTCAGCAAGAAATTCCAAACCTCAAGAAGTATGTGGAAGAAGCACGCAACTGTTGCCAGGCCATCACAGACAACGTGCGTATCCTTCTACAAACGAATTGGGAGGTTTAGAACGCAATTGAAAACGACGCTAGACAAAGGATGGATGGCGTGGGCGGCACAAGCGGCGGAATTGCACGCGTATCGAGCGAACTGGGAGAGCCAGAGAAAAGACGGTCGAGGTTTCTATAAACTCAATGAGGAAAGCATTGCGACAGTACGCGAGGACCTAGCGCAGGACTATCGCACGCTAGCGGACCAACATTCCGAAGAACTCGTGCAACTATTAGATGATTTTGGTGAAAGTCAAGAGGATCTATTTCACCAGATCACGCAAGCCGACAACACGCGAACAAACGAAGAATCCATCGCGACACCAATTCCGGATACTGCCGAAGAAGAGGAACCTCAGGTCAGGTCACCAAAGATTACAACTACGGTGAACAATGCAGAACGGCGAGCGGAGTCCCCCACATTACCAGACAGTGAAACCACTGGCCAAGAGGAAGCCCATCTATCGGAGCATACACTATCGGCCGACCGCACGGAGAACGTTGTGGACCAAGAGGAACCGCAACCCCACTCCCTAGAGCGTACAACGACGACCGACATCACGAAAGAAGTGACGGATGAAACGGTGCCACGACCGACCGCAAGCCCGCCGACGGTTGAGCCAAACCCCCTAGCCCAAAAAGAGCCCACAGAACCCGGACCGCCCACACAGGATGATTGCGACACCATGAGAAGCCCTCCCGACTAAGCAGGGGAACCAAACCATGATGCACCTACCGGCCCTACGCCGTCCTCGGACATGGACACCGTAGCAAAGCTAAACATCAGGGCCATTTTGGAAGAAGATTAAAGGCATGGGTCCGACGTGCCATGGCATGGTCCCACAGGCGTGCCAGGTGCTGTCCGCCAGAATTGTAACCAACGGACAAGAGTGCAGGAATACGGAATAGTATAATATTGTAATGCATGTAACGGTTCACGCGGGAAACGTGAACGGCTAAAAGACCCTGCGTATATAAAGGGCAAAAAACCTCTGATAGAGGTAGCATGTAATTTTGGAATGTAAGAGACGTATCGTAATAGAGTTCTATCTTCTCTGATATCTGTGTGTAGCTACGGCTAATCTATTGTGTGTCTGTAACACTTGAGAGCATAGAAGTAAGTAACGGTGTGTGCGCTAGCCCATTGTCAAAGGAGCTCGGTTGTAGCCGTTGTCGTGCCTTTCGGCTCCGGATCGTTTGCGTGAGTCGGGTGGGAACCACCGGGGTTTTGGACTAGGAGGAAGAAGAATTTGAGGCTAATCTAGTTATGAATATGAATAGATTATAAGAAAGATATATAGAAACTTGTGAATCCCACAAGTATAATTGTTTTAGTTTATCTAAATCGTAGTAATAAATTGAAATAATTTAGAATAGATTAGAGTAGATTGAGAAAAGAGATCAAACCTTGTGAATCCCACAAGTATTACATTAATCAATATTTATGTAAGAATATGAATTTAGATTGAAAGAGATAGATTATCTTAAACTTCGTCAATCCCACGAGTATATTTTATTAATTGGTGTTTTAGGAAATATATCCAATTTCCCAAATATTTCACACACCTATTACATTGTGCTCCCCATCCTTATGTAGTGATGGGAGAGACTAAGCATAGCTACATGCTTTTTTTTCTAATATGTTCATGCACACTAAATGTGCATGTGATGCTTTTCTAATCCTTGCTTTTATTTGCTAAATATAGTGCTCATGCACGCTAGATGTGCATGAGTCACTTTTTAGTCGCTTGCGTTTTTCTATAAAATATTCACGCACTCTAAAAATACATGATTTACCTTTTAATAAAGGTAGGCGCAAATAAAGCACTTATAGTTATTAAATCTATTTATAGAACACTAAAGATAAGGTAGCATAATGGTAAATTTGAGATTTGGCTACGTGGAGGTACAAGGTTTGAATCCTGCCCTATGCACGTGATAAATATCTTGATATATCATTTTATTTATTTATATGTAATTAAATCGGTTATATTATTTTTACTTTTTCACGTAGTGTACGAAATACACTACGACACCGTCTCCCTTATACCCTACTAGGTTACGAGGAATATTCCACTAAGTATTACGCACAGACGCTACCATTCGTTGTCACACAGTCACTTGGAAGTCTAGGTCGAAGGACTGACCGTAGACCGTGTTCCTAGTTGGTAACAATATTAAATCGAAAATTAATAATAAGCAAACTTAGTTATCTTATTGGTGATATGTATGTATGTATCTATCTATCTTAAAAACTTCCTCAATTTTTGTTTTTCTCTCTCTCTCACTCTAACCACATTAGTGCATCACTTCAGCCGCCCATCATCCATAACCATTAGCGGATAGAGGCTCGGTGCTTGTCCGCGCTTGTGACGCGCACATCCCGACGTTTGGCACGCGCCACGCGACAGCGCGTCTCGGCCGCGCATCACGGTCGTCTTCTCGGCCATGCGTCTCGGCTGTACTCTTGGCCATGCGTCTCGGCCGTCTTCTCGGTTGCTCGTGTTGGCCGTATTCTCGACCACTCTCTCGATCGTGCCTCTCAGCCACACGTCTTGGCCGTGTGGCTGTTTGCTCGGGATAAACTTTACTATGGCCGCCCACTTGTTGCCCATCTTCCGTCTAGAACTTCGCGCTTGATGTGAGGCCTCAGATGGTTTTGCCTAGGATCTCTGCATCAAATTGATATCATAGAGAGACGAGTGTAGAGAGTTTGCTAAAGGAATTGATTTTGTCGTGACATCAATGATTTCCCTCATGTATACCCTTTTGTTTTCTAAAATTTTGTCGAATGCCCTTCCATTTCTTCACATTCTGATGATGCCCTCAAGATTCCCTCTCTGCTTTCTGTCTGCATCTTGCTTTGTCTTTCCCACTTCTTCTTTCTTTCTTCTTGCTTTGTGTCTGCATCTTTTTCTTCTTGTTCTTCATTTTCTCTTTCTTCTCTGCTTATTACTCAGCTTCTTCTTCATCCGTTTCTCCTTCTTTTCGTTTTCTTCTTCTTCTTCTTTTCCTATCTTCTTTGCTTCTGTCTTCTCTTGGCGACCTTCTTTGCGCCCGTCATTCTGTCCGAAATGCCGCCTAAGCTCGTACGACGCCACTTGAACGCTCGCTTGCATAGTGGGCACGACCATGGTATCTTCTTGTTCTGGCCCGCCTTTAGGGATGGCGACGCTGTTGCCAGAGAATGATGAACCTCCACTATCGCAGGATCAGCGCGACCGCCTCTCTTCATCCCCCACACGCCATCGCTCAGATCCATCATATTGCCTTGTATTGTTCTTCTTGTCGTTGTTGTTGACACCATTGCCACTGTAGTGCGTCTTGTGACGCATCCTTAGTGTCTGAGGATTCTTGAACATTTTCAGATACCCGCCATAGCCACATCTGTACGACCGTTGGTTCTGTATAAGGTGTATGGGCACGATCGATGCGCATTGTTTCTTGTCCTCCATCGACTGCTTCTGTACGAGCTTCTGAAGGTCGGCCGCAACGGCCGGATCACCCATATTGAAGAAGGCTTGGAGGGAGTGGAGCGCTAAGGATCAGATGGCGTCTGATCGATCTGATGATGCGTCCGTGTTTGCTCAACAGAAACAGTGTGGTTCTGATTTGAACCTACGAAAAGTGGTTCCAAAGAGAGAAATGACAATGCATTTCCTTGCAGAGAAGAAGAAGACGACGATGATGAAAGTCCATATGTGTAGGAGGAGGAGGAGGAGCCGATGGAGCTTCTTGAGCCTGATAGTGAGTGAGAGGATCTTGTGGTGAAGAAGGGAATGGGAATATGATGAATTTGAGAGTACTAACCAGGTTTGCGTGCATTGTGGGTGTGGTGGTCTGAGTTTCCTCCTAGGCTTGGCCGACAGTAGAGAAAATCAAAGTGCAGTTGATTTGTAAAGAAGAAGTATGACAGATCACCAACACACAAGAGATAGGGGGAAGAGCAACAAGATACTCATCTTACTAAATCTATAAATCCCAACGCACACCAAGAACCTTTAATTAAAATAGATCACCATACAGAGAATCTAAGCCCAACACCACAACACATACATTAACATACACATAGAGAGGGAGAGATAGAGATTACTGATGGAGAGGGAGAATGATGGAGTGACTTCTTCTCAAGGGAGGGTCGGCCGTTCAGGCGTGCCAAAAGTGGGGTGGGGGGGTGAAGCCTTCCTCCCAAGGGGGTTACTATAGTGAGAGAGCTAGAGAGAAAGACAAATAGAAAATGACACAACTGTAAGAGGGGGAAAAAGGTTATCTCATTACATACCCCATAGGGGGTTTATATAATACATCAAATGTAACGGTTACATGACCGTTATAAATAAGACCATTACACATTCTTGTACACATGCACATAATTGTGCATGTGTCCATACACATACTTATCCTCACACACTTATTTACTTTACACATACACATCAACCACATCATTACACATATCCTTATGCCTCCCTGTATATTCTTGCGGGTAACATGTACATCACCTCAGCCCAATAGGATTTTGGCAGTTTCGCATGAGAGAGCACGCTCCTTACCCTCTCCATGATTGTTCGATTCATCCTCTCTGCAAGCCCGTTTAACTTTGGGGTCTTTGGCACTGTGTATTCGATCTGAATACCTTGGCACTTGCAGTATTCCTCGAATTGCCCTCTATATTCGCCACCGTTGTCGGTTCGGATAGCCTTCAACTTTCGACCAGACTCTCTTCAGCTCTAGCTTGGAACTCGTTGAAAAATGACAGTACTTGATCCTTCGACTTCAGTACGAAGGCCCATGTCTTCCGACTATAGTCGTCAATGAACGTCACAAAGTACTGCCCACCTCAATGCGATGGAGCATCCACATAACACACATCCGTGTGTACCAGTTCAAGTGACACTTCTCTTCTCCTTGGTGGTCTTGTGTGGAATGCTGCTCTATTCTACTTTTCGACTAAGCAGTGACTGGCACACTTCTCTAGGTGCACTCCCTTGACTTTTGGTAGAAGTTTCTTGTTTGCTAGTAAGTGCATTCCCTTCTCACTCATGTGGCCTAGCCTCTTATGCCATATTTCTCCTGCCGAGTAAGCTGCCACATTTACTTCCAATTTGCACAGTCGTGCATGCATCATATATAATGTGCCTTCTTTCTATGCTCGAGCCACTATAAGATTTCCTCGGTAGAACTTCCACTTGCAATTCCAAAAGCTACCACTATAGCCTTCGTCATCTAACCTTCCAGTCGATATGAGATTCAATCTGATATCGGGGACGTGTCGAACATCCTTCTGATTCAGTCAACACCCTGTGAACGTCGTCAAGCGGACACTTCCGACTCCGGCTATCTTGCATTCTCCACTATCACCCATTTTCACATAACCGTGATCTCCGGCTATGTAAGTCGAGAAATACTCTCTCAATGGAGTTATGTGGAACGATGCCCCAGAATCGATCACCCAAGTGCATTCTTCACTTGCAAGATTTGCACTTGTCTGTTCACAGATGAACAACAGTTCTTCATTGCTCGTAGCAATGGCAGAAGTGTTCTTCTCATCAGGAATCTCCCAGGGTTCGACATTGTTTCCGACACCTTTGTCTTTTCTCATGTGTCGACAGTCCTTTTGGAAGTGCATTACATCGTCCAAGGGAAACTTGGTTGCAACAAGTTGATTTACATACCCCATGAACGTGCTGATGTGTTCAACGATGCTCTCACCGTCTCTGTATTTCAGCATTACGATTTTTCTCATCAACGAGGTTTTATTGAGCACGTTCTTCCTCTCATACAGACCTGACAACTTCTGCCACATCTCTTGGGCATTTGTGTCGTTCGCCACATGTTGAAGGACACTTACGTCAATGCACTGTCGGATGGTGGCCACTACCTTTCTGTTTAGAAGTTTCCAATCCGACTCCAATACCCCTGTGGGTATATATGCTCTGTCAACTGGCTCGTACAAGTCTTTCAAAGATGGGGAGGTCTTCCATCTTTATCTTCCAATCTGCATAGTTCTGTGAGTTTAGAACTATCATACCTGGGAAACCGCTCACACCTCCTTCCATGCTTGCACCCCAACCTCTGATACCAGTTTGTAGGGAAATTGTTTGGTCAAATCATAATAAGAGGACTGTGCTGAAATACAAATCACAGATATGCCAGAAAACAGGACAACAATGGTGCGCAAAGATTTAACATGGAAAACCCTAAAACGGGAGAAAACCACAAGAACAGAGCTTCACTATGTATAGTGGATATACAACAATGAGATTACAACACTTCCTCGAGTGTATTAGCCACACAGGGATCTTGGTGTTTGCTGTTACACACACTGTTATGGTGCCGCTCTCACTCACTCTCTATACCTCAAGCTCTCGTGCTACATCTGTTCTACACACACACCGCGTCTGTTTGCCCTAGATGTATATATTCTGATACATCATATGACTATTTACTAATGTAGCCACTGCTACATATCATTACTATTATTATTACTATAACATTAATGATAATCTGTTTAAACAATCGACTCTTTGTTTTCGACTCTTTGACTGTTGACTATTTCCGAACATTTGGTTCCTTCGACTCTTCGAGTGTCGGCTCCTTCCGAACAGTCGCTTCCTCCCACTGGAGGGACATATTCCAAACAAGCATTACAAACATTATCGATGGGTTCCCATGTGTGATCGCTCGGGGTATAGCCTAGCCAATCCACTAGATAATACAACTTATTGCGCACAATCTTAGAATCGAGAATGGCAGCTACCTCGTACTCTGGGCCATCAGCAAGTTGGAGAGGAGGCTGTGGGGGCACGACACAATTGGGAATCGAGCTGGTGCGGCAAGGTTCCAAAAGAGAGCTATGAAAGACTGAAGGAAGCCGCAAATTTGCAGGAAGATCAAGACGGAATGTTGCATCACTAATCCGCTTCGTGATGACAAAAGGACCCAAGAGTTTATAATCTAGCTTATCACACGGTCAAGTAGTCTTAATGTGATGGCGTAACAACCATACTCGATCCCCAACCTTGAATGGAGATGGAAGACGATGTCCATCTGCGTGGGCCTTATATTGTGCTTGAGCTTTCTGAAGATGTGAAGACAACTCAGACTAGAGGTGTTGGAGTTGGTGGAGGTGTTGCTCCGCACTAGGGTTTGGTGAGATCATTGGAATGTCCAAGAGACACCACCGAGGATGGTTGCCAGTATAGGCATAGAAAAGTGTGACCTTGGTAGTAGAGTGTATGGTGTTATTGTATGCAAACTCTGCAAGATGCATTATATGACTCCAATCATCTTGTTGATAACTTATGAAACATTGAAGATATTGCTCAAGTGTTTGATTTGTGCGCTCTGTTTGGCCATCAGTTTTGGGATGATATGCTAAAGAGAGTTTGCAAGAGATTCGGAGCCCGTCACATAGGTGCTTCCAAAAGTGAGAGATAAATTGCGGACCACGATCACTAATTATGTCGTTTGGAAGACCATGATGACGAAATACTTCACACATAGTGATATTTGTTGTTTCTTGACTACTGATGCTTTTTACGCAGGGCAAGAAATGTGCCATCTTGGTAAATCGATCCACTAAGGTTAAAATAGCATCAAAACCCTCTGAAGGTGGCAGATCTGTAATGAAATCCATAGAAATTGACTGCCATGGCTTGCTCGGAGTTCGCAATGGTTGTAACAACCCATAAGGATGATGCCTAGGCATTTTAGCTCGACAACATGTGTCACATGTGCGAACGTAATCTTCAACAAATTGTTGTATATGAGGTCATGAGCAATACCAAAGTGTCTGGCCATATGGGCATCATGATAGTGCTCCAACACTCGAAGGCGTGGTGATCCATCAGGGACATAAAGGAGATTCTTGTAGAAAAGTAAGTTATCGTGCCACTTGAACTCCTTATAGCGTCGAGATGTCCCTGGCAATGGGAGCAAAATGCATGATTTGGACCAAGGTGGGTGAAGACATCCTTAGAAAAATCATTAGAGTGAAGTTGTTGTCGAATAGTATCAAGAAGACTTGAATCCAGTGGCGTGGCACAAACTGTGGTTGCTTGTAGTTTTGCTGGACCAAGGAGAACTTGCCTTTGATTGTCAAAAGTTGGATCTCCAGGGCGAAGTGCCAAATATGAGCGTCAAGATAGAGCATCTGCTTGCCCTTGTAGTTTCCCTAGGCGGAAAATGATCTTGAAATAAAAACGAGTTAAAAATTGTGCCCATCGAGCTTGTGGGCTATTTAGCACTTGGGCCGTTTGAAAATATGTAAGATTTTTGTGGTCACTGTAAATGATGATTTGATGAGGCAAGCCTTCCAAGAAATGTCTCCATTGCGCAAAGAGTCGACCATAATTAGTAACTCTTTGTCATGCACCTCGTGGTTGATCTCCGCAACATTAAATTTTCTTGAATGAAACGTGACTAGATGCAATTGCCCATCTTCACCTGGCTGTGATAGGATGCTCCCCAATGCAAAGTCAGATGTGTCTGCCTCAATGATAAATGGCTTTTTTGGATCAACATGAGTTAAGACAGGAGGTGATGTGAATGCCTCTTTCAACTGAGTAAGGGCTTTGTCTACTTTAGGAGTCCAAACAAATGCTAGATTTCTCTTGGTGAGTTGAGTGAGCGAGCGGCAATACAATCTTCGAATAATTCCATATGAATTTGCGGTAGAAGTTGGCAAATCCAAGGAAACACTGGACATCGCGGACGAAACTTGGAGTATGTCATTCCAATATTGTTTGAACTTTCGCTAAATCCATGAAGATACCTTTGGATGAAATGGTATAACCCAAGAACTCAACTTCTTTGCAATCAAAATTGCCCTTCTCCAGTTTGGCATAAAGACCATTCTCTCTTAAGTGTCGGAGTACCTTCCACACATGTATATCATGCTCCGCCCGTGTTCTAGAGTAAATCAATAGATCATCTAGATAGATGATGAGAGAGTTATCTAGAAAATCTCGGAAAATGTCATTTTCCATATGTTGAAACACATTGGGAGCATTTGTGAGCCCAAAAGGCATGACTGTATACTCGAAATGGCCATACTGAGTGCGAAATGCAGTCTTCCACTCATCTCTTGGTTGAATACGGACAAGATTATATGCACCGCTTAGATCAATCTCGGTAAAATGCTTTGCCCCACCAATGCGCTCTAAAAGACTGGAAATTAAAGGTAGAGCATACCTATTTCTCATTGTGACTTTATTTAATCCATGATAATCCACGACCAAATGAAGGGAGTCATCCTTTTTCTTCACGAAAAAGATAGGAGCACCAACTAGAGACTTTGAATGTCGAATAATTCCACTTGAAAGATTCTTGTCAATGTATGTTCGAAGAACCTCAAGCTCCGTTGGTGACAGATCGTAGATCAGACCCCATGGTGGCTCTTTTCCTGGCTGTAGATCAATGGGACAATCGTATGGCCGAGGCTTTGGAAGTACACTAGCTTTGACTTTGTCGAAGACATCAACATATTCTTGATACTTTTTGGGAATGTAGCTTGCCAACTTCCCTTGAGTATGACTAGAAGGTGCAACTAATAGGGAAAATAAGAAAAACTCTTCTTTTGCTCCTTCTTGGCATAATTGTTGTAGGGTGATGGTTGATATCTGATGAAGAGGAACATGTTTGGTAGAGGGTGAATTGGTAACACTATGTTTTTCAAGGGGAGGATCCTGGGCTCGACCTTTGACTACTATGTTTCTTTTTGAAGGGCACCTAATTTCTCGTCTTCTATAATCAATTACTGGGTTGTGTAGCTCGAACCATGGCAAACCAAGGACTGTTGGATGCTCAGGGCTACAGATTATATTAAAGGAAACTACACATCCTAAACCATCTAAGAGTATGTGTATCAGCTCAGACTCCTCAAATATCTTTCCAGAAGCTATGGGACGACCCCCAATTACTACTACGGAAATTGGGCAAGGAAGTTTATGCAAGCGTGGTGTTTAATGTTTTCGGGCAGAATCTCTATCCATGAAACAAGAATGGGCTCCGGTATCTAATAGAGCTGGGACATGAAGTTGACAAGTTGGTGTCCTAACTTGTACTTGGGTTGAGAAAACTCTACTAACATGCTTGGAAGAGATGGAACCCACACTAGGTTGTATAGATCTAGGATTGTCCAACCAAACGGCTCCGATTTTGGCCGGACTTATTCGTTTGATTCCTCCTCTAATTGGCTTAGGGCCTCAAACTTATTGGATAGAGTTGGATTACTAGAAACACTAGTTGGCACAGTTTCAACAATGCTAGACTCATTTCTATTATCATAGTTAATGTGATGTACCTGACGTCTTGGTCTATGCGGATAGTGAATGGCAATATGTCCTAGACCTCCACAATATAAGCGTAGTCGATTTGCTCGATGACGTTGTTTCTCTTCATCCGATAGAGGTCCTCGTCGCCGGGTCATATCAATCTCCATTGGTGTTGGGCTATGTGCTTGCCGTGGAGTTGGGACGAGGCTATATTGTTGCCTTGGAAATTGTGTCGTCACTGATGCATAAGTTGGCGTAAATCTTGATCTTGTTTGTTGCAGTTGTCACTCAGACCGACGCTCAAAAAGCCAATTATTACATTTTACAGCTCGGCTAATAGCTTCTATAAGCGATTTTGAATCCTCACGGAAGGTAAGAAGTAAATCGTTTACATCTCCACGGAGGCCCGAACGAAACTACTCCATTAGGGCTTGTTCGTCCCAAGGAATATCACTTGCAATGAGATGAAAATTGGCTGCATACGTTGATGCTGGTTGATCCCCTTGCCGCAGTGTGCGAATCTTGTTGATTGTCGTTCTTACACTATCTGTGTCTCCGAAGCAAGCCTTAAACTCTTTGATAAATTCTTCAAAGTTGTTGAGTAGGGGAGAATTTGCTTCTAGCAATGGAGCAAACCATGACAATGTCGTGCTAGTCAATAAAGTGCCCACTAACCCGACTCGAGATGATTTTGTCGAATAACGCGTTGGATGCATCTGAATTACCAATCACACTGGATTTATAAAACCCCGAAAATGTGCTCTCGAACTATCGAATTTAGCTGGGAGGCTGATTTTGGGCTCCTTAATAACTCCTTGACCGTCGACTTTTAGTTGTTGTAAAGCTACTATTGCCGACTCTAGTTGTTTGATGGGAAATATGCGTGTGCGGAATATATCTCGGCCACAACCGAGACTTCAATCACTTCGTGAGAACCACAACCATAGAGGAACTGGGCAAATAAAAGGTAAATGCACATACACACAAACAATATGAGGGAGTACACAGTATGTTTACGTGGAAAACCCTAAACGGGAAAAATCATGGGAGTCCACAAACTCCAACTATCACTCTGTAAGGAGAATACAACAAAGGAAAATAGAGGCAATGACCTCTTGCTCTCGATCTTCACCAACAAGCAGTTACAATAGAGACACACTCTGTATCGCTCTCTCTCTTTCTCTCTCTTTGTTATGCTCTATACAACAGTTACACCAATAACACTATACAAAATAATGACAACACAATGATACTACATCTATTTGCCCTAGGTCATATTTATACTAATATGACTTTCGGGCTATTTACAGATATAGCCACAATGGGCTAACAGACACATATTTACATATATGTCCCTTCATCCGGTGAGAGGTTCTCATCGGGCCTGCGTCATCCGGTTCTCACCAGGTCTTCCTTGCCGGGTACTCATCATCCGGTTCTCACCGAGTCTTCTGTTGTCGGGTACTCATATCCCATCCGGAGGGACCGAAATCCTAACATTGTTGAACCCTTCATGTAAACTCGTCTTGTATTTGTTGCTTCTCTACAGAAACCTTATGTAAATCTTCAAGCAATCATTGATTCTCTAGATCTAGTGATACAAACTTGCTTTTGAGATTCTCCATTTTTGCAACAAGGGTAAGGTATTCTTGTGGGTTGCTAGTAGCCATGGGTACTCACCAGTGTTTGTGGAAGAGGGTAAAAAGGAGAAAAATTCGAATCAATTTGTCAAGACAAAGTAAGAGATTGAACGATTGAAGGGAGGTATAAGAGAATAGAAGAAGAGAGGAGAATGGATAGATAAGAGAAGAGTGGGTTTATTTGAATAGAATGATTACATGGATGAGTTGGAAACAAGGTGGGCTTGGAGTTTAAGACCGGTGTTGATTCGAATTGATTTGAGGATACATGTATGCCCTTATTTATAGGTTACTATAGAATAGCTTAGAGATATCTATAATGTTCTAGAATGTTCTAGGACATTCTAGAACATTCTAGAATGATCTAGAGTTTTTACAATAAGCAATGTAATATAGAAAGTAGCTTTTATTTTTTCATATGACAATAACCTATCTTGATGGTTGAGGTTTTCAACTATGGATTATAAGGTTTGAGGTTCAAGTCCAGGTGATGCCATAATGGTCATGTCTTCATGACATAGTCTTGGGTTGAAGTCCGGGTTTTCACGAATTCATGACAGTCGCCTCAAGGGCTGGTTGTTGTGGAGATGGAGGCCATAGAGTACATATTGCAAGTGGAAAATCTTCTACAAGAATGTGGTCAAGCCTTACAAGAGATCTTGATAAGGAATTGAAAATGATGGAGAGTTTTGAGATACTGGATGTTTTCTTGTCCGAAGAAGAAAGTACAATCCGAAATGCAGAGATTACAAGATTAAAGAAGTGTTCATTCATTTGTAAGCTACTTGGTGGTAGGCCCAATAGAGGTATGGTCCGTGACATGTTACAGGTAGCTCTAATGGATAAGGTCCCATGAGGGGAGTGATATATCACAAATTATTGATATGAAATGTGTAGAGCTCAAATATGGAAGGGTTCTTTTTTTTTTGGAGTGGCATGCTAATTTCAATGTTATGGATGAGGCTAAGAAAATTAGTAACCCCATGGTAATTTCTTTGGTATTTCCTAATCTTCCACGACAATTATATACTTTGATGCAAAAGATTGGGGAAGATTGGCATAGTCTGTCTTTCAAAGGCAACCATGGTAGACAGAATTAGAAACTCCCCTAAGATTAGGGTGCTTGTGCGAAGTTTGTCCACACTCTCCTCTATAATCAGGGTGCATGATTTGGAGGCAAGACTAATAGATGTGGAAGTGGAATATGAGGAACTACTTGACCAATGTTTCTATTGTAAAAAAAGGTCACATTGCTAAGGAATGCCCTAGGAAGATCAATAGTAACGTAAGGAGGGAGAAGGTTAAGTTAAGTTTCTGTTAGTAAACACGGATACCTCTCATGTAGATTTGAGAAATCGTTTTGACGTGTTGCAAGAAGAGGAGGACATAGCACAAGATCCAAGGACAACTATTGTTGAAGAGGTGGTAGCATGTACACCTGAGGTCTTGCTAAAAAGTGCAATGCTCAGATAGGAAACTGCCATGAGCTCCCCATACTCCATTGGCAAAAGTGGAAGTATTGGAGAGCAATGAAGGACTGGTTATGCAATGGGAGGTGTTAAAAAACAACTACTACTATGTCTAGAGGAGACGGTAGATTCCCTCGATGAGGTGTTACACTTCCGTGAGGAGGAAATCAAAGAAGCTACAAGGCAAGACATGGTTTTAGGATGGGAGAGGATCATGTAGGGAGGTTGGGCATGGACTCGTGGGGAGGGACTATGTACATCTTTGGAGACTTCACAATTCATTTCATGAAATTAATCACGTGGAACATACAAGGTCCAGGCGGCAACAAATGCATGATGGAGAGGAAGAACTTTCGTCAAGAGTTCAAATCCCCAAGTTTTAAGGGGATCATGGATATTTTGCTCTTACAAGAGCACCATTTGAGTGCGAACAAAATCTTGAGTACTGGCAATCCTCTTGCGGGGGATTGACATACTTTTTGGTTCCTAGCTCAAGGTGAGCATGGCAGAAAAGGGGGTGTTTGTACATCTATCAAGAATAATCTAGATATTATTGTTGTGGGTCAGGACACCATAGTGGAGGGGCGTGTCATCTATGTGATTGATAGATGGCATCAATGTATCGTTGGGATAATAAATGTGTATGCGCCCGATTCATCAGCGATGCGGGCCCTTTTTTGGAGGCAATTGGCCGATGGCTTACCAATTGCAGATGCGTGGATCCTCGTAGGGGATTTTAACATGACTTTGCACAAAGAAGACAAGGTGGGGTTCATGCATACAATGGTGCAGGGGTCAGAGTTAGTTGCATAGGATTTGTTGATGGGTAGAATGGGAGTGAAAGTTGCTTGGTATGTACTAAAAAAGCCTTGGAACTCGCTAAGCTTCTCAAGAGTAGGTTGCAATATAAATGGCTTTTGTATGTCTCGCATAGACAGAATATACATAAGCTCAGAACTAGAAAAATATGGATGCAATGTTGAAATCATCGCAGGTTTGGCTTACTCTAATCATATGCTGGTTAAGATTACGCTAGTCAATCATAGGAGGCAAAAAAAGGACTGCAACTTGAGGATCAGCAGTAAACTTCTTGAGGATGCAGAGGTGGGAAGGAAGATATTAAGGAGTATGGGGGAAAGTAATCCAACAGATAAAATTCGAGGAAAGATTATTGAAACTTCAATGTATTTGGATGAAGAGACTAAAAATAGAATTGTGGGGTCTAAGGAAAGAGAGGTGGGATTAAGAAGATCGATAACGGCTGCCCAAAGAATGCTTCAGAAAAAATCCAAGTGTCACTAGTCTAGAGAAGGTCTTGAGGCTACGAAAGAAACACTACAACGGTTGATTGTGTCTAGAAACAAGATGTTATTCAGGAATCCAACAACATGGTGAAGCACGAATGGGGATAAGGTGAACCAACAATTTTTTAAGTATAAAAAGCCGAGAACAAACGGTAGCTAAAATGCTTAGCTGATTAAGGAGGATGGTTCACTATCAGAGGATGTATCGGAGATCATGGAGGCAGTCAGAACTCACTATAGTGGGCTACTCTCATCTAGTTATAGTATCCCCGAACAACCTTCACGGGCAGAACTTGTACTGGAGGGAATGCGGGAATGCGACAAAGAATTTTAGAGGTTCCACAAGTTAATTTGTCCAAGCCACCCTTGGAAAAGAGGTGTCCAATTCTTTGGCGGGTATATGTAGAACATATTGTCCAAGTGTTTACGGATTATCAAGAGATTTTTTTAAAACATTTTGGGAAGTGATTAAGGTTGACTTGGTTGCTGGTCTAAATGAGGCATGGGATGTTGGGTGTTTACCGGAGCATTTTAAAGAGGGGTTGATATTTCTAATTCCTAAAGTACATGGTATAATAATTGATGTGAGGCAATGGAGACCAATCACCTTGCTCAACACAATCTATAAGATTTTTGCTAATATTCTGGCTAAGTGGGTCAAAATCAACTTGCATGCACTAATTAATGTTGGACAAATAGGATTCATGGAATAGAGATGTATAATTGATAATGTGTTGAACTTTTGGGAGGCGATTTCCATGGCAAAGAAAACCAATCAACATATTGCATGTCTCATGCTTGACTTCGAGAAGGCATATGACAGAGTATGATGACCTTTTTTAGACAAAGTCATGTAGAGATTGGGATTACCCTCAAAATGGAGATTAACTACGTTGGCCCTTTACAAAGGAAGCCTAAGTAGGGTGTTGATGTTAGGGCATCGGGGCCCACCAATTCCATTATGCAAGTATGTGAAGCAGGGGTGCCCGTTGGCCCCCTACCTTTTTTTATTTATTTCAAAGGCATTCTCTTTCTTTTTAAACAGACTAGATGCAGGAATAAGGAGATTAGTTGTCCCACATGTATGCAAGGATTTGTTAGACTCAAGGTATGCATATGCCACTATGCTAAAAAACATTAAGGCAATGGTGAGAGGGTTCCTTTGGTTGGGTAGAGACCATGAGAAAACGTCAGCGAAAGTGGTCTGGAGTTGTTTGATTAAGGTAAAAATTAGGGTGGACTTGGGCTGGTGGATACGGTTCACCAAAGTAAGACTCTACTCCGTAAGCTCCTAGTGTGAAGTCTACAACCCAGGCTAGAATTGTGGAAGTGGCTTCTTAGGGATAGAGATGAACTTTGGTGCCTAGGGAATGGTGGTCCTTGGAAGGCAAAGAAGTGGTGGTTGTTTAGTCCAGGCCTAAAGTTAAAAGAACCGACTAACATGGAGGACAGGGTGGCCCGCACCATCATGAGGGCCTGGTTGAGTTTAAGAGAAGGGTTGGTCTTAAAGTAGCCGAAAACGATGGAGGAATAGCTCCAACAATCGTTGTTTTGGAACACCAGGATTAGAAGCGAAGATGGTACGATGCTTGGCCACAAAAAATATTTGCCATGGGGGCAGATGTTAGGGTACAATGTTAGTTTCATAAGAGATAGGGAGGTTTTCAAAATGAAGAGGTGGGAGGGTTAGGCTAGTAGTACTTTGTTTACTGGTAGGTTGGAAAAGGTGACCCAATTGATAGATAAGGTTGTTGATGGTCTAGCTAGGTTGAATGACGAAGAGGGGGTCTGGTTTGGGTGGTTTGTAGGTGAGGGTAATGCACAAATTACTTGTGGGAGGTGGCCATCTAATGAGTATCGTTTATGGGGCAACCTAAGTGCTTTGACAGACAATGGCCAGTGGTTGGAAGTGTTGGAAGGTAAGAAGTGGCAAGTAAACCTGGACCCCGGGAAGTTGGAAATTGATTGTAAACTTTGGATATTTGACAACAAGCCCTTATGTGATTTGGAGTGGGATCCACTAGAGGTATGGTGGCAAAAACCAGGAACGAACAAACAAGAAAGGTTTTTTGAGTACAGTACTAAGCTAGGAAGGCAAATCGTTGGCTCCAAATCAATGGGCGCTGCTCAAAATTGCAATAGTTGGAGGGATAAAGGCATATTTGATGACTTGTTGAAGTTGTCTTGGATGAGACTATGGGCGTTCAATATGCCAGGAAAAATAAAGCTTTGGTTGTGGCTTCTTAGACATAAGGCGGTACCTGTGGGGGGGGAGTGGCTGAGGTGTCGTGGTGGGAAGGCTGGTTGAAAGATATGTGGTCACTCTTTGGAATTGATTCTTGACTGTTTTTGGAATTGCGCAAGGGTGATTAGCATTTGGGGTAGAAGTCTCAGGATCGTGGCAACATGCAATTTGAATGGCAGAGTTGTATGGGGGTCCTTAGGGGGGTTGAAGTTAATAGGGGGAGGCGGGGTGGAACAGTTAAACCCCCATGGTCATGGATTTATAGTGCAAGGTGGGAATGTGTTTCAATGTGTTGGAGTTTGACTTGGTACAAACTCTGAATTTTTTGAGGAGATATGGATGATGGTAGCTTGCTTAACGGTCTGGCACATTTGGACTAGGCATTGTAAGTTTGTTTTTCAACAGCACAAGCTCCCAAACGGTGAGGTGTTGTTAAATAGTTGGTTCGAGCTAATATCTTGGCTGAGGGGACGGTATGATTTGATTTAGGGGGAATCACATGTAGCTGAAAGAGCTTGGTCAAAGTTTTTATTGCAATGGGGCAGTTCTCCTATGATGGTCAGATCATTAGGGCCTAAATGGAACTACCAAGCACCTAGATGGTTGTTTCGGCCAATGGCTTCCATCAATGACTAGGAGTTGTAAATATGTATAACTATGTTATAAGGTAGTTTCCATGTTAAAAGAGTTGATGGGATACTTTTTGTTGAGCAGACAAGCTCAACTGGATCTGGATCAGAGTCCAGATTATTATCCGGAACCATAAGCCGGATCGGAGAGTTGGATCGTAATTTGGATCAGATCGTAGCTGGTAGGCCGTTAGAGGCCTACGAATCTAGCCTAGTACGTAGGTATATATTTGGGAGTCTGCGTCTGATGCTTAGTACAAGCATCAGAGTACTTGTCAGTACTTTAGTCAGTCCTTAAGGACTTGTATAAATAGTGCCTTTAAGCACAATTGTATGTGTAGAGTGTTTTTGTGTTTTTTTTAAATATAGACGTCTCGTGTTCTGCTCTACTTAGTCTCATCAGCGTATTCACGCTTTCCATTAAACCTTCTCTCTCTATGTTTTGTGAATCATCCGACTGAGCCATTTTTGTCTTAGCTTCCAGGTAAAAGCATGAGAGTGGAAACACTATTATAGCTAATTAGCTACTAAAATGGCCATAGCTATTTAGCTATTTGTTTAGCTAGTTTATTGTGGGCAAATCATAAGGATCATTTACGAAATTTTATGCTTTATTAGTTAAATACATGTCATTTAATTTATGAGAATACTAAAATATTTGAGCTTTGGTTTCTGGTATAGTGGAACTTGGGGAACAATGCCCTCATCTAAACTGGACTTGAATGTCACCAAATTCCTGTTAATCTTGAGTTTGAGTTCGAAATCCAAATAGATGGAGTATTGTGAGCACGAACGCACACGAAGCTCCCGCAATAGGACAAAAACTCTGATATCGATATTGCACCTTCAGAGCTACCACACACCAACAGTTCGATCCTCATCTAGGTATGTATCAGTTACACATTAAAAAATCTTTTTTTTTCCCTTTCTGATCTAATTGTTACTTTGTTGCCTATTCATCTTTTATAAAAAACGATTAGGGCGAAGTCATTGGTATTCCAAACAAGGATGTCTCGAAGATCGGGTGTAGCACCAGGTGTGTTTCTGACTGACAATTTTTTTGATTAGGGTTGATTTCATACATCATATTAGGGTTTTTGATTTTCTTAAATGATTGATTTCTAATTAGGGTTTCTTATCAAGGTTTTTGATTTTCTTAAGCGGTTGATTTCTTATTAGCGTTTTTTATTTTTTAAATAGTTGATTTTTTATTAATGTTGAAAATTTCAGATTTACTGTTGGAAATTTGCACCAATTCACATTTTTGATTTCAATGGCTATGTGTTTGCATACTTCCCCCAAACTTGCTTCCAACAGAAGAACGGAGTGGATTTCAACGAGATCTTTGCCCCGTAGTAAAGATGGCATCCATCTGGACTGTGTTGAGCATTGCGGCAAGCATGGACCTCGAGGTCAAGCGGTTGGACGTAAAGACGACGTTCCTTCATGGTGAATTCGAGGAGCAAACAAAGACGATGTCAGGTGTTTGCAAATTTCTAATCGAAGAGGTCGTCTGCCATTACGGATGTGTGGGAAAGATAGTGCTTGACCGAGGGGAGTTTGATGCACACGAAGCAACAAAGCTCTTCGAACGACTAGGAGTGAATATCTCCCTCACGACTGCTTACAATCCAGAAGCAAATGGGAAGATCAAGCAAGGGCATGGACCAATAGTGATAGCCATCGTATGAGCATGCGACGGTCGAGTCGGGAACTAGCCACGACTATTGCCCTATGCCTTGTGGGCCGACAGAACTACACTTAGTTCGGCAACAAGGTATATGCCAACAGAGCTTATGTATGGACAGAAGCTGGTAATGCCCATCAAAAGGACGATCACCTCATGGGTAGCGATACCATGGGAGAACGAGATGAGCCAAGAAGAATTATTAGCGGCATGGATAAGGCAGCTTTTAAAGAAGGCCTGAAGATCTTGAAAAAGCGCGAAAGATGATGGAGGCAACCCGAGTGAAGAACAAGATTCGGTTCGAGAAGACACCTCAACTGCTACCCAAGCCGATCGAAGAAGAAGATTGGGTATTGGTCTACAACAATAGTCTTGACAATCAACACATGACAACAAGAAAGTTCGCAAGAAGATGGTCTGGGCCATATGTGGTAATGAGTGCCAATGATAATACCACATACCACCTTGCAGAGCTAGACGGTGGCCATACCCATTGCGGGAAAAAGAGTAAAGATTTTCAAGAAAAGACAAGACGAGCGTCTTGACCTCAATCACCTCAACGATGAAGATAGTAGGGCAGAACCTGTAAACTTGAGCTACGTGAACGAGGACGTGGAGGAATCATACTGATCACCATAGCCGAAATCTCACACTCTCTCCTCTTGGCACGTACTGAAGGATGTGCGATTTGGTGGGGGTGGATGTCGTGAAGATTTTCAGCAACAGTGTGAAAATCGCATGGAACATACAAAATCAAGTGTGGTTCTTCACACAATATGAAACAATAATAGTGAAATAACTATTTTAAATGAGTTTAATATCGTGGTACAAAAAGATTGATATCTTCAAGAGCTTACGTACGCGTGTACGGTTCTGCTGGGACGTGCACGGTTCAGACGGTGGTGCGGGGCACGGTCGCGGCTCACAGACCTATTGGGCACGCGCACGGATTGATCATGGGTCGGAACGAGCGTACGTGTGCACGGCTCGATTGGGACGCGCACAGTTCGAACGGTGGTGCGGGGCACGGTCGCGGCTCACGGAGGGGTGTAATATGCACTCAAACATTTAAAAATACAAGACTAAAGCCTAGTAAAAAAAAATCTATACAAAGGGGTGCAAGTAGCAATGGGCCTTGTTCGGTTCAGTTTCGGCGCCTTCAAAACCAAACCAAACCAAACCGTTTATGAGCATTCGAACATTTAAACCAAACCATTAAAAAAATGTAAACTAAACCATTTAAACCAAAACCGTTTAGGGAAAAGTTAAAACCAAACCGAACCATTTAATAAAAAGTTTAAACCTAACCACATTTAAGCCAAGCTAATTAAAAAATTAATTCAATAAAAATACACAAAATTAAAAATGCATTTATGTTAAAATAAATAAATAAATAAATAAGATTAATTGAGCCATTAGATTAAATAAACAATTAAGTTAAGTGAATTAAACCAATGTAAAACATTAATTAAACCATTAAATTACATAAACATTTAATGGATAAAAAATGATAGCCGAAAAACCTATAAACCTATAAACCTTAGTTTCAAAACTAAACCGAACTGAAACTGAACCGTTTATTATTAATTAAAACCAACCCAAACCATTTAATTATTTTGGAACTTATAAACCTTTAAACCATGGTTTAACGGTTCGGTTCAGTTTAAGCCGAAACTGGGCCCATTGTTAGGTGCAAGTAAGAATTTAAACCTTGCACCTCCAAATTAAGAGTCAATAGCCTTACCATTGACCCAAGTCATATCTTGAAAAGTTACCGCCGAAGGGGAGCAAGCTGCAAAACCGGTCGGGAAGCAACCTAGTAGAGTAGTTTGATTGTTCATGCACTCACATGAACCCATTACTCGAGATATTTCGAAAGTGACGCCCAAAACTGAAACTCCTTACCTAGCACCAGTAACAGTCAATCCGTAACATTGCAGGATAATAAGTTGGAACTCGAAGATTTGTCTTTGGGTCGTAAAGGTGGCCAAAGCCAACCACTAAGCAATGCTTTTTCAATGCTTTACATTCATTTTCTTGGCAAAGTCTGGTCTAATCTTACGACCTTCTAAGCTAAGCGTTAGATTTTACTAGCCTTTGTTCGGTCTATCAGGTCAACTTGTGCCTATAGCTCGAGCACCAAACTTCGAATTTGGGATAGTTTGAATCTCTTCGGGCATGAACCTATCGATCATTCATCGAAGTCTCAAGTCAATAGTTCCAAGGGAACCGCAATGAAGACTGCAATGAAGTCTTCATTGCGGTTCTTCCCCCGAAAGCTATATCGCTTTCTCTACAGGGGAAGAACCACACTCGGCTCTGGTTCCGCTGGCAGAAATACCTTAATGGTAGATTATAGCCTTGCCAAGGTTGGAGTTGAGGGTTCGAGTCCCTTTTTCTACTAGGCTAAGCACCAATATCCGCAATGAAGGGTCCAAGCCACAACAAGTGAGAAGCTATTTGGCTTAGTTCAAGCATTATCACATCTATATAACTAGCCCTTTCAGGTACTCAGATATTTGCCAATGTTTCCGGTGTGTTGACAATCATTACCTCCGTAAACATGGTTGCTAGGTAATCCCACCTCGTGACGTAAGGTATTGTACAATTTTTCGGTTCTCGACGATCTTTTCCATTCCCCTATGCAAATATCCCAATATTGGTTCTCAATCAACAACATTTTCTCCATCCAGAGTGACAATAAGCCGAAGAACACCATCCATCGATGGCTGAGGCAGCTCCAATCTTAGCTCTATCAGAGGGTACTACAGGCGGAAAAGCAAGCCAACTTTTGCCCTCCTCCTCGAGTGGTTCCGCGAGCGCGCTTTCAAATGGATGATGTCGAGGCATAAGGTAAGTGCAAGGGGCAACTTAATTAAATTGTACAGCCTAGCCACGTTTACAGGTGGCCCCTTTAACAACACAACTGGGCCGAATCTGAGTGATCTTTGAGGTACACTTCCTTTTGTAATCATGTAATTATTATAAGTCTCAAGTCTGGGTGTAGCAAGACTTGAACCTGCGACCATTAGATTAAAAGCCCAATGTTCTACCAACTGAGCTATACAACCACATGTATTAAATAACTATTACTAATTGATACATTTCTATGTGGTAATTGAACGAGAAAGAACAACTCTGACCCGGTTCGCCGGGCATATCGCGATGGCAGTATATTAGTATATATAAATGAATGTTATATAGGTAACTATCCTTTGATTCAAACGCTTAATTTGCTTCATGCCAACCATTAATACCCTTCTTCGCCTTTTTGTGGGCTATTTTCAAACTATTCCATTGTCGTCTTAGACAGGCTTTCACATTCCATTTGAGTTCTGATAATTGAAAGATTCCATTCTCAAGCAAGCTGGAAGGTTTTCTGGATTCAAACGATTGACTTGGTACATCACACTCTCCCATGGAGGCCTACCTGGTACTGCAAAGGCTTGCCCATTCGTGGCCGAAAACCCCATCCATGATTTCCATGCCAAGTCTGCTTAGATAAGAGTACGTGACCTGACTTTTGGAATCAAATTGAATTGAAAGGTGGTAAAGTTGCACAAATCGATTAATTGAGGGAAGCATAAAGGCTTTAAGCAGTAGCCAAGCCAACACGGGGGGCAAAGGATGAGCCAACCGCCACAGAATGGGCTCTAAATGACCTAAACTAATGTTTCAACACTAAGCTAAACGAGAAAAGGCATAGCCTGTGTAAAAAGGGTAGAGACTGACAAGGTTGGTTTTTCTGCTACTTGCTCTACTCGAAGGGCAGGGGTGGTCGGGCTTCTTTTCCATCAATATCATCAACTCCGACTTCAGAAAACTAACTTGGCATGATGCTAATGGGGAAAACAGGGTTCGAACCCACAACTTCTGGCGTGACAAACCAGCACTCTAACCAACTGAGCTATTTCCCCTGGAAATAGGGGATTCATCAAGCCCCCCATCCCGTATGCAGGTACAACTATTTGTTCTTCTTTGTTTTATCAAGATACGAATGATTTTGAGAAGGCCATCGTCCAAGCAAACGAGACAATAACTTCTGTTAAGGCAAATCCTAGAGTAACATAACCAAATGATTATTTGGCTAATAAGAGATTTCACACCACAAAGGTTGTCAAAGGACTAGATACATTTCCAGTACCTCCTACTGCTCCCACTGAGGCAATGATAGCCGCTCCTACTCCAATTAATTTCGCACCTTCTAGCGTAACTAACTATTGGGTGTCTGTTAGGGTCACGAGAGAGACTATAATGCGCTGCCAAGGTCACTTACAAGGTGGTTCTTCAAACCCGCCAACCCCTTTTTCATCATGAAGGCTCATTTTCCTACATGATGGACACAAGAACTGAATGACCATCATGGGTACCATCATTCACGTGAACCTACGTTGTTCCAAGTGTGATTGAACCTCTACAGTGAAGCTCCTAGTACCATGGTTGGCCCTCACTCTCCTAGTCTATGTACACCGCCTTTCCCAGGAGGTTGGCCATCCATTTTAGATCTTCCTAATTTCTAGGGAATTCGGGGCTCAATCTAGTTTGGCACAAAGGTTATTTTCTTTCCGTTCGTATATATATGGGTTTGCGCATCATTTCTATGACATTGTTATGATTCACCAATGAGACTTGGACAGAAACTCTTCCTAGCTTTATCATTAGCTCGGGTAGTTTCTGTATTCGGCATTCTAGTAGCCTTTGACTAGCTACCTCAATGAATTGAGCATACTGTGATGTTGAACGTCATAATTAATGGGGTTCTGGTTGGAAGAAAACGACGTCCAGACCCCTCTCACGCACGCTCGCCGATGGAAATTCCATAAATAGAATGCCGCCTTGCGATCGTCCGATCGATGCTTCTTCGAGGGTGAGAGCACCGACTGGGAAAATAAAAGGAGGAAAGAACCAATACCCCAACTACTACGACGCTTGCCTCTCAGATCACAACAATATCTTCTTCTTTTGCTAGGCTTACGGCAGACACCCTCGGCATAATCACAATGGACAACCCTAGGTACGGTAGTGGCGAGTCCAGGTGCTCATTCATAGCCTTCTTGTCTGAGTCATTTTTCTCACTCGGCTTGGAAGGCATCGCCGCCTTTTGTCGGCAGCGCCGCATGCCTCACTCTTCTTTCTTGGAACGTTGCCTTTACGGAACGTATACTTCTTGCATGCATTAAACCATGCGAAGAAGGAATGAGTGCAACCAAGTGCTCCATGTGCAAGGACTAGGCGAAGCAATGGACCCCGCATAGACAGTTAAACAAACGCCTTCAGCGATGAACCGCAGGCAGGCAATGAGATACCAAAGATATGATTTATTGAGCAAGATGCAAGATCAACTGAGCCTGGAGTGATGGGATCTGAAAAACCAACCTATAGAGATAGGCCCAAGGGCTGACTTGGCTAGCTATTCTGAAAGAAATAGGTGTGGAAAATCTAATTTGGTAATGATTCAATGGAAATCCAACTAGATAGTGGCGAAGCTACGTCTTTTTACTATGATGTGTACCCTAACATCCATACATACATCCATGTATGGCATCGGTACTGATAACGATGGTTCTTTTGAATTATATGTCGCCTGTTCTACTCCAACTTCCTCGAGATTGGGAAAGCAGAGTATTATGGATGAGGAAGAACCCTGGCAATAGACATGTATGCTCATAGGGGTCTAGCGTAAAGTCTACATTATCATACTTCTTTTAACCCCTTTTTCACACACACTCTTCCCCTTATGAAACTTATTACCCCCCAAAAAGGAGGGGGAATTTTATGTTCCCCAAATACCCATGAATTTTCAAAAAAATATAGTGAACTAAATTCTAACGTATACAATGAAGACCGACTCTATTACTAATCAATAGACCAAATTAAAGTAAAGAAAAGTAAATTGATGGGATAAAAGAACATGTTCCTCTCGACCACCCTTGAGCTATGATAAAGAACAACGCCAACCTACCATCGATGGTCCATACCTTGGCCTCGTGCAGAGATGTGCTTTTCTAAATGACCCTCCATTCATTGGTTGTCAAGATCATGATAATGCATGCACATATGGTCCCTTCTATCAAATCATATTAGTCCCTTTCACCCAATGCATGGTGAATGTCTCAAATTCATTGAATGTAATCCAAATGAGAATTGTACAACTATTGAACGGTTTTATGCCATATCTTGTGTGGCACCTGACGAGGATACTACCGGCCACAACCGGTTGATACACGTGCGTATGTGGGTGCAAAGATCAAAATGATAGAAAAGGAGTAGACAGAAAATGAAGGTACAAAGACACATGATTTTAACATGGAAACCCTAAATGGGAAAAACCATATGAGTTCACTGACTCCTAGAAAATCACTAACAGTAAGAGGAATGTACAAGTAAGAATCTCAAGCCAACAACCTTGAGTTAGTCTCTCTCTCTCTCTCTTGGTGAAAACACACAATTATATTAATAAATGTGTGTGAAAAAAACTACTTACAATGGATGTGACAATGGAGTATGGTCACCTACTAACTACACTACATGGGTAGTGGAACATGTTGAATTGCCAATATGCAAGACGAACACTTCATTGAGGAAAGAATTTCCACTTGCTCCAATAAAGAAAATTGCCACATTAGTACTCCCTTCAACTTTCGTAGATATGCTTTCACTCCATGTCTACCATCGAATACAACAACATTGTGCATGTTCCAATTATCACACAATCCCCAATATCTCAGAATTAGAAATCTCCATCTCCGATTTTGGGTCAATGTGTGTAAATTTTGCAAACACGCAATGTCTAGGTGTCAAATAACACCGTCATAAAACTTGCCAAATTTGAGAAAAGTAACTCCAAATCTAACAAGCAATCGGACATTGTATAAATCGATGAGTACTATCTTCCATTTCAACAGTGCAAAAAAAGCAATTACCCGTTGCGAGTCCACAATGCTTTGGAGCTAATCCCAAAGGCAATCCTCCAATCAAAACTCTCCAAATTAAGAACTTTGCTATAGGTGGCAATTTAGAATGCCAACTACGTTGTAAGATCTGCCACCACCCATGATCAGATTTATGTATTTTTGATTCTTCTTGAGCCTTAGATGATAGCCATCCAAGAGACTCAATAGAGCAATGATACAAAATATTAGGAGTCACTTGTAACAATGATGTTTGACCCCATAAAAACCAATCAATCCATGGTTGTTCCCCTGTTTGTTGAGGTAAGGAACCTTGCATCAATGCAATATATTGTAGTTGTTGCCAAATAAACCCATAATTAGGCAGGATGCGTAACAATGGTCGCGCTTCAACAAACTCCAAAATTCTTTGAGATGGAGCCTCAACTATATATCCCACCTCCTTGTGTTGGGAAATCAGTCCCTCCGGATGGGATCCGACTATGAATGGAGAAGACCCGGTGAGAACCAGAAGAGATCCGGAAACCGGATCAGTGGACCCGGTGAGAACCGGAAGTGAAGACTGATTTGTAAATATGTCTTGAATAAGCCCATTGAGGTTATATTTGTAAATAGGCTTAAGTTCATATAACTATAAATATGACTTAGGGCAATCACTTTAGTATACAAACATAGAAAGTATTTTTTGTGCGTTGCATATTGTTGTAACTGTTGTATAGAGACAGGGAGAGAGAGAGAGAGTGATAGTAGCTACGAGCACTCTCTATTGTAACCGCCGCTTGGCAAATATTGAGAGCACGAGGTCATTGCCTTTTTGCCTCTACCTTGTATTTTCTCTCTTCATAGTGATAGTTTGGAGTCTTTGGACTCCCGTGGTTTTTCCCTATTAGGGTTTTCCATGTAAACATCTTCTGTCATATTTCTATGTACTCTCCTCCTTTCCCATTTCTTTTGTGTTCAACACTCGGTTGTGACCAAGTGATATTCCGCATATTTCTCATCACTTTGACACCCAAACGAAACAACGATTAAATTGAGAGTGCAATTTGTCCTTTCATGGCTAACATAATAATCGAGAAGACACAAGTAACTCTTTTTGCAAAAAATTACAATGCTCTCTACTAGATGATGGTTTCCATACACATAACAAGAGTGCTTCTTGCCATGAGGTAACCAAGTGTTGAACACATGAAGAGCCCAAAATCCTAAGTGAAATACATCCATTTAGTAATTGCCACCATGAAGCCTTAATCGTTGTTCTCCCATGTGTTAAACCCTTGTTCTCAATGAAATATTGAACAATAGATATCCATGGTGGTGAGTTTCAACACATGTCTTGTAATAATGAAAATCTATGAGCCATCGTATGCATAGATAAGTTCAATATTACAACCCCCCCCAAGCACTTACGGGTTGCTACATGATTTCACGCAACCCAAGTGATTCCCATCTTATCCCTCTTCTCCAGAACAAATATCAGAGAGGTTGCAAAAAAAAAATGCAAAGCCTTCTTTGTCCATGGCAACAATGGCAAGTAATATAATATCATGGGTTCCATAATACATGGTACAACCTTCAAGCATACATGAAATGGCCAAGATTCTGACTTCCAATACATGAACTTATCCCTCAACTTACTAGACATACATTCAATCAATTGAAAATTTCTAACATTCATTCGTAATGGATAGCCCAAGTGTTGAAAAATAGAGCCTTTCTTCACCACGTATCATTGCCATCCCAAAAATTCCAAATCCCTTTCGGCACATGATATGTGAGAAGAGTTACATGTAGAAGCTCGTAGACGTAACTGACTTCACCGTATATCAACAGATAATATGTGCGGGTTTAATGGAAGCTTGAAGATACACATAGAGTACACGCAAGAGAGACATAGAGAGCAAAACACACACAACTCAAATTCCAAAAATATCACTATGTATATACAAATGTCCTAAAGAACACTTTTTACAAGTCCTTAAAAGGATTGATGGAATTACTGACATGTACTTCAATGCTCATAATGAGCTACTAACACTAACTCCTAGAGTCATAACTACCTGGTTTTCTAGGAGCATATGCCTCCAATGGCATGCCGGTTCGCATGTCGGTCCTTCTCTCCAGTCCGGCTCATCGAATCGAGCTCTTCCGATCGAGCTCTTCATTTAGTCCGGCTCTTGGCTTGTTTAGCTGATCCAACCCACATTGAGCTTGCTTGCTGAACACTCCCCAATATCAATTCACATTCTTAAAAAGTGAAGGCACCTAGCCATATCAATTAACATACAAGGTTAAGGGATAAATGTTTACCTACCCTTACATCTTCATCCTAGTCTTTTGTAGATGAGTCTTTGCAGATGATTATGTTTGTCATGTGTTGCAAGACCTGATTGGGATGGTGCGAGTCTCAGGTTGGGACTCTTCATCATGCCAAGATTTCACAACACTTTCTATATAGTAATACACCAATCCCATTATTGTCGCTAGGGTGATATGGTCAAAATAACTATTACATGAGACGGTTCCCAACATGTATGTAGGAGTGAGATAAATTCTTCTTCATGCTTTGGCCCTAAATTAGTATCTCCATTTTCATTAATTTTTTCTTCTTTGTCTAAAAACAAAAGTACGCGGTATTAGTCTAATTCATTAACTTTACAACTCTCAAAGTTTGTGAGAATTTGTATGACCCACCACTACAATGAAGTCTGCATTTCTTCCCCTTTCCATACAATTTCCTTGTAGCATTACACTTCTTCGTAGGCTCTTTGATAGAAACATAAGAAATTAGAAGTATACCATCATTTTAGATATTAGAAGATCACACGCAATTAGCATTACCATTCACACAGTCAGGGAAAGCTAAGCTAGGAGAATTTATTTAAAGCAACACATCTTCAACTGTTCCAATTGCCCTTCTGATACATTCATCTTCATCATAAATTTTATTAGTTATCACTAACGAACAACCGTGGACTTTGGAATTTGCAAGACTCTATACGTAGTAGCGTGGGGGCTGGTTGGTCAATTACCTTCCCTGGTGTGGTGTTGCTTGATACTACAACATTCATATTATAATCTAGTACATATTATAACATGAGTCCAATATTACAAATATTATCAATACTGAATCAAGTGGATATTTAAGACCTTTAGTACTAAATAATCATTACTGAGTCAACTCATCACCAAGGAATACATTGTAATCAGTAATGTTAGTACTGAATTGACAAAAAAGGAACTTGACGGCACAGTATTGAACCATCTGGACATGCAGTCAATATTTCATGTGGTAATGAACAATGTTAGCACTAAACAACCAAGACCTTCATGCCTATTTGTTCGGTTATCTAGAGCGTTAGTCAAGTGGACACAAAACGTACAATATAATGAACAATGTTAGTACTAATACAAGTTATACAACTAAACATTGAAGATCTTCAGTACTAAATTGTTGAGTGACAACCTCAACATTGAGTGCGTAATACAGTGTGTAACCCGGTGCGTAGACTAGGTGCGTAAAACAGTACGCATAACGTGGCCGTATTGGTGCGTAAACCGGAAGGCCGTTAGTATGGTATTCCTCATAAGAAATAATTTTGGGAGTCAGTGTAGTAGGCTCATTTATGAGCATTCAAGTACTGTCAGTACTTGTGTCAGCCCGATAGTCAAGGCTTGAATAAAAGTGCTCACTAAGCACATCCTATGTACAGATTGAGTATTATTTTTTGAATTGAGTTTTGTGTGCATTCTCTCTCTGTGTCTGTCTTTCCTGTGTATTGTGTATATTCAAGCTCTCCATTAAACCTGTGTTTCTGTGTTCGGTTTCCTATTGCTTCCACACGCTATTCTTTCTACATGGTATCAGAGTGCGAGGGTTGAGAACCTCTGCAACCGACCTTAGCTTGAGAAGAAAACCTAACCTTCGTAAAGAATAGGAAAAACAAAATGGATAGAGGCATGGCTAGCTCGCTTCCAACAAAGAAGCTCGACAAAAACAACTACCCGTCTTGTTCTTACAGGATGCACCCGTACATGCTCGGGCACGGTTACTAGAGCTATGTTGACGAAGCAAATGAGACAGCACCCGATTCGACACACGGAGACTTCCCGTCTTGGGAATAGTCGGCAAGCAGAGTTCTCTACTGCTTCGTGTCTTGTGTGGGCGAATAGCTTTTGAGCTATATCGGGATGCGAAAACGCCGAAGGATGCTTGGGGAAATTTGAAGAAGATTTTCGCCGCAAGCACCACAACCTGGAAGCTTCAACTCCGACAGGAGCTGAGCAACCTACGACAACGCAACCTATCAGTGGCTAATTACACCTCGAGGATCAAAGAGATATGCGACTCCTTAGCCTCTATCGATGTGAACGTCGAGGAAGGCGAGATGGTGCAGATCTGTCTCGGGGGACTGGCGTCGAAGTTCGGAGCATTCTGAACTTTTGTGTGTACACGGGAGAATACACCGTCCTTTTTCGACCTACAGTCGATGCTCCTTATAGAGGAGAACCACGCGGGTGCGTCAACAAGCACGCACACCGATAGCAAGATGTTGTACACAGAGGGAGATAGGCCTCGTGGACGTGGCGGACGAGGCAAGTCGGTGTGCAATGGAGGCGGCCGACAAGACAAAGGAAGAAGGCACCGAAGTGATGCTGACATCAATTCCGAACCCTCCGGAAACAAGGGGTGTCGAGGCGATGAGAACCGGCAAGGGAAATCCATTGTGGAATGTTGGTACTGTGGCAAGAAAGGCCAAAGGGAGAGCGTGTGCTGGAAAATGCGCGCCGATTCGGAGAGAACCGGGTCCGGATCAGGTTCCGGACAGACCGACAAAGGAAATCGGCAAGGATCGCAATACGCCGAAGGATCCAAAAAAGGGTCAATCTTCATGACGAGACACGAAGCAAACTCGATGAAGAAGATCACCCCGAAGTTGGACGAGGTCTGGTACGTCGATTCCGGTGCATCAAACCACATGACGTGCCATAGGGCTTTTACCATTAGGAAGGTGTAACAATACCTTTTCCACCTCAGCTTCTTCAAAATCAACATCCAATTCTTGACAAATATTCATGACACTCCCAATTACATTATAAAACGGTTGTCGTGATTTTAAGACATCCTCATTAATAATCATCTCTGGCCCAATCAAATTCTTAAAAGGAATAATACATAACTCAATAACCTTGATTGGGTCTACAACAATGTCATTCCCTATCTTAATTTGTAAAACATTTGAACGAGCATAAGTTGGTCTTAATCCTTGAAAAAACACATGAGATTGTGATTGATTATCTATAAATCCCTCCTTTAATTGACGTAGTCTTGTTTGTTGATAACTTTGACAAGACAAATTCTTCACAATGTTTTATACTTGAACTTGAACATCCAAAAGCTCTGCATGCCAAACTTTGAAATAACTTGTTCCGAAAATATGCTAAAAATTTGTTGCATATAGGCATCAAATAAGGAATGTAATAATAAAGAAGAATTGAATCTCAAAGGAACTCGACGAAGCAATATTTTGTACATGTCTACCCCATGTTTATTAAACTCAAAACATATGGGAAAATGATCTGATGTCAAAACCTCTTGCATAATTGACATATTAAGCATCTCTGGCAAAAAGGACTCATCATGCATAACATACATTCTATCTAACCTACTCCATGTTTCCTTATATTGCATAGACTGGAATGTAAATCCAACCTCATCTTGATGCAACCAATTCCATACATCCAACTTCAAAACCTCCGATGCCAATTTGTCCCAAATTGCTTGCTCAGGAGAATCCATCAATGAGAATCGTGAAGTGGATTGTGAAGCATCAACACACATATTAAAATCACCCATTAACAAACCAACACGATCCATTAATAGTCGTGGATACATTGAAGGCCATAACTCAATGCATTGATTAGCATTATTGGGTGCATAGATTCCTACCAACCATATCAAATCCTCAAAATACTTGACTTCCATCACCAAAAAACGTCCATATGGATCATTATAGACTATATGTGGACAAAACAAATCACAAATAATCATGACAACCCATGAGTAATGATGTGATAATGGTCCTGCATAATATGCGGAATATCCACGCAAATGTAACACAGATCCTGCTAAATCATGACATTTATGTTCAACTGAACATAAAACATCCCATTGTTTATCAAATAAAGTTTTCCATAATATATATTTCTTATGAGGAGAAGATGCCCCTCTCACATTCCATGATACCACTTTCATTTAACACCTTTGGTAAGAACTTGCTCTTTATGAGCAAGTGTATTCAGGAATGTACTAACTACTTGTTCAAGTGCTGCATAAGGATTCATGTGTACTACATCCCCCCCCACCAATATTAAGGTTTTGTTGTCTAGCTCCACGAGAATGAAGTCCTTGATTTAATTGAGGTCGTACCACCCTTCCTGAAGAATCGAATTGTAATTGATTGGACAAACTCTGATTTCGTACTTGTTTTCGCCAAGGATTTTTCTTAAACCCCTCCTTCAATCTCAAATTATCTTTTGGTAATGTCTTCCCATTAGTATTTTTTATGTCCCTTTGTATGGCAACACCCTTCCCTTTTATCTTGTGCTTCACTTGATGCCACTCTCCATCTTCAACATCTGGGCCATCATTAATACATACTCCATTCTCCTCTCCAACACCTCTAACCTGACCATGAACTTTAGGATCTCGCTCTAACCCACAAGATGTTCCTTCATCCCTAAACATATCAACCATTGAGACAATACCCTTCTCAACATCTTCCTTATTTTCGGGGATAGTTCACCATCATATTGGCATTCAGCCATAAAATGCCCCAATTTACCACATTTAAAATAATGTCTTGCAAAAGTTTCCCATTGAAGCTTAAAACGAAATCGACCAAATCGAGATGTATCAATACTCAACCATCTTGGAAGTTTACAACTTGTATCCCATAACATGCAAAATCTACATTTGTTCAATGAATTAATATGAGGAGCAACCAAAACTTTGCCAATTTGAGACATCAATCCTAGTAGTAAATCCCAAAAGAATGAGTTACTACAATCAACTGTCACCCAGATTGGGCATTGTTGTTTTAATAAATCTTTATAATCCACCACTAGAACCCATTCCATCACATGCACTAATCTTCTATCAAAAAAGATTTGTACTTTTGCCATCAAAGCCGTACCATGTTCTAAAGATCGAAAAACCACATCATAAAAACCTCTTGGACCCACATACACATCCTCAACACAATTAGGCATTATGAATGAATTCAACCACTGCTTAATCCATGATACTAAAGGAAGTTTGCTAGTGAAATACAAAATAACACCACGATCATAGAACCTGTCAAAAGTTGCTAACATAGAGTTGGTGTCCATCACCACCTCTACAACATCCTCCTCCACACAATCTTTAGCATCTTTCTCATTTTTTTCCATAAAATCAGAAAGCAAAGCCTTAATAAAATCACGATGACTGTCAATATCATAATCATCTCCAATAACATCTTTCTCACCAAGAATAGCAGCATATGATGTTTTCTCATGTTCTATAGAATCAATACACAAACTCACTTTCTGTTGTTGTGTCAGCCATCCTAATAGAGATTGAGAGAACTAACCTGAGATGATGACAATTTTTCTTGTAGCTTCTCGTAATGATAACGAAACTTGACGTACAAATAACCGTTGGAAATCCCTCTTAGTTCACAACAATCCAAAAATCATAAAAAACGGAGTTTGGAGGACAACGTTACATCAGAAACATGTTTCAACTCTATCCTTGGAATGTCATTGCATTTTTTTTCTCTTTCTCTTCTCTCTCTCTCTCCCTCCTCATTTATGTAGTTTCCCCCTCTCTCTCTCTCTCTCTCTCTCAAGTTTCTAAGCGGCTTAATCGGTTTGAACCGATTTGGCACGACTCAAGCCAAGCCGAACCAACCTCAAACCGTTTCACAAACAAGGAGAGAGAGAGAGAGAGAGTGATCCTTTATCTAGTCTCTCTCTCAGTCTCTCTCTCCTCGTATGTGTAGTCTCCCTCTCTCTCTCTCACACACACACTCTCTCTCTCTCATCTGTGTAGTCTCCCACTTTCTCTCTCTCTCTCTCTCTCTCCTCATCTATGTAGTTTCCCTCACACACACACACACACACTCTCTCTCTCTCCTCTGTGTAGTCTCCCTCCCTCTCTCTCTCTCTCTCTCTCCTCGTCTATGTAGTTTCCCTCCCTCTCTCTCTCTCTCTCTCAAGTTTCAAAGCGGCTTAACCGGTTTGAACCGATTTGGCAATACTCAAACCAAGCCGAACCAAGCTCAAATGTAAGTCAAGTTGAGCCGCTAAGCAGTTTTAAACTGGTTTAGGCTTGAGCTGAGTCGTTGCCAATCCCTAGTTTACACTATAGGGATGTGATTCAAAATAAGATGGCCATTGTCAAGAATAATACTAAAACAGAGAGAGAATTAGTACTAGAGAAGGGAAGTACCATTAGTACTAAGAGGACGGGACTGCGTAAGACTCTCGAGAGAGGGAGAGAGAAGAGGAGACAGAGAGAGAGAGATATAATGATAACAGATGATATATTATATGAAGAGTAAGTACAAAATGGCTATGAGGCTTAACACTAGCGTTGAACCAATTTGGTTCAACATAATTCCTTGTGCCTCCTTTTATAGTGTTCTTAGGAGGAGTCCTTAAGCTTCTAGAATGTTCCAGAGAAATCTGGAATATACATTAATTTCCTATAATAAAACTTAAATGAAAATAATATCCTACGTATTACAATAGATGGTATAACATAACATAAGGTCATGGGTTCAAGTCTTGCAATATCATGACACTATCCCCCCCTTAAGAGGACGAGTGTAATGAGTTGGCACTGATTGAGGACCGGGTTTGTCCAGATAATGTTGATGGAAATCAGCAAGAAGATTCTGAGCATTGGCGACATGTTGGACCGGTTCCCAAGTACGTTTGCTCGGACTATAGCCAAGCCAATCGACCAAATAATAAAGTTTGTTGCGAACAAATTAGGAATCGAGGACGGCAGCAACTTCATACTCCAGGTCGGCGTCTAACTCATGCGGGGGTGTAACACGATCAGGAATAGTGTTTGCTTTATAAGATTCAAGAAGAGAACTATAGAACACCGGATGTATCTGAAGATGCGGAGGAAGATCAAGGCAGAATGTGACATCATTAACCTTACCGGTAATACGGAAAGGACCGAGTCGTCGATAATCTAACTTGTCGCACGGTCAAGTAGTCTTGATGTGACGACGTAAGAGCCATACTCGATCTCCGATGGCAAAAGAGAAGGGGAGCCGATGACGACCCGCATAAGTCTTCTGTTTGTTGAGCATGACGAAGATGAGTAGAGAGATCCATCTAGATCTTGTGTAGCCTCTCCAAATGATCCTCGGCACAAGGATTGGTAGGTAGCTCCTGGGTGTCGATTACAGACCAGCGAGGATGAGAACCAGTATAAGCATAAAATGGGGAGACCCGAGTCGAGGATTGAATAGCGTAATTATAAGCAAACTCCGCAAACTGGAGAATATCAGCCCAATCGTCCTCCTGATAACTCAGAAAACATTAAAGGTATTGTTCCAGCGTTTGATTTGTTCGTTTCGCCTACCCATCGTTCTGGGGATGGTAACCAGAGGATAGGTTACAAGAGACCTTGAGCATCTTGAAGAGATGCTTCCAAAATTTGGAGACGAATTGAGGTCGTCGGTCACTAATGATACTGTTTGGGAGGTCATGATGCCGAAATACCTCACGCATGACAAGGGTGGCGGTTTCCTCACTAGTGATGGCCTTAGTACACAACACAAAATGTGCCATCTTAGTATATCGATCAACGATGGTTAAGATAGCATCGAAGCCCTTCGAGACCGGAAAATCTGTGATACAATCAAGACAAATAGATTGCCACAGCTTGGAATCGGTAAGGGTTCCAACAAGCCATATGGATGATGTCATCTTTGCTCAGCAACAAGCATCACAGGTCCGAATGTAGTCGTTGACAAAACGTCGCATATGGGGCCACCAAAAAGATCGTTGAACTAGATCCAATGTCTTTGTACTACCGAAATGTCCCGTTGTATGGGTGTCGTAACAATTTTAGACGATTTGAAGGCGAGAGGAGCAATCGGGAACATATACGAGCTTTTTAAAGAACAATAAACCATCATGATATTCGAATTGTCGATAGTCCATACCTGGTTGTTGAGATTGGGAACAAGATGCCCGAGAGGTATCAATGTGCACTAGAATGGCTTGAGCAAAAGTGTCTGCCTTCAAGTTAGCACGTATGGCATCGATAATCCGGGAATCTAGTGGAGTGAAAAATCCACGTTGTGTGCAAACATGTCGGTCCCAAGACTACCTGCTTTTGATTATCAAATGCTAGATCACCAAGATGAGGTGCAAGATGTGAATGCCGTGATAGTGCATCTGCTTTTCCTTGCTTCTTCCCGGGTCGATATGTGATTTTGAAGTCAAAATGCATGAGGAATTGGGCTCACCAAGCTTGTCGTCGATTTAATACACGAGCATTCTGGAAATAAGCAACATTTTTGTGATCACTGAAGACGATGACCTGATGTGGAGAGCCCTCTAAGAAGTGCTGCCATTGCACAAATGAATCCACTATGGCCAATAACTCCTTGTCATGTATCTCGTAGTTGATTTCCGCGGCATCAAATTTGCGCCAATGGAAAGCCACAGGATGTAACTCTTCTTTATCTCCTTGTTTAGAAAGGATGCTACCGAGGGCGAAATTTGATGCGTCGGCCTCCATGATGAATAGTTTGTTTGTATCCACATGAGCTAGAATAGGAACTGATGTAAAGGCTTTCTTAAGATGCCTAAAAGCCATGTCCGCTTCATTGGACCAAAGAAATGCTCGTCCCTTCTTCGTAAGCTGTGTGAGAGGTAAAATAATCTTCGAGTAATCTTGTATAAACTTGCGGTAGAAGTTAGAAAAACCTAGGAAACATTGTACATCTAGTAACGAATGTGGAGTTTGCCACTCTAGCACAACTGGGATGCTGTTACAAATGGAGTTTTTAAGAAGTATGCTAGCATGCTTAAGAGTCCATTCACACAAATGTTTCAACAATGTTGGGATTTTGGTTTCATGCATGAGAGCAGGAAGGTCGGCTTAATCAAATTGATACCAAAGGTACCATCTCCAGAGTCATTTCATCAATGGAGACCTTTTTCATTGATGGGAGGGTTGTACAAAGTGTTTGCAAAGATATTATCCAACAGACTTAAGAAGTTCTTACCTCAACTTATTCATCCATCTCAATATGGTTTTATTACAAGTAGAAATATATTGCATAATGTTTTGAATGTTCAAATGGCTATCGATTATGTTCGACATTCACATCAAGAAATGGTTATGGTGCAATTAGATTTGGAAAAAGCATATGATCATGTTTATTGGTCTTTCCTCTCAGGTGTGATGTATAATATGGGGTTTGGTCCTCGTATGTGTCGACTTATCTTTTTGCTAGGTTTAAATGCAACTTCGCGTGTGATGCTTAATGGTGGAGTCACTCCGAAAGTGTTTATTACTAGATGCGTGCGGCAAGGATGTCCACTAAGCCCATTGTTATTTGCTATTGTTACACATCCTTTGTTAGTAATGTTGTCAAATCTTGTGGCCAGTGGTTATATTGTGGGTTTGCATCTTCCTTCTGGTGGACTATTAGTTGCACAAGCATTGGCTAATGATTTTTTTATGTTTTTATAAGCCTCAAAAGAAAATCTTAAAAGGAGTATGCAAGTTTGGGATCAATTTGCATTGGCTTCAGAGTTGTATATAAATTGGAGGAAGTCTCGCCTTATTTCTTGTACGGAGAGTGATTTGGAATGTTTAGGATGGCGAGGGTTAGTGATTACACGAGGATCAATTTATCCACATTTGGGTTATCCATTACCCGTTGATGTTACAAATGTTCAATTGATTGATTGGATTGGATTGGTAGTATATTGAAGGACAAATTTATGTATTGGAAGTCTCAATTATGGCCTTTTCATGTACAACTCAAAGTGGTGCAATGTATCTTGATACCCAAGTTATTATATTTTTTGCTTTTACTTTCTTAGACTAAGAAGACATTACAGAACATGTTACAACCTATTCGGTTCATGTTGTGGCAGAAAGGAGAAAATACGGGAATTACATGGATTTCATGGGACCATTTGGCTACTCCTAAAAGGTTAGGTGGTGCAGCAATATTGGATTTGGAAAAGCATTTGATGGCTTGTAGATTTGCATTATTACGAGATATATGTCAACAAGATCAACCATGTATATCTATGATGCAATATTTTATTGAGCATGAAGGATTGGTGCATGGGAAAACAAAGATTCAAGCATCATCGTGGTCACTACTCAATGGAAGTATTCCTCTAAAGATTCAACATTCTATATGTGGACAACATTTGGTAAGATTGTGGCAAGAGGCATTATCTCTTTTTGAATGGGGACCATCAAGTGATCGAGAATATTGTTATTCATCACAAAATGAATTGCTTGTTTCTTTTTCAGTGTTTTTTTTGCATGCGAAAGAGAAGTTGAGATCTGAATTCAATTGTTTATTTCTATTAGGGATTGTACATTTGGAAGATGTGGTTGATAATGAATGTCAAAGGTTGTTGGATTTTGAAGATGCCAAGCGATGGTTATGTATTCTCCCCCAAATTATGGATTTATTTGGGAAAAATTACATTATATACCATTGTTGCAAGGATATTTACCATTGAAAACGAATTTTGCACCTTGGGTAGATTGGCGGTTACAAGATGGTACGCGCTTGTTAGAGGTCACTACAAATATATTGTATCATCATGTGATGGCATCATTATCTTGGATATCTTCTAAAGCAACGAAGGTGTGGAATGTATATAAGTTAGATGTAAGGTGGTGGAAAATATTACAACGTGGTTGGCATTCCCATCTACCATTTCGTGCAAAGGTATTCATATGGAGAGTCATGATTGGTGGGCTCCCATTAGGTTCGTCCTTAAAGAGGCGAGGACTAGGTTCTGGCACTTGTTTCTTTTGCACCGTTCCATTGGAGGATAGTACACATAGGTTCATTAAATGTCCTATAGCGTGTACCATTTGGAAGTACTTATCAGACATTTGGCTAGTATAAACCCGTTGTTGTTTGAGACCTCAGTAATGGGTTTTTTCTCAGTATGTTCAAAATGGATCAAATGATTAGATGGAGATATTGTTCCAATTTTTACGTTATTGGGGTCTACAACACAATTGGAATATGCGTAATGCTTTCATGTTTGACAATAGACATGGGGTGAAATCCTATATAAAGAAGCTGAAAGGTATTCTCATGTGGAATTTTTGGATGTTAGAGCATGTGGGGATCATTTCCTCAAATGCTTATTCAGGTTTTTTAATAGCATTACAAGATGTCCCTCCTCCTACATAGTACATAGGCATATGATAGGTAGATGAGACTAAGAAGTGTTGTAACTAAGTGGCTTTTACATATGATTAATATAACTCTGTTCTTTTACCAACAAAAAAAGCGAGACTACATAGAAGAGAGAGATAGATAGATTATATTATCGTCTTCGGAGGTCAAATATGACCTATGAGACCAAAAATATTACATTTCACGTGATACGTGTGAAAGTGAGTAGTGACTCTCGATGTTTAAGAGCTTTACCAACGAATGTTGCAATCGAGAGTGCACATTGTGGTTGTGAGAGGAATTCATGCAAAGATTGGGCTCGATCAAAGAGATGTGGAAAGCATGGTCGAATATGATCAAAGGCAGAGCATTGTATCAAAGTGTGATACTCAGACTTGCGAACTTGTTTAGGGCAAAGTGTGCATAGCTGACCACTCTCATCATTTGTGCCCCAACGCCATGTTTCACATTGCGATGCATGTGAGCTAAGTCGCATGGAAGCAATGGTTCAAATGGCAGATAACGATATGGGCTCTAACATGTATGGATGTGTACGATTTCCCCGTTCCGCAAAGAATATGGTTCTGTAGTTAGGTGCAACATGTGTAGTATAATGTGTGAAGCGTGAGCCTCCACATTTGTCCCATGTCATGATACATTGGTGTTGCAAAAATGCCTCATTTACAGAGGAATATAATGATGCATCATGAAGCAAGTGTCTCGCATCCCATCTACCAAACCATTTTTCTATATCTTGCATCCAACCGGAACACAAAATTTTGCTTTTAAGCATCTTTTGGATCTTTTTGCTTGCTTCCCACGCAATTCTAGGAAGTCGATGTGAGGGACTTTTTTGAACCTTAATCATGTATTCAACAACCCTTTCCATGTCCATGATCTCAATGGGAAGCGATCTCATCTCAAGGAGGAGGAGGGTGTAGGGCGTTTGTTTCTTAACTTGTAGAAACTTGGTAAGAAAATGCTTTTGGACATTTTCAAACTCTTTCCACATAGATTTAGGGATGTTACCGCCCCATACTTCCACCCCATAGAGAAGAACCGGTGTCACCAAAGTGTTGAAAAGATATTTCTTGAGGACCCAACACTTAATATCTCCAAGATTGCATGTGTTCTCAAATGCATAGTATGCTCGCTTACCCACCTCTAAGCGGCGTGTAGCACATTCATTCCATCTATGATTTGAAGGAACTTCAAGGCCAACATATTTGAAGCTTTCCACACATTCAAGTGGCTCATTGTTGTACATAATGCATGGTTTATCTCTTTTTTGTCTCTTCACAAGCATAATCTTTGTTTTAGAGATATTGACACTTAATTTAGTATGCATGCAAATTTTTTCCAATGCCTTCATAAGCTTTTGTGCATCTCCTAAAGTATTTGCAAAAAGCACTACATCATCTGCATATAGCAAAAGCATAATCACAACATTCCCAATGGCAACTTCTTCAACACATTCTTCCTTTGCAAACTTGGTAACCATTTCTTCCGATTCATCAATGAATAAACCAAATAGTGTTGGTGAGAGTGGGCATCCTTGCTTAACACCAATAGTGCTTTTGAAAAAATCTGAAAGTTTATCTCTCATGTGCACACAACATATAACCTTCTCATAAATTCGGGAAATTGCAAGCATATATTCACTTGGCACCTCAAGTTCTTCCATGCACCTCCAAAGATGCTCACGAGGTACCATATCAAAAGCTTTCTTCAAGTCTACATAGCAACAATATAAACCTTTACCTCTAAGGCGACTTTCCTCCATTAATAATCGAAGGGTGATAAGGTGATCAATGGTGCTATGGTGTTTTCGAAAGCTAGCTTGTCCATAAGCTCTCTCACCACTTTTTTCAGCCCATACACTTATCTTTGATTCCATTATACATCCAAATAGTTTTGTCATTAATGAGTCAACCATGATGGTTCAATAGTTGTTTACATTATTTATATCTCTACCTTTATGTAAAGGTTTGATCCAATTTGTAGTCCAATCGTACGGCATACCATGTTGCAATGCATCATTAAACATATGGTTTATCCATATATGTGCTTCCTTTCCCATCCATTTGAGCATTTCAACCTTTATACATTGAAGATCGCTTGCCTTTCACGAGGCCAATTTCTTAAGTCCAATGCATATATCTTCAATTGTAAAGAAGGGAGGCATATGTGAAAGAGAACCATAACACATAATCTTTCCAACAAGTGATAACTCATATAAATTCTTACAATGCATAGACAAGTCGTGAAGAGTTAAGTCACCATAACTCTCAACACGTTTCCCCTTTAAATTTCCCCAAACTTTAGCACGTGCATGTGTTTTCTCTTGCATTTGGATAAATTGTTGAGTAACTTCCCATATTCTTCTCTTTCTTTGAATAAGCCTTTTATACTCATGCAAATGCTTTTGGTAATTCTCTTTATCCTTAACTACATCCAAAACCATAAGGCACTTTCGAGCTTCACGACATTCTTTATCAAACCATTTTTTCCTAAGTTTCTTGGTGCATTTCCAAGATGTGCGGTTGGTCGAAAAACATTTGTTTGTACATGAGAGAATGACTTTCTTGAAAGCTTCCCATTTGCATTCTAGTGTGGCACCATGTTGTATCTTTGTCATTTGTAACATATCCTCAACCATCTTGGAATACATGGGTGCTCGCTTAAGGTTCATGCTCAAGAGCGGTTGTTTATTATCTTCAATAGCCTTCTCACAATCAAACCTATGCATACATTTGAGATCAATACATAAAGGCCTATGATCTGATTCCGGTGTCCATTCACCAAGTGAGAATTTATGTATACGATCCAAAATACCTTCGGAAAGTAGCACATAATCAATCACACTATTTCCGTTGTATTTTCTACATGTAAAACCATTAGTGTTGGGCCATAAGGAAATACCATTTGCAATAAGCAATCCAGTACTATTGCACATTTGTAGGAGTAACTTCCCAAATTGGTCCGGATCTTTTTCATCGCTAGAAGAGCGGTTATACATTTGCATATCCTCTTGCATCCTTGAGATATGTGGCATGAAAGATTCTTGTGAATCAAGTTGGAAACTTCTTGTACGAGCATTCATGTCACCAAAGACAATAACTTCCCCTTTGGATTTGAAATAAGCAATATCATCTTCTAGATTGGCAAACGGTTGATCTTTATCCAAACAAGCATAAAAGTTAGAATCTTGATGAGGAATGTAACATCCAACAACAAAAGTGGGCAAATCATTAGGTGTTTCTATTTTGAGCCATATGTAGCATTTATTTTCATCATTTTTTATGATTGACACATATTTCTCTATTTCCTTCTTAATCAAACATGCCACCCCTCCTTGTCCTCTTCTTTGTCTTGGATTTTTCTTCCATATCAAAGAGTGTACATTATAGTTTCCTAAACCTTGAATCCTTTGAGTATCATGCTCCCATGTTTCAACAAGAAGTGTGATATCCGAGTCATTGGTGAACTCCTCTATGCCAAATCCCGCATTCCATGGGTATCCATTGCAATTCCAAAAGCATAGTCGTAAAAGGCGTGGGTTAGTCTCATAGATCACGTGTCCCTATTTGCCTACATTTCCATCTTTAGGCACATCCTTAACCTTGTTTTTCAATCTTTCTTCATATGCTTTACGACGAGCATTTTGTTGTGAGATAGTACGATCTTCACTCACAAAGCATTGTGTACCTTTGAGGCATACCCAACTATTTTCGAGTATGATCCGCCGCTTTGTATCATCTGTCATTGTGAATACAATAGGCCTTTGTCTGGAGCGAGTAACACCATGTTTCCCAACTCGGTGTGCCCCATATACATTCACATCTGACATCCCATAATGCATGCTAAAAAATTCACCAATGGCCTTTCCAAGGGATGCAGGTGTTTCCATACTCTCTTCTTTAATCCCACGGACGACAATGTTCTTTGATCGTCGTTCACATTCTTTCAATTCTCGGACATCTATGCTTTCTATATTCTTCTCTTGATGCATCACATGCATATTAGATGAGTTTGATAGCACATCCCCACCACATACATCGGCCCATGACTTCGTTGTACATACATTTTTCATCTCACTTACATCTCGCCTCATCGTGTCCAATTTTTCTTCTTTTAATGCTTCCTTTAACTCAATCTTGTTAAGGCGCTCATTTGTTTCGAAAGAAGCTCTTTTACATTCTTGAATCTCTTCTTGAAGTTTTGCAACCAGTTGTTTAAGACTTGCATTCTCTTTCATTAACGTCCTAATCTCTTCAGCTTGCTTGTTTATGGTTTCTTGAAGAGAAATCAAGTGACTCATAAGCATTTTGTCCATTGCATTAAAATCGAGATTTGTTGATGATCTCGGCTCATTATCAATCATACCCCCGAACTTTGCGGCGGTTTTACGAGTATTTGCCATTGTAGGGACAAACCCTACGGGAAGAGAGAGACAGAGAGGGAAGGAGAGAGAATGTACCTTTCACTCGATTTAGGGCTTCAAAATATACCTTCCGTTTGAGGAACCGTGGGGAAAAGATGGTTGCGGATGAAAATGCTCATAACTTCTCGCCACGGTAACGGAATTCAGTAAATGAACATTTTTTAGAAAGCTCTCTCAAAGAGCTTTCCAACGAGCTATAGAACGTAGAAAACGATGGTCGGAGTGAACTTACAGAGAGCTTTGAAAGAGAGAGAGAGAGAGAGAGAGAGAGAGAGAGAGAGAGAGAGAGAGAGAGAGAGAGAGAGATAGATAGATAGATAGATAGATAGATTATATTATCGTCTTCGGAGATCAAATATGACCTATGAGACCAAAAATATTACATTTCACGTGATACGTGTGAAAGTGAGTAGTGACTCTCGATGTTCAAGAACTTTACCAATGAATGTTGCAATCGAGAGTGCACATTGTGGTTGTGAGAGGAATTCATGCAAAGATTGGGCTCAATCGATGAGATGTGGAAAGCATGGTCGAATATGATCAAAGGCAGAGCATTGTATCAAAGTGTGATACTCAGACTCGCGAACTTGTTTAGGGCAAAGTGTGCATAGCCGACCACTCTCATCACTTGTACCCCAACGCCCTGTTTCACATCGCAATGCATGTGAGCTAAGTCGCATGGAAGCAATGGTTCGAATGGCAGATAACGGTATGGGCTCTAACATGTATGGATGTGTACGATTTCCCTGTTCTGCAAAGAATATGGTTTTGTAGTTAGGTGCAGTTGACATGTGTAGTATAATGTGTGAAGCGTGAGCCTCCACATTTGTCCCATGTCATGATACATTGGCGTTGCAAAAATGCCTCATTTACAGAGGAATATAATGATGCATCATGAAGCAAGTGTCTCGCATCCCATCTACCAAACCATTTTTCTATATCTTGCATCCAACCGGAACACAAAATTTTGCTTTTATGCGTCTTTTGGATCTTTTTGCTTGCTTCCCACGCAATTCTAGGAAGTCGATGTGAGGGACTTTTTTGAACCTTAAGCATGTATTCAACAACCCTTTCCATGGCCATGATCTCAATGGGAAACGATCCCGTCTCAAGGAGGAGGAGGGTGTAGGCCATTTGTTTCTTAACTTGTAGAAACTTGGTAAGAAAATGATTTTGGACATTTTCAAACTCTTTCCACATAGACTTAGGGATGCTACCACCCCATACTTCCACCCCATAGAGAAGAACTGGTGTCACCAAAGTGTCAAAAAGATATTTCTTGAGGACCCAACACTTAATATCTCCAAGATTGCATGTGTTCTCAAATGCATAGTATGCTCGTTTGCCCGCCTCTAAGCGGCGTGTAGCACATTCATTCCATCTATGATTTGAAGGAACTTCAAGGCCAAGATATTTGAAGCTTTCCACACATTCAAGTGGCTCATTGTTGTACATAATGCATGGTTTATCTCTTTTTTGGCTCTTCACAAGCATAATCTTTGTTTTAGAGCTATTGACACTTAATTTAGTATGCATGCAAAATTTTTCCAATGCCTTCATAAGCTTTTGTGCATCTCCTAAAGTATTTGCAAAAAGCACTACGTCATCTGCATATAGCAAAAGCATAATCACAACATTCCCAATGGCAACTTCTTCAACACATTCTTCCTTTGCAAACTTGGTAACCATTTCTTCCAATTCATCAATGCATAGACCAAATAGTGTTGGTGAGAGTGGGCATCCTTGCTTAACACCAATAGTGCTTTTGAAAAAATCTGAAAGTTTATCTCTCATGCGCACACAACATATAACCTTCTCATAAATTCGGGAAATTGCAAGCATATATTCACTTGGCACCTCAAGTTCTTCCATTCGCCTCCAAAGATGCTCACGAGGTACCATATCAAAAGCTTTCTTGAAGTTTACGAAGCAACAATATAAACCTTTACCTCTAAGGCGACTTTCCTCCATTAATACTCGAAGGGTGATAAGGTGATCAATGGTGCTATGGTGTTTCCGAAAGCCAGCTTGTCCATAAGCTCTCTTACCACTTTTTTCAGCCCATACACTTATCTTTGATTCCATTATACATCCAAATAGTTTTCCCATTAATGAGCCAACCATGATGGTTCGATAGTTGTTTACATTATTTATATCTCCACCTTTATGTAAAGGTTTGATCCAATTTGTAGTCCAATCGTACGGCATACCATGTTGCAATGCATCATTAAACATATCGCTTATCCATATATGTGCTTCCTTTCCCGTCCATTTGAGCATTTCAGCCTTTATACATTGAAGATCGCTTGCCTTTCGAGAGGCCAATTTCTTAAGTCCTATGCATATATCTTCAATTGTAAAGAAGGAAGGCATATGTGAAAGAGAACCATAACACATCATCTTTCCGGCAAGAGATAACTCATATAAATTCTTACAATGCAGAGACAAGTCGTGAAGAGTTAAGTCACCATAACTCTCAACACGTTTTCCCTTTAGATTTCCCCAAAATTTAGCACATGCATGTGCTTTCTCTTGCGTTTGGATAAATTGTTGAGTAACTTCCCATATTCTTCTCTTTCTTTGAATAAGCCTTTTATACTCATGCAAATGCTTTTGGTAATTCTCTTTATCCTTAACTACATCCAAAACCATAAGGCACTTTCGAGCTTCACGACATTCTTTATCAAACCATTTTTTCCTAAGTTTCTTGGTGCATTTCCAAGATGTGCGGTTGGTCGAAAAACATTTGTTTGTACATGAGAGAATGACTTTCTTGAAAGCTTCCCATTTGCATTCTAGTGTGGCACCATGTTGTATCTTTGTCATTTGTAACATATCCTCAACCATCTTGGAATACATGGGTGCTCGCTTAAGGTTCATGCTCAAGAGCGGTTGTTTATTATCTTCAATAGCCTTCTCACAATCAAACCTATGCATACATTTGAGATCAATACATAAAGGCCTATGATCTGATTCCGGTGTCCATTCACCAAGTGAGAATTTATGTATACGATCCAAAATACCTTCGGAAAGTAGCACATAATCAATCACACTATTTCCGTTGTATTTTCTACATGTAAAACCATTAGTGTTGGGCCATAAGGAAATACCATTTGCAATAAGCAATCCAGTACTATTGCACATTTGTAGGAGTAACTTCCCAAATTGGTCCGGATCTTTTTCATCGCTAGAAGAGCGGTTATACATTTGCATATCCTCTTGCATCCTTGAGATATGTGGCATGAAAGATTCTTGTGAATCAAGTTGGAAACTTCTTGTACGAGCATTCATGTCACCAAAGACAATAACTTCCCCTTTGGATTTGAAATAAGCAATATCATCTTCTAGATTGGCAAACGGTTGATCTTTATCCAAACAAGCATAAAAGTTAGAATCTTGATGAGGAATGTAACATCCAACAACAAAAGTGGGCAAATCATTAGGTGTTTCTATTTTGAGCCATATGTAGCATTTATTTTCATCATTTTTTATGATTGACACATATTTCTCTATTTCCTTCTTAATCAAACATGCCACCCCTCCTTGTCCTCTTCTTTGTCTTGGATTTTTCTTCCATATCAAAGAGTGTACATTATAGTTTCCTAAACCTTGAATCCTTTGAGTATCATGCTCCCATGTTTCAACAAGAAGTGTGATATCCGAGTCATTGGTGAACTCCTCTATGCCAAATCCCGCATTCCATGGGTATCCATTGCAATTCCAAAAGCATAGTCGTAAAAGGCGTGGGTTAGTCTCATAGATCACGTGTCCCTATTTGCCTACATTTCCATCTTTAGGCACATCCTTAACCTTGTTTTTCAATCTTTCTTCATATGCTTTACGACGAGCATTTTGTTGTGAGATAGTACGATCTTCACTCACAAAGCATTGTGTACCTTTGAGGTATACCCAACTATTTTCGAGTATGATCCGCCGCTTTGTATCATCTGTCATTGTGCATACAATAGGCCTTTCTCCGGAGCGAGTAACACCATGTTTCCCAACTCGGTGTGCCCCATATACATTCACATCTGACATCCCATAATGCATGCTAAAAAATTCACCAATGGCCTTTCCAAGGGATGCAGGTGTTTCCATACTCTCTTCTTTAATCCCACGGACGACAATGTTCTTTGATCGTCGTTCGCGTTCTTTCAATTCTCGGACATCTATGCTTTCTATATTCTTCTCTTGATGCATCACATGCATATTAGATGAGTTTGATAACACATCCTCACCACATACATCGGCCCATGACTTCGTTGTACATACATTTTTCATCTCACTTACATCCCGCCTCATCGTATCCAATTTTTCTTCTTTTAATGCTTCCTTTAACTCAATCTTGTTAAGGCGCTCATTTGTTTCAAATGAAGCTCTTTTACATTCTTGAATCTCTTCTTGAAGTTTTGCAACCACTTGTTTAAGACTTTTATTCTCAATGACAACACTTTGGAGCTTAGTATTCTCTTTCATTAACATCCTAATCTCTTCACCTTGCTTGTTTATGGTTTCTTGAAGAGAAATCAAGTGACTCATAAGCATTTTGTCCATTGCATTAGAATCGAGATTTGTTGGTGATCTCGGCTCATTATCAATCATACCCCCAAACTTTGCGGCGGTTTTACGAGTATTTGCCATTGCAGGGACAAACCGTACGGGAAAAGAGAGACAAAGAGGGAAGGAGAGAGAATGTACCTTTCACTCGATTTAGGGCTTCAAAATCTACCTTCCGTTTGAGGAACCGTGGGGCAAAGATGGCTGCGGATGAAAATGCTCATAACTTCTCGCCACGGTAACGGAATTCAGTAAATGAACATTCTTTAGAAAGCTCTCTCAAAGAGCTTTCCAACGAGCTATAGAACGTAGAAAACGATGGTCGGAGTGAACTTACAGAGAGCTTTGAGAGAGAGAGAGAGAGAGAGAGAGAGAGAGAGAGAGAGAGAGAGAGGGGGGGGGGGAGGGAGGGAGGGAGGGAGGGAGCTTTCCAAACCAGTTTTTAAGCCGGTTCACAAACCGGTTTAGGCATTGGTTTGGTCCAGGTTTGAGAACCCCAAAACGGTTTAGGCTTAACCGGTTTGACTTGGATAAGGCTAGACCGACTAAGCCTAAACCAAACCGTTGCCGATCCCTAGTATAAACCTATGTTGCTAAACACCTTTGGACTACACTTATATAAAGCATTGGATGTTTCCGTTTGAACAATCAAAATGATCTTGCTAGGTACCAATTGAAATTTAACGAATGACTAATCTAGTGAAAATAGATATTTATATACAAAGGTCAATGATGTTGACATGAGTTTTTTAATGGTTGGTCATACGAATGGGGGGGGGGGGGGGGGGGGGAGAGGAGGGAGGGAGGGAGGGAGCTTTCCAAACCAGTTTCTAAACCGGTTCACAAACCGGTTTAGGCATTGGTTTGGTCCAGGTTTGAGAACCCCAAAACGGTTTAGGCTTAACCGGTTTGACTTGGATAAGGCCAGACCGACTAAGCCTAAACCAAACCGTTGCCGATCCCTAGTATAAACCTATGTTGCTAAACACCTTTGGACTACACTTATATAAAGCATTGGATGTTTCCGTTTGAACAATCAAAATGATCTTGCTAGGTACCAATTGAAATTTAACGAATGACTAATCTAGTGAAAATAGATATTTATATACAAAGGTCAATGATGTTGACATGAGTTTTTTAATGGTTGGTCATACGAATGGGGGGGGGGAGGGGGAGAGGGAGGGAGGGAGGGAGCTTTCCAAACCAGTTTCTAAGCCGGTTCACAAACCGGTTTAGGCATTGGTTTGGTCCAGGTTTGAGAACCCCAAAACGGTTTAGGCTTAACCGGTTTGACTTGGATAAGGCCAGACCGACTAAGCCTAAACCAAACCGTTGCCGATCCCTAGTATAAACCTATGTTGCTAAACACCTTTGGACTACACTTATATAAAGCATTGGATGTTTCCGTTTGAACAATCAAAATGATCTTGCTAGGTACCAATTGAAATTTAACGAATGACTAATCTAGTGAAAATAGATATTTATATACAAAGGTCAATGATGTTGACATGAGTTTTTTAATGGTTGTTCATACACACAATCAACCACATTTTCTAAGAAAATAATTATGCATTATGTTAAAGGAAAATGTTTGAGTAGCTTAAATAAAAGAAGGTTTGACCATATCTTCCTTATTCCAAGGAATATTAATAGTTTTGCAAAATAATTTTCCATTAAAAATGAATGGGGACCATTGATGGCCATCTTATCTTGAATCTCATCCCTATAGTGTAAACCAAGGTTCCTAAACACCTTTGGAGTATAGTTATATGAATCATTGAATGTTTACGTTTCAACAATCAAAATGATCTAGATAGGTACCAATTGAGATTTAACAAATGACTAATCTAGCTAAAATAGATATTTATATACAAAGGTCAATGATGCTCACATGTTTGTAAATATTATATTAAAGTAGAAATGGACTGGAGGCAAACTAAGAATAGATGTTGGACCAATGGTGCTACTCTAGATAATTATGACAAGCAAGGGCATTCATTTTGGAGGGCCCAAGGTCATGGCTACATATAAGAATGTAATGATTGAAGGAATTATTTTGATCAAGGTTCATTAGTACCACATTACAAGTGTAAGTCCTTAAGAAAGAACAACATTTAGGAAAACAAAGTAAATTTTCTCTTTGGAAGCAAAAGATGCTTGGAATTAAAGATGATCTCGATCCCTCGGAGTAAAAGAGTCCCAAGAAGCGAAGCTATTGGTTTTTTCACTTAAACGACAACAATTCACGTGTTAACTATTATTGTAGCTTCGGATCCATTATTAGTGATGGTAGTGAAATAAATATTGATGAGGATAGCATATCAAATTATACACTTTAATCTTATATGTAATTAAGGGGTCCACCTATAATAGTTTGGGGACTTGATGAACTCCCAAATATTCAAAAGACAAACCTATCCCGCGTTTGTTGGATGTAGAGAAAACTTATCATCGAATAGTGGGAGAGAAAATCAATAACATGTTGAAATATAATAGCAAAAGTTACATAGCCAACCATCGCAAGGCACGGGCAATTAATAGAGCATGAAATCAACGAAGAAGCATAAAGAAGTTCAAATAATGGTGTTCTCATGACTTGATTGTGAAATAAGCCAAGGAGCATTTGTATAAGGTATTCGAGTTGTTTCCATTAGCACAAAGGAGAACACAAAGAATGGAAGAAAAAGACTCCCTAAGAGAACCTTCACCAACATATATATGTTTGTGATATCCCATGATAGTTTTTAAAATTTGTATAGCTAGCGGCATTTGTCAAATTGATGTAAAATTATATTAATGGTGATGGATTTGGGAATGCTCCAATTGTCAGGATGTTTTATGTATATTCGTCACATAACAATATTACATATACGAATATACAATTGTGTGAAGATGTCAATAAGAAAATATAAAGTCAACCAAAGCCTCATAACCGTAAAAAGAATCTTTAAGTTACACCATAAGCAAACACACCAACATTTCCCCCTAGTCTTAGTGTTAACATTAGTCAAAGTATTACCTCTCGTCTTACTTTGTGGCCCCAAATAAGTGTGTAGTAATGAAGTCTAACTACATACTTTAAAAAATAAAAATAAAAGTCTAACTACAAAACCATTCTTATGCAAAATCACTCAATCCCACAAGGACGATGCAATAAGGGAATTCATATATTTACTTGTTTAATATATGATTACAAGTTGACGATTAAAACAGAAATGATGTACGATGAAGCTAAATTACATTTTATTTGGTAGATATTACTTATTTGTTCACAATATTTATAGAATGAAAGGTTGGGTACACTTTTGAAAAAGTGAATATATATATATATATATATGTGGCCATCAATGGTTTCCAATATTCTAATGTTACATGATTTTCTTTTGTAAAAGTAAAAGGAAATCTTTTATGAATGGATGGCATGAATGAAGGAAATATTTTGAGCCTAAGGATGCAAAGAGAGCTTCCACAGTATTTAATGTAATCTAGATCTAAGCTGTTAAATTGAAAGTAAGGCCCCATGCAACCATGTTCTTGCATGTTCTATCCGTCTACCAAGCTAAAGAATCGCCCAAAACACCCCTTATTTAAGAAGATTGAAGACCAAGGAAGTAGGAATCCCAAGAAGCATTTCCATTTCCTAACTAAAAAATATTCAAGCCAAGCACTAATGGCAAACAAGGCTCCCCTAGTTTTAGCTATGGTTTCTCTACTCTTGTTGATATTGGTGGTGGTTCCTACAGGTGCCACCTCGGTGAAGAGACGGCACCAGATCGTGCTACGCTACTACGCACATCAACAGTTTGGAGTGAATGAGTTCGTGAATGTGAATGCGAGTGTGGCGGCCGTGAACGGGACACAGACGGGGGTCGGGCTCGGGGTCGTGTACGCGTACCCCATCACGGTGACACCCAATACGACTTCTCCATCCATTGGCTTCATCCGCGGGACCTCGACCGTAGCCTCCAACACTTTAGCCGCCACTTACTTTGTCACTAGGCAAGTGATACACTACTCTGACCCCACCTTTAAGCGCACCCCCAAGTCTAAGAACAACATTGGCCTCCAAGGCACATTCACGACACAAGGCGAGGCCGACATTGCGAGCGGCCAACCTTGGGAATATGCCATTACTGGGGGTACCGGAGACTTCCGCAACACGTTCGGGTATACCATCGGTCGTGTATACTCCCGGACACCTACTGCCACCACGGCCATAATCGTTATCCTTTATGAAACTTACCTCTGGATCTAATTACAAATGCTCTCCATCAATGGTCACATTTTATTTTTTGTCCTTCTTCTCTCCTCTAGCTTAACCTTAGGGAATTCTCTAGGTTTTCTTCAAGATTCAATGTATTGATGGTCAATTTTATTATGCATTGACAAAAATAATATATTTTTTCAGTTCTTCTACATGATTTGAAGCATTTATTTGATCATGGTTTTTTTGCTGCTCCATTGGAAAATAGCATATCCTCCTTGATGATTTTCATTATGAATCTACAATAAGAAACCTTAACTTGCCACTCTATTAACCAAAAACCAATCACCATTTCAAAGAGAATACACAAGTTTGACATGTCTTCAACGATCTAAAAATATTAACATAGATGCCACTTCAATGATATGCATATATGTCATGTAACTAACACGTAAATACCATCCATAATAGACATTAGGAAGAGAATACATAAGAATTTTTTAGAACAATCTGATATATAGGATTTCATTGTATTGTCTATTTCTTTGTATATCTTGATTGTTCTTCGTCCCGTGTTAATGGCTTTGGTGCTTTGGTGCTCCCAAACCACAAACCTTATCATGTTGTAGTATCTTGTATATTATTTTGTGAAGTTGGAGGAAATGGAAAGCGGGAAGTGAATTGTGACCTTGAATGGCACACAACGTAAATAAATATAACTTAAGATATTAAGTTTATTTATTTACGTTTACCTCACCGCATAAATAAACTTAAGATATTAAGAGAACATACTCCCTTGACTATTATGGTATTAATCAATCTTTAAGTATATAAAGAATACAATAATCTCATTAGAGGAATGAGAAAAAACACATGAACTATGAATGAATTCGATACAAGATTGAGCAAGAGAGAAAGTCTTAAGTAGCAAGAAAACGATTAATAATTTCCTGGATCCATCTAAGCATTGATCGTTTACATATAAAACTATACGATCATCATGGTAACACAATTCACACATTACATGTTATAAAAATGATATACAATAATTACTTTAGGATTGATGCTTTGATATTTGTGTTGATGTTTAATATAAACATGACAACAATGAATTTTCTATAGTGATACACTTTTGTCATGCATGAGTTCAATATCCCCATATTTTCAACATCTTGAGCACATGGGCCATTTTTTGTTTTGAACATTTGGACTTTCTTTCTAGGGTTGTTGGATGTATGCTTTGTGATGGACTTTTTAATGAGATGGCATTGAAATTAGAAAAAGATTGTGCTTCTCACATCTTCATTGTTTACATACTCTATGTACCAAGTTAGCAAGTTTACTTTGGCTTTTATTTAATGCATATATAATAGGGAAAAGTACCAGGATACCCCTGGAAGTTTGTCTATTTACCAGAATGCCCCTTGAAGTTCCAAATTTACCAAACTACCCTTATGTCCAAACAAATACACTTTATAAATAATTATACACTCAAATCTACAAGCCCTATTTACTAGAACACCCTTCAAACACAAATCTACAAGCCCTATTATACACTCAAATTTACAAGCCTTATTTATTAGAGTACCCTTAAACCTAAACTTATTTACCATAATCCCACTATATACCTATTTTGACCAATTTATACCACTTTTATTTTTCAGAATATATCATAAATCAAATTAAATTATCAAAATTATATTATATGTCAAAAATTTCAATTGAAATGTCACCTTAAAATCCAACTCTATGAATTTACACCGAGTTATACTGGCTTAATCCCATAAAACCAAAATTTGTGATTGACGTGACCAAAATATAATCTTAAAACCAAAACATTTGATTGCACACCAAATTTTACCATTGGGATGCCATTTTGAAGCCAAATTCCATGAATTTGCAGATTCACAAACAATTTGCGGCCAAAATGTTAAACCAAATCTCACGAAAAACTTTGCTACCAAAATGTCATTTTAAACGAAATCTCACATAACACTTTGCTATTAAAATGTCATCTTAAACCAAATTTCATGATTTTACACTAAATTTTGTTAGCAAAATGCAATCACAACTAAATCTCCTCAATCTCATCAACTTCAAAAATACTCGCAAACCAAAATTAATTATTGAAATGTAATAATTATATTTGCAGAAATTTAAGCGATAATTAAGTGAAATTTAATTTGCAAAAATTTGTGATTGAATCGCTTAAGTAAAGAAATTTGTGTTTGAAGGGTATTTTGGTAAATAGGGCTTGTAGATTTGAGTGTATAATTACTTTATAAACTGTAGTTTTTCTGGACATAGGGGTAGTTTGGTAAATTTGGAACGTCCAAGGGCATTCTGGTAAATAGATGAACTTCCAGGGGTATCCTGGTACATTTCCCTATATAATAAGAGTTCAATAAAACTTATTTAGACATTCGTCATTAAAAAATGAACTTCTTTTTTGGAAAGAAAATAAGAACAATGAACTTCAGTGTATGGATTCATAAAAAAATAATACTACTATTGCATGTTAGATATCTTGAAAAAGTTCATCTATTATGAATAATTTTTCAAAAATGAATTGTTTAAGGTGAAAATGTTTCTTATCTTATAATAACATAGAGTGGTTATGGAATAGAACATAATAGAACCTCGTGTGTTATTTAAGTAGACCATGTTTTTTCTCGAGAGATTTCATCTTAGGAGAATTTATTTTTCCAAAAAAAGGAGAACTTTTACCCCATACTTTCTGTAAGTAGAAGAAATCATTTGATCGAGTGAAAATATTTACTTCACTAAGTGCTAAGCTTAAAAACCAAATTTCTTTTTCACTCATTTGTACATTTGCATGGTGCGATTGAATACTTTTTTATAGAATGTCATGCGTTAAATAGATTGTTATTGGATGCTTTTTCCAAAGGACAATGCTTTCCTTGAGTAAATTGTAAATTTGCAACTAAATGTTCTTATCTTCTTTGTTTTATGACACATGCTTTAACATATATCCTCGATCAAGCAACCATATCATGCAAGGAATCTTACCGTTATTTGAAAAAACCACCTACAAACCCATCTAGCTCTTGTCAATGGGATTGCACATTCTATGGTGCTCATGGATATGGGGCACTTAGACTTTTATTTGCTCACCTTGCTAGAATTAAAAAATTGTGCAAGTAACTCTAGAGGCACACTAAAGGCTATTACATTAATAGACGAAAGTGAATTAACCAACAAGAAGCAAAAACACATTATAGATGTGGAAATCATGGAGCAACAATTTGAGCTTGATGAATGCATGGTTGGAATTCAACCACAAGCACCAACATGTATCACATGTGCCTCATCTAAATACAATTGATTGATTTCCCATTGACATTGAAGAAACAAAAGGTTCAAGAAGGAAACAACTCACTCAAAGCACCGTGAGGGGAGGATCAAGTGCTACTATGTTGATAAAGATGAACATGTAAATACTATATTTGTTGGATACATTCTAGACATCAGTGTCCTTTTAATCTTTTGACAATATTATGTTGGAAGAACACATCATTCGCTTTCTCCTGTATTGTAGAGAAATATAATGGTATTACCTACGTTCATTAAGAGGTTAATCTCTAGAGGAGGAAAGATATGGGGACAAACAACATGCATCTAGACTATCGTCTCAAGTATACTAATTAACATTTTGTCATTAATTTCCTAAAGGGATATATATTTATTGCATAATATTGATTTCATAGGATTGCTTTTCTAGAGTTGTAGAAAGAAATTGGAATGTACATACATTGGTGTACACCAAAAGGAATGATCATTTGAAGGTGAACCAACCAAAGAGTATAGCGTATGTTCAAGAAACTTAAGGTTTGTTTGAAACTATTAAACTCATGGATTTCCAAATAATAGTTAGTTGAGCTTCTTGGTTAGAAAGTCATTAGTTGGTTAATTATGAGCATTAGGGATTTGCTATTTTTAAAAGTTTGTATGGCTCGGTCCCGGCTTAAGCCTCCTTAACCAGTTTAAGCTCAACTCAAGTCTAACTGGACCATTTAGGAAGAAAGTGGTTGATAAACTAGTTATGGCTTAAACAATTTGGCCAAACCGGTTTATTGTTAACCAATTCAAAATGGTTAAGCCTTAATCAATTTTGGAATCGGTTTTATTCAAGTTTGAAAACTCTCAAACCGGTTAAAGGTTGACTTGGTTTGGACAATGCCAAACCGGTTAAGCCGAAATCGAACCATTGCCAATTCCTAATTACAAGGGCACTATTAGTGGAGTTTGAGGATGTAGTAGTGTTCATGGTTATGATTGTACTTGTGCAAAGTTGGAAATGCAAGATGGGAACTTATTAGATAAGATATTATTGTTGCATGAAATGTTGAAGATATCAATGACGATGAAGGAGATCAAGAGGGTGAAGGTTTTGACAATGGCATGGTATATTCATCTTTTGATTGTGTGAAAAATTTGACGATCCTAAAACAAAATCCTCTAATACCATGTAGAAGAAGAAACATGAAGTATAATTGCATTGAGATAATTTATTATTCGGTTTCATATATTTCTTTTAATGTAATAAGTAACTATGAAGAGAATCTAAGTCGCAATTGCGATCTAAATTTTCAAGAATTCATGTTACCTTCATATCTCCTTCATTTTAGAAAATGTATACTATGTATATTGAAATATACTTTACCATGTATTATCCACAACAATAGTTGTCATTCACAACTTCTCTTAAACTTGGCAAAACAATATTTATACTATTAAGAACGTTAGAACCCAGAGGATAACGTTTATTATGATAAAGTCAGGTACATAGATAAATGTATTTTCTTATTAGTTCGCAATGTCATATGTTTTTGCGTATTGGCAAGTGAAGCTGATAAGTTTCTGAACAATTTTACCAATGAGACTTGCAATTTAATGTGCACATTGTCACCAAGACAAAAACGGGAACATGTTGATTTCAGTTAAAAGCATAGATTGACATTCGTAGTCGTGAAACACCGGGACATTTGAAACAGGTAATATGTCGCATTATGAGATCTGTCAATCAAAAAATGACAAAAATTAGGGTGATTCACAAAAAAGGGTGCCGCATGCATAAAGGATTTTAAAAAATGACCCAAAAATATATTGATTTCTAGCATGTACGGAAATTTAGGTGTTCAAAAAAATGCCTAAATAATGGACATGCCAAACTTACAAATGAATGTCCAAAATGACTAACACCAATATTTATAGAAATTCATGAATCCAAATCTTGATGTACAATACAATATTTACAGTTAACGTATCACATCAATTGTTTTCAAAGTTTATGCCATTATCTTCATACCCATTAGATGAACTAGTAAGAGTTTATGAGGTCTCATCCTCATCATCAATGGCAACTAATGCATTGTCTTCATCCAATTGCAATCCAACCTCATCGAGGTTATGAGTCATGCTTCTTGTTTTTCTTTGTGTTGGGTCTGAAGCCACATTTAAGATCCATTTTTAGTATCTTCGTTGTGGTTTGTCGCAGATAACTTGTTTTGGTCAAAGATAAGGCATAAACTAGTATATAAACATTATCCAATGTAAGAGTAGATGTGCTTGATGCATTCTTTCTTCTTCACTTTTTGGTTATGATATTTACTTACGTACTTTCTATTTACGATTTTTGATTATTTGATGCATTGCATCGGATTTCAGTTTAAAGTCCACTTTTTCTTATTTGTTTCTGAATTTCCCCATTTTTAATTTTCTTTGATGCATAGAGGCAACGACCTCGTGCACACAATCTTCGCTGGGCGGCGGTTACAACAGAAAAGCTCGTAGTATCCTTTCACTATCTCTCTGATACAAAGCGGCGGATCATACTCGAAAATATTTGGGTATACCTCAAAGGTATGCAATGCTTTGTGAGTGAAGATCGTACTATCTCACAACAAAATGCCCGGCGTAAAGCATATGAAGAAAGATTGAAAAATAAGGTTAATGATGTGCTTAAAGATGGAAATGTAGGTAAATAGGGACACATGACCTATGAGACTAAACCACGTCTTTTACGACTATGTTTTTAGAATTTCAATGGATACCCATGGAATGCGGGATTCGGCATAGAGGAGTTCATCGATGACTCAGATATCACACTTCTTGTTGAAACATGGGAGCATGATACTCAAAGGATTCAAGGTTTAGGAAACTATAATGTACACTCTTTGATATGGGAGAAAAATCCAAGACAAAGAAGAGGACAAGGAGGGGTGGCATGTTTGATTAAGAAGGAAATAGAGAAATATGTGTCAATCGTAAAAAATGATGAACATAAATGGTACATATGGCTCAAAATAGAAACACCTAATGATTTGCCCACTTTTGTCGTTGGATGTGACATTCCTCATCAAGATTCTAACTTCTATGCTTGTTTGGATAAAGATCAACCTTTTGCAAATCTAGAAGATGATATTGCTTATTTCAAATCCAAAGGGGAAGTTATTGTCTTTGGTGACATGAATGCTCGTACAAGAAGTTTCCAACTTGATTCACAAGAATCTTTCATGCCACATATCTCAAGGATGCAAGAGGATATGCAAATGTATAGTTGATCTTCTAGCGATGAAAAAGATCCGGACCAATTTGGGAAACTACTCCTACAAATGTGCAATAGTACCGGATTGCTTATTGCAAATGGTGTTTCCTTATGGCCCAATACTAATGGATTTACATGTAGAAAACACAACGGAAATAGTGTGATTGACTATGTGCTACTTTCCGAAGGTATTTTGGATCGTATACATAAATTCTCGCTGGGGGGATGGACACCGGAATCCGATCATAGGAATTTATGTATTGATCTCAAATGTATGCATAGGTTTGATTGCGACAAGGTCATTGAAGATAGAAAACAAACACACTTGAGCATGAATCTTAAGCGAGCGCCCATGTATTCCAAGATGGTTGAGGATATGTTACAAATAACAAAGACACAACATGGTGCCACACTAGAATGCAAATGGGAATCTTTTAAGAATATCATTCTCTCTTGTACAAATAAATGTTTTTCGACCAACCGCACATCATGGAAATGCACCAAGAAATGTAAGAAAAAAAGGTTTGATAAAGAATGTCATGAAGCTAGAAAGTGCCTTATGGTTTTGGATGTAGTTATGGATAAAGAAAATTACCAAAAGCATTTGCATGACTATAAAAGGCTTATTCAAAGAAAGAGACGAATATGGGAAGTTACTCAACAACTTCTCCAAACGCAAGAGAAAGCACATGCATGTGCTAAATTTTGGGGAAATCTAAAGGGGAAACGTGTTGAGAGTTATGGTGACGTTACTCTTCATGACTTGTCTATGCATTGTAAGAATTTATATGAGTTATCTCTTGCCGGAAAGATGATGTGTTATGGTTCTCTTTCACATATGCCTCCCTTCTTTACAATTGAAGATATATGCATAGGAAATTGGCCTCTCGAAAGGCAAGCGATCTTCAATGGTATAAAAGTTGAAATGCTCAAATGGACGGGAAAGGAAGTACATATATGGATATGCGATATGTTTAATGATGCATTGCAACATGGTATGCCATATGATTGGACTACAAATTGGATCAAACCTTTACATAAAGGCGGAGATGTAAATAATGTAAACAACTATCGAACCATCATGGTTGGCTCATTAATGGGAAAACTATTTGGATGTATAATGGAATCAAAGATAAGTGTATGGGCAGAAAAAAATGGTAAGAGAGCTTATGGACAAGCTGGTTTTCGAAAACACCATAGCACCATTGATCATCTTGTCACTCTTCGAGTATTAATGGAGGAAAGTCGCCTTAGAGGTAAAGGTTTATATTGTTGCTTTGTAGACTTCAAGAAAGCTTTTGATATGGTACCTCGTGAGCATCTTTGGAGGCGGATGGAAGAACTTGAGGTGCCAAGTGAATATATGCTCGCAATTTCCCGAACATATGAGAAGGTTATATGTTGTGTGCGTATGAGAGATAGACTTTCCGATTTTTTCAATAGCACTATTGGTGTTAAGCAAGGATGCCCACTCTCACCAACATTATTTGGTCTATGCATTGATGAATTAGAAGAAATGGTTACCAAGTTTGTAAAGGAAGAATGTGTTGAAGAAGTTTCCATTGGGAATGTTGTGATTATGCTTTTGTTATATGCGGATGATGTAGTGCTTTTTGCAAATACTTTAGGAGATGCACAAAAGCTTATGAAGGCATTGCAAAATTTTTGCATGCATACTAGATTAAGTGTCAATAGCTCTAAATCAAAGATTATACTTGTGAAGAGTCAAAAAAAAGATAAACCATGCATTATCTACAGCAATGAGCCACTTGAATGTGTGGAAAGCTTCAAATATCTTGGCCTTGAAGTTCCTTCAAATCATAAATGGAACGAATGTGCTACACGCCGCTTAGAGGTAGGTAAGCGAGCATATTATGCATTTGAGAACACATGCAATCTTGGAGATATTAAATGTTGGGTCCTCAAGAAATATCTTTTTGACACTTTGGTGACCCTGGTTCTTCTCTATGGGGTGGAAGTATGGGGCGGTAGCATCCCTAAATCTACGTGGAAAGAGTTTGAAAATTTCCAAAAACATTTTCTTACAAAGTTTCTACAAGTTAAGAAATAAACGCCCTACACCCTCCTCCTCCTTGAGACGGGATCGCTTCCCATTGAGATCATGGCCATGAAAAGGGTTGTTGAATACATGCTTAAGGTTCAAAAAAGTCCCTCACATCGACTTCCTAGAATTGCATGGGAAGCAAGAAAAAAGATCCAAAAGACGCATAAAAGCAAAATTTTGTGTTCCGGTTGGATGCAAGATTTAGAAAAATGGTTTGGTAGATGGAATGCAAGACACTTGCTTCATGATGCGTCACTAGATTCCTCCGTAAATGAGGCCTTTTTGTAACACCAATGTATCACGACATGGGACAAATGTGGTGGCTCATGCTTCACACATTATACTACAAATGTTGCACCTAACTACAAAACCATATTCTTCGCGGAACGGGGAAACCGTACACATCGATACATGTTAGAGCCCATCCCGATATCTGCCATTCAAACCATTGCTTCCATGCGACTTAGCTCGCACACATTGAGATATGAGACGAGGCGTTGGGGCACAAGTGATGAGAGTGGCCGACTATGCACACTTTGCCCTAAACAAGGTCGAGAGTCTGAGTATCACACTTTGATACAATGCTCTGCCTTTGATCATATTCGACCATGCTTTCCACATCTCTTCGATCGAGCCGAATCCTTGCACGAATTTCTCTCACAACCACGATATGCACTCTTGATTGCAACATTCATTGGTAAAGTTCTTGAACATCGAGAGTTGCTACTCACCCTCACACGTATCACGTGAAATGTAATATTTTTGGTCTAATAGGTCATATTTGACCTCCGAAGACGATAATATAATCTATCTATCTCTCATTCTCCGTTGTTGGGATTTCGGTCCCTTTGGATGGGATCTTGAGAACCGGACATAGAAGACCCGGTGAGAACCGGATGTAGAAGACATATTTGTAAATATGTTTCTTAGTAAGCCCATGGAGGTTACATTTGTAAATAGTCCTAAAGGTATATTAGTATAAATATGAGCTAGGGCAAATCACTTACTGAGGAGGGTCATAGAGATTGTGTGTGTTGCATATTGTTGTAATTTTTGTATAGAGAAATAGACAGAGAGAGCGTGAGAGTAGCTACGAGCACTCTCTGTTGTAACCGCCTCTTGGCGAAGATCGAGAGCACGAGGTCGTTGCCTCTATGTCTCTACCTTGTATTTTTTCCTCTCTTTGTAGTGATAGTTCAGAGTCTGTGGGCTCCCGTGGTTTTTTTCCCTATTAGGGTTTTCCACGTAAACATCTTGTGTCATTCTTCTATGTACTCTCTTTTCTTTCCCCATTTCTATGTTCAGGACTTGGTTGTGGCCGAACAATATTCTGCGTGTTTTCTTAACAAACTAGTATCAGAGCTAATGGAAGAACCCTAAACCCTAAACCGGCTCCAACTACTCAGTGTGGAAATCGAAGATGAGGGATATGCTGGTGGTTAAAGATCTTTGGTTGCCGGTTCAGTTCGGGGACAAGAGACCGTATAATATCGAAGCCACAATGTGGGAGGTGATGCACATGAAGACGAAGACATACAATCGGTGCTTCATCGACATGAGCCTGTACAAAAACTTCAATGAAGAAAGTAAGGCTCATGAACTCTGAGAGAAGATCGACATCATGTTCCAGAACAAGAATGTTGTTAATCAGGTTTCGGTATTCTGGAAGCTAGTGAGGCTCCAGTACCAAGATGGCTCCAGTATGGCGGAGCACTAGGCAAACTCGTTAGAAGTACCTCTTGCCGATGAGGTACTTGCATTGCTCCTACTCGGTTCCCTCCTGGATAGAAGGGAGACGTGAGTTGTCACGTTGGGCAATGTCGGGCCGGAAGGAAAATAGTTGTCCCTAGCAAGAGTCAAGTCGAGGTTGCTAGATGAGGAAGCGCGTTAGAAAGTCAAGGAGGTGATCTTCGACGCCAAAGCCCTCCTTACCGAATCGGAACGCGGAAGACAAAGGAATCAAAGTCCCTAGAACGGGGAAAAGTTGGGGACATGGTCAAAGTCAAGGGGGAGGCCCACTTGCTTCTATTGTGGCAAGCTGGGGCACTTCCAGAAGAACTGTCTACATTTCTGGAAAGACAAGGGAACCGATAGTACCAATTCAAAGAAGTCACCGGACCGAAACGGTTCAGATCGGTGAGGCCCAGACCGGAAGGGAACGACGACGATCGTGGCAAGTGAAGAAGAAGTAATGCTCATCACTAAGGAGAGTGAGTTGAATTTTTCTGGCGACGAGACAACGTGGGTTGTCAATTCCGGAGCGTCGTTCCACCTTACCCCGGACTGGAAATGCTTCTCATCCTACACAGCCGGTGAGCACAGTTGTGTCTGGATGGGGAATGAAGGTACATACCGAATTGTCGGCATAGGAGACATATGCTTGACGACACCAACCGGATGCAAGTTTCTGCTGAAGGATATCTGACACGTTCCGGAGGTTCGACTGAACCTAATATCAGCTGGTTGACTAGATGATGAAGCCTACATGGGTAGCATCTGGAATGGAGTCATGAAGTTCAGCAAGAGGAGCCTAATAGTGGCTTGGGCCCGGAAAGTCCACACATTGTTCCTGATGAATGCCCAATTATGCCGGGAAGAAGAAGAGAACGTAGCTTTCGACACTGCCGGTGAGTTGTGGCGCAAAAGACTATGTCACATGAGTGAGAAGGGGATGAAGAGGCTTGAGGAAGACAATCTCATTCCGATGAAGGACGTGCAACTTGAGAAGTGCACTGATTTCTTGGCCGGCAAGCAAAACTGAACCTCCTTCCGATCAAGGCCACCGATGAGACAGAATGCACCACTGGAGCTGGTGCATACCGATGTGTGTCAAGTGGACACGAAGTCACATGCCGGATCGCAGTAGTTTGTGACGTTCATAGATGACTACTGCCGGAAGTTGTGGGTCTCACCGTTGAAGACGAAGGATCAGGTACTATCCGTCTTCAAGGAGCTCCATGCGAGAGTGGAAAGAGAAACCGGCCGGAAGCTGAAGGCGGTTCAAGCGGATAACGGAGGAGAATACCGAGGGTAGTTCGAGGAGTACTGCCGGTTGAAGGGAATCCAGCTCGAATTCACTGTGCCGAAGACACCGAAACTAAATGGGCTGGTCGAAAGGATGAACCGAACCATAATGGAGAGAGTCCAGAGCATGCTCGCACATGCCAAGTTACCCAAGCCGTTTTGGGCTGAGGTGCTGACGATGGCGACCTACGTGATAAACAGATCACCCTCAGTACCCTTGGGAGGAGACTCACCGCAGAAAGTATGGACTGGTAAGGATGTGTTTTCTTACCAGCATCTGAAGGTGTTCCGATGTCTCGCATACATGCATGTGGCGAAGGACAAGAGAGCAAAGCTGGATCCGAAGTCCAGGCCATGCATATTCCTTGGATACGACGATGATGAGTTTAGTTACCGGGTGTGGGACCTTGTCGACAGAAAGGTTTGCCGGCGTCGAGATATTATCTTCATGGAGGACAAGACCATTGTAGACCGGGAGTCGGAGAAGAAGATAATGAATTCTGGGCTGACAGGTAAGGATCAGCTAGAAGAGCTGAGGACCCATCCGGTTGGGAGCCGGTTGACACTCGAAGAATCGGCCGGTTTCAAAGCAGAATCTGAACCGACCGAAGAAGAAGAAGAAGAAGAAGAAGACACTGAAACCGGACAAGATCCCAAATCAGATTCGGATGAGGAAGAAATGGAGGAACTGGTAGTCCGAAACCAAGGACGAAGATTTCCTCTCCGATAGAGAAGAGCCCCCCCGGAGATTTCCAGATGCAGAGCATGTGTTGCTAACCGATGAGGGGAGCCGGAAAGCTTCGAAGAAGCTAAGAGAGACACCGACATTCGCAAGTGGTTAAGTGCCATGCAGGATGAGATGGATTCCCTACATGAGAACCACACGTATGAATTGGTGGAGTTGTTGAAAGGGAAGAGGGCTCTCCGGAACAAGTGGGTGTATAAGCTAAAACTGGGAGATGCCGGAAACCCCCTGAGATACAAAGCCAGGATTGTGATGAAGGGGTTCCGGCAGAAGAAGGGAGTGGACTTCGACGAGATATTTGCCCCGGTAGTTAAGATGACTTCCATCCGAACGGTGCTGAGCATAGCGGCAAGCATGGACCTCGAGGTAGAGCAACTAGACGTCAAGACGACGTTCCTCCCCGATGACCTCAAAGAGGAGATCTACATGCATCAACCGGAAGGATTTGAGGAGAAAGGGAAGGAGCACCTGGTGTGCTAGCTGAAGAAGAGCTTATACGGACTGAAGCAAGCTCCCCAACAATGGTACCAGAAGTTCGACTCCTTCCTGACCGATCAAGGATACCACAAAACGCAAGCCGATCACTGTGTGTTTGTGAAGAAATTTGACGGAGGAGAATTCTTGATACTCCTATATGTGGATGATATGCTGATCGTCTGATGAGACCAGGGCAAGATTCGGATGCTGAAGAAGGCTCTGAACCGGATCTTCTCAATGAAAGACTTGGGTCCGGCAAAGCAGATATTGGGGATGCATATCATCCGGGACTGGTCGAAAAAACTGTTGTGGTTGTCACAGGAAAACTACGTGACGAAGGTGCTTCAACGGTTTAACATGTTAGATGCGAAATCGGTCGGATCAACACTTCCGGCAAACTACAAGCCATCCGGAAAGTAGAGCCCGAGGACAAAGGCAGAAAAGGTGAATATGATGAAGATACCATGTGCCTCTACCGTCGGGAGCTTGATGTATGCAATGGTGTGTACTCGGCCGAATATCGGATATGCAGTCGGAGTGGTGAGCCGGTTCATGAGAATCCCGGAAGAGAACCCTAGAATGCGGTCAAGAGGATACTCCAGTATTTGAAAGGCACCTTGAGCATGTGCCTCCGATTTGGCTTCGGTAAACCTCAACTTGACGGATTCACGGATTCAGACATGTCGGCTGATGCGGATACTAGCCGGTCCACATCCGGCTATGTCATGACTTATGCAGGGGGAGTTGTTTCGTGGCAGTCATGGCTGCAAAAGATGGTTGTGTTATCAACCACGGAAGCGGAGTACATGGGAGCTGTGGAATTCGGCAAGGAAATAATCTGGATGAAGGACTTCATCGGTGAGCTAGGGATCCAACAGGAGGAATACCGGCTCTATTGCGACAGTTCGAGTGCCATCCACCTTGCAAAGAATGCGGCCTACCATTTCCAGACGAAACATATCCAACAGAGGTACCAGTGGATCCAGGAAAGAGTGGAAGATCAAGAGTTCGTGTTGACAAAAATCCACACGGAGGAGAACGGGTCGGACATGCGGACCAAAGTGTTGACACCCAACAAGCTGGATTCATGCCGGAGGCGGATCGGGCTGACTAGACATCCCATGCCGGAGTGAAGGGAGAGATTGTTGGGATTTCGGTCCCTCCGGATGCGATCTTGAGAACCGGATGTAGAAGACCCAGTGAGAACCGGATGATGAGGACCCGATGAGAACCGGGTGTAGAAGACATATTTGTAAATATGTTTCTTAGTAAGCCCATGGAGGTTACATTTGTAAATAGTCCTAAAGGTATATTAGTATAAATATGACCTAGGGCAAATCACTTATTGATTAGGGTCATAGAGATTGTGTGTGCTGCATATTGTTGTTATTATTGTATAGAGACAGAAAGAGAGAGCGTGAGAGTAGCTACGAGCATTCTCTGTTGTAACCGCTGCCTGGTGAAGATCGAGAGCATGAGGTCGTTGCCTCTGTGAATCCACCTTGTATTTTTTCCTCTCTTCATAGTGATAGTTCGGAGTCTGTGGGCTCCCGTGGTTTTTTTCCTATTAGGGTTTTCCACGTAAACATCATGTGTCATTCCTTTGTGTCCTCTCCATTCTTTCCCCATTTCTGTGTTCAGGACTCGGTTGTGGCCGAGAGCGATATACGCATATTTTCTTAACATCCTTCTATATCTCTGTACAACAATAATGATTACAACAATAATATCTGTGTATCACACACTATACTAACTGTTTGCCCTAGGTCATATTTATACTCATATGACCTTAGGACTATTTACAAATCTAGCCATAGTGGGCTTACTCACCGGGTCGTTCCGAACCGGTTTCCGGATCTCATTCGGATGGACCGAAATCCCAACACAATCATGGAACCAATGGTGATCTTCACGGTACCACATGTATCGTGGAGCCTTAAATTGATTTCGGTACAAAGAGCTCACATCCCAAAGCTGATGCAACGGCTTAGAGAGAAGGTTGACATGGGGATCCTTGAACTATCGAGTACCCCTTATTGGAATCGGTGGTTCATGGTGCCGAAGAAGAACGACACATTGCACTTCATTTAGGACCTACAGCTAGTCAACCAAGTGACCATTCGAAAAACTGGGGTCAGGCCGACAAGTGATGAGTTCGAGGAGGCCTTCGCTGGAAGGTCTATCTACTCAGTCGGTGCCTAGACCTCTGGGTATGACTAGTTCCAACTAGTCCTCGAAAGCAAGGACATCACGATGATGCGGACCCCTCTTGGCTAAGTTCGGATGTGTACCCTACCGCAAGGAGGCACAAATTCGGTGGCACACACGGCGAACGCAATGAACAAGGTGTTAAGAGACTTCATTCCAGACATCACCATGCCATTCTTGGAAGACATCCTTATAAAGGGGTGTCCGAAGGAAACGAAGGACGAGTTGGTCGGAGAGGACGGGTGTCGAAATTTCGTCTCAAACCACATCTCCAACTGCAAGAAGATATTGCAGAGGCTTGAGGGTGCACGACTCGCCTTCTCCGAAGAGAAATCGGCATTCCGACAATCGAACATCCTAGTGGTGACTCACTTGTGCGGGCCATGCGGTCGGAAACCATCCTTGGCGAAGGTGGAGGCCATCACGGCCATGAAGGAGGAATTCCAGACAACCACTAAGGTTCAACGGTTCTTAGGGGCCTGTGCATTTTATAATATCTAGATTCCTTACTACACACATATGATGGCGCTACTATACGAATTGTTGAGAAAGGGGCGAAAATTTGAGTGGAGAGGAGCGCTCAGAGGCAGTCCAGAGGCTAAAGGAGATGTTGATGGCAACATTGGCTCTCTGGAAAGTAGTGTATAAGAACTATCCGATTTTCGTTACGATGGACACGAGTCCGACCAGAATCAGATGGGTTATAAACCAGGAAGACGAAGCCAGAACGCAGTTCGCTATCTGATTTAGTGCAAAGGTGCTAAGTGAGTGGCAACAAGGATATGCCAAAGTTGAGTGTTGTCATGACCTTTTCATGCCACGATGAGAAAATAACCTCTACCAAATTATATGAACTAATTCAAATATTTGTAAATGGTTGTTTAGCTAAGCGATAGCTAATAACTTGATAAGAACACTCGTCATAGGATGATAATAGCTAGTTGAATCTATGATAAAACATAATAAAGCAAAATATTTATTATCAACACACTTGTTATTATCACTATCAGCTATTTTAGCTAATAAAGCTATAAATGCTATAAAAGCTATAAAAACTATTTAAGCTATTACATCTATTAAAGCTATTAAAGCTATTAGAGATATAAAAGTTATTAGAGCTTTTAGAGTTATTAAAGCTATCAAATCTATTAAAGCTATTACCCACAACTGTAGGTGCTACTTATGAATGAATGACACTTGGCACTCATGCATACACTTTCCTCATGTATGGGTAACAGTTGGCACTCATGCACCCACTTTTCTCATGCATGGGTGATACTTGCCATTCATGCACCCACCCTCCTCATGTATAAAAAGGGGGTGAATAAACTCATCAAGGGGGAAATAACAGTAGACGAAAAATACTATTGTAATAGGAGAGACAAGTTATATTGTTGGACAAGAAATATTTTGTAATCATCTTCTTATATCAATACAAGTTATTTTTGTTTCTCCTCTTTCTTTGACAAGAAGCCCGATGCTTAATTCCCGGATTCGCAATTTTCTTTTCCGTTTGCTCTCGTACAACGAGATTGACATCATAGTGGTGAACCTGACGTGAACTAGGGAAGTTAAGAGAGATGGAGAACGTGCAACTACTCTTCAACGAATCGATCATGCTATTGACAAGCTTTTAGAGAAAATAGGTCTCTTTGAAGGTAAAAATATAACTAAATTCTTACAAGTATATGTTACTGAGATGGGTAGTAAAGGATTAAACCAACACGATGTTCAAATGAATTTTGTAAGGATAGTTGAACTCTCTTTGAGAAATAGAGTCTCTGAATTCACAAGTTCTAATGATTGGGTTGCATTTGAGCAAGCTTTATTAAATGAATACATGCTTGGTGATACAATCCGAGCATTAAGGAGGAGTTTCCTGGATTGGGTGGACAAAGAGGACAAGAAGATTTCGGTGATGGAGTTGTTTAAAGAGTTTGAAGCTCATTATAACCAATTAATGACGACCGAAAGGACACTTTTGGAACAAGAGAAGGTCATATTATTCTTGAAGGCATCAGACCGAACCTATCGAGAAAAATTAGTTGCATTCCTTGAAGACTGGACTACACCCACTAGTCTAGTGTTCGATTGGAATCGCGTACATGAAGCCTGCAACAAAATCAACAAAAGAGCCCAATGGTGTGAAGATCTTTCGATTGTTGGGGGTATGAAAGATGAAGTGAAGACAACCATTAGGGAGGATACTGGGAGTCCGTCAACTATTTCCAAGGTACCCAAAATAGTGTTGGACGATCTTATCAAAGGTATAAAAGATCTTTCATTACATGTTGCAAAGCTACTAAAAACAAAATCCACGTAGCCCCAAAAAGATTATGAAAGAAGATGCATATGGTGTGATAACGATGACCAATAAAGAGGAGGGTGTGATAATTATCAAGAAGCGATAGAGAGAGGGGTGATATTCTTCAAAGATGGTAAGATTCATTATTCTGAAACTCGATTACCTCTCCAAACTAACTTTAGAAAAGGTGGTATGAAAAGGATCATGGAAGATGTGGAAACAGCTAGGACACAAGTTGTTTATCAACCAACAACTACAATCATACATGTTGGTGAAGGAGGATCTGAATCTGAATTTTGGCCATGTATTTTGAAAGCTGCAAGAAAGGGTAAATTCGAGTTTGAAATGATAAAGTGTAGAGGCAACACCATCCGAAGCAATACTGGTGGGGAAGATCCAGTGGATGGCCTCTTAGCTTTCGCGAAGGTTGCAACAAACCAAGCCCATGAAGTGATCAAGAAGACAAACGGAAATGGGCGGAAAATGAAGATAACAAGAAGACGGACCTAAGAAGTGCTAAAAAGAGGGAGACAGAAAGTCCGAAAATGGTAAGCCCTGACATTGAAAAATGTAAGGATAAGAAGAGTCCCTTGTTCAAATTATTGTCTGATATTGAAGCTTCAACTGATTTAAAAAAAGTATTGGTTTAAAAGAATTTAGATAGCAAAGTGGAGCTTTCTTTGAGGGAACTTTTGGGCATAGCTAAAAAGGAATTTCATGGAGCAATAATAGATGGAATTAAAAGAAAATGACAAAGTATTGATGCCACTAAAAACCCAGGAAGTGAAGTGAAGAAAGCAATGGTGGAAGTCATCAAAGGAGAACCAAGCTCTTCCATTGTTGGTTCACAAGCTATTGTGACGACAACTTTTGAAGAGAAGCTGAAAGAGCTAAAAAGCTACTATGCTAAGAAACATTGGGTGAGAGCAACAATAGAGACACCTGTGAAGATTGAAAACCTTGAAGATTCAATCGTGACCTTAATCGACCATGGCTCAAACATTAATATAATTTCTTATTTTATTTACAAGAAAGGAGGATGGCCAATGGAAACAAATCATGGGTGGAGGGTAAAAACGGCTAATTTCACGACCGAGGAACTTCATGCAGCTTGCCCAAACATCAAAGTCACCATTGGAGACATGCCAATGGAGCAACATTTCTTAATCCAAAATTCCTCGTCATACCTAGTGATTCTTGGTCAACATACATCACATCTTCTAGGATGGAGATGAAGGTGCTTGAAGATGGCTCAACATATGCTAGGATTCGAAGTACCGATGGTAAAAGGAGTGTTCAATTTCCTACCGTTAGGCAGGAGCATGATAGAAATAAAGAAGAATTACGAATTAACTCGTGTGGACATGATATGACATCTTATGAGTCAAATTTTAAGGGAATATCAAAGCACTAACTTCCTCACAGAAGATGACATCCATGAAGCTAAAGACGGGGATGTTTGTTGGCACATGCCAGAGGATATGCAGGTCTCAAGGGGGAGGATATTATGACGTTTTCATGCCACGATGAGAAAATAACCTCTACCAAATTATATGAACTAATTCAAATCTTTGTAAATGGTTGTTTAGCTAAGTGATAGTTAATAACTTGATAAGAACACTCGCCATAGGATGATAATAGCTAGTTGAATCTACGATAAAATATAATATCGAGTAAAATATTTTTAAGTGAAATACCTATTATCAACACACTTGTTATTATCACTATCAGTTATTTTAGTTATTAAAGCTATAAAAACTATAAAAACTATTTAAGCTATTAGAGCTATTAAAGCTATAAAAGCTATTAGAGCTATTAGAGCCATTAGAGCCATTAGAGGTAGAAAAGCTATTCAAAGCTATTACCTACAAGTGTATGTGCCACTTATGAATGAATGACACATGTCACTCATGCATACACTTTCCTCATGCATGGGTAGCACTTGGCACTCGTGCACCCACTTTTCTCATGCATGGGTGACAGTTGTCACTCATGCACCCACACTCATGTATAAAAAGGGGGTGAATAAACTCATCAAAGGGGAAATAATAGTAGACGAAAAATACTATTGTACTAGGAGAGACAAGAAATTATTTGTAATCATCTTCTTATATCAATACAAGTTATTTTCATTTCTCCTCTTTCTTTGACAAGAAACCCAATGCTTACTTCCTGGATTCATGATTTTCTTTTCCGTTTGCTCTTATACGACGAGATTAACATCACAACGTGAGCTATGGGGTATCATTTCGGTACTAATGGCTGATAAGGATTCCTTAACCAGGACAAAGGTAATAATAGAGATGAACCGCCAACCAATTCTAGGGATGGTTTCCGAATGCACGACACCCAACCTAGCAATGCTCAAGTGAATCGCGTACATCAAGTCCCTCAATCTGAAGATACAACACATCACTGGTAAAGATAATGCCATCACCAATATGTTGTCGAGGGTATAGTTCGAAGAAGTGGCCGACATGTTACCACAGGACAAGGAATTTGGCGTGGACTTCTTTGAGTCGGCTCGAATGTCAGTGAACAAACGAAGCACTCCGGCCTTGAACGAGTTCGATGAGAACGACTATGACGAGGAGTGGCTTCAAATCGGAAGGTTCCTGAGCATGATGGTGGAAGATGCAGCGTGGACGAAGGACGAGGCAAGTAGGATTCGGAAGAAGGCGTACTAGTTCTTCCTGAGGAACGGTAAAATATGGTGGCATCCGAAGATGCAGAACGGTACACCGCTCTAGGTGGTAATGCGAATGGAAGACCAATCGGTGCTGATATTAGAGTTCCACAAGAGTCCCTGGTCCAAATATCAGGGAACGTGGCCAACATTTGAAAAGCTAAAGGAGAGGTACTGGTGGCTTGGAATGTACAAGGACGTTGTCGTCGAGGAATCGGCTAGAAGAAGAAAACTCATCAATCACGCGTGAACGGGAGTGTGCACGGACGCACATGAATTGGTTTTTTGTACACAAACATGTGTAAATGTTGTTAAATACTAGGAAGAGTGTTTTATAGGTACTTTAAGCCCACACATATAGAGAAGAATAAGGGATAGATGGGAGGAGATCAAGAATAGAAAAAATCGGTTGTCTTAACAACCTGATGTAACGGTCTCTCTCTCCTAGAGCTATAAAAGGAGGGAGAGAGAAGACAAAATAGGAGGCCATGTAACGAAGTGCTATCGAACCAAGCTCTACATAATTCTGTTCTTTCTTCTCTATCTTTGTGCCATGAGGCTTCTGTTTCGTGCCGGTAGCCTGTGTGCTCCCAATCGGAGGGTCACTAGCATTTGTGTGTGTGACCGTGGGGAGCTCGAAGCTCCATTGTTGTCTGAGTCTGGATGTAATTCTCTTATTATAGATTAATAGACTACCTCATTGTTTTTTGGGTTTTGTAAAAGAATATGATGTGCAAAAACATGCGTAAAAGACACAGAGTACAAAGATCGGAAGTAAGATAATTCGGCAAATGCATGAAACATCGAGAATGAGTGAGTGAGAGAGAGAGAGAGAGAGCAAACAATAAGTATATTACAAAAATAACACTTTGTACATACTTCGTGCTCAGTGAGCACTTTTTATACAAGCCCTGACGAGTGGGATGTCACAAGTACCGTCAGTACTTGAATGCTCATAAATGAGCTTGACACTAATTCTGCAACTTACTATACTAAGAATATAGTCTATTAATGGCCTACTCAAGTTCCTCACCATACGACTCTCGGTTCTTGGTTCTACGGCCGAGTTGGGTCTCCCCAATCAATCTTTAGATGATTCAGTTCTTTCCTTCTTTAGCCAATCAACCCAAATTGAGCTTGCTCGCTCAACACTTCCCCTCGAGCTCAACTTGAGGTCCTACCGTGTTAGGTCCAATTAGTCCGTAACCCATATGCGACGATTTGTCGAAGATTTTGTTAAGACTTGTGATACATGTTGCAAAGCCAAAATGCCAAGGCATCATCCATATGGTTTATTAGAACCATTACCAATTCCAAGCAAGCCGTGGCAATTCATTACTCTAGATTTCATCACAGATCTTCCAGTTTCTAAGGGATTCAGTGCAATCTTAATAGTAGTATATCGATATACGAAGGTGGCCCATTTCCTACCATGTACTAAGGAAATCTCCAGTGAAGAAACCGCTGAAACTGTCATGCGTAAGGTATGTTGGCATCATGGCCTCCCCGATAGTATAATCAGTGACCCTGGACCCTAGTTCGTCTCAAAATTCTAGAAGCACCTCTTCAAAATGCTCAAGGTTACTTGTAACCTCTCCTCCAACTACCACCCGCAAACAGACGGCCAAGCAGAACAAACAAATCAAATGCTAGAGCAATATCTTCGGTGCTTTCTAAGCTATCATCAAGATGATTGGGCAGATATTCTCCACTTTGCCGAATTTGCATATAATAACTCTGTCCACTCATCGACAAAGGTTACACCATTTTATGCTTACACGGGTTGTCACCCCCGGTGGTGTATATTTGAAACCCCAGAGTTACCCACAAATCCTTGCGCAGAGCATCGTTTGGAGTGGCTACACAAGATACAAGTGGATTTATCTACTCATCTACAACAAGCTCAACAAACACACAAGGTTTACAAAGATCGTCATAGGCTTCCATCCAGTTTTAACATTGGAGATCAGGAATGGCTACTGGGTGAAAGCATGCGAGTGGAAACAATTAGCTATGTCCTTGACATAGCTAATTAGCTATGCAAAAAGCTACCATTGATAAATAGTCATTTTAGTAAAAAGCCATCATTAATAAATTAAGTATGCAAAAAACTACCATTGAAAATACTAGAGTGTTTTAATTACATATGTAAATGAGTGCCATAAATGTGCAACATAAATTGATGTGTGCACCATAAATGTGTACCATAAATTATATATCGAATTCCTAGGTCCATTATGCATGATCCTTTGCCACATCACGTAGGCCATCTCTAGTTGAGTACTATGGGTTAGTTGCTACCACTGTTGCTAAACCCTATCGAGTCCACCTGCCGCCACTCTACACTGAGGGGCCGCTACTGTGCGTTCCAAGCATCATCAAAGAGCTGCTCAATCTGACGGGGTTCTCTTCTCTGTGACACTCTACACTCAGGGGCCACTACTGTGCATTCCAAGCATCATCAAAGAGCTGTTCAATCTGACGGGGTTCTCTTCTCTGTGCCACTCTACACTCAGGGGCCATTACTGTGCGTTCCAAGCATCATCAAAGAGTTGTTCAATCTGAGGGGGTTCTCTTCTCTGTGCCACTCTACACTCAGGGGCCATTACTGTGCGTTCCAAGCATCATCAAAGAGCTGTTCAATCTGAGGGGGTTCTCTTCTCTGTGCCACTCTACACTCAGGGGCCGGTGCTGTGCGTTCCAAGCATCATCAAAGAGCTGTTCAATCTGACGGGGTTCTCTTCTCTTTGCCACTCTACACTCAGGGGTTGCTACTGTGCGTTCCAAGCATAATCAAAGAGCTATTCAATCTGACGGGGTTCTCTTCTCTTTTCCACTCTCACTCAGGGGCCGCTACTGTGCGTTTCAAGCATCATTGGTAACTGTTCAATCTGACGGGGTTCTCTTCTCTTTTCCACTCTCACTCAGGGGCCGCTACTGTGCGTTTCAAGCATCATTGGTAACTGTTCAATCTGACGGGGTTCTCTTCTCTATGCCACTCTATTCTCAAGTGCCTTCTATGTGCGTTTCAAGCATCATCGGTAACTGTTCAATCTGACGGGGTTCTCTCCTCCATTGCCATCATTCTATACTCAGTTGCCACTACTGTCCAGTCCCGGATTGCTTCCACATTTCGATTTGACGGAGTTCACTCATCCAACGGCAACATTCTACACTCAGTTGTTGCCATTGGTCGGTCTTGGATCGCCTCCTCAACTGTTGGATCCAACAGAGTGAAATCCTCTACTGTTCGGTCTTGGATTGCAATAACTTTTCTGTCTATTGATTATCTTGTGTATTGTTGTGTCTAATCTTGTGTATTGTGTGGAATATTTTTGTGTATTGTTGTTGCCCATAGCCATCTTTAATACTTGTTTTTTTTTCTGGAAATTTAGGGTTTTAACATGTCTAGCCAAATGGAAGGGGAAGAAGGGTGTTTAGAATTACCCCTCAATGATCATAAGGATAGGGATGATGTTATCAGGACACAACAAGCCATACGAAACTATTGGGCAGAAAAAAAAAGGAAACATCGTCAATTGTTGAAGGATACGAAAGCCACACTCAGTAAAGGTAAGGATAGTTTAGCTGAGAATGTAAGTAATGCGACTACCATCATAGAGAGAAAGGTTGTAGACTATTTCAATGTTCAAACCAAGCACATCAGCAATGAAGAAAAGAAGGTAGTACTTTATGGAATATGTAATGATCCATCGATAAAGGACTTAGTTGATTGTGATGGTCTTAATGCAAACATATCATCTATTTTAGTAAATAATCTTCGTAATAGTTTCGTATCCATGAGCAGGTCAGAAGATGATCTTGTCTTAAAAAGGTCTAGTCTAATGATGTTACTTAATAGTGATGTTGACGATATAAACATCAGTGAGCTATCTAAGGTAATTGGTGTTAGTAGAAAAACAGTGTACAATACAATGAACCGTATAATTTCCTCGGGTGAAGGAACTAGTCTACTAAAGCTAACTACAAGATGTAAGCCAATGACACCCATAACATTTGAAATCAAGGATGTAATCACAATGTTTTGGACTAATGAGAGTAGGGTTTCACCCAATAAAAAGGATTTATGCAGGAAACGTGTTGGAAGAAATCAATACGAGGAGCATCCCATTCATCTTCTTGATGTACCTCAGGTATTTACATTTATCTCAACATTTGTTTTGACTCTACTCGGAAAGTTAATTAGCTCAGTTAGCAGAAAAGCTAATTAGCTTATCAGTTACATTTACCTCAGTTAGCTACTAGGATCGCTACTACATAGGTAACTAGCTACTCTCAATAGTTACTACCATGATAGCTAATTAGCTATTCTCAATAGCTAATTTAGGTACTACCAGATAATTAGCTGTACTGCTAGCTAGTTAGCTATCATGGTAGCTAGTTAGCTATTTCGTTATTACCAGCTAATTAGCTACTAGGAAAGCTAATTAGCTACCATGATAGCTAATTAGCTACTATGATAGCTACTACATAGGTAACTGGCTACTCTCAATAGCTACTACCATGATAGCTAATTAGTTAGGATAGCTAATTAGCCACCATTATAGCTAATTAGCTACTAGACCAGCTAATTAGCTACCATGATAGCTAATTAGTTACTAGGACAGCTAATTAGCCACCGTGATAGCTAATTAGCTACCATGATAGCTAATTAGTTACTAGGAAAGCTAATCAGCCACCATTATAGCTAATTAGCTACTAGACCAGCTAATTAGCTACCACGATAGCTAATTAGCTACTAGACCATCTAATTAGCTACCACGATAGCTAATTAGCTACTAGACCAGCTAATTAGCTACCATGATAGCTAATTAGTTACTAGGAAAGCTAATTAGCCACCATGATAGCTAATTAGCTACTAGACAAGCTAATTAGCTACCATGATAGCTAATTAGTTACTAGGAAAGCTAATTAGCCACCATGATAGCTAATTAGCTACTAGAGCAGCTAATTAGCTACCATGATAGCTAATTAGCTACTAGGACAACTAATTAGCTACTAGGACAGCTAATTAGCTACCATGATAGCTAATTAGCTACTACGACAGCTAATTAGCTACCATGATAGCTAATTAGCTACCATGATAGCTAATTAGCTACTAGGACAACTAATTAGCTACTAGGACAGCTAATTAGCTACCATGACAGCTAATTAGCTACTACGACAGCTAATTAGCTACCATGATAGCTAATTAGCTACTAGAATAGCTAATTAGCTACTAGAATAGCTAATTAGCTACCATGATAGCTAATTAGCTACTACGACAGCTAATTAGCTACCATGATAGCTAATTAGCTACTAGGACAACCAATTAGCTACTAGGACAACTAATTAGCTACCATGATAGCTAATTAGCTACTACGACAGCTAATTAGCTACCATGATCATTAATTAGCTACTAGAATAGCTAATTAGCTACCATGATAGCTAATTAGCTACTACGACAGCTAATTAACTACCATGATAGCTAATTAGCTACTAGGACAACTAATTAGCTACTAGGACAGCTAATTAGCTACCATGATAGCTAATTACCTACTAGAATAGCTAACTAGCTACTAGAATAGCTAACTAGCTACTAGAATAGCTAATTAGCTACTAGGATAGTTAGCTAGTTACGAGAATAACTAATTCCCCTTTATTACGCAGGTCGATTTATTTATTAGGTTCAAACGAATGCATCCAACTATCAAAGTTCAACTACGAACATTCGAGTCTCTTAAGCCACACTTTGTGAGATGCTGAAAGGATCGATACACATGTTGTTGCATTTACCATGTACAGATGGGTTTTCTGAAGGACTCTGTTAATCTACTACGTCACCATAGCGCATCCCTAACTAATACAGTTTGCACATGTGGGTGCCCAATCTGTCGATCAAGCCCGCAAGAGGAGTGTAAATCATCTGAGCACGTTATCTCTTCCATGAGTTATTTATTAGATTCAATATTGTGTCCGAGAGAATCTGACGCTATCTTCCATATTCATAAATGTGTCATGGGTTTATGTCAAGATTGTGGCCCTACTAGATTTAGGTGGTGTCCAAATGAATTGAGTAGTGAAATATTGATCTCTGTGAAGTTATTTGAGTCAGTGAACACCAATTTCGAAGGAAAGGTGTGTAAAAGAAAGGATCTAGTTCGGAAGATGCTTAAACCAAGGGATTTGGTGTCTCTGTTTGTAGTATCTCTAGGAAAGTTCATTAAACACAACTTCATTTATTCATGGCAGGCCCATCAGTTTAAGACTTGCATATCTGATTTCCCAAATGATGTAGTAGTCTCAGTAGTAGATTTCGCAGAGAATTATACTTTCAAGCAGCAGAATGAAATTCAATCTATGCATTGGTGTTCAGTTCAGGTAACCATTTTTGTGCACATAACATATTTTCGAGTTTCAGGTGAGGTTAAAAAAGTAATTCATTTCTTTATTTCCGATGATAAGAAGCATGATACCTTGTTCGTCCAACACTGTTTTAAGTTACATTGGCAGTGGTTATTAGCTCAACGTTTGGAGCTTACTCAACATTGGGTCTGGTCTGACGGAGCTGCGTCACAATTCAAGGCTCGACGTCCATTTTATTTTGTGGGGAGGTATCCTGCTATAACAGGTTTGGAGATGAGATGGAATTTTTTTGGGTCTGGCCATGGTAAAGGTGAACATGATGGTGCAGGGGCTATTATAAAGCGGGCACTTACCCATGAACAACTAAAGACAGATGGTGTGCACATGAATTGTGCATCACATGTAGTTGAATTTTTAAGAACAAATATGTCGACGAGTGCCACAGGTGTTTATTCCTCGCAAGTTCGAGATATCAAACGTGAATTTTGGGAAGTGAAGATAGATGAAGTAAATAGGGAGAAGACCTGGGAGTGCCAAGGAATTCCCGAATTGCGATCTCTGCATGCTGTTCGCGGTTATTCCAGGTTGGATGGTCATTGTATTGCGGTTAGAGAATTGACTTGTTTTTGCTTCCATTGTGTGCAGGGAAATTGGAGATATTGTCTAAACAAAGCATACATTCAGAATTGGGAGTATCACACTCTGAATGATAAGGAAGCAGTTGATGGAGAAACAGGGCAGAATGCTGACTTCACATATGAGGGACTTGGAGATACTTTGAGTGATGTCCTGAACGTTGGGGATAACTTCGCTGTAAATGCTGAAGAAGGCAATTCAGAGGGTGCTGATTTCTATATATTAAAGTGCACGGTTAGTAAACAGTGTGCAAGGCAGAATATTGTAGATGCATGGGGAAATTTTGTATCTGCCGGGACATTCTACATCGAAGGCATTTTTTATGCAAAACTAGATGACTACGAATATGTGTACAGGCTGTTAGAAGACAAACCAGCGGCGTATATGTACTCTCATTTGGTCAGATGCATCAACGTCCCAATGTCAGAATACAATAGCTGCTCCGGTTTATACACTGTTGGTGCTAATGTGTATGAATGTATTTACAATAGTATGCCATGGAATTTGTAGCTACAAGTAGCACTTACCATGTTCTCTTGTAAAACAAACATGTATTTCGCGAAAACAGATCAATAAATTCGTTTGGAATCAATTTCTTGTATACAGTCTGCTTTCTGTGCTTCTTTCTCAATAAAATCATGTCTTTTTTGTTAAGTTTTAAGTTATAAGTTATAGCGAAATAGTCATCAGTAGCTAATTAGCTGTACAAATGCAGCTAATTAGCTGTACAAATGCAGCTAATTAGCTGTACAAATGTATTTACAATAGTATGCCATGGAATTTGTAGCTACAAGTAGCACTTACCATGTTCTCTTGTAAAACAAACATGTATTTCGCGAAAACAGATCAATAAATTCGTTTGGAATCAATTTCTTGTATACAGTCTGCTTTCTGTGCTTCTTTCTCAATAAAATCATGTCTTTTTTGTTAAGTTTTAAGTTATAAGTTATAGCGAAATAGTCATCAGTAGCTAATTAGCTGTACAAATGCAGCTAATTAGCTGTACAAATGTATTTACAATAGTATGCCATGGAATTTGTAGCTACAAGTAGCACTTACCATGTTCTCTTGTAAAACAAACATGTATTTCGCGAAAACAGATCAATAAATTCGTTTGGAATCAATTTCTTGTATACAGTCTGCTTTCTGTGCTTCTTTCTCAATAAAATCATGTCTTTTTTGTTAAGTTTTAAGTTATAAGTTATAGCGAAATAGTCATCAGTAGCTAATTAGCTGTACAAATGCAGCTAATTAGCTGTACAAATGCAGCTAATTAGCTGTCAATAGCTAAATAGTCATCAATAGAATGAAATCAACAATCTGCAACATATTCCTCAAATTACACAGTAGATAAGTACAGTGGGAACAAGTAATTAAATTCTTCATTGAATAATGTCATCTCTTTACATATTTATAAATTACCATTGGAAATGTCTACAAATCTCCTATAAACAGCTAAGCTCTTGCTAGTCAGTGGAACGAGTCTACATATATTATCCGCATATTGAGCTCGGTATGGAGTCCACAACCATGCACCTAGTTGGCAGCTCACTGTTTGCACCAGGTACTGTTCAGGCATTTCCTCGGGTAGAATGAGACAACATCTCCGAATATTGAAGTAGTGTCGGAAATGTTCTGTATCCAAAATCAATGTATTGTCAGCATTATATTCAGGCCAAGTAGCCCAAAAATCAGAAAGCCTCTTGAATCTTGCAGCTTCCATCTGCTCACAATTTTCTCGTGCCCATTGACCTTTAAAACGACTTCGCCATTTTGGGAAGAATCTTGCCAAACACTTCCACACATCTGATTTGGGTTTTTCACTCCAAATAAACAAATCGAAGTACTCCACAGCCCACTCTAGAAACTGATTTGCGTCCCTCCTTGGCTGCATATATCTCACACTCATCAAGACTTTATCAAGCTCCAAGATCAAGGCTCTTCGCTCGACTTCTAGTGGTTTAGGTTTCCATTCCTGAAACTGAGCCGCTGTTACACCATTTTCTGGTAGGATACGATCAATCTCAATCAGCTCAGGTTCGGCTGACACAACTGGTGTCCTTTTCCTCTTTAAACCCCTAGTCGACTGTGTTGGGCCTAGCTTCACATTCTGGTGCTCTTGTTTTGTCGACTTAGTTATCAATCCTTGGATTACCTCAGTGCATGTAGCTACTGTTCTGCTCGATATCAGTCCACTGGTATCACATGCTGCATCTACCTGCAACACCAAGTCATCCGTGCTACATGCTGCATCTACCTGCAACACCAAGTCATCCGTGCTACATGCTGCATCTACCTGCAACACCAAGTCATCCGTGCTACATGCTTGATCAACTTGTGTGACCAGATCACTTGTGTCAGTTGCTACATCTACTTTCAAGATGGGGCCCTTTAAACATGCCGCAACATCAACAGTATCCACATTGCCATTGGCCTTACGAGCAATAGAATCAAACCCTTTAGACTCTGCAACATCAGAAAACACCAACATATTCACACTCACAAAGTAACTACTAGTCTCACAAAACAATATCCTGAACATCAAAGAGTTTCAGTCATAGAACAACACTCTTCAAATTATCTTGGAAAAACATCATAGAGTTCCATTACATAATGTGGATCAAGCAACAACCAATCTAAGGTTTTACTTGTCCAACAGGATAGTAAAACTTCATAAAACCCTAGCAAAATCCCTAAGCTAACAATCATATCCAACTAAACAGTATTTCGCTCCACTACGTCTGGGCCCCTTGACCGAGTAACTGGTCTTGTTCCCGATCGTGGCCCCTTCTTCAGCCTTTTTCTGGTTGGTTCCCCATTTAGCCTTGCTTCTAGGACCCAATGCGCAAGTGTGTCCTCCTCCGACAACCTTCCCATCGCCTCAGCAGCTAATTGCACATCAGCCGTTTCTTGAACTAGCTTTTCAAGTACAGAGGGATCTGTTTGGACATTTTCAGTAGTTGGGCTCGGTGGGGTGGAATCAAGGTCTTGAGACTCGAAGAAATGTTGCATCAAGTGTTCATAAACACTGTTGTTGTGAACCTCCGTTTTCCATGTTGTTTCCACTATTTCATGGCATTTCACATCGTTGCCTAATTCAGTACACTGTTCCAAAAGAATAGGGTGCAGCTGATCTGAAGGAGATGTGATAGCAGGACTCTTACTTTCAGCCACATTGGCAGTAGTATCCTCATCTGTTGCAGCATCATCAGCACCAGACACATCATGTGCCGTCCTTAATCCACAAGATTCTACAATAACATGATAGTTATTTAGGATAGCTAATTAGCTACTTTACTAAACTATGGTAGAAGCTAGGATAGCTAATTAGCTAGTACGATAGCTAATTAGCTAGTATGATAGCTAATTAGGTACTTTACTCAACTATGGTAGTAGTTAGGATAGCTAATTAGGTACTTTACTCAACTATGGTAGTAGTTAGGATAGCTAATTAGGTACTTTACTCAACTATGGTAGTAGTTAGGATAGCTAATTAGGTACTTTACTCAACTATGGTAGTAGTTAGGATAGCTTATTAGCTACTAGGACAGCTAATTAGCTGCCAGTAGCTAATTAGCTACTAGGATAGCTAATTAGCTGCCAGTAGCTAATTAGCTACTAGGATAGCTTATTAGCTACTTTACACAACTATGGCAGTAGCTACTAGGATAGCTAATTCGCTAGGATAGCTAATTCGCTAGTAGGATAGCTAATTAGTTGCCAGCAGCTAATTAGCTAGTAGGATAGCTAATTAGCTAGTAGGATAGCTAATTAGCTACTAGGATAGCTAATTAGTTGCCAGTAGCTAATTAGCTAGTAGGATAGCTAATTAGGTACTTTACTCAACTATGGTAGTAGCTAATTAGCTAGTAGGATAGCTAATTAGGTACTTTACTCAACTATGGTAGTAGCTAATTAGCTAGTAGGATAGCTAATTAGCTACTAGGATAGCTAATTAGCTGCTAGTAGCTAATTAGCTACTAGGATAGCTTATTAGCTACTTTACACAACTATGGTAGTAGCTAATTAGCTAGTAGGATAGCTAATTAGGTACTTTACTCAACTATGGTAGTAGCTAATTAGCTAGTAGGATAGCTAATTAGCTACTAGGATAGCTAATTAGCTGCTAGTAGCTAATTAGCTACTAGGATAACTTATTAGCTACTTTACACAACTATGGCAGTAGCTAATTAGTTACTAGGATAGCTAATTAGTTGCCAGTGGCTAATTAGCTAGTAGGATACCTAATTAGCTTTTTTACACAACTATAGTACTAGCTAATTAGCTAGTACCATAGCTAATTACCTACTAGGATAGCTAATTAGCTAGTAGGATAGCTTATTAGCTACTTTACACAACTATAGTAGTAGCTAGGATAGCTAATTAGCTACTATGGTAGCTAATTAGCTACTTTACTCAACTATGGTAGTAGCTAGGATAGCTAATTAGCTACTTTACTAACTATGGTAGTAGCTAGGATAGCTAATTAGCTATTTTACTAACTATGGTGGTAGCTAGGATAGCTAATTAGCTACAATGAAAGCTAATTAGCTACTTTCTCAACTATGTAGTAGCTAGGATAGCTTATTAGCTACTAGGACAGCTAATTAGCTGCCAGTAGCTAATTAGCTACTAGGATAGCTAATTAGCTGCCAGTAGCTAATTAGCTACTAGGATAGCTTATTAGCTACTTTACACAACTATGTCAGTAGCTAATTAGCTACTATGATAGCTAATTAGCTAGTAGGATAGCTAATTAGTTGCCAGTAGCTAATTAGCTAGTAGGATAGCTAATTAGCTTTTTTACACAACTATGGTACTAGCTAATTAGCTAGTACCATAGCTAACTAGCTACTAGGATAGCTTATTAGCTACTTTACACAACTATGTCAGTAGCTAATTAGCTACTATGATAGCTAATTAGCTAGTAGGATAGCTAATTAGCTAGTAGGATAGCTAATTAGTTGCCAGTAGCTAATTAGCTAGTAGGATAGCTAATTAGCTTTTTTACACAACTATGGTACTAGCTAATTAGCTAGTACCATAGCTAACTAGCTACTAGGATAGCTTATTAGCTACTTTACACAACTATGGCAGTAGCTAATTAGTTACTAGGATAGCTAATTAGTTGCCAGTGGCTAATTAGCTAGTAGGATAGCTATTTAGCTTTTTTACACAACTATGGTACTAGCTAATTAGCTAGTACCATAGCTAATTAGCTACTAGGATAGCTAATTAGCTAGTAGCTCATTAGCTGCCAGTAGCTAATTAGCTAGTAGGATAGCTAATTAGAAAAGACTAAGCTTATTAGCTACAGTATGGTATACCTGTTTGTTTTCTCCACTCATTTGGTAGAGTTGTACTGCAATCTCCCAAACAGAATGCAGCAATTCGACAGGCATGTTGAAAACAAAGCAGATGGTATGTGTGGTTGCATGGTTGTAGGTGAACCAACAAAGACGCAGTTTTGTCCTCCACACCTAACCCGCAAGCGATGCAACATGCTTGAACTGTCAATAAATCATTTTCTGGTTCTACTTCATTTGGTAAGGGAGCAAGAATGTTCAGGTCCAAATCCTGTCTGGTCCTTACCATTCCCTCCACAAAATGTAGCTTCTTCTTAAGGCAGCTAACTACCTGTTCTTGATGAATGTATTGTTCCTTCAACGCAACAGAGAAATTTACCGATTAATTATTCTTGTTGTTGAAAGATACACCAACTTTGCTCAGGAATCGTTAACTTACTTGAAGCTTATCCAAATTGTAATCTGCAACAGTATTTACACCTAGAAGGTCCAGGTTCATTGAAAGAACCTGGATCTCTATTTGCAGTTCTATTTTACGCTGGGGATCTAGTGGCCCCTCTAATTCAAGCTCCTGTTGCGCAACCTATTCCAGATAATGCTTGATTAGCACATTTTACCCGTTATTTATAACACAATCACATACCAGCAAAACAATAGTTACCTGAATCTTATTTCTAATTGTTGTAACAGCAGAAGTAACTTTGCTCTCCATTGCAGAAGCCATTGTGGCTTTCTCTAAATCAGTCTTAAAAAATGCCAATGTCTCACAGGCTTCATGGACTTTTTTTAGCATATAGCTAACCAATGTCTCACCTGTATCATCGACATTGGCTTTCCTTGGGTGTCGGTGTGGTGTATGCCTCTGGTCTTGCTGGGAGTCGGCAGTTGCATCAACAGCTGCCATGCTCCAAAATCTGTCTATTTTTTGTGCCAAGGTCCCCATCTTTCAGCATCTTTTTACCGATGCCTCACCATAGACTGCCCAAGCTACCCTATACATTTCAGGGTCTCTAGATTCCTTCGCTGTTTTGCAGTACTCATATGCAAATGCTCTAGCAAATGAAACTGACAACTCATTGTTGACTGGGATCTCCTGATGAACTTTCTGGTGCAGTCTCATGCAGTCATCGTACAAGTCGGCTCGTACATGCTTCAGCTTGACCTTGCCTTTGACTCTAGGCACTGTATATACTGTCATCCAGTCTATATCACTGATCAATTTATCACTTAGGACAGCAGGGTCAACACCCTCGAGTGACAGACCATAGGTGTTGTGGAAGTCCTCCTTTGTCTCGCAAAATTTTGCGAAGTTTAGCACTCTCGTATACGGAGGAACGAGCCATCTGAAATATCATTTCAGAAATCAGAAATAGTGCAAAATCAGAATATGTGAGAATCAAAAACCCCAATCAACAACAACAAAAATGGTGCAAAATCTTTAACTTAGCAAATCAGAAACCCTAATCATAATTTGTATTCAGAAATTTGAAATCAGAAACCCTAATCAAAATCTGTAATGAGAAGTTTGAAATCAGAAACCCTAATCAAAATATGTAATCAGAAGTTTGTAACCAGAAACCTTATTCAGAAATTCTAATCAGAAATTTATAATCAAAAACCCTAATCAGAAATTTCAATCAGAAACCCTAATAAAAAATTTCAATCACAAACCCTAATCAGAAATCCTAAGCAGAAATTTATAAACAAAAACCCTATTCAGAAATTCTAATTTGTAATCAAAATTTGTAACCAGAAACCCTATTCAGAAATTCTAATCAGAAATTTATAATCAAAAACCCTAATCAGAAATTTCAATCACAAACCCTAATCAGAAATTTCAATCACTAAAGACAGGATTAAACACAAAAAAAGTAATATAAACACACCTGTTGCTACTCCCCGATTTGCGAGACATCCTTGTATGGGACTCCAAGGACTTCGCCCTATTCGATTTTGGGGAAATATGAATCGGCACCAAAGTTCAGACAGTAGTCAAAAAGAAAAAACAAATGTTTGGGGTTTCTGTAATTGAAACATACCTGGACGATGATCGAGCGGGTTCTGTGTTGTAGCTCTCAATCTGCAATGTCGATTTTTTGCTGTTGCGGGAGCTACGTCTGCGTTCGTGCTCTGAGTACTCCATCTGCGTTCAAAATCAGACTTAGGCTAAACAGGAAATTGATGACATTGAAGTCGACCTTAGATGATGGTGATATTCCCCAAGTTCCACTACGTCTGAAACAGAAGTTCAAATATTTGAGTTTTTTAATAAATTAGTTTTTCAAATATTTGATTTTCCCACAAGAAAGACTAGCTAAACAAATAGCTAATTAGCTATGGCCATTTTAGTAGCTAATTAGCTATAATAGTGTTTCCACTCGCATGCTTTTACCCTACTACAATGACACATCAAGATTGCTCGCCCATGCGAGAAGTTGGAATATCTGCGATTAGATCGTTTCTGTATTATCGAAAAGATTAATGATCTCGCTTTTCGTCTCGATCTACCTCTGTAACTACGGATACATCTGGTGTTTCATAGTTCTCTCCTAGAACCCTATAAGGACAGCACCATCCCAAGTCGTATTAAACCACCTCCACCCCCGATCGAACTTGAAGATGGACCTGAGTACAAGGTTGCCGCCATCCTCGATTCCAAGATTGTCCGCAACAAGCTCTACTATTTAGTCGATTGGCTAGGATATAGTCCCATCGACCGTAGTTGGGAACCATTAGAGAATGGGACCAATGCTCGTGCTCTTCTTGAAGACTTCCATCATCAATATCCTGACAAACCAGGTCCTCAATCCAAAATGACTCGTGACATTTCTCGTTTTAAAGGGGGGGGATAGTGTCATGATATGGCAGGATTCGAACCCACGACCTTATGTTACATGGGTCAAGCTCTTGACCATTAGACTAGATATATTGTAATATGAAGGATATTATTTTTGTTTAAATTTTACCATAGAAAATTGATGTATATTCCAGATTTCTCTTGAACATTCTAGAAAATTTAGGAGTACACCTAAGAACACTATAAAAGGAGGCACAAGGCATTATTTCGAACCAAATCGGCCTAATGTCAGTCTTAAGCCTCCTAACCATCCTTGTATATTCTTTCACATAATATATCACTGTCATCATCATTTTCTCTCTCTCTCTCTCTATGTCTCTCTCCTTCTCTCGAGTGTTCTACACCCTCTTTTCCTCTTAATACTAATTTCCTCTCTGTCTTAGCGTGAACCATTATATGTGTTTCTTTAACGCTTCTAATAATATATTCTACTTGTCTACGCGTTAGGTCCAGCGGACAACACCGGCGGACAACACATGACATGAAGGATCTTGGAGACCTTCATTACTTCCTCGGGATCGAAGTGATCTGAGCCCCCGAAGGCATATTGATCAGCCAACATCATTATGTGTTGAATATGCTCTTCAAGTTCAGGATGGTGGATTGCAAATCTATCTCTACCCCTCTGGACAGAAACATGAAGCTTCGCCGAGATTTAGGAAAGCCGTGTGACCTGACACAGTTCTGACAGATTGTCGAAAGCCTCATCTACTTGATGATCACTCGGCCGGATCTCAGTTACCCGGTGAGTCTGATCAATCAATTCATGTCGCAGCCAAAGATCGAACACCTTTAGTGCACGCAAAGGATATTGCGGTATGTCGACATTACTAAGGACATGGTGTTGCTATATCGGCTAGGAGTAGCCAAACAGTTAGTTGGCTACACGGATGCCGATTGGGCCGGAAATGCTGGCGATCGCAAATCAACATCTGGATATGCATTTTCATTGGGAAGTGCATTGATTACATGGAGTAGTAAAAAGCAGCCGACAATGGCACTGTCGAGCATAGAGGCCGAGTATCGAGGACGGCAGTCACTACGTGCGAAGTCATTTGGTTAAAAAGACTATTATGGGATCCACGTGTGGAGGTGTCCAAGCCAACCGAAATATATTGTGACAACCTCAATAGTATTCAATTAGCAAAGAACCCCGTCTTCTAGGCCCGGACAAAGCACATCGAGGTGCACTATCATTTTGTCCGCGAGCGAGTCATCTCTAGAGAAGTCAAACTAGTGCATGTTCCAACTGATCGGTAGGTGGCCGATATCTTCACCAAACTTCTTGGTCTCGACAAGTTGTGGCATTCTTCTAGTATGCTTGGCCTATAACATATCGACATGCCGAACTCGAGGGCGAGGAGGGAAGAAGGAGAAGAGAGAGACGAAGTTCGAAAAGCCAACACGAATGACGAATTTGATTTCAGCCCGACTAAAGAAGTCGGAATGTCCAATCAGGTCGAAGAAGCCGTGGACGTTGTTGTTGGGGTGGGGGTGAATCTTAGAATGGCTTCACCCCCCTCCCAAGGGGAATTATGTTAGAGAGAGAGAAGGAGAGTGAAACAAAGAAACACACCAAAATGAGAGGGGAAAATTTTATATTCATTATGTGCCCCATAAAGGGTTTTTATAGTACATAATGTAACGGTTAATAGTATGACCGTTACACAAATAAGACCGTTACATTCTTGTCTCATGCACATAATTGTGCATGTGCTCACACATACTCATATACATTAAACAACTTAGACCATACACATTACACCTTATCCTCCCGTACACCTATACAGATAACAAACATATGAACAGATGGAAGAAGATCGGCTAATCGTACGATATCCAAATACAAGGGGAGGCTAGAGCGAACCGAACCAAGGGGAGGAAAAGCCGAGAAGGGCAAGAAAGGCGGTAGAGTCGAAGAGGATAGAGCCAACCGCGTGAAGACCAATACCAAGACATGGGCGGATGTGGTCAAGGGTCTAGAAGTAGATGAAACAGAGATAGACGATTCGGTAAAGAGTCGAAGTAAATTGGAAGAGATTGATTCAATCCAAATGTTCGATTCGGAGGAGCCGATTCGATGGGCCAAGCGGGAACAAGGGTAGCTGAACTCAACACTAATATGAAGGAGTCAACAGGTCAAGAGGCACCTACACAGTAGCAACAAAAGAGATGAGAAGGGCCAAGGAAGAAGACAAGCCGACTGTAGAGGTTGAAGTGCGCGGAACCAGACGAGTCGAGGAGCGTCGGACGAGAAGAGTCGTGGTACGCAAGATCGAACTAGACGAGGAGCGCAAGCGAGGCGTAGGAGAACCAGGAGAGGAAGTGAATGATCGTTGTACTAAATCTAATGGTTTAGTACTACCAAAATGCCCAATTGTATATGTGTCATGATAGTTTTGGACTACTCCTAGGCGACAACAACCATCAAGAACATCCAAGAGTTTTTTAAAGAATAGTAATCCATCATGACATTCGAATTGTCGATAGTCTATACCTGGTTGTTGCGACTGTGAACAAGATGGTCAAGAGGGATCAATTTGTGCTAGAATGGCTTGGGCAAAAGCATCTATCTTCAAGTCCTCACGTATGGTATCGATAACGTGGGAATCTAATGGCATACCGAAGACCCACGTTGCTTGCAGTCGTGCCGGTCCTAGGATTACCTACTTTTGGTTATCAAAAGTTGGCTCGCCGGGACACAGTGCTAGATACAAACACCATGATAATGTATCTACCTTCCCTTGTTGCTTTCCTGGACAATACGTAATTATGAAGTCGAAACGAGTGAGGAATTGGGCCCACCAATCTTGACGTTGATTTAACACACGAGCATTCTGAAAGTCAGCAAAGTTTTTGTGATCATTGAATATGGTGACTTGATTAGAAGTTCCCTCTAGAAAATGCCTCAATTGCGTAAAAGAGTCCACTATTGCTAATAACTCCTTATCATGAATTTCATAGTTGATTTCAACGGTGTCAAACTTGCGTGAGTGGAAACCCACAGGATGTAGCTTTTCATCATCGGCTTGTTGTGACAGAATGCTACCCAAGGTGAAATCCGACGCATCTGCCTCAATGATAAATGGTTTTACCGGATCAACATGAGCTAGAATAGGAGCTGATGTAAATGCCTTCTTCAGACTCTCAAAAGCCATGTCCAGTTCTTCCGACCAAACGAACGATTGTCCCTTTCTGGTAAGCTGTGTGAGAGGCACAACAAGCTTTGAGTAATCCTATATAAACTTGCGGTAGAAATTGGCAAAGCCTAAAAAGCATTGCATATCTCACAACGAACATGGAGTTTGCCACTCTACCACAATTTTGACCTTAGCTGGATCCATGGAGATGCCTTCCGAGGAGATGACATAGCCCAGAAATTCCACCTAGTTGCACCCGAACCATGTTCTCGAAGTCGTTTTAGTGCTAATAGTACATGAGAATCATGCTCTTCTTGGGTCTTCGAATAAACCAGTAGATCATTCAAATAGATGATCAAACAAACATTGAAGAGATATTGGAATATATCATTTGCCATGTGCTAGAAGACTGTTGGCGCATTAGTGAGACCGAATGGCATAACCGTATACTCAAGGTGCCCATATCTGGTGCGAAACGTGGTTTTCCATTCATCTCCTGCTTGGATCCACACGAGGTTATATGCCCCTCGTAAGTCGATCTTTGTGAAGAACTTTGCCCCATTGATCCGTTCTAAAAAACTTGATCCTTTTTCTTGACGAAGAAAATGGGTGTGTTGACTGGAGATTTCGAATGTCGAATGAAAACATTTGCGAAATTCTCCTCTATATAAGCTCGAAGGATTTCTACCTCGGTTGGTGACAAGTTGTAGATCGGTTCCCATGGTGGTTATTTTCCTGGTTGTAAATCAATGGGGCAATCATATAGTCGATGCTAAGGAAGTGTATTAGCTTGTACTTTATCGAACACATTGGCATAATTACGATACTTCTCTAGAAGTTGAACAATGGACTCCTCTTTAGTGGTTTTGGAGGGTTTTACTGATACTGTGAAGAGAAACATTTCTTCCTTGTGTCCTTCCTCACACAACTGATGTAGTGAAATGGTTGCAATCTTATGAGTAGATCCTTGGGTTTGTCGATACCGGATTTCTCTTGTTCTCTAATCTATGTTTGGGCTATGTAATTCGAACCATGGTAATCCCAAAACAATGAGATGTTTTGGGATACTAATTGTATTAAATGATAATACACATGCTAAGTTATCTACGACAATATTAACTAGCTTTGACTCTTCTATGATATTTCCGGAAGCAATGGGACGACCATCAATGACTGCTACAGAGGCTGGACATGGGAGTTTTCTTAGGGATATCTGATGAGCTTGGGCAAAAATTTTATCCATGAAGCAAGAATTAGCTCTGGAATCTAGGAGTGCTAAGACATGTACTAGAGGGGTACTTTTAGTACTAACGGTTACTTGAGCTAAGAACACATTGCTAACTTGCTTAGAGGGAATATAACCACTAATGGGTTGCACAAATCTAGGGCTATCCAACCAAATGGCTCCTATTTGGCCTGAACTTAGTCGTTTAACTCTTCTTCTAACTGACTAAGGACATCAAATTTGTTCGATAGATTTGGGATATTAGTACTATTAGGACTATCAGATATTCCTATTAAAATAGACTTGGTTTTAGTACAATTAGAACTGGCAACTATTTGATTTACCTATCTTCTTAGCCTATGGGGATAATTCACTACAATATGCCCTGGTCCACCACAATAAAGACATAGTCGATTTGCTCGGCGTCGCTACTTTTCCTCTTTCGATAATGGTTTGCGATGACGTGTAATGTCAATTTCCATCGGAGTTGGAGTATTCACTGGAGACGCATTATATGACTCCCTTTGAATGTCATGATGACACTTACATGCAATTTGGGTTTACAAGGAATCGATCCCACAACCTTGTTATATTCGCATCGATTTCTTGACCATTGTAATGATATATTTATTTGTAAAAGAATTGATAAACTATATGAAATACTATAGAGTAATCTAGAGTACTCTATGTTCTAGAATGTTCTAGAATATTCTAGAGTGCTCTTTTGTCTAGGAAATTCTAGAATATTCTAGCATGGTCTTTATTCTAGGAAGTTCTAGAATATTCTAGTATGGTCTTTATTCTAGGACTTTCTAGAATATCCTATTACCAAAAAAATACAAAGAGTTTTCAAACATCTTTGATAAGGTGAAGGAAAATACACTGCTAGAGCATAAGCCATACGACTGCCCTATTGACTTACAGCCAAGGAAAGAACCACTATGGGGACCAATTTATAATCTCTCTCCTGTTGAGCTAGAGACTTTGCGAGAATATATCGAGGAGAATCTTGCAAACTGATTCATTCGGCATTCTAGATCCCCTGTTGGTGCACCTATCTTCTTTGTTAAGAAGAAAAACGGGTCTCTTCGGTTGGTCGTGGATTATCGAGGGCTGAACAAAGTGACTATCCAGAATAGATATGCTCTACCCTTGATCCCAAACCTTTTGGAACGTCTTAGTGGAGCAAAATATTTCACAAAATTGAACCTTTGCGGTGCATACAATTTAGTTCGGATTCGCCCAGGGGACGAATGGAAAACTACTTTTCGTACTCGTTATGGACATTTCGAGTATATCGTGATGCCATTCGGTCTCACAAATGCGCTTGCAATGTTCCAGCATATGGCGGATGATATTTTTCAAGATTTTCTCGATATCTTCACTATAGTTTATCTGGATGACATTTTAATCTACTCGAAGACTGAAGAGGAGCATGATATACATGTTCGTCAGGTATTACGTCGACTACGAGAATATGGTCTCTACGCAAAATTAGAAAAGTGCAGTTTTGGCCAAAATCAAGTGGAGTTTTTGGGGTATGTTGTATCATCAACTGGTATCTCTATGGACCCAATGAAGGTTCAAACAATTTTAGATTGGCAAACACCCCTTTCCGTGCGTGATGTACAATGTTTTCTTGGGTTTGCAAATTTTTATCGGAAATGCATTAAAAATTATTCCAAGGTCGTGCTTCCGCTCACCCGACTCACACAGAAAAATCAACCATTCATATGGAATTCAGAGGCGACCGAGGCGTTCGAAAGTTTAAAACGAGCATTTACAACAACGCCTATTTTGGCTCATGTTGATCCTAAGAAATGCTTCATCCTTGAAGCTGATGCATCCGACTTTGCATTAGGAAGTGTTCTATCAAAGACTGGAGATGACGGGCAGCTACATCCTATTGCTTTTCATTCCCGAAAATTCGAAGCTGTAGAGATTAACTACGAGATCCATGACAAAGAGCTTCTGGCAATTGTGGATTCTTTTCAACAATGGTGACATTTTCTGGAAGGTTCTTCTCAGCAGATAATTGTCTACAATGATCACAAGAACTCAACATATTTCCAAAATGCTCGAGTCTTAAGTCGGCGACAAGCCCGTTGGGCGCAATTTTTGACTCACTTCGACTTCGTAATCATATATCGCCCAACGATGCAGCAAGGAAAAGCGGATGCTCTTTCTCGACGCTCTTATATGGAACTTCGTCCACGAGAACCAGCTTTTGAGCATCAAAAACAAATCCTTTTGGGCCGAAATCTCCTACCAGATATGGCAGTCAATGCCATAACCACAACCAAGGATTCCACTCTTCTTGATTCCATTCGAGATCATATGGCTACTGATGTGTTCGCGAAAGAAGTTTTAGATCATATCATCCCGGATCGTGCTTCTTGCTCGAAGTCGCAAAGCCCTTGTATTGATTATAGGCAATTCTATTGGCCTGGTGGTTTTCTGTTTCAACAAAACCTTCTGTATGTACCTGATGGTCCCCCACGTTTGCAAATCTTACAACATTGTCATGACACTCCAATGGCTGGACATTTTGGAGTAGCCAAAACTCTAGAATTAGTTTCTCGGCGATATTTGTGGCCTCAACTTTGTCATTTTGTGGAGGAGTATGTCCGAAGTTGTGAAACATGTTGTCGATCAAAGAGTCCTCGACACCGATCATATGGGTTACTCCAACTACTTCCAGTTCCTGAAAATCCGTGGAAGTCTATATCCTTGGATTTCATCATCGATCTCCTAGTTTCGAGGGGTTTTGATACCATTCTGATCGTGGTCGATCGACTTACCAAAATGGCACATTTTTTGCCATGTACAAAGTCTATTACGAGTCAAGAGATAGTCGATCTAGTTATGTGGGAGGTATTCAAGCATCATGGTCTCCCAGACGATATTATCAGTGATCGAGGTCCACAATTCATCTCAAAGTTTTGGAAGCACATGTTAAAACTTCTCCGAGTTTCGGCTAAGCTTTCTTCGGGCTATCATCCAGAGACTAATGGCCAAACCGAGCGTACCAACCAGACTTTAGAGTAGTATCTTCATTGTTTCATCAACTATCAACAGGATGATTGGGTTGATTTTCTACACTTGGCTGAATTCGCTTATAATAACTCGGTCCATTCGTCTACAGGATATTCTCCATTTTTTGCAAATACTAGTTCTCATCCTCGTTGGACAATGACTGAACACCCTGGAGTTCCTCTCAATCCTGCTGTTGCGGATCATCTCAGTCGTCTCCAAGAAGTTCACGCTACCATTCTCCACAATTTGCGTGATGCCCAAAGTACATACAAGAGGATTGCGGACCGTCATCGCCTAGACTCCTCAAAAATGTTTCAAGTCGGGGATTGTGTATGGCTTCTACAACACAACATCAAGAACACTCGGCCTTGTGGTAAATTAGATTACCAACGGTTCGGCCCGTATGAGATCACTGGTAAGATAAACGATGTTGCATTTCGTCTTGGCCTCCCTCCTCACATGCATCATCACCTCGTGTTTCATGTCTCCCTTCTCGAACCTTATATCACAAGTTTGATTCCAGGCCATCTTACAACTCCCCCGCCACCAATAGAGCTTTTTGAAGGACCGGAATTAGAGGTTGCGGCCATTCTCGATTCCAAGATCGTGCGCAACAAGTTGTATTACTTGGTCGATTGGTTAGGCTATACACCCAATGATTGAACTTGGGAACCTGCTGAAAATCTTGTCAATGTTGCGGACATGGTCACCGAATTTCATTGACAATATCTTCATTAGCCCGGTCCTAGTTCAACCCATGCGACCCGTGATACGGGTCGTCAAAGAAGGGGGATAGTGTCATGATGACACTTACATGCAATTTGGGTTTACAAGGAATCGGACCCACAACCTTGTTATATTCGCATCGAGTTCTTGACCATTGTAATGAAATATTTATTTGTAAAACAATTGATAAACTATATGAAATACTATAGAGTAATCTAGAGTACTCTATGTTCTAGAATGTTCTAGAATATTCTAGAGTGCTCTTTTGTCAAACAAATTCTAGAATATTCTAGCATGGTCTTTATTCTAGGAAGTTCTAGAATATCCTATTAAAACTTATAAATATGCATATTACCATAAGGGATGAACCAATTTGGTTCAACGTCATTCTAGAGCTCCCTTGTTTACTCCTTGTATTCCACTCTTCTATTGCAATACATTATCTTTACAATACTCTCTCTCTCTCTCTCTCTCTCTCTTTCTTCATGTCATCCGTGTGAATGTCCAGGCCTTCAAACTCATTGTCAAGATCGAAATGATTGACTTTGGATCGAGCTTTTGCCACGTATCTTCGGGAATGTGTACATAGGTGATTGAACCGAAAATGCGGACATGCGATAAGTTTGGCTTCTTCCCAAAAAACTTATCATGCGGAGTTATGTCGTGTACTCCTGAGGTTGTGCACCTGTTCATGAGGTATACAGCCGTATTTGCCGCTTCTGCCCAGTATGATTTCGGCAAGTTCTTCTCATTCATCATAGCTCGTGCAACCTCGACTATGTGCCGGTTTTTCCGCTCTGCTACGCCGTTTTGCTGAGGTGTATATCGGCACGAGAACTCTCGTCGGATTCCTTGTTTCTAGAGATACTCATGAACTCATCCGAAAAGTATTCTTTACCTCCATTTGATCAAAGGCAACGTACATGACAGCCCGTAGCTTTTTCTACTTTGGCTTTGAACTCTTTTGTCTCATCGGGTAGATCCAGGTGTTCCTGGAGAAGTCGTCAATGAACATGACATAATAACGGCATCCGCCGAAGGTAGCCATTTGGGCAGGTCACCACACATCTGAATGTATTACATCCAGGATCCCTTTGCTCACATTCCGCTCCTTAGAGAATGGGTGACGGTGTTGCTTTCCGAATTGGCATGCTTCGCACACGCCCATGATCTCCTTTGCCGTAAAGTTCGGAAGTCCGATCACAACTCCTTTCGTCTGCATGTTCTGAAGATTCTGGAGATTAATGTGTCCTATCCTCTTGTGCCACAATTTCAAGTCAGTTTCGACTTTCTGGCCCTTTGCATACATGGCCTACTTTACCTCGTTCGACTCGAGGATGAACATACGGCCTTCACGACGGCCGACGGCTATGATTCGATCGCCTTTTTTCGATAAAACAGTCGTTATTGTTGAATTGTACTTGCATTCCCTGTTCAACAATCTAACCTACTAAGATCAAGTTCTTCGTGATTGTTGGGACATGCAAGACGTTCTTGAGGTAAGTTTGGTCCCCGTCATTTCCAAATGGGACATTCCCGATATGCTGTATTGAATGAGTCGTGTCATCGCCAATCTCGACATATCCGGGTTGATCGGGTTTACGCAATTCCCGGAACCAATCTTCATGAGACATCATATGGTTGGACACACCCAAGTCAACAAACCATACACTATTTGAGGCGGAGGCGCTAGTTGAAGCCTATGCGGACATTGAGTGTACTTTATGTCTCATTACGAACATTCCGCCACAGTCGTCGTAGTCAGAATTTGTTGCGTAGTTCACGAGTTGTCGGCCTGCCTTACGTTTCTTCTTCTGGCACTCTTCTTCGTAGTGGTCAGGTTTTCCGCAATACCCGTACTCGACTAGGTTTCGGCGATTGCTCGGTCCGGCGTTATGACTCCCCCTTCCTCCATACTCTCTAGGCCCGTTCCTGTCCGCTTGCCATTGGTGGGAGTTACGCCCTTGATTTTGTCGATCATTATGGCCTTGTCCGAAACGACCTCTGTTTCCACGGCCAAAATCTCTTCTATTATCCGACTGGGAGTAGAGCAAATGACTATCTGATGGGTTGCTCCTCTGTCGAGCATGATTCTCTTCGACTAGCAATATCGATTGAAGGTCGAAGAAGGAGGGAGGGTTCTCCCTTGCAAGAATGGCTGATCTAATCACGCTGAAGCGCGGTGCTAAGCCTCCGAGGCATATCTCCACCAGTTCTTCATCATCAATGACGACGTTGATCGATCCGAGGGCGTCACATAGCTCCTTGATCTTAAAGGTATAGCTTGAGATTGGCATGTCCCTCTGTTGGATGTTATTCAGCTCTTGACGAAGCTGGAGCTTGCGTGTGGCCGTATTGGCTGCGAAAATCTTCTTGAGATTTTCCCACGCCTGCTTCAGCATTTTTGCCTCTTGAATGTAGCCAAGCATATGATCATGAACGCATGATGCTAGACAATACAACACACGGCTCACAGGCCTGCTCCCAAGCAGGATAGTTGGCGTGTGTTGGGTTGGGTTGCGTTTCGTGAGCTCCTTCAATGTAACTCCAGTAACCTTGTCTGACAAGGTATTGATGCATCTCGTACTCCCAAGATGCAAAGTTCGTTCTATCGAGATTCTCCATAGGGAGAGCGCTTCCCATCTGAGTGTTCATGGTGATTTCTTCTTCTGTTGATTAGCCGGTTCTGATGATCGTTGGCGTGCAGCACAACACAATCGAATAGGTGTGATCAGACAACCACACGCTCTAATACCATGTTAAGAAATGGAGTCTGTGGTGATTGCAATGCGGCGGAAGATGAGAGACTATGTGTGTGTGTGTGTGTGTGTGTGTGTGTGTGTAGCAACACAAAGAGAGGGAGAGAGAGAGAGAGAGAGGGAGCTCAAGATAGAGATAATAAAATTGTATATTACATAAGACTTCCAAAAAAACTAAGTTACAATGAGTTGGTTTATATACCAACTAAACTAGGGCAAGCGCCCTTTGTACTATTTACAAAACTAGCATGGTATGTCCATGGGCTAGTGTGAACCTATTCCTATGGGAAGTTGAGTTCAATTCTCAACAAAAGCCTCTAGTTGGGTTTGTGCAAGGGAGGGAAGCTAAGTACTAATCAAGAAATTAATAATAAGAAAATTACTATTGGTGATGTATCTTGCCTCTTAAATTTGAAGTCAAGGGTTCAATCTTAGAATGGGATTTTTCGTCTCTCTCTCTCTCTCTCTCTCTCTCTCTCTCTCTCTCTCTCTCTTTAATACTTTCTCTCTTATGCTAGTAAAAATATCGAATATATCTGGTCCAGGACCCCAATGGTTCCACTTCATTTCGTGAACACACGAGGATTTCCTCAACAACACAATGGTGGCGACCCGACTTGACCTTGCATATGTCGTAGGGGTTGTGAGCCGATACATGTCAAACCCAAGATGGAAGCATTGGGAGGCCATCAAGCATATCTTTAGGTACCTAAGAGGGACCGATGATGCACAACTAACTTTTGGATCAGAAAAATTGACCTAAGTCGAAGGCTACACCGACTCCGATTATGTCGAGAATCTAGATAATCGAAAGTCGACATCAGGATATATCTTCACCTATGGTGACAGCACTATATCATGGAGGTCCAAGCTGCAAGAGTGCACGGCTCTGTCTACCATAGAGGCCGACTACATAACAGAGTATCAGAAGTAGCTAAGGAAGCAATCTAGTTGCAACGACTTACAGTCAATTTCCCAGCGACAGGTCAAATCGACACCTACCGCCGATTATCTATTGCAACTCACAAAGCACAATACACCTCATTCGGAACCCAATCTACCACATGAAGACAAAACATATTGAGGTGCGGTATCATCACATCCGAGAGCTAGTATCCGAAAAGAAGCTCGAAGTTCGGAAGATCGACACGAAGGTGAACATCGTCGATTGATTGACGAATCCATTCCCAGAACAACATTTCGGAGCACTGACACGAGTACCATAACTACTTTGATGTTCATAAATGAACCCCTACATTAACTCCAAGGAACATGCCTACGTACTAGGCTTTGACCGTAGGCCTCTAACGGCCTACCGGTTCACACTATTCTGGAGTACAATCCAGTTCCCCGATCTGGCTCTAGGCTCCGGATACAGATCTATAGGGACACCGATCCGGATCTAGCTTATTCAGCCGATCTGGATCATGTTGAGCTTGTCCACTCAACACTCCCCCTCAAGCTCAACTTGAGGTCAGATCAGAGTGTCACTATTCGTTGGTCCTTTCCTCCGGCTCCTCCTGGCGTCTTACCGCCTGGCTCATGCTCCTCATCTAGTTCGGTTCCTCTTCCTACGACCTATCCAGTTCTGTGCACCTCGACCTTCTCGGTCTTCTTGTTTGCTCCCTTGGCCTTTGTTAGCTCCCTTGTTGTTGCGACTCTGGCACTTCTCGACCTGTCGGCTCCTCCATGTCGGTGTCGACTTCTGTTGCCCTCTCAACCGCTTGGCCAATCGATTTGGATCCACCAAATCGAACATTTCAATTGAATCAGGTGCTTCCGAGTCACTTCGACTCTCGGTTGAATCGGTTGTCTCTGATTTGTTCCCACTCTTGTCTGAGTTGGTTATCTCCAACTCGTTCTCAATCTTCAAACCCTTCACGACATTGGACCATGTTCGTGTCTTGGCCTTCTTGGCTTTACCTCTCCCTTTTTCGGTTGGCTTTGGCTCTGGTTTTCCTTTGTGGTCACTCCCACTACATCTGACCAGTCTCCATTTGTCCGTTCTATCTACATATGTCCATACGTCCTTGTTGTTGGGGTGGGGGGTGAAACCTAGAATGGTTTCACCCCCCTCCCAAGGGGGTTACGATAAAGAGAGAGCTAGAGAGAGAGGCCAAAAGAAATTGACACAAATGTGAGAGGGAAAAAGCTATCTCCATTACATGCCCCATAAGGGGTTTATATAATACAAAATGTAATGGTAAATAATGACCATTACAAAAGAGTCGATCGTTACACTTCTTGTCACATGCACATAATTGTGCATGTGCTCACACATACCACTCCTCACATGCATATTACATATTACATACCTTAGACTTTTCATACCATACACATTACACCTTATCCATCCCGTACACCTATATAGATAACACATGGCACGCCTGTGGGACAGTGCATTGCACGTCGAACCCACAAGCCCATGCCGAAAAAACTCTTGTTGACCGGAACTCCATCGGTCTTCTCTCGCGGTCAGAAATTCCTCGACCGGATTACTGCTCAACGATCAATAACTTTGATCAGAGCTGGCTTGACACGAACCTTCTCGTTCGGTCAGCATAATCTCACGATTGGATTACACACCAATCGTTTCATTCACTATGGTACCATCATTTAGGTTTCTCAATAATTGTGGGTGTATGTGGGTGTGTATAGATATGTTTTTCTTGCTTAGTGTGAGTGGTGATGAGTTTTTGTACCCTTACATTTCCAAAATTCTATGTCGTACCCCTCAGCTTTGTTTTTTTTATTATTTATTATATTAAGTACCCTCCAGTTTCTAAAATTTTGATAATGTCCGTATTTGTCCGAAATTCTCTTCTCCACCCCCTTTCTCTTTTCTCTTTCTTCGATTTTTTGAAATTCCTTTGTTCACCCTTGACTTTTTGAATTTTGTCTTCTACCCTTGAGCTTTCGAAATTCAAGTGTGTGCCCTCGAATTATTCTAATTTTCTTCTCTGCCCTCAATTTTCTGAAATTTTGCGTTCTACCCTCATATTTTTTGAATGCCCCTCTCTTCTTGCTTCCATTCATATTCTTGCCTTTCACTTCTAGCAGATTGTGGCGGCGGCAATGATAACGGCAACGGCGCGGCGGCGGCGGCAACGATGGCGGCGGCGGTGACATTGATTGCGGCGGCAGCACTTATGGCGATGGCAACGGCAGCGATGACGGTGACAACGGCAATGATTGCGGCGGCGGCGTTGATCTCTTTGATTTTGTTGGAATCGCCATTCATCATCTTTACTAGTTGTAGTGCCATAGTTGTTACAAGTAGGCCACACAATTCTAGAGCAGTTACATACAAAACACAAGCCCTGGCAGAATCATCTTTTGCTACCGGAGCATTGAAGAGAGCTGAGATACTCAAAGAGACAATCTATGTTAACTTAATAAGTGACGAGAAAATGTAGAACGTTTTTGTAGCTCAGTCGCCTCTCTGCTACACTCCTTATAATGACCTACAAGAATGGATCAGAAACCCTCAGGTCAATCGAAGGATCGGCGCAAAAAGAAGCAACGTCAACATCCAAAGATTTTGAGATGTTGTGAGAGGCCCATCCTAAGAGAAGTATCCGATGAGATCTCAAATGGAGATGGTGATGGTGTGGATGATTATGATGATGGAGAGGGCCCCATAGCCTGCATTAAAGCTTTGCCTTTCCATCCATGGATCCATCTTCTACTTACATCCTCCGTCTTCTTCTTCTGATCCTTCTCGTTGAGATTCTGATTCTTTTTCCTCTTTCTCAGCCATAAAGAGCTCGCTCTCACTTTTGTTCTTCTTCTTCTGAACTTCCTTTTCGAAGTAGTTGTCTGTAATATTACCCATATCTACTTTGCTTACATCAAGATTTGTAAAGTTTGCTATTACATATGATTGACTTAATCAACGTAGAGGTACACCATTTAGCTTGAATGGACTTGTAACCAAAAGCAAACCAGATTCCAACTGCATAAGGAAAACAACCCTCTTCCCCTTAAAATGTCCAGCAAGCAGATTCAAGACAGTGCCTGGGGTGATGCTTGACCTGAGCTTAGTAGGTTTGAGGACACGTTTATTTCAAAGGGGTTTAGGAACATCACCGGCAGGATAGAACTTGGGAGGTCTTTCAGATACGAGAGTTTCAGAAGCTTGTTTCTAGTGGGAAGGGAAGGATCCACCGTTCTTCACTTTGATGGCCAACAAACCACGCTTATGATAAACGTTGGAGCATGAATGGCGACCTACTCCTCAAACGACCTCTTTATTTCGAGTACCTTGGAACGTAGGCTTAGCCATGGCTTTGTTCGTTCTTCTCTACTCTGTTCTGTTGCAGAGAGTAGTGAATCTCTGTTCTCTACAGCGGAGTCCGCGAACAGTCGGGCAGCAAACCTCACATATGCTGAAGTGTTTCCTTCCCTTCTCTACGGAGAACCGTTTCACTTTCCTCCTCTTCTTTGCCCTTCACCTTTTGGAAGTGGACATAAACAGACACATGCACAACACAAACGCAACGCAAATTCTGTTGGGAAACAAGTCCCTCCGGATGGGAAGGAAGAAGAACAGTGCCGATGAACAAACTCGCCCGAGGCCGAAACCGGATGAGGAGTACCCGGCTACGGAGAGCTGGATGGTGTAGGCCCGGTATGAACCGGATGAGGAGTACCCGGCTACGGAGAGCCGGATGGTGCAGGCCCGGTATGAACCGGATGAGGAGTACCCGGCTACGGAGAGCCGGATGGTGCAGGCCCGGTATGAACCGGATGAGGAGTACCCGGCTACGGAGAGCCGGATGGTAGAGACCCGGTGAGAACCGGATGAAGAGACATATTCGCAAATATGTTTCTGAGAGCCCATCGAGGATACATTTGTAAATAGCCGAAAAGTCATATTAGTATAAATATGACTTAGGGCAAACTTTTAGTAATAGTTGTTGTTGTCATTTTTCTTTGTTGGTGCAAGAAGAAAAGAGAGCACGTTGTCGCGATATTACGCAAGTGCGTATAGAAACGAGGCGGGACCGCGGGGGTCTTGAACCGAAGAGCAAGCGAGGGTGGGGAAAGAGAGAGGACCGGCTACGCAGGACCGGGGATACACAGGGACACGGCCCTTCAACACAGAGAACGCGAATAGACGCCGACACAAGTAGACGCAAACAAATGAATATATATATATATATATATATATGAGCAAATATCTGATCAAGAAGCTACAACCCGCGGTGGGGCACAGGATGGTTACGACCGAACAGGCCGGCGAACAGATGTCGATGCCTGTTCGCTGCGTCGCACAAAAGGGAGCAGGTCGGAGGTGCTGCCGGAAGCACTCGGGCGTTCCTCGAAACAGCGCGAGCCTCCTCGAAAACCTGCACAGGAAAAGCTATGGAGAAAAAGGGAAGGAGAACAGAGAGAGAAGCGTCCAGAATCGGTCCGACAGCACTTCGTCCCCCCCGCCCCCCCCCCCCCCCCCGATCCTCCTCCTTTTATCGGTCAAGAAGGAGCCGTTCGGCATTAAATTCCCACCTACCGTATCTAACCACTTCGATCCTCCTAGGTACCTAATTCGCCTCTATGTACAACTTGGCGCGCACGTGCGTGAAGAGCCGGTTCCCACGCCTTGGTGCCCCAATTCCACCCTTGGACGGTTTTCTTCACGACATCCGCCCCCACCTAACCGCGCATCCACCGGCATGCGCCAAATTAAGTTGGGACGGAGAAAACCGGCCCGCCTTCACTCTTCGCCCATCGGTCCTCCCTCGGTCTCGGACCGGTCGTCGCTGCTGTCTAGGAGAACCGGGTCTGGCTCGTCGTCGTGTCGCTTCTTGAAGGCTTTGATCCTCTTTCCAGCCACGGGTATCGCCATTCTCGTGCCGTCGAGTTCCGCCAGGTGATACGTCCCGTTGTCGTTGGCGCTTTGTACCGCGTACGGCCCAAACCATCTCCGCGCGAACTTCCGTGTAGCCCGGTGCTGGTTGTCGAGGCTGCTGTCGTAGACGAGCACCCAGTCACCTTCCTCGATCTTCTTCGGTCGGAGCCGGTGCGTCCGGTCGAACCTGGCTTTGTTCTTTGTCCTCGCCACCCGGAGCTTCTCCGCAGCCAGCTCCACGTCCTCCGGTCTCCGCTCGAGTTGTCGTATACGCGCGGCCAACAACTCCTCCCGGCTCATCTCGTCCCTCCAGTCGACCATTGCCCATGAGGAGATCGTCTGTTCCATCGGCATGATCGGCTTCTAGCCGAACATGAGCTCCGTCGGCATGTACCCGGTTACCGAACTGTGCGTAGTCCGGTCTGCCCACAAAGCATAAGGTAGCAGCCGCGGCCAGTTACCGACTTGGCCTCCGCATGCCCGAACCAGCGCCTTGACGATCGGCCCGTGTCCGCGCTCCACCTTTCCATTCGCCTCCGGATTGTACGCAGTGGTGAGCGAGAGCTTGACTCCCAGCCGGTCGAACAGCTCCGCGGCTTCTTCGGCGTCCAACTCCCCTCGGTCAGCCACGATCTTCCCGACGCACCCGTACCAGCATATCACGTTGTCGAGATTATTACGCAAGTGCGTGTGAAATGAGGCGGGACCGCGGGGGTCTCGAACCAAAGAGCAAGCAAGGGAGGAGAAAGAGAGAGAACCGGCTACGCAGGACCGGGAATACGCAGGGACACGGCCCTTCAGCACGGAGAACGCGAACAGACACCGACACAAACAGATGCGAATGACTAAATAAGTGTATTAACAAAAATGGCTAACACGACTACAACCCTCGATGGGGCACAGGTTGTTTACAACCGAACAGGCCGGCGAACAGATGCCGATGCCTGTTCGCTTCGACGCACAAACGGGGTAGCAGGTCGGAGGTGCTGCCGGAAGCACTCGGGCGTTCCTCGAAACAGCGCGAGCCTCCTCGGAACCCTGCACAGAAGCTATGGAGCTCGAGAAGGAAGGAAACACAGAGAGAGAGAGAGAGAGAGAGAGAGAGAAGCGCCCAGAAACGGTCCGGCAGCACTTCGTCCTCCTCCCGCGCGAGATCCCTGCAACAGCTCTTTCCTGCTCCTTATATAGGCCGACGAGCAGGCCGTCATATCAGCTTTATTCCTTGTCCCTTTTGGACAGGGATCCCCTCCGTTTTTCACGCATCCGCGTAGTTACGCCGCCGACTCGTACAGTTCGCGCGCGCGACCGAAAAGACTGTTCGCGCGGTCTTTGTCTCCACTTGAGTTAGGGCCCGTTCCTGCCGATTATCCTCCTAATTCGCTTTTATGTACAACTCGGAGCTTGCGCGCGTGAAGAACCGGTTCCCACGCCTAGGTGCGCCGATTCCGCCTATGGACGGTTTTCTTCACGACATCCGCCCCCACCTAACCGCGCATCCTCCGGTATGCGCCAGAGAGTTGGGACGGAGAAAACCGGCCCGTCTTCATTCCTCGCCCGTCGGTTCTTCCTCGTTTTCGGATCGTTCGTCACTGCTGACTAGAAGAGCCGGGTCTGGCTCGTCGTCGTGTCGCTTTTTGAACGCTTTGATCCGCTTCCCTGCAACCGGTATCGCCATTCTCGTGCCGTCGAGTTCCGCCAGGTGATATGTCCCGTTGCCATTGGCGCTCCGTACCGCGTAAGGCCCAAACCACCTACGTGCGAACTTCCTTGTAGCTCGGTGCTGGTTGTCGAGACTGCTGTCGTAGACGAGCACCCAGTCACCTTCTTCGATCTTCTTCGGTCGGAGCCGGTGCGTTCGGTCGAACCTGGCTTTGTTCTTTGCCCTCGCCACCCGGAGCCTCTCCGTAGCCAGTTCCACGTCCTCCGGTCTCCGCTCGAGCTGTCGTATGCGCGCGGCCAACAACTCCTCCCGGCTCATCTCGTCCCGCCAGGCGACCGTTGCCCACGAGGAGATCGTCCGTTCCATCGGCATGACCGGCTTCTGGCCGAACATGAGCTCCGTCGGCATGTACCCGGTTACCGAACTGTGCGTGGTCCGGTCTGCCCACAAGGCATAAGGCAGCAGCCGCGGCCAGTTACTGACTTGGCCTCTGCACGCCCGAACCAACGCCTTGACGATCGGCCCGTGTCCGCGCTCCACCTTCCCATTCGCCTCCGGATTGTACGCAGTGGTGAGCGAGAGCTTAACTCCGAGCCGGTCGAACAGCTCCGCGGCTTCTTCGGTGTCCAACTCCCCTCGATCAGCCACGATCTTCCCGACGCACCCGTACCGGCATATCACGTCCTCGATTAGGAACCGACATACGGCCGCGGTTGTTTTGTTCGGGAGGGCTCGGCCCTCCACCTGGTTCGTCAGATCCTCCCGTGCTAGGACCAGGTACCGCATCTGTCCTACCCCCATTGGCATCGTCACCAGATCTACCATCCATTTGAAGTGGATGGTCGGGGGGTACGTAGGGTGAAGCTCGTCCCGGTGTCGGACTATGGAGTGCATCTGACAGCTCTCGCAAGTTGTCACGAACCGATGCACGTCCTGGTACTGCCCCGGCCACCAATACTTCCCCTTCAGTTTCTCAAACGTAGCCCATGTTCCACGGTGTCCAGCCCAAGGGCTGTCGTGGTAGGCCGTCAGCAGCTCCTCCTGTTCTCCCTTCATCGCCACCACCCGGAGCGGAGCGCCGTCCCTCTTCTTCGGGTGCTTCCATAGATAGCCGTCCCGGAGAAAGAATCGGTACGCTTTCTTCCGGATCCGGTTGGCCTCGTCTTTCGTCCATGACGCATCCGGCGTCATTGTCTTCAAAAACCCACCGATCTGCAGCCACTCCCCGTCGTACTTGCTCGCGTCGAAGTCGCTAAGCGCCGGAGTGCTTTTTCCGTCGGTTGTTACATACGCAGTCTCGAAGAAGTCCACGCCGACCTCTTCGTCCTCCGAAACCATGCCGCCCTCGTCATCGAATCTCGCCCTTGAAAGCATGTCGGCCATGGCGTTGTCTTTCCCGGAAATGTGTCGTATTACCGGGTCTAGGGACTTGACGTACGCTATCCACCTGAGCATTGCCAGGTCCGGCGTCGCACATCCGGAAACCATGCCGAGAATCGGCATGCAATCCGTCTCTATGACTACCTCCGTCCCGATCAGATAGTCCTTGTCGGCCTTCACCGCCGAAACGATACCCCAGAGTTCGCGTTTAACCTGGGCATATCCTCGCTGCCGTTCGCTGAGGACCTTCGCGCCGAATCGGATCGGAAACCGATTGCCGTCCTCGTCTTCTTGGTTGACGACCCACCCGATTCCGGTCGGACTCGTGTCAACCGTTATGTACACTGGGGTGCCCTTCCCGTAGACAGCCTTTCGGAGCGCCGGTGCTGCCGAAAGAGCCTCCTTCAGCTTCCGGACCGACTCCGCGTGCTTGTCTAGCCATTCGAATCTTCGCCCTTTTTTCAATAATCCGTACAGTGGCTCCGCGACGTGCGCGTAATGCGGGATCCATATGTGGTAGAAGGCGCATGCTCCCAAGAATCTTCGTACTTCTGTGACCGAGCTGCAGTCGGGCTTCATCGCGGAGATGGCTTCTACCTTTGCCGGAGACGGTTTCCGGCCATATGGCCCACATAAGTGTCCGACCACCATGATTTCCGACTGCCCGAAGGCTGATTTCTCCCCCGAGAAGGTGAGCCTCGCGTCCTCTAGCCTTTGCAGCACCTTCTCGCAGTCGTCGATGTGCGCCATCACGAATCGCCGGCATCCGTCCGGCCCGACCGTCTCGTCCTTCTCTTCTACCGGGCATCCCTTGATCGGGATGTCGTCTAGAAACGGCATGGTGATGTCCGGGACGCAGTCCCTCAGCACCTTGTTCATTGCATTCACCATGTGGGCCACCGAGTTGGTCCCTTCTTGCGGCAGCGTACACATCCGCACTAGGCCGAGGGGAGTTCGCATCGTCGTAATGTCTCTGCTCTCCACGGCTAGCTGGAACTGGTCGTACCCTGAATATAGATCACCGACCGAGTAAATCGACCTTCCGGCGAAGGCCTCCGCGAACTCGTCTACGGTCGGTCCGATTCCTGCGTTCCGAATGGTCACCCTATTGACCGGTTGCAGGTCCTGAATGAAGCGTAATGACCCGTTTTTCTTTGGTACGGTAAACCATCGGTTTGAATACGGGGCGCTCGACGGCTCGAGAATGCCCATCTCAACTTTCTGCTTCAACAGCTCCATCAACTTCGGGATGTGAGCTCTCGGAACCGGAATTGGCTTGAGATTCCACGGTACATGCGGTACCGTGAATATCACCATTGGCTCTACGATCGTCGGGTCTACGCACCCGATTTCCTCCGGCGAGAATGCGAAGGCTTTCCCGTGCCTTCCGAGCATTCTCCGGAACCGGTCTTCCTCCGCCGACAGTAGGAACCCGCCCCCACCGATCTTCAGCTCGCGGAGCGTCTCGTTGGTGAAGGTGTGTCCTATGCAGGCCGGATCTCGTAAGCTGGGGTCCGATGCAACCCCTTTGATTCGGGATTCGCTGCCCTCCGGTAAGGGCGCCGCAACTGGCCTCACCTTCCGGTCCACCGTCTTGTACTTGGTGCTCACTCGGGCCGTCCGTTCCGACTCGAGCCCTCGACCGAAGTCCGCGATGACTTCGTACATTTCTTTGGAACATACCGGTATCGTCCGGTCTTCGTTAAGGTCTTCTTCGACTACCTTCCCCAGCATCCCCAAGGTGTCGTCGAAGGAGACTGCCTCCACGGCTCCGTTGATTCCTTCGTCAGGGCCGAGAACTCCGCACGCCCGAAGTCTCCCCTCCGTCTTTGTTTTCTCTCGGCCGGTGATGCCGACCATCGTACATGCCCCGCTGTCGGAGAAGCAAAATTTCCTACCTATTGTACACGGTTTTATCGTACAGATGTGGGGGTTTCCCGAAGCATCCGGACTGTCGCGGCCCCACGCCTTGGCAGTCCTCTCTAAAAATCCTCTCGGTTTTCGAACCGAGGGAGTCGCGGTTACGTTCGTGGTTCGGCCGTACCGTCAGAAACTGGACCGAATGGCGCCCGTCTTGGCTTTTGACCCTTGCGTAGGCCGAACCATTGTCCAGCACTTTGGTCTCCATTCGCGCCGCCGTGATGTACGGCTCTCCTAGAATGACCGGATGCGAAGACGTCTCCTGCACGAAGAAGTGCTGGTCAATCTCAACGTCGCCGATCTTGACTTGCACATTCGGACAGGCCCCGTGCAGTTCCTCGGTGGCGCGCGTTGCTGCCCTTATTTTCCACCCGTGCTTGGTGTTGATCGGCCATTTGCCCTTCTTATAGAAGTCCATGGACATCAAATTGATCTCCGATCCGTGGTCCACCAAAGCTATCACCGGTTCCTGGACATCGCCGATCTTTACCGGGGTTTCCGTGGTCGCTCGGGCCCAGTGTGGTCTCGAATAGTGGCTTTCCGCCCACTCGTCTCCCAGCGCCATGTCGTCTAGGTGCGTCGTCCGCACTTCCACCGGTCTCTCCGGTTCTGTCTCCGTCGACAGCCTCTTCCGTTTCACCAAGTCCACGATGGAGTCGTGGAACTCCTTCTTGGCGATTCCCAGCACCTCTCGTAGCGACAGCTCCACCTTGCTGTCGAGGATCCGTTCCTCCAGGACCTTTCGTAAGTCCGTGGTCCTTTCTATCTCCGTCCCCAGACGGTACCCGCCCTTCTGGGGTTTATCTTGCGTACCGGCCCCGCCGGCTTCGTCCCGTCGTGGCCCGGACCGGGTCTCGTATCGTTGTGAGGGCCCGGTCGTCCCGGGTCTCCCCACCCGCTTCTCTTCTACCAGAGCCTCGTAGTTCTGGCAAGCGGCTTCCACGAAGCCCGTCCTTTCCTCGACCGGGTCGCTCCACCCGGTCATCTCCCGTACCCGTTTCTCCGCACGGTCCGATTCCTCCCCTTTAAGCCTTGCACCGGCAAGGCCTTCCAGCATCGTCGGCCAGAATCCGGCTTTGCTTTCCTTTCGGGCCTCGCCGCCCCCGACTCGAATGCCGGCCGACGCCGAGTAGTGGACGGTTTCCGCGTGCCGGGCCGCCGCCTCTTCCATCAACCTTTTCATACCACCTTTTCCGTCGTTTCGGCTCAGGGTCCTTCGGGTGTCGCTGGCATGCACCCGTCCTTCCCACAGGTACACCACCCTGTCCCTTAGCGCCTCCGCGAAGTCGCCGCAGTCCTTCCGAATGTGGCCGACTTCATCGCACCACATGCACCTGTTTCCTGCCGCCGGCCGTCGGTCACGAGCCGGTTCGCCACCTTCCCTTCGGGCTTGCGCGATTTGGAGGTCCTTTACCGCCCTCGTCAATTCCTCCAGCGCCGCTCCTCCGGTTGAGCCTCTGACTACGCCGGTCGAAGCCGAACCGGTTTCCAACCACTCTCCGGTCTCTTCCTTTCGCACCCGTGGCGCTGGTTCGAACTTCCTTGCTGCGACCGAGCCCGACCCGGTTACCCCGTTATCCGCCCATTCTCGCCGTTTGTCGAAACGGCCACAGACTTTCTTGACAGCCGCCCAGTCGGTAGTGAGCCCGTCTTCGGTTTCCAGCAAGAGGCCCACTTGCTCCCGATCCCGCTCGTCGACCGACTTGACAAACAGCAAGACCCGGCTCGTGTCCAGGATGGTTCGGTCGAGCGCCGAAAGGCGCGCAAAGTTTTCCTCGAACTCCCGGAGGAGTGCCGAAGCGTTTCTTCCCTTCCCCGGGGACTCCACCCATTCCATGAACCTTCGCTTCGAAAGCCGGAGCGCGTCGTCCAGCCCGTATTTCTCTAGGAGCCGACCTTCGAACTCCTCCCAGGTACGGCTCTCCGCCCGCACCTCGAGCACCTCCGCATGGATGCCCGGCATTGCGACTCGGGGAAATCCGGCAAGACGCCTTTCTTCCGGAATGTCCCGCATCAACATTTCCGCACCGTAGGACGCTAGATACTTCGTGGCATCCCTCCCATCGAACCGGCCGATCGTGCCGACGACCGCCTCAATAGCTCTGTCGAGGGCACCGGTGCCCTCGCGCGCGTTTACAATCCGATCCACGGCCGAAGCCATGGCCTCTGCAAGATCCGACCCCCTCATCTTCTGCTCTTCTGCCGCCTCTTTCACGTCGGGTTCACCAAATATGTCGAGATTATTACGCAAGTGCGTGTGAAATGAGGCGGGACCGCGGGAGTCTCGAACCAAAGAGCAAGCAAGGGAGGAGAAAGAGAGAGAACCGGCTACGCAGGACCGGGAATACGCAGGGACACGGCCCTTCAGCACGGAGAACGCGAACAGACACCGACACAAACAGATGCGAATGACTAAATAAGTGTATTAACAAAAATGGCTAACACGACTACAACCCTCGATGGGGCACAGGTTGTTTACAACCGAACAGGCCGGCGAACAGATGCCGATGCCTGTTCGCTTCGACGCACAAACGGGGTAGCAGGTCGGAGGTGCTGCCGGAAGCACTCGGGCGTTCCTCGAAACAGCGCGAGCCTCCTCGGAACCCTGCACAGAAGCTATGGAGCTCGAGAAGGAAGGAAACACACAGAGAGAGAGAGAGAGAGAGAGAGAGAGAGAAGCGCCCAGAAACGGTCCGGCAGCACTTCGTCCTCCTCCCGCGCGAGATCCCTGCAACAGCTCTTTCCTGCTCCTTATATAGGCCGACGAGCAGGCCGTCATATCAGCTTTATTCCTTGTCCCTTTTGGACAAGGATCCCCTCCGTTTTTCACGCATCCGCGTAGTTACGCCGCCGACTCGTACAGTTCGCGCGCGCGACCGAAAAGACTGTTCGCGCGGTCTTTGTCTCCACTTGAGTTAGGGCCCGTTCCTGCCGATTATCCTCCTAATTCGCTTTTATGTACAACTCGGAGCTTGCGCGCGTGAAGAACCGGTTCCCACGCCTAGGTGCGCCGATTCCGCCTATGGACGGTTTTCTTCACGACAACGTCCTCGATTAGGAACCGACATACGGCCGCAGTCGTTTTGTTCTGAAGGGCCCGGCCTTCCACCTGGTTCGTCAGATCCTCCCGTGCTAGGACCAGATACCGCATCTGTCCTACCCCCATTGGCATCGTCACCGGATCTACCATCCATTTGAAGTGGATGGTCGAAGGGTACGTAGGGTGAAGCTCGTCCCGGTGTCGGACTACGGAGTGCATCTGACAGTTTTCGCAAGTCGTCACGAACCGACGCACGTCCCGGTACAATCCCGGCCACCAGTACTTCCCCTTTAGTTTCTCGAACGTGGCCCACGTTCCTCGGTGTCCAGCCCAAGGGCTGTCGTGGTAGGCCGCCAGCAGCTCCTCCTGTTCTTCCTTCATCGCCACCACCCGGAGCGGGACGCCGCTCCTCTTCTTCGGGTGTTTCCATAGATAGCCATCCCGGAGAAAGAACCGGTACGCTTTCTTCCGAATCCGGTTGGGCTCGTCTTTCGTCCATGACGCATCCGGCGCCATTGTCCTCAAGAACCCGCCGATCCGCAGCCACTCCCCGTCGTACTTGCTCGCGTCGAAGTCGTTAAGCGCCGGAGTGCTCGTCCCGTCTGTTGTTACGTATGCTGCCTCGAAGAAGTCCACGCCGACCTCTTCGTCCTCCGAAACCATGCCGCCCTCGTCATCGAACCTCGCCCTCGAAAGCATGTCGGCCATGGCGTTGTCTTTTCCGGAAATGTGTCGTATTTCCGGGTCCAGGGACTTGATGTACGCTATCCACCTGAGCATCGCCAGGTCCGGTGTCGCGCATCCGGAAACCATGCCGAGAATTGGCAGGCAATCCGTCTCGATAATCACTTCTGTCCCGATCAGATAGTCTTTGTCGGCCTTTACCGCCGAAACGATGCCCCAGAGTTCGCGTTTAACCTGGGCGTATCCTCGCTGCCGCTCACTGAGGACTTTCACGCCGAATCGGATCGGAAACCGATTGCCGTCCTCGTCTTGTTGGTTGACGACCCACCCGATTCCGGTCGGACTCGTGTCAACCGTTATGTATACTCGGGTGCCCTTCTTGTAGACGGCCTTCCGGAGCGCCGGTGCTGCCGAAAGAGCCTCCTTCAGCTTCCGGACCAACTCCGTGTGCTTGTCAAGCCATTCGAACCTTCGCCCTTTCTTCAACAACCCGTACAGCGGCTCCGCGACGTGTGCGTAATGCGGGATCCATATGTGGTAGAACGCGCATGCTCCCAAGAATCTTCGCACTTCCGTGACCGAGCTGAAGTCGGGCTTCATCGCGGAGATGGCTTCTACCTTTGCCGGAGACGGTTTCCGGCCATATGGCCCACATAAGTGTCCGACCACCATGATTTCCGACTGCCCGAAGGCTGATTTCTCCCCCGAGAAGGTGAGCCTCGCATCCTCTAGCCTTTGCAGCACCTTCTCGCAGTCGTCGATGTGCGTCGCCACGAATCGCCGACATCCGTCCGGCCCGATCGTCTCGTCCTTCTCTGCTACCGGGCATCCCTTGATCGGGATGTCGTCCAGAAACGGCATGGTGATGTCCGGGATGCAGTCCCTCAGAACCTTGTTCATCGCATTCACCATGTGGGCCACCGAGTTGGTCCCTCCTTGCGGCAGCGTACACATCCGCACTAGGCCGAGGGGAGTTCGCATCGTCGTAATGTCTCTGCTCTCCACGGCTAGCTGGAACTGGTCGTACCCTGAGTATAGATCACCGACCGAGTAAATCGACCTTCCGGCGAAGGCCTCCGCGAACTCGTCTATGGTCGGTCTGATCCCTGCGTTCCGAATGGTCCTCCTATTGACCGGTTGCAGGTCCTGAATGAAGCGCAATGATCCGTTTTTCTTTGGTACGGTAAACCATCGGTTTGAATACGGGGCGCTCGACGGCTCGAGAATGCCCATATCAACTTTCTGCTTCAACAGCTCCATCAATTTCGGGATGTGAGCTCTCGGAACCGGAATTGGCTTGAGATTCCACGGTACATGCGGTACCGTGAATACCACCATCGGCTCTACGATCGTCGGGTCTACGCACCCGATTTCCTCCGGTGAGAATGCGAAGGCTTTCCCGTGCCTTCCGAGCATTCTCCGAAACCGGTCTTCCTCCGCCGGTAGTAGGAACCCGCCCCCACCGATTTTGAGCTCCCAGAGCGTCTCGTTGGTGAAGGTGTGTCCTATGCAGGCCGGATCTCGTAAACTGGGGTCCGATGCAACCCCTTTGATTCGCGACTCGCTGCCCTCCGGTAAGGGTACCGCGACTGGCCTTACCTTCCAGTCCACAGTCTTGTACTTGGTGCTTACTCGGGCCGTCCGATCCGACTCGAGCCCCCGACCAAAGTCCGCGATGGCTTCGTACATCTCTTCGGAACATACCGGTATCGTCCGGTCTTCGTTAAGGTCTTCTTCGACTACCTTCCCCAGCATTCCCAAGGTGTCGTCGAAGGAGACCGCCTCCACGGCTCCGTTGATTTCCTCGTCAGGGCCGAGAACTCCGCACGCTCGAAGTCTCCCCTCCGTCTTTGTCTTCTCTCGGCCGGCAATGCCGACTATCGTACATGCTCCGCTGTCGGAGAAGCAAAATTTCCTACCTATTGTACACGGTCTTATCGTACAGATGTGGGGTTTTCCCGGAGCATCCGGACTGTGGCGGCCCCACGCCTTGGCAGTCCTCTCTAAAAATCCTCTCGGTTTTCGGAACCGAGGGAGTCGCGGTTACGTTCGTGGTTCGGCCGTACCGTCAGAAACTGGACCGAACAGCGCCCGTCCTGGCTTTTGACCCTTGCATAGGCCGAACCGTTATTCAGCACCTTGGTCTCCATTCGCGCCGCCGTGATGTACGGCTCTCCCAATATTACCGGATGCGAGGACGTCTCCTGTACGAAGAAGTGCTGGTCAATCTCGACGTCGCCGATCTTGACCCGTACGTTCGGGCAGGCCCCGTGCAGTTCCTCGGTGGCACGCGTCGCCGCCCGTATCTTCCACCCGTGCTTGGTGTTGATCGGCCATTTGCCCTTCTTGTAGAAGTCCATGGACATTAGGTTGATCTCCGAACCGTGGTCCACCAAAGCTACCACCGGTTCCTGGACATCTCCGATCTTCACCGGGGTTTCCGTGGTCGCTCGGGCCCAGTGTGGCCTCGAATAGTGGCTCTCCGCCCACTCATCTTCCAGCGACATGTCGTCTAGGTGCGTCGTCCGCACCTCTACCGGTCTTTCCGGTTCTACCTCCGTTGACAGCCTCTTCCGCTTCACCAAGTCCACGATGGAGTCGTGGAACTCCTTCCTGGCGATTCCTAGCACTTCCCGTAATGACAGCTCCACCTTGCTGTCGAGGATCCGTTCTTCTAGGACCTTCAACAGGTCCGTGGTCCTCTCTATTTCCGTCCCCAGTCGGTATCCGCCCTTCCTGGGGTTATCTTGCGCACTGGACCCGCCGGCCTCGTTCCGTCGTTGCCCGAACCGGGTCTCGTATCGTTGTGAGGGCCCGGTCGTTCCGGTTTTCCCCACCCGCTTCTCTTTTACCAGAGCCTCGTAGTTCTGGCAGGCGGCTTCCACGAAGCCCGTCTTTTCCTCGACCGGGTCGCTCCACCCGGTTATCTCCCGGACCCGTTTCTCCGCGCGGTCCGCTTCGTCCCCTTTCAGCCGCGTACCGGCGAGGCCTTCCAGCGTCGCCGTCCAGAACCCGGCTTTGCTTTCCTTTCGGGCCTCGCTGCCCCCGACCCGAATGCTGGCCGACGCCGAGTAGTGGACGGTTTCCGCATGTCGGGCCGCCGCCTCTTCCATCAGTCTCTTCATTCCTCCTCGCCCGTCGTTTCGGTTTAGGGCCCTTCTGGTGTCGCTGGCGTGCACCCGACCTTCCCACAGGTACACCACCCAGTTCTTCAGCGCCTCTGCGAAATCGCCGCAGTCCTTCCGAATGTGGCCGACCTCGTCGCACCACATGCATCTGTTTCCCGCTGCCGGCCGTCGGTCGCGAGCCGGTTCGCTGCCTTCCCTGCGGGCTTGTGCAATTTGGAGGTCCTTTATCGCCCTCGTCAATTCCTCCAGCGCAGCTCCTCCAGTCGAGCCTCTGATCACGCCGGTCGAAGCTGAACCGGTTTCCAGCCACTCCCGGGTCTCTCCCTTTTGCACCGGTTGCGCCGGTTCAAGCTTCCTTGCTGCGCCCGAGCCCGACCTAGTCACCCCGTTATCCGCCCATTCTCGCCGTTTGTCGAAACGGCCGCAGGCTCTCTTAACCGCCGCCCAGTCGGTCGTCAGCCCGTCTTCTGTTTCCAACAGGGCGCCCACGTGATCCCGATCCCGCTCGTCCACCGACTTGACGAACAGTAGGACCCGGCTTGTATCCAGGATCGTTCGGTCAAGCGTCGAAAGGCGCGCAAAGTTTTCCTCAAACTCCCGGAGGAGTGCCGACGCGTTTCTTCCCTTCCCAGGGGACTCCACCCATTCCATGAAGCTTCGTTTCGAAAGCCGGAGCGCGTCATCCAGCCCGTATTTCTCTAGGAGCCGACCTTCGAACTCCTCCCAGGTACGGCTCTCCGCCCACCCCTCGAGCACCTCCGCATGGATGCTCAGCATCGCCACTCGAGGAAATCCGGCAAGACGCCTTTCTTCCGGAATGTCCCGCATCAGCATCTCTGCACCGTAGGACGCCAAGTACTTCGTGGCATCCTTTCCGCTGAATCGGCCGATTGTACCGACGACCGCCTCAATGGCTCTGTCGAGGGCGTCGGAGCCCTCGCGTGCGTTTACTAACCGGTCAACGGCCGAAGCCATGGCCTCTGCAAGATCCGATCCCCTCATTTCCTGCTCTTCTGCCGCCTCTTTCACGTCGGGTTCACCAAGATGTCGCGATATTACGCAAGTGCGTATAGAAACGAGGCGGGACCGCGGGGGTCTTGAACCGAAGAGCAAGCGAGGGTGGGGAAAGAGAGAGGACCGGTTACGCAGGACCGGGGATACACAGGGACACGGCCCTTCAACACAGAGAACGCGAATAGACGCCGACACAGGTAGACGCAAACAAATGAATATATATATATATATATATATATATATATATATGAGCAAATATCTGATCAAGAAGCTACAACCCGCGGTGGGGCACAGGATGGTTACGACCGAACAGGCCGGCGAACAGATGCCGATGCCTGTTCGCTGCGTCGCACAAAAGGGAGCAGGTCGGAGGTGCTGCCGGAAGCACTCGAGCGTTCCTCGAAACAGCGCGAGCCTCCTCGAAAACCTGCACAGGAAAAGCTATGGAGAAAAAGGGAAGGAGAACAGAGAGAGAAGCGTCCAGAATCGGTCCGACAGCACTTCGTCCCCCCCGCCCCCCCCCCCGATCCTCCTCTTTTTATCGGTCAAGAAGGAGCCGTTCGGCATTAAATTCCCACCTACCGTATCTAACCACTTCGATCCTCCTAGGTACCTAATTCGCCTCTATGTACAACTTGGCACGCACGTGTGTGAAGAGCCGGTTCCCACGCCTTGGTGCCCCAATTCCACCCTTGGACGGTTTTCTTCACGACAAAGTAATAGTGTACAGAGAGACAGAGAGAGAAAGAGGTCGTTGCCTCTGTTGTAACCGCCGCGTGTAGCGAAGATCTGTGAGCACGAGGTCGTTGCCTCAGTGAACTCACTGTTGTACATTCTCACATAGTGACAGTTTGCAGCCTGTGGGCTGCCGTGGTTTTTCCCCTAGTTTGGGGTTTTCCACGTAAACCTCCTGTGTATTATTATTTTTCCTCTTCACTGTGTCGTGCATTTGTTTCCCGTTTTCTGCGTACGAAAAGAAGCTCGGTTGTGGCCGAGCGTTGGACATAAGGAGCCTTGAGTTCCCGTCAAGTGGTATCAGAGCGAAATCGACACAGAAAATGGACGAATCATTTGGCGGCATGTTCAAGCTCACCGGCTCCAACTATTCAGTATGGAAGTCGAAGATGAGGGACATGCTCGTTGTTAAAGACCTCTGGCTGCCGGTTTAGTTCGGGGACAAGAGACCGGACAAAATCGATGCCGCGATATAGGAGGTGATGCACATGAAGACAACGGCGTACATACGGTGCTTCATCGACATGAGCCTGTACAACAACTTCAATGAAGAGAGCAAGGCTCATGAGCTCTAGGAGAAGATCGACATAATGTTTCAAAACAAAAATGTTGTTAATCAGGTTTCGATATTCCGGAAGCTAGTAAGACTCCGGTACCAAGATGGCTCCAGCATGGCGGAGCATATGAATACCTTCCAGGGGCTGATACACCAGGCAACGTCATTGGAAGTACCTCTTGCCGATGAGGTATTAGCGCTACTCCTGCTCGGTTCCCTCCCGGATAGCTGGGAGACGTTGGTTGTCACTTTGGGCAACGCCGGGCCGGAAGGAAAACGGTTATCCCTAGCAAGAGTAAAGTCGACCTTGCTCTATGAGGAGGCGTGTCGGAAAGACAAAGATACGAGCTCCGACTCCAAAGCGCTTCTTACCGAATCGGAACACGGAAGACATAGAAATCGTAGTCCCCAGAACCGGGAGAAGTCGGGGACACAGTCAAAGTCAAGGGGGAGGCCTACTTGCTTCTATTGCGGCAAGCCGGGACACTTCCAAAAGAACTGTCGGCATTTCCGTAAAGACAAGGAAACCGACGGTACCGATTCGAAGCAAACCCCGGACCGGAACGGTAAAGACCGGAAGGGGACGGACCGGAAGGGAACGACGGCAATCGTGGCAAGTGAAGAAGAGTTGATGCTCATCACCGAGGAGAATGAGATTAACCTTGCCGGCAACGAGATGACATGGGTGGTAGACTCCGGAGCGTCGTTCCACCTTACCCCGGACCGGAAATGCTTCTCATCCTACTCAGCCGGTGACCATGGCTGTGTCCGGATGGGGAATGAAGGTACATGCCAAATTATCGGCATAGGAGACGTGTGGCTGTCAACACTAACCGGATGCAAGTTGCTGCTGAAGGATGTCCGACACGTTCCGGAGGTTCGTCTGAACCTGATATCAGCCGGTCGGCTAGATGATGAAGGCTACACGGGTAGCATCCGGAACGGGGTCATGAAGTTCAGCAAAGGGAGCCTGATTGTGGCTCGGGCCCAGAAGGTCAACACGTTGTACCTGATGAATGCCCGGTTATGTCCGGAAGAAGTGAACGTGGCATCCGACACTGCCGGTGAGCTATGGCACAAGAGGTTGTGTCATATGAGCGAGAAGGGGATGAAGAGGCTTGCAGACGACAATCTCATTCCAGTGAAGAACGTGCACTTAGAGAAGTGCACTGATTGTCTGGCCGGTAAGCAGAACCAGACCTCATTCCGACCAAGGCCACCGATGAGACGTAATGCACCACTGGAGTTGGTGCATACGGATGTGTGTCAAGTAGACACGAAGTCACATGCCGGAGCACAGTACTTCGTGACGTTCATAGATGACCACAGCCGGAAGTTGTGGGCCACACCGCTGAAGACGAAGGATCAGGTGTTATCCATCTTCAAAGAGCTCCACGCGAGAGTGGAAAGAGAAACCGGCCGGAAGCTGAAGGCGGTTCGAGCAGACAACGGAGGAGAATACCGGGGGCAGTTCGAGGAGTACTGCCGCTCGAAGGGAATCCGGCTCGAATTTACCGTGCCGAAGACGCCGGAACAAAACGGACTGGCCGAGAGGATGAACAGGACCATAATGGAGAGGGTCCGGAGTATGCTAGCGCATGCAAAACTACCCAAGAAGTTTTGGGCTGAGGCACTGTCGACGGCGACATACGTGATAAATAGATCACCCTCAGTACCCTTGGACGGAGACACGCCACAGAGAGTGTGGACCCGTAAGGAAGTATCCTACCGGCATCTGAAGGTGTTCGGGTGTCTCGCGTATGTGCATGTAGCTAAGGACCGGAGAGGAAAGCTAGATCCAAAGACCCGGCCATGCATATTCCTCGGTTACGGTGACGATGAGTTTGGCTACTGAGTGTGGGACCCGGTCGACAAGAAGGTATTCCAGAGTCGAGATATTATCTTCATGGAGGACAAGACATTCGCCGACTGGGAGTCGGAGAAGAAGATAATGAACTCCGAGTCGACTGGTAAGGATCGACTCTACGATGAGCAGACCCAACCGGCAAGAGACCGGTTAGCACTCGAGGAACCAGCCGGTTATGGTGTGGATACCGAACCGGCAGAAGAAGAAGTAGAGGAAGCTGAGACCGGAACCGGCCAAGACCCCGAATCGGATTCGGATGAAGAGCAAATGGAGGAGCCGGTTACCTAAGCCCGAAGACGTAGATATCCTCTCATAGAGAGAAGGGCGCCCCAGAGATTTCCGAATGCAGAGCATGTTCTGCTGACCGATGAGGGGGAGCCGGAAAGCTTCGAAGAAGCGAAGGAAGACACCCACAGCCGAAAATGGTTAAGTGCCATGCAGGATGAGATGGATTCCCTGCATGAGAACCATACGTACGATTTGGTGGAGTTGCTGAAAGGAAAGCGGGCACTCCGAAACAAGTGGGTGTACAAGTTGAAACCGGGAGATGCTGGCAACCCCCCGAGATACAAAGCCAGGATCGTGGTGAAGGGGTTCCAGCAGAAGAAGGGCGTGGACTTCGACGAGATATTTGCCCCGGTAGTAAAGATGACCTCCATCCGGACGGTGCTGAGTATAGCAGCAAGCATGGACCTCAAGGTAGAGCAGTTGGACGTGAAGACGGCATTCCTTCACGGCGACCTCGAAGAGGAGATCTACATGCAGCAACCGGAAGGATTTGTGGAGAAAGGGAAGGAGCACCTGATATGCCAGTTGAAGAAGAGCCTGTACGGACTGAAGCAGGCTCCCCGGCAATGGTACCGGAAGTTCGACTCCTTCATGACCGATCAAGGGTACCACAAGACGCAGGCCGATCACTGCGTGTTTGTGAAGAAGTTCGAAGGAGGGGACTTCCTGATACTCCTCCTGTACGTGGATGACATGTTGATCGTCGGACGAGACCAAGTCAAAATACGGATGCTGAAGAAGGCTCTCAACCGGACCTTCTCAATGAAAGACTTGGGTCCGGCAAGACAGATGTTGGGGATGCACATCATTCGGGACCGGTCAGTGAAGCAATTATGGCTGTCACAAGAGAAGTATGTGACAAAGGTGCTTCACCAGTTCAACATGTCAGAAGCAAAACCGGTCGGATCAACACTTCCGGCAAACTGCAAGTTGTCCGGTAAGCAAAGCCCAAAGACGAAAGTAGAGAAGGCGGATATGATGAAGATTCCATATGCCTCTGTCGTCGGGAGCTTGATGTACGCAATGGTTTGTACCCGACCGAACATAGGATACGCAGTCGGAGTGGTGAGCCGATTTATGAGCAATCCCGGCAAGGAGCACTGGAACGCGGTCAAATGGATACTCCGGTATTTGAAGGGCACTTCAAATATGTGTCTCCGATTCGGCTCCGGAAAACCTCAACTGGACGGTTTCACCGATTCGAACATGTCGGCTGATGTGGATACCATCCGGTCTACATCTGGGTATGTAATGACATATGCAGGGGGAGATGTTTCGTGGCAGTTGAGGCTGCAGAAGACGGTTGCATTGTCAACCACGGAGGCGGAGTACATGGCGGCTGTGGAAGCCGGCAAGGAAATTTTATGGATGAAGGACTTCATCGAAGAGCTCGGTAAACAGCAAGAGGAATACCGACTCTATTGCGACAGTCAAAGTGTCATCCACCTTGCTAAGAATGCGGCCTACCATTCCCGGACGAAGCATATCCAGCGGAGGTATCACTGGATCCGGGAAAGAGTAGATGACCAGGAGTTCGCACTAACGAAGATCCACACGATTGAGAACGGGTCAGATATGCTGACCAAAGTGTTGACACCCGACAAGCTGAACGCATGCCGGAAGAAGATCGGGCTGGTAAGACACCCCATGCCGGAGTGAGGGAGGAGTTTGTTGGGAAACAGTTCCCTCCGGATGGGAAGGAAGAAGAACAGTGCCGATGAACAAACTCGGCCGAGGCCGAAACCGGATGAGGAGTACCCGGCTACGGAGAGCTGGATGGTGCAGGCCCGGTATGAACCGGATGAGGAGTACCCGGCTACGGAGAGCCGGATGGTGCAGGCCCGGTATGAACCGGATGAGGAGTACCCAGCTACGGAGAGCCGGATGGTGCAGGCCCGGTATGAACCGGATGAGGAGTACCCGGCTACGGAGAGCCGGATGGTACAGACCGGGTGAGAACCGGATGAAGAGACATATTCGTAAATATGTTTCTGAGAGCCCATTGAGGCTACATTTGTAAATAGCCGAAAAGTCATATTAGTATAAATATGACTTAGGGCAAACTTTTAGTAATAGTTGTTGTTGTCATTTTTCTTTGTTGGTGCAAGAAGAAGAGAGAGCACGTAATAGTGTACAGAGAGACAGAGAGAGAAAGAGGTCGTTGCCTCTGTTGTAACCGCCGCGTGTGGCGAAGATCTGTGAGCACGAGGTCATTGCCTCAGTGAACTCACTGTTGTACATTCTCACATAGTGACAGTTTGCAGCTTGTGGGCTGCCGTGGTTTTTCCCCTAGTTTGGGGTTTTCCACGTAAACCTCTTGTGTATTATTATTTTTCCTCTTCACTGTGTCGTGCATTTGTTTCCTGTTTTCTACGTACGAAAAGAAGCTCGATTGTGGCCGAGCGTTGGACATAAGGAGCCTTGAGTTCCCGTCAAATTCACAGAATGAGAGAGATGGATGGACATAGAGATGAAGATTGGGGTGTCTAGGGTTTTAGGTAGAGAGATTGAGGAGAGAAATTAGTGATGGGGACAAGGAGGGAGGGAGGGAGGGATGGAGTGACTTCTTCTCAAGGGAGGTCGGCCGTTCGAGCGTGCCAAAAGTGTTGTTGGGGTGGGAGGTGAAACCTAGAATGGTTTCACCCCCCTCCCAGGGGGGTTACGATAAAGAGAGAGCTAGAGAGAGAGACAAATAGAAAATGACACAAATGTGAGAGGGAAAAAGCTATCTCCATTACATACCCCATAAGGGGTTTATATAATACAAAATGTAATGGTAAATAATGACCGTTACACTTCTTGTCACATGCACATAATTGTGCATGTGCTCACACATACCCATCCTCACATGCATATTACATATTACATACCTTAGACTTTTCATACCATACACATTACACCTTATCCGTCCCGTACACCTTCTTCAACTGACCCGAGCATTCCAACTTCTTCAGTTGAACCAAAATCGAATTCAGTATCTGATTCAGCTTTCTGGATATCTTCTTTCTCAGCTCGATTCCTCAGTTCATTTTAACCATCTCTTCCCCTTTCATTCCTCGCCTCAAGGGAGGCAAGTCGAGGTGCTGGACACCAAGCATGCCTGAAAATTGTTGCAGCTTGTCAAGACCTAAGGGTTTGGTGAAGATATCGGCCGCGTGTCGATCCATTTGAACACATACCAGTTTGACTTCACCAAAGAGGATACGCTCACAGAAAAAATGGTAATGCACCCCAATGTGCTTGGTTCAGGCATGGAAAATGAGGTTTTTCACCAACTCGATGTTGCTAAGGTCGTCACAGTAGATCACAACCAGGTCGGGCACCTCCATCTACAGATCATTTAGTAGTCTCTTGAGCCATATGGCTTCACACGTAGTGACAGCCGCTCTTTGGTCCTCGACAGTGCAACTATTGGCTGCTTCTTGATGCTTCAAGTGATCGCAACATTTCGAAGTGAAAACGCGAATCCAGAAGTTGACCTTCGATCGTTAGCGTGTCCGGCCCAATCGGCATCCATGTAGCCGACTAACTATCTGATTGCACTGGTCTGATATAGCAACCCCCGGTCCTTGGTGCCGCTGACATACATGAGTATTCAGTGTGCACATTAAAGGTGTTCCATGGTTGAATGTGCCATGAATTGACTAATCGATAACTAAGGTCCGTCCGGGCGATGGTCAAATAGATAAGGCTTCCGACTATCGGTCAGAACCTTTTCGGGTCGCATGTCATTTCGAAGTCGGGGCGCAGTTTCACATTCCATCCAGAGGAGTTGAGACAGATTTGTACTCTGTCATCCCGAACTTGAAGAGCATACTTAACACATAATGTCGATGGCTTATAGTATGCCTTCGAGGGTGTGGATCACTTCGATCCCAAGGATGTAGTGAAGGTCTCCTAGATCCTTCATCTTGAATGATGCCGCTGACTGGGACTTGATGTGACCAATTTCCTCTTGGTCAGCATTGGCGATGACTAAATCATCAACATAAAGTAAAATACTAATAGGTCCAACATTGCAAACCCCATCCGACACAGTCACTGCATGATCTTCACGTTCCAGACACGTGGGGCTTGCTTTAGTCTATAGAGGGACTCCTTCAGTCGGCAAACAGCCGGCGTGTTCATTCCAAACTAAAATGCAAGGGGTTGTACCATATATACCTATTCCTCAAGCTCGTCTTGCAAGAACGCATTCTTTACATCCATTTGATGTAAATGCCACCCCTTTGTCATAGCCACCGCAAGCAAGACAAGGACGGTTTTTATCTTCACAACCAGCGTGAACGTCTCATCATAATCGATGTCGTGTTGTTATGTGTAACACTTGGCCACGAATCAGGCCTTGTACCAATTAACGGAACCGTCAGCATTATATTTGACTTTGTACACCCACCGGCAACCGATTGGCTTCTGTCCTTTCAGTACATCGATCAAGTCCCATGTTTCATTTTCCATGAGCGTGTGCATCTCTTCCTCCATGGCCTTCTACCAATTTGGATCCTTAGCCGCTTCTGCGTAGCTCTCCGGCTTACGCACGGCTGCCACCTTCGCCATGTACGCATAGTGATGCACCATATACTCATTATATCCGTATTGAACTACAGGGTGATTTTGACAAGTGGATCGGCACAATCCCTAGTTTGCCAATTTCTTGGCCTTCTCCGCTGATTAAAACCTCATCCTCGGAGGTTCCCTTTGGCTCTCTTTGGAGTCGTATTTGCTCCGATCTTACTCCCCTTTGTCGGAAGCATATTCTGGCATCTTTTGTTTCCTCTTCTCTTTTCGTGTGAACCGTTGTCGTGAAGATTTCCGACTACAATGTGAAACCGGGGTGGAACGGGCAAGTCGGTGGTGTGCAACCTGTGCACATGTATAGTAGGAAATGGTGTATAGCATAAAGGGGGAGTATTTATCCCACACTGTAACGCATCCCTCTCCTTGTTCTATAAAAGGAAGGGAGCACCTCTTGCGAAAGGGTTGCCCATTTTGTGTTAGAGGGTATACCGTTAGATTAGCGTTAGGCGGTTTTATCTTGGTAGTTTCTTTTTTTTCTTCTTCGTCGTCGTGGGGGTTGAGAGTTTGTCTATCTGTTTAGGGTTTGCTTCTGTTCAATCTCCTGTGCAAGTCCCCGCTCGGCGCGACGAGCCCGAGAGCTCCCCGATCAGCGGCTTGGTGGCAAGCTGCTGTTGTAACCTAACCTACCTTGATCCGGCTCGAAGGCGGGGTTGTGTCTTTTATATATATATATATATATGTATGTATGTATGTATGTATGTATGTATGTATGTATATTCATGTCAATTTGTGCATAATGGTGTCTCTGTTGGTGTCAGGTGCATAGCTCCCCTCCTTTGTTTCCTGTACATAAAAGTCGGTGGTGCGCGCTTGCTCTGTCTCCTTTTCTCTCTCTCTCGTGTTTAGTTGCCCCTGGTACGTGTCCGGAGTTGGTTTCTTGGCGCCCCTTCTACACGCACGCGCGTAATAACGCGACACCGTCTCCTCGGTTCCTTGCACGGGGACAGCATGGCTAAATCTCCGCTACTCACCGGTTCATCATGCAGTTGAGCGCTCCAGCTCAACCAGTCCAGATTCGGACCACTCATCTTAAGAGAAGTCAGACTATCCGGCTATTTGGATTCCGCTATCCTTCTCTCTATTCCAGAGTCCATTGCATCGTCTGTAGGAATCGGCTCAAATTCAGGTAATGAGAAGTACTAGGATGTTGATTAATCAAACATGACATCTCAATTAACTCGAACTTGCTTTGAATGGGGGGTTATAGCATTTATACCCCTTCTACTCGTCAAAGTAGCCAACAAGGATGCACTTCTCGGATTTTGCATCCAATTTATTCCGCTTCTCATCTGGCACATGCGCGTAGGCAAGTTGCTAAACACCCGTAGGTGCGCCAAATTGGGCTTCTGCTCGAAGTACAATTCGTGGAGCAACACCTTTGTCCCTAAGGCAGCTATCTAATTCTGTATGTAGACGGCTGTCCGAATTGCTTCGGCCCAATAAATCCGAGGCATGCACTTCTCTTCTAGCATCACCCTTGCTGCTTCTACCAACATCCAATTCCAACGTTCAGCCACACCATTCTGCATATAGATAACTTGTGAACTGGCTGGAAAAGTACTCTTTTCTGCCATCCGATCTCAAGCACTTGATCTTTCTTCTGGTTTCTCGTTCAATATGACTCTTCGGGTCCCGAAAGCATGAGAATTCTTCGCTTTTCTTCTTGATCAAGTAGATCCCAATGTGTCAACTGAAATCATCGATGAAGGAGACAAAATATCAATGATTGCCAATGCTCACATTTTGTGTTGGTCCCCACACATCCGAATGGATATGATCGAGTTGGTTACGGCTCCAATTCTTCTCATTGGGGAATTGAAGCTTATGTTGCTTCCCGAGTTGGCAAGTTTCACATATTTGGCCTTTCCAGCCACTAAATTTCGGCAGTCTGGAAACCACATGTTTTGACTACATCTCCTAAAGCTTCCAGAAGTTGATGTGGCCTATCGCTTATGATACAAGTCAATGTCCGACTCGACCTTCTTCCTTTTCCTGAACATAGCAATGCCTACATCATTTGTTTTGAGGATGAACATTCTTCCATCTTGGTGCCCTTGTGCGATGATCCGGCCTTCCTCCTCAATGAAGCATTAGTGGTGAGTGAACCGAACCTACATTCCTTGACCCACGATCAGGCCGACTGGCACCAAGTTCTTGGTGATCATTGGAATATGCAAAACGTTCCTCATGATTCCCTTCTAGCTTATGTGGCTCATAGGGACATCCCCGATATGCTAGATGGGATGTGGGGTGTCGTCTCCGATTTTGACCACCCCCGGCTTCTCTAGCTTCTCGAGAAAGGAGAACCATTCTTTGTGGTTCATCATGTGGTTGGAAGCTTCGGAGTCCACATACCAAACTTCTTCCGACTTCAAGTCGGATATTCCCATCTCGTTGGCCTTATGCTTCATTACGAGGGTTGGTCCCGACCCAGATCTCTCCGAACCTCCGGCGAAGTGCGATCAGTAATGCCTGTCTGTGTCCCTCCGGCTCGATCCAGCTTTGTTTGAATCGGCTCTTTCCTTCCAACACTCACTTTCTCTGTGGCCCTTCTGGCCACAGTACCAGTAGTCTGTCTTGGCCTTCCCTTGCCGGCTCTCGGTGCCTCCTTGACTCCCCCTACTTCTGGTGGGTCCGGTACTATTGGCAGCACTATCTTTGTGCCTCAGGTTCTACTCCTGTTGGCCACCCTAAACCCTAAACCCTAAACCCCAGGGCCTCTTCGCCGCCATGTACAACATCTTGATGTTGGTGTGTGTGCTTGTCAGCGCACCCGCATGGTTCTCCTCTACGAGGAGCATTGACTATAAGTCGAAAAACAAGGGCTTATTCTGCCTTGTACAAACCACCGTTCAGAATGCTCCGACGTCAGGCCCCCGAGACAAACCTGCACCATCTCATCCTCCTCGACAGTCATGTTGATGGAGGCAAGAGAGTCGCAAATCTCTTTAATCCAGGCCGTGTAATCGGCCACCGACATGTCCTTCTATCGGATGTTGCTCAACTCTTGTCGGAGTTGTAGTTTCCGAGCCGTGGTGCTTGTAGCGAAGACCTTTTTCAAGTTTCCCCAAGCTTCCTTTTTCATCTTGGCATCCTAGATATGGCTCAGCAGTTGATCGCCGACATTGGACACAAAGTAGTACATCACCCTGCTTGTCGCTTGTTCCCAAGCCAAAAAGTCTCTATGTGCCACATTAGGTGCCATATCATTGGCTCCATCAACATAACTCCATTAGCCATGCCCGAGCAGGTACTGGTGCATCTTGTACGACCAAGGTGCATAGTTTGATCTGTCGAGCTTCACCCTCGGGAACAAGCTAGCCATTCCTCAGTCCATTCTCTCCTTCTTGTTCGTTACTAGCCGATCAATTCAAACATTGATCTAGCTCTAGCTTATTTAGTCGATCCAAATTCTATTGAGCTTGTCCGCTCAACAATTTGTAATCGAGGTTTATGGGGGAGGTAACCCCAAATCATTTGTATACATAAGAAAGAGTAGTCTTTTTACGGGGGAGTTTGTTGACATAAAAGGCCAACTCCTTCCACTTTGTATCCAAGTGTGAACATGTCCAAATAGTTAGGGCATAATACATAAGCAATAACCTAACGTTGTAAAATGACTTATTGATCATTCTTGTATCTAAGGTCTCAAAGAGAAAAAGAGTTACAGAATAACGAAAACTTCCATTAGAGCTTGAACTATGTCTACGTTTCCATCTACTTTCTTCTGTCATATTCTCTGTGTTGTTTGCTATTCACATAACAAACAAGTCCTCACATACTTCCGTATACATCTCGAACACCATATCCATCAATCAAGAGCACGTTACAACAACGAAGACGGCATGGCATGGTATCAAAGGACAAAGAAGTCGGCGCGGACTTCTTCAAGTCGGCTCTGAATGAATTCGACGAGAATGACTGCGATGGGGAGTGGCTTCTTATAGGAAGTTTCCTGAAAACAATGAATATTGGTGTGGCATGGACAAAGGAAAAATCGAGTCGGATCCAGAAGAAGGCCTACAGGTTCTTCTTGCAGGACGGTAAGATATGGCGGCATCCGAAGAAGCAGAGTGGTACACCACCCCAAATGGTGACAAAGAGAGAAGACCAATCGATGCTACTGGCCGAATTCCATGAGAGCCCATGGTCTAGACATTGGGGAACGTGGACCACATTTGAGAAGCTCAAGGAGAGGTACAGGTGGCTAGGAATGTACAAGGATGTGCACCACTTCATGATGACATGCGACAGCTACCAAGTACATTCAGGAATCCGGAACGAGGATGAGTTGCACCCGACCTACCCGCCAACCATTCACTTCAAGTGGATGGACAACTTAATGACGATGCCGATAGGGCTAGGGCAAATGAAGTACCTAGTGTTGGTGAGAGAAGACTTGATAAACTAGGTGGAAGGTCGAGCCTTAACAAACAAGATGACCATAGCTGTATGTTGGTTCTTACTCGAGGACATGATCTGCTGATATGGATGCATCTAAAGATAGTAGCCAACCGAGGGGAGCTGGACGCATGAGAAGTTGAGGAGTTGTTCAACCGACTAGGGGTAAAGCTTTCCCTCATGATGACATACAATCCGGAAGCCAACAAGAAGGTCGAGCACGGACACTGGCCGATCATCAAGGTGATAGTGCGGGCATGTGATGGATGAGTTGGAAACTAGCCTCGACTTCTCCCTTATGCGTTGTGGGCCAACTGGACCACACACAAGTCGGTAACCAGGTATATGCTAGCTAAGCTTATGTTTGGTCAGAAGCCGATCACCCTGGTGGAAAGGACGATCTCTTCGTGGGTAGCGATCGACTGGATAGAGGAGATGAGCCGGGAAGAATTGCTAGTAGTGCGGATTCGGCAACTCGAGTGAAGGTTAGAGGACGTGGAGAGAGCAAAGGCAAAGGTGAAGGAAGCATGACTAAGGAGCAAGGGACGATTCCACCAGAAGCACCATCTTAGGGCGAAGAAGATCGAAGAGGGTGACTAGGTGTTGGTCTACGATAGCAGCCTTGACAACCAACACATGTCGACCCAGAAGTTGAGGAGGAGGTGGTTCATACCATATGTGGTGATGAGCGCCAATGACAACGTGACATACCATCTAACTGAGCTCGATGGGACGCGGATCAAAGTACCGGTTGTAGGAAAGAAAATAAAGGAATTCAAGAAGCAACACGAAGTGGAACCAAATCCCGAGTTAGAGGTCGGAAGCACTGACAAGGGTGAGGAGTCATATGAGAACCGGATCGGTGACAGTTCGGGGGAGGACGAGTGAAGACTAACCCAGAATCCCCACCGCTTCGCTACATGGCACATACCAGAGGATGTGCGGTTTGGTGGGGGTGGATGTCGTGAAGGATTCTGGCCATAGGGAGAAAAAGGAACCGGATGCGTGTGAACGGGGGTGTGCACGGACACACACACAAACTATCTTTATGTGCAAACATGTGCAATAACATAGTATTAGTTTGAGTATTGATGAATACTAGGTAGGGGTGATTTGATAGATACTTTATGGTCACACAAATAGAGTAGAATTGTAAAAGAATATGTGTGTGGAAGCGTGTGCAATAGACACCGAGTACATAGTCAATTTCGTAAACTCGATAGTTCGGTAAACATAGAAAATGATGGGGGAGAGAGAGAGAGAGAGAGAGAGAGAGATTGAGTTGAGCAGACAACAATATTTTGATTACAAAAGGCTCAGTACATACAAGAGTGCTCAGAGTGCACTTTATATATAAGCCCTAACGAGTGGGCTAACACAAGTACTAACAAGTACTTGAGTGCTCAAAAATGAGCCTAACACTAACTCTGCCTACAATATTCCTATTTACTATAATAGGAATATAGGCCTCTAATGGCCTATCAGAATTCCAATGACTCGGGTCACCCATTTCGAACTCTATTCAATTTTGGCGCTCGATCCTCGGCTCTCAACCCTCGGCTTCTTCAGCCGATTCGGCCCATGTTGAGGTTGTCTCTCAACACTCCCCCTCAAGCTCAACATGAGGTCCCGTCGTGTCAACTCTGGCTGGTTCGTCACTCCAGCTTCCTCCCTTGGTGTCCTGACACCTCGCTCGCGCTCCTCATACAATCCGATCTCTCTTCCCATGACATGTCCGGTTCTACGCACCTCAACCTTCTCGATCGGCTTGTCTATTACATTGGCCCTTCTCAGCTCCCTCATAATTGCGGTATTGGCGCCCTTGACCTGTCGGCTCCTCCGTGTTGATATCGGCTTCATTTGCCTTCTCATCCGCTTGACCAATCAATTCGGTTCCTCCAAATCAAACATTTCAATTGAATCAGCTACTTCTGATTCACTTTGACTCTCGACTGAATCGGCTATCTTCGATTAGTCCTTTTCCAGGCCCTTGACCACATCCGCTCATGTTTTGGTCCTAGCCTTCACTTGGTCGGCTCTATCCTTCTTGACTCTGCCGCCTCTCTTGCCTTTCTTGGCTTTTCCACCCCTTCATTCGGTTGGCTCTGACTTCGACTCTCTCTTTCGGTCGCTCCCCCTGTATCTGGTTATCCCTCGATTAGCCGATCTTCCTTCATCCATCCACATGTCCTCGACTTCTTCAGGCGATCCGGACGTTCCGACTTCTTCAGTTGTGCCGAAATCGAATTCTTCATCCAATTCAGGTTTTCGAACTTTGTCTCTCTCCTTTCCTTCTTCACTCCTCCCCTCAAGTTCGGCATGTCGAGATGTTGTAAGCCAAGCATACTTGAAAAATTTCGCAACTTGTCCAGGCCAAGAGGTTTGGTGAAGATATCACTCACCTGCCGATCAGTGGGAACATACACAAGTTCAACTTCTCAAGAGAGGACTCGCTTGTGGACGAAATGATAATGCACCTCGATGTGCTTCGTCAAGGCATGGAAGCAAGTTGGATACTATTGAGGTTATCACAGTATATCATTGTTGTCTTGGACACCTCCACGAGCAGATCCTTCAAGAGCCAAATGACTTTGCATTTAGCAACAGCTACCCCTCGATACTTGGCCTTAGTGTTCGACAGTGCCATTGTTGACTGCTTCTTGCTGCTCAAGGTGATCGCAACACTTCCCAATGAAAATGTGAATCCAGATGTTGACCTGTGATCGCCAGCATTTCCGGCCCAATCGGCATCTGTGTAACCGACTAACTCCTCAGCTACTCCTGCCCGATATAACAATGCCCTATACGTAGTACTGCTAACCATAGATTGATCCATGCGTTAAATTCGTAGTATTCGACATCCGTAAAATTCGTAAAATTTGAGAATACGAAATGACCCTAAGAATATTACAGAACCATTCGTTTATTTATTTATTATTAAAAAAAATATTTTTACATATTATATATATAAATATTACTAGTCTAAGGTCCCTTTTAAATGTCACGATAGTAAAAGGTGGGGAATTAATTAACTTTTTATTTATTATTTATTATTTATTTTCTTATTAAAAATAAAACAAATACTTTTAAGTTTTTCATCTATTATAAGAGTATTATTAGTGAGAGGTCCCCTTTTTAATGTGAAATAATAATATAAAATTTTATGAGAACCTTTTCTTTACATATTCTATTTATTTTACATATATTTTATTTATTTATTGTTCTATTAAAAAATAAAATATTTCCATTTAAGTTTTATATATATTATAAAAATATTATTAGTGCGAGTTCCCCTTTTTAATATGAGATAAAAATAGGAAATTTATGGGAACCGTTTATTTATTTTATATTTATTTATTTATTTATTGTTTTATTAAAAAATAAAACAAATATATTTAAGTTTTATATATATTATAAAAATATTATTAGTATGAGGTGCCTTTTAATGATAGATAAAAATATCAATTTTTGTGGGAGAGTAAAAAGTATGGAGTTAATCAACCTTTTATTTATTATTTATTATTTATTATTATTTTATATTTATTAATAATAATAAAATGCTTTTAAATTTTAAGTTTTCTATCTATTATATAAAAATATTATTTAGTTTAAGTCTTCTTTTAATGTGAAGTTAAATATTCCCTATTTAATGTGAAAGTCTTTTTGTTATATGATATATATATTAGAAACTAAAAAGTATGAACTCTTTTTTTTTCTTTTTTTCTAAACGAATATTTTTTCATCCATTCTTATGCGTATTCGTATGAATTCGTATGGAAACCCCCACGAATGCGAATATGTCAATCTATGCTGCTAACATATCACAATATCCTTTACGCTCACTAAAGGCGGAACTGTGACATGAGTTGCCTGATCAGGTTGATCGGGTAACTGAGGTCCGACCGTGTGATCATTAAATAAATGAGGCTTCCGACAGTCTATCGAACCGAATCTTGGCAAAGTTTGACATTTCTGTCTAGAGGGGTCGATACGGAGCATATTTAGCACGTAGTGGCGTTGGCTAATCAATATTTAGCATATTTAGAAGTTTGACATTTCTGTCCAGAGCATATTTAGCACGTAGTGGCGTTGGCTGATCAATATGCCTTTAGGGTTTTGGATTACTTCGATCCCGAGGAAGTAATGAAGGCCCCCGAGGTCCTTCATTTCAAATGATGCCGCAAGCTGAGACTTTACACAGCCGATTTCTCCGAGGTCAACACCGATGATGACTAGATCATCGACATAAAGCAATATGTTTATCAATCGAGTCCGACTCGGCCGAATGAACAATGAAGAGTCCTATTTCAATGGAGCAAACCCCATCTTATGCAATCATTGCGTGATCTTTGCATTCCAGGCATGAGGGGTTTGCTTAAGTCCATACAATGACTTCTTCAATCAGAAAACTGCCAAGGTTTTTCATTCGGATAGAAATCTAGGGGGTTGTACCATGTACACTTGTTCCTCAAGATCACCTTGTAGGAACACGTTCTTTACATCCATTTGATGTAAGTGTCACCCCTTTGCCGCAGCCACCGCCAGTAGTACACGAACAGTTGTCATCTTCGCCACTGGCGCGAAGGTCTCATCGTAATCGATGCTGTGTTTTTGCGTGTCACCCTTGGCCACCAATAGGGCCTTATATTGGTTGACCAAGACGTTGGCATTTGTACTTAACTTTGTACGCCCACTTGCATCTGATTGGCTTCACACCTTTGGGTGCATCAACCAGGTCCCAAATCTCATTCTCCAATAATGCTCGCATCTCTTCCTCCATCGCGGCATGCCAATTTGCGTCCTTTGCCACTTCTGCATAGCTCTCCGCCTCACGCACTTCGGCGACCTTTGCCATATATGCATAATGATGCATCATATACTCATTGTACTCATACCAGATCATGGGATTCTTTTGGCGGGTGGATCGGCACAACTTTTGATTCGCCGATTTCACGGCCCTTTCAGCCGACTTTGACCTTATTCTCAGAGGTCCTTCTTTGCTCTTTGCCACGTCGGATTTGCTCCAATCCGATGTTTCGGCCTCAATTTCGTACTCCGGCATCTTCATCTTTCCCTTCTCCTTCCGCGAAAACTATCTCCTCGATTTTTGGTTGGGGGACTACACGGCCAAGTCTCCACTACTTGCAGATTCATCTTTCGACTGGTCCTTCCAACTCAGTCACTCATTCAGCCCACTTAGCAGAAATGAAATCGAGATCTCCTCCAGAGCTTCGATTGCCTCCTCATCAAGGGGCAACTCAGCCTCATGGGCCTCATCCTCAAAATTCGGAATGGAGTGAGTGCGTGTTGGAGATGGAGGCGAGTACCACAATGCCAACTCATCGAAAACAACATCTCAGCTTACTCGTACCTCTTTCGTTCAGGGGTTATAACACTTATAACCCTTCTGCTCATCCGAGTAGTTGACCAAGATACACTTCTCGACCTTTGCATTTAACTTCCTTCGCTTCTCTTTCGGCACATGCACATATGCTATGTTGCCGAAAACCCTCAAGTGTACCAAATTTGGTTTCTTTTCTAAATACAACTCATGTGACGACACTCCTCCATTTGCAGAAGTCCAATTCTACAGGTATACAACCATCCTGACGGCTTCGGCCCAGTAAAACTTTGGCATATGCTTCTCCTCGAGCATTGCCCTGGCTGCTTCTTCAATAATCTGATTCTTCCTTTCGGCCATACCATTCTGCTGCAGCATGTATCTGCAAGAGAATTCACGCTGAATTCCCTCCTTTTGTATATAACTAGAGAACTAGTTGGAAAAATAATCTTTTTGGCCATCGGTCCTAAGACACTTGATTTTTTGGCCTGTCTCCCATTCGTCAAGGCTCTTCACCTTTAAGAAACTGGAGAATACTTCGGTTTTCTTCTCTATTGTGCATGCCCAGGTATGCCAAATGAAGTCATCAATGAAGATCATGAAATATCTGCTTCCTCTGATGCTCACGTTCTGCGTCAGTCCCCATACATCCAAATGGATTAAATCGAGCTTATTTCAGCTCTGACTTCTTTCACTTGGGAACGGAAGTCGGTGATGCTTCCTTAACTAGCAGGCTTTGCAAACCTGGCCCTTTTGGCCACTGAATTTTGGCAAGCCAAATACAATGTTTTTCGTCTACATCTCTCAAAGCCATGAGAAGTTGACGTGGCCAAACCGCTTGTGCCATAGGTCAATATCCGATTCAACCTTCTGCCTTTTTGCAAACATAGTGGTGCCTACGTCATTCATTTTGAGGATAAACGCCCTCCCTTCTCAGTGCCCTTGCGCGATGATTTTGCCTTCTTCTTCTATGAAGCACCCCAGGTGAGTAAATCGAACTTGCATGCCCTAGTCGACAATTTTTTCAACCGACACCAAGTTCTTGGTGATTGTCGGCACATGCAAGACATTCCTAATTATCCCTTTCTGGCCGACATGGCTTAGAGGGGCGTCTCCGATATGTTCACCAATTTCGACGACCCCCAGTTGTTCCGGTTTCTCCACAGTCAAGAACCACTCCTGGTGATTCTTCATGTGGTTCAATGCTCTCAAATCCACATACCACACCTTGTTCGACCTTGAGGTGTTCATTGCCATCGAGTTGGCGTTGTGCTTCATTACGATGGTTGGGCCCATTCCAGCTCGCCCCGAGCCTTCGGCATAGTGTGATCTCTGACACCTATCTGTGTCTCCTCGGCTCAATCCGGCTCTGTCCGAATTAGCTTGCTTTTTCTAGCACTCGCTTTCTTAGTGGCTCTTCCAGCCACAGTACTAACAATCCGTAGCGGCCTTTCCTTGCCAACCTCCTTCACTGCCATGACACCCACTACTCGTGGAGGATCCAGAACTGTTATCAGCATTTTGATTATGCCTCGAGTTCTGCTCATGTCGTCTGCTTCCATTGCACACGGGGCCAATCCGCCTCCATGTACAACATCTTGTTGTTAGTGTGCGTACTCATCGACGCACCCGACTGGTTTCCTTCTATAAGCAACATCGACTGAAGCTCGAAAAACGAAGGCATATTCTCCCTTGTGCAAACAGTCGTTTAGAATGCTCCGAACTTTGACGCCAACCCTATGAGGAAAACCTACACCATTTCATCCTCCTTGATTTTCACATTGATGGAGGTGAGAGAGTCACAGATCTCCTTGATTCAAACTGTACAATCGGCCACAAATAGATCTTTCTGTTGGACATTACTGAGCTCCTACCTAAGTTGCGGTTTCCTGGCCATTGTGCTGGTGGCAAAATTTCGTTTGAGATTTTCCCACGCTATCGTGAAGATCCGTCACTATCCGCGGATCGTGAGGCGGAACCGCCGGGGTTCTGGACCGGAAGGATTCGAAGTTTGCACTAGCTTTAGCGACAAAGGATTTAAGATAGATTGAAAGATAGAGAGATTGAGATAAGATAAAATGCTTAATTTTAGATTGAGAGAAAGATTAATACATCAATTGGATAACGAATTTTCATCTAAATATTAATTTTGGTATCAAGTACAAAAGCGCCCTTCTCTTTTTCATCCACCCTTTTATAGATGCTCCCATGCATATGATGCATGTGAGGGTATAAGACATGCATACAATGCATGTTTGCCATTTGGCGCTCATGCATCACATGTCACTCAATCAAGCTCCAATATGAGAATTTACATGTAAAGTTATAATGATAAAAATATAATCCCTAAAGAAATGATTTGGCTTCATGGTAAGCCTATTGCTTCCTATCTTGGAGGTGCAAAGTTCGAGTTTTGCTTACATCTTTTTCTTTTATGCACAAAATACAATTAGGCTTTTGGACCAAATATCTTTAAGACACCATGCACCGCGATCAACCGATCCGTTCGATTTGCATCTGTTTGGTCCGGCCCAATCCGCATCCCGATCCGGTTCGGTCCACATTCCGAGTCACTTGCCGGTTGCCGGCGGCTCACCAGTTCTGTCGCCAATTGCCGCCAGATCACCGGCTCCTTCGCCGGTTCCATCACCGGATGCCGCCAGATCACCGGCTCTGTTGCCGGATGCCGCTGGCTCCATCCGGTCACCGATTGCCAGCTCCATCCAAATTCCGATTCTATCGTCAGTTTGAATTTCTTCACTAGCCATTTCGGGCACTTAGCCACATCCGGCAACGTAGCCAAATATGTCCATCTAGAAAAAAGTGGCTCAAGTCCAACTATTTCTTATGTGCTCTTAACTCATAAATAAAATATGATGGATCTCATTTTGCTTATATAGCTGGACCCTAAAGTTTCCTATCAATCTGGGATATATCACAGTTTTATTTTTCTCTTTTCTTTTGTAAACTTCCTACCCACATAACTTGAGACTTAGATGTTTGTTTCTTATGTAGTAAAGTACATTCGAAAGCTCTTGAAGACCTCCATCTTTTTGTACTAAGATATTAAAATTATTTAAAATAATATTTTCACTTGTTTTATATGATTCATACTCGATTTTGTGTGTTTTATGCGATTTTCACACCATTGCCAAAAATCTTCACGAGAACACATCCTTTGGCATCTTGGCATCCCAAATATAGCTCAAGAGTTGATCGCTCACATAAGATGCGAAGAAGTACAGAACTCTGCTTGCTGCGTTTTCGTGATGATTTTCGTCCATAGTGAGAAAACCGAGCGGGATGAAGAAAATGGGGATGTGCAACGTTGCACATGCATTTGTACATTTGTATATAAAAATAAGATAACAAAATGTAAAGGGGAAGGGTATTAACCTAAGGTGCTCCACGGAGTTTGTTAAGTTTAAATGTGATGTGCACTTGGTAGACTAGATAGAGGTACGTGAAGAATAAGTGAAGAAAGTAATGGGCATTGATTAGGACGGCTAGAGGAGTGAGAGTTATTGCCAACGGTCTCAAGATCGAGATCAAATATTCTCCTTCGAAAAGGAGAAGGGGGTTTGACCACTCCTCTTGTAATGTGCCTCACCCCTTACTACTATAAAAGGGAGTGAGGGGTCAGTTTGGAAGGGGTTGCCTATTTTGGGTGAGAGAGGCATACCACTTAGATCAAGGGTTTCCTATTCGGTTAGGGTTTCTTCTAGGGTTTTCTTCTTGGGTTTCCTTTAGGGGTTTTCTTGTAGTCATTGGGTGTAGCCTATGTGGCCATGGTTGTAATGTGTGTGGTGTTCTTCTTAATACAAACCATTTGTGTATCTTGCCTCGATCATTTTCTCGTTCAATGTTAATGTTTTATTCCTCCTCCTCTTGAGCTAAGCTTCCATTTCTTGTCTTACTCTTTCTCTTCTACTCCCTAGTCCAAGACCCTCGTGGTCCCGCTTCGGATCCTACACACGCTCGCGGAATAACGCGACATCTTTGGTGAACCCGACGTGAAGAGGTGGCAAGGGAGGATGGAGGTGGAAGACAAAGACTTCGACTTTGCAGAGATGATGGCGAAGATTGTGATGGATGCCCGACGGAAGAATGTGAGGCAAGATGCGGCTCAACAAGCCGTCGAGCGGGTGGTCGATCGAGTCGGCCGATTCAACGGGGATGATGTCACGAGGTTCTTGGAAGCGTACAATGCCGAGATGACGAAGAGGGGTGTGGACGAAGCGATGCGGCTAGAATATTTTCGTCGAGTGGCGGCCGTATCGGTGCACAAAAGAGGTCAAGGAGCTTCAAGAAGCTCACAAGTCGTGGGAGTTCTTTGAGGGAGCTCTATTGGAGGCATACGAATACATGAAACCGGAGTGGGTATGCCGGCAACCCAATGGGGAGCGGTCGAACCCAATGGGGAGCGGTCGGCAACAACGTGGCCCGTGAGCGGCTGAGAAGAGAGGGCGGTGAGCGGCTACGCACTACCGCCGGAAGAGAGCTCGATGCACGATGAACCGGAGGAGTACGACCTAGAGGCCTTGGTACAGGAAGCATACGAGATCATGAAGGCACAAATCGAAGCCAAAGAAGGGTCTACTATGGAGATGGGCCGGAGACAATCGGAGGATGCGGAGGAAGAAGCCTTCGTATGCGTGGACAACAGGGCCTATGTGGAGGCCGTAAGAGCATACGACGGTGACGTGAGAGAGGGTGCGGAGCAAGCGACCCTCTTGTCTTGCGGTGAATGGACGGCCATGGATGAGGTCGGTGACTACGGAGCGGGGAGCGCCACTTCGAGAGTGGACGGAGGATTCGAGATACGGTGGCCTGGAACATCAAGCGGGGAGGAGACGAGCAGTGGTGTCGGGACCTTACCCACATCGATTCTAGAGACTCTAGCATCCGGTCCGAGAGCCGATGTGAGACCTAGAGTAACGAACGGTGGCGACGACAAGGCGGGCAACCTAGACGACGGCAAGGAAAGCGAAGAAGAGGAGGCGGCAAGCATAATCGAGGCTTGCATGATTGGAGACAGGGTAGCCGCGGACAACGAGGTTCGGATGGAGGCGGCTACGGACATAATGAGTGGTGGTGCCAGGACCTTACCCACACCGGTTCTAAAGACTCCGGCATCCGGCCCAAGAGCTGGTATGAGACCTAGAGTGACGAACGGTGGTGGCGACAAGGCGGGTGACCGAAACGAGAACGAGGAAGATCCCTCGACACCAGGGCCGAAGACTTCGGCGGTTCCATACCAACATAGGTCCGGAGAGATGGGTGGTGGCTGTGAGGATGCGAGGCCCGAAGCAGGCACGTGCGGAAGGCCTGAAAGGGAGGCCGGGAGTGGCAAAGAGGAGAGAGTCGGGAACCGACACGACCGAAAGACAACGCGGAAGAAAATTGGAGTGGGGGCCGGTCAACCGGGCCCAAACCGAAGGAGGGCAGGCAAGGCCGGATTGTTTGACCAAACCCTTGCCGGCCGGTTATGATTACGGAAGGGAGACAACCGAACCAGAACATGATCGGTCAGGACCGAACCGGGCAAAGGCTATGCCGTTATGATTGGAGGTTGAGGCATATGGGTCACAACACCCAGTGGGAGCCGGTGAGCGCGAGAGGGAGGCTAACCGGGCACGACGACTACGGTTCGGTGAAAGACCGAGAGCAAGAGGGACCCTCCACACCTATTCTAGAGACTTCGCCAGTTGCGGATCAACGTAAGACCAGAGAGATGACGGGTGGCAGCGAGGAGTTGGAAGCCGGAGCGGACAAGGTTACCGGAACGGGTATCCAGCACGGAATGACGGACGAGTGGGGCCAAGACAGTAAGCCGGAGTCGGAAGTGGCTACGCCAACAAAGGGAGAAGAGGCCGACGCGGAGGTCGGGTCTACGGTGAGTGAAGGGCGTGAAGCAAAGCATGCACTACGGCCGGCGAAGGGCCAAGAAACAAGCATGCACCCAGAAGATCAACAACGAGTGACCGGCAACGGCGGACCGGTCGAGCCTTTGAGAGGCAAGTACGAGACGAAGGACGGAGCAGTGAGGTGCCGGGGTCAACGGACGAACGGCGAGAGCGAAGGATGGTGCGCCGAGGACAAAGGGCTACACACCGAGAAGAGAAAATACGGCGTCCCGGAAGACATGCGAGGCCAAGTGGGCCAAGAGGACGAGAGTCGAGGTGAAGCGGTAACGAGAGCCGCGAAGGACACCAACCCGGAGGTCAGAATGACGGTACGCTCTACGGCGAGAGACCACGACGAGCAAAGGAGAAGCGAGGAGCACGTAATGAGGTCGCCGAGGGACCGAAGAACAAGTGCGTGTTTGGGAGACAACAATGGCACACGGAAAGAGCGTACGGAAGGTGAGCGCGGAATGGAGGGAATCAGCACGAGGTGTTCGAGACGAAGAGAGGATCGAGTTGGAGATAGAACACAAGTGGTACGCGAGGGGCGGAATCCGGCGAGCAAACGGGGTGACCGAGGGCCTAATCGGAGGACCTACGCGATGGACAAAGAAAGAGTGTCCGGATCGGCAACGGCGTTCAGGAGGACCGACCGGGGAGGAAGGCACGTGCGGTGGATATGGCGGTGTCGTGCCTTTCGGCTCCGGATCGTTGCGTGAGTCGGGTGGGAACCTCTGGGGTTTTGGACTAGGAGGAAAGAAAATTCTAAGGCAAAAATGTAATTTTTCACGTAGTGTGCGAATTACACTACGACACTCGCCCCCTCCGAACCCACACATCCTCCGGTATGTGCCGAAGTCCCCGATGCTTGCTATTCACCTTCATCCGAAACTTCCTCCAATTCTCCCCTTAAGTCGACTATGAGTTGTAATCCACTTTCCTCGCTTTCCGCATCACCACGATCTTCGTCCGATTGCTCCTTCTTGTCGGTCTTGTCTAGGATCACATAGGGTTCTTCTTCAGTCCGCTTCTTGAAAATCTTCACGCGTTGTCGTGAAGAATGTGCTTCACGATATAAAAATGAGCTTAAATGTTGTATTTAATAATATTTGAGAGACTTGAACCCACATCCTTATATACGATGTACAATGTACATACCACTAGGCTAGGCTATTTATTTGTAAAAGTGTGTAATAAATGTGCTTCATGATATAAGAATGAAGCTATATATTGTATTAAGTAAAATTGAGGGACTTGAACCCTCAACCTTGTATACCAAGCACCAAGCATACACCACTAAGCTAGGTTAGTTATTGTAGAATGCATTTTCATCATTATACTTATCCCATATCTATTTTCATACATAGCCATCATTCATCACATGCAATGCATGTGCGCCAAATGGCGATCATGCATTACATGTAACTCATGCATTGCATGCATGCCATGCTCCCATACATTACCATATGCATGGCAACACTTATATAAAGGGGGGAAAGGGAAAACAAGGTAAGGAAGAAAAGAAGAGAAAATGGGAGAAAAAAATCTAAGCAAGTATTGAAGATATCTTATTCGGTGAAGAGCCTCGAGTTTCAAAGTGGAAGTCGTGGGTTCAAATCAAGGGTCGGTATTGAAAAGATTCATCTTGCGATCAAGGATTGTAAAGTTGGTAAAATATACATCATGTTTATATCATATACTCTTGTTCTTTGAATCATACTTTGTCTCAATCTTCTTTCTAGAATCATACTTTGTCTCAATCTTCTTTCTTGAATCATACATTGTCTTTATCTTTTATCTATGATTCTCTCTCTCTCTCTCTCTCTCTCTCTCTCTCTCACACACACACATTACTCGTAACTCTTCTTCTTACTATCCTTAACCATTCTATCATCACCATACAAGCCTTATTAAAAGTTAAGTTTCTTCAACTCCCCTTAACCTTAGTCCCCGCGACTTCGCCGCACGAACCACAACTACCGCGACATCGTTTCCCGGCTATAGGCACTCGTAGCGTCGTTCCATCCAACTCGCATAGTCGATAAGTTATGTTGTCAAAAACTTTCCAAACCTCATATGGCCCGAACCACCTTTTCGCGAACTTCCACATCATTGTATGTTGATGATCCAAACTACTGTCGTAGACAATCACCCAATCTCCTTCTTCAATCTTCCGCGGTCGTAGTCGGTGCTTTGTGTCGAACCGGCTTTTATTCCGGAATTGCGCTTCTTGTTGTCGGCGTATTGCTTCCGCTATGTCTTCTGGTCTTCCCTCTAGTTTCCGCATCCGGACCGCTAGTAGTTCTTCCCGGCTCATCTCTTCCTTCCACGATAGCACTGTCCATGTCGCGATTGCGGTTTCCGTTGGCATTACCAGTGCTTGTCCAGTCATGAGTTCTACCGGCATGTAACCGGTTACGGAGCTATGCGTCGTCTGATCCGCCCATAGTGCATACGGAAGCATCTGTGGCCAATCCTTCACCCTTCCATCGCATGCCTTTGCAAGTGTTTTGACAATCAGACTATGTCCTCGTTCGATCTTCCCGTTGGCTTCCGGATTGTATGCCGCAGTGTTAACCGAACTCCATGCTTAGTGAAGAATTCCTTAGCTTTATTAGAGTCGAGTTCTCCCCGATCCGCAATCACTTGTCCTACGCACCCGTACCTGCAAAACACTTCTTCCAAAAGGAATTGGCATACCATAGAACACGTTTTCCTCCGTTGCGCCCGACCTTCTACTTGGTTTGTGAGATCTTCCCGAGCTAACACCAAGTACTTCTTTTGTCCGATCCCGGTTGGCATGGCTACAATATCGACCATCCATTTGAAGTTGATTGTTGGTGAGAATGTCGGATGTAGCTCATCTCGGTGTCGAACTCCGGAGTAGATTTGACACTTCTCGCAGCTTTCCGTGAACTCCGCTATATCTTTGTACATGTTCTTCCACCAATATTTTTGTTTGATTTTCACAAAAGTTGCCCATGTTCCTCGATGTCCAGCCCAATTGGATTCGTGTAATTCAAACATTATCCGGTTTCATTGCTCTTTCGTCCCGACTACTTGAAGTGGTATGCCATCCGGTCTTTTCGGCTCCCTCCATAGTAATCCATTTTTCAAGAAGAACTCTCGGACTTGCCGTTTCTTACTTCGGATCTCGGCTCTCTTCTCTTTATTGTTTGATGATTCCTTGATTTCTCGTAGCATTTTCCCGATCAACAAGCTTTCTCCCTTGTATTCTTCTTCCCAGAATTCTTGGATTACGTCCACCCGGCATATGTGCTCCGAAGCAAAGTAGTCTTCGGAAACTTCTTCATTATCGGATTCGGTTATGTCATCTCCAAACCACACCCTTGATAGCATATCCGCTACAGCGTTGTCTTTTCCAAAGATGTGTCTTACCTCCGGATTAAGTGACTTAACATATGCAATCCACCTTAGCATAGTCACATCCGGTATAGTACAACACCGCATCATCCCGAGTATCGGAAGACAATCCGTTTCGATCACTACTTCGGCTCCGATCAAATAATCTCGATCCGATTTGATTGCCGACACGACTCCCCATAATTCTCTTTTGACTTGCGCATACCCGCGTTGCCTTTCACTGAGAACCTTTGCTCCGAATCGGATCGGATATTGTGAACCATTCGAGTCAAGTTGATTGATGACCTATCCGATTCCGGTTGGACTTGTATCAACCGTTACTATAACCAGTCGGTCATAGTTCGGCTTTTTTAGAGCTTCAGCCCTCCACAGTGTTTTCTTGAGCTTCCTCATGGCTTCGGTGTGTTCCGGTTTCCATTCGAACTTCTTCCCCTTCCGCAACAAGTGATAGAGTGGGTCCGCAATATGTGCGTAGTGCGGAATCCATATGTGATAGAATGCACATGCTCCAAGAAACCTTCGGACTTTGGATTGTGACTCGCATACTTCTTTCATAGCTTGAATCGCATCGATCTTGGTTGGTGACGGTCTTCGGCCATAGGGCCCACATAGATGTCCGACTACCAATATTTCTTCTTGTCCGAATGCCGATTTCTCTCCGGAAAGTGTTAGATGCACATCTTCTAACTTCCATAACACTTTCTCACAATCACGGATATGGTTGACTATGAACCTTCAGCATCCCCGTTCATCCATAGCTTCATCTTTTTCTTCCACCGCACACCCTTTCATTGGAATGTCATCTAGGAACGGCATCGTTATCTCCGATATGCAATCCCGGAGCACCTTGTTCATCGCATTCATCATATGTGCGACTGAGTTCGTCGCGCCTTGTGGTAGCGTACACATCCGGACTAACCCTATCGGTGTCCACATGGTAGTGATGTCTCGGCTCTCCACGGCTAGTTGGAATTGGTCATATCTGGAATATAGGTCTCCGATGGAGTATATCGTGCGACCGGCAAATGCTTCCGCAAGTTCGTCCACTATCGGACCGACTCCGGAGTTCCGGATCGTGACCTTGTTCACTAGTTGCAAATCTTGAATAAATCGGAGTGACCCATTCTTCTTTGGAACCGTAAACCATCGATTTGAGTACGGAGCATTTGATGGCTCTAGAATCCCCATCGCCACCTTCTCCTTGAGCAAGTCGATGATTTTCGGAATATGCGCCCGTGGCACCGGAATCGGCTTCAGGTTCCACGGCACATGGTCAATCGTGAAGATCACCATCGGCTCCACTATCTTCAGGTCAGCGCATCCTATTTCTTTCAATGTAAATGCAAATGCTCTCCCATGTCGCTCTAGCATCCCACGGAATTGTTCTTCTTCATTCTTTAATAGGAACCCACCTCCACCGATCCGAAGTTTCTTCTGGGTCTCATCCGTGAAGGCATGTCTGATATCCATGGACTTCCGAAGTGTCGGATCCCCCGAGACTTCTTTCCTCTTTTGTTCGCTATCTACGGGTAACGGTCCCGCAGCCGGTTTCACTTTCTTCTCCACGGTCTTGTATTTCATACTTACCATTACTTCTTCTTTGCGGAGCGCATCCGGCCCCATTTTCACAATGATCTCATACATCTCGACCGACTCCACCGAAATTACCCGGTTTCCCTAGCTTGTATCTTCCGCGACCTCTTCAAGCCGTTGTAGTGTGCTCCCATAGAACACTTCTTCGACTATTCCCACGATTTCTTCGTCTTCTTTTATTATTGATGCCGACCGTAACTTATCCTCCACTTTTCGGTATTCTTTCTTCATTCCTCTGGTTACGGCCGTGTACGTGGATGCCCCATCCGGACCGATTCGTACTTGTTTTGCACCGAGAGGTTTCTTCCTCTGTGGGGTATCAGGCCTTCTCGGACTATCACTTCCCCACTCCGCAACAGTCCGCTCTAAAAATCCATTCTTGTTTGGGACAAGAGCTCTCTCTTGTTCCTTTCATGATTTGCCGGCACCGTTAGGAATTGGACGGATTTCCCTCCGTTTTGGCTCCGAATTCGTGCAAAAGCCGCACCGCTATCGAGCACCTTCGTCTCCATCCGTGATGCCGTGATAAAGGGTTGCCCGAGGATCACGGAGTGCGAGACCTCGTCTTGTACGAAGAAATTTTGGTCGATCTCGACATCCCCGATCCTCACCGTCACATCTAGACAAGCCGCAAATAGCTCTTCCGTTGCTTTAGTGGCTACCCGGATCTTCCACCCATGATTTGTGTTAATAGGCCACTTAACCTTCCGGTAGAACTCCTTGGACATCAAGTTGATCTCCGATCCGTGATCAATTGCTAGCACAGGCTCTTTCATGTTACCGATTCGGACCGGAGTCTCCGTAGTTGCGCGTGCCCAGTGTGGCTTTGTGTAGTGAGAATTCGGTATTTCATCCTCCAATTCGGTGTCATTCATTAGAACGGTATTTGCATTCACCCTTGGAGCGTTCTCCTCCGTACTTTGCCTTTTTCTCTTCACGAGATCCACAAGAAGATCATGGAACTCCTTCTTTGCTATTCCGAGTAATTCTCGAAGCGAAAAATCTACCCGGCTATCGAGGATTCTCTCCTCGAACACCTTTTTCAAGTCTGTTTGTTTTTTCGATGTCCGAGGCGAGCTTGAATGTTGGAATCATCTTTTCTTTTCCCTTACCTCCAGAGTTCCAGCTTTCCGGTGTCTTCGATGGACTGGCCGCCTCATCCGTGCGCCGTCGCTTCTCATCTACATACACTTCATGCAATTGGCATAAAGCAAACATGCTATTCTTATCCACGGGGCACTCCCATCCCGTAGCTTCCCGGATGCCTTCCGCGGTGCTTCGGATCTCATTAGAGTCAGTTTTCTCAGTGTTTTCTAGCACTTCCGGCCAAAAAAACACCTTTGCTACCGATGACTCCCCGACACGTATTCCCGCAGTTGTCGCGTAATTGCTCTTCGCCGCTATTTCCTCCTCTAGGACCCTCTTCATGCCGCCTTTTCGGAAGTTTGGTCGGAGCTACTTTCGAGAGTCCATCGAATGAATCTGATTTCCCTCATAGTAGATAAGATCTTGTCGTAGTGCTTCCTTGTGCTCGTCGCAATCCCTCCGATCATGTTCGGTGCTATCGCACCATATGCATCGACGGTCCATATACTTGGAACTTGTGGGACGGTCATCCGACTTCTTCACCATCGCGATTTTTAGATTCTCCATCTCCTTCAGCAATTGCTCCACCGTAGTTGCGTCGATTCCCTTCTCAGTTGTAGCTTCTCGAGCCCACGGTTGATAGTCTTCCGATCTGGATCTCGGTTTCGAAATTGGTTCCGAAACCCTCTTTTCTTCGTTGGCAAGCCATTGCCCCCTCTTTGTGTATCGCGCGACGATATCCCACACGCTTTCCCATGTTTTGGTGAGGCCACTCTTGGTAGTCGTGTCCTCTAGAAGCACTCCAAGATCCTTCCGGTCCCGGACGTCTACGGCTCGTAAGAACATGATAACTTTGTCCGGTGCGAGGATAGCTTGATCTCTCGCAGACAACCTCCCGAACCAACTTTCGAATGTCGAAAACACATCGAGGACCGTCGGTAGCTACCCGGTTGAAGGATGTCACTTGCAGTCCTTCCGAAATCCCGCATCGTATCATTTCCGCCTTGTAGTCCCGAAGATAGCGCGATACGTCCTTCCCGTTGAATTGCCCGATGCGTTGCACGAGCCGCTCTACTGCCGCCGCTATCTCCGACATCGCATGTTGTTCTTGAAGCATCCGCTCGAACATCATCATCATGTTGTTAGCCTTCGGTTGATTTTCCATCTCCTTGCCACCCGTGTTCACGTCGGGTTCACCACTTGTGTTGTGCCTTTCGGCTCCGGATCATTGCGTGAGTCAGGTGGGAACCGGTGGGGTTTTGGACTAGGAGGAAAGAAAATTCTAAGGCAATTAAGAATATGAAATATATTGTAAGAAGGAAAGATATGAAAAACTCGTGAATCCCACGAGTATAGTGTATTAGTGAGTACTCAAATTAAGAGAGAAAAAATAGTTAGCAAACTCGTGGATTCCACGATTATATTATATTAATCAACCCTTGTAAAATAATCAACAACCTCTATATATCTTTCTCTCTTCCTTATATAGTGTTGGAAGAGTCTAAGTTTATCACATGCAAGCATCATGCTTTTCCTATCTTTAGTTTTCATGCACATTGCATGTGCATGATTAGCTTTCTATCTCATCTTTTCTTTTAACTCGAGTGTCTATGCATGAATAACTTTTTGTACCATGCATGTCTAGAATATTTACATGGGATAAAGTTTAGTATAACTTTAAAATTCATAATACGCTAGTATAATGATAAGGCTTAACATTATTAACATGGAGGTGCAAGGTTCGAATCTTGCCCTATGCATGTAATATATAATTTTATACTTTCTTCTATTTAAATATGTCTCTTCATCTTGTGAGAGACTCTCGCCGGCCTTCTTCATCTGGCTCTTGCCGGTTCTGCTTCATCCGGTTCTCGCCGGTTTTCTTTATCCGGTTCTTACCAGATCCTCCTTACCGGTCCTCTTCGTCCGCTTCTCACCGACTCTCACCGGCCTTCTTCATCCGGCTCTTGCCGGGTCTCCTTACCGGTTTCGGTCCTCACCGGTTCTTCCTTCAAATTCTTACTGGGTACTCCATATCCTATCTGGAGAAACCAAAAATGTAATTTTTCACGTAGTGTGCGAATTACACTACGACAGCGGTTCAAATGGAGTTGATGTTTCGGGGACACGCGTTGGACGTGGTGGATCGGTTGGAGCCGACGGCTCGAGGACGTGCGACGGATACTAGTTGGGTTTCGGTTAGGGTTTCTTCTAGGGTTTTCTTCTTGGGTTTCCTTTAGGGTTTTACTATACTTCTCTACTTGCTTATCCGGTTAGGGTTTTCTTGTAGTCATTGGGTGCGACCTACGCGGCCATGGTTGTAATGCGTGTGATGTTCTTCTTAATACAAACCATTTGTATATCTTGCCTCCATCATTTTCTCATTCAATGTTAATGTTTTATTCCTCCTCCTCTTGAGCTAAGCTTCCATTTCTTGTCTTACTCTTTCTCTTCTACTCCCTAGTCCAAGACCCTCGTGGTCCCGCCTCAGATCCTACACGCAATCGCGGAATAACGCGACAACGTGTTCCCAGGTCGAGAAATCTTTGTGTGTCAATTTGGGTGCTACATCATTAGCTTCTTTGACATAACTCCAGTAACTGTCGTTGAGCGGGTACTAGTGCATCTTGTATGACCAAGATGAATAGTTGCTCCTATCATGCTTTTCGATCAGAAGAGAGCTTCCCATTCCTTTGTCCATGTTCCTGTCTTTCTTTTCCGAAAAACGAGAAACTTGTGTCTGTCTTCTTTGCTTGCTTTTCTATCCGCTGCAAAGGAGTCTCAACCCTCGCGCTCGGATACCATGTAAAAGCATACTTGTGCGGAAGCGTGTGCGATAGACACCGAGTACATAGTCAATGATGGGAGAGAGAGAGAGAGAGAGACTGAGTTGAGCAGACAACAATATTTCGATTACAAAAGACCTAGTACATACAAGAGTGCTCAGAGTGCACTTTATATACAAGCCCTAAAGAGTGGGCTGACACAAGTACTAACAAGTACTTGAGTGCTCATAAATGAGCCTGACACTAGCTCTGCCTACAATATTCCTATTTACTAAAATAGGAATATAGGCCTCTAATGGCTTGCCGAATTTCCTATGACTCGAGTCACCCAAATCGAACTCTATTTGATTTGGCTCTCCGTCCTTAGGTCTTGACACTCAGCTCTTGGCCTTCAGCTTCTTCAGCCGATGCGGCCCATGTTGAGCTTGTCTCTCAACAAGAATAAAGATGATTGATTGGAGGAGATCGAGGAGAGAATTAGGGAGAAAGCGGTTGTCTTAATGGCCTAATTTAATGACTCCTCTCTCTCTCTCCTCGAACTATAAGAGGGAGAGAAGACAGAGTGAGGGGATCCATGATTTTGGAGAACGAAATGCTGTCGAACCGAGCTCTGCAAATTTCTACTTCCTATTTGTTGAGAATCAAGCTCAACTTGGTCTAGTGTGTGAACTCACCTTGAGAGTGAATAGACACTCCAACGATCAAGAGTCACCATTAAGTCACCTCTTTGTATTCTAGCATTTAGTATGAGTCATAGAATCATATTCTATGACACATAACTTATGAGCTTTCACATTCCCCATGCTCCATGAGCCTTATAGTTAATGAAGAGAGAGGATGACTATATAAAGCACCCTCCTCCCACCTTGTATAGTGTTGAGTCTTTCTCCTTTGTCAATATACTTTTACCTTGCGTATTCTCTGTGTTTCACTCTCTCCCTCTCCCTCTCTCTCTCTCTCTCTCTCTCTCTCTCTCTCTCTCTCTCTCTCTTACACACACACAGAACTCACATCTCTTCCGCTTCACAAGAATCCATCTCTTGATTCTTTACATGGTATCAGAGCGATTTGGTAGCTCGATCTATCCCATTCGCCTCATCGTGATTGTGTGTTGTGCTCCACGCCGACAACCAAGAACCGGCTCATCGCTATCATAGCTTCGCTACATAGCACGCATTCGAAGAGAGAAGAAGAAGAAGAAGAACCGACATAATGAATACTCAAATGGGGAGCGCTCTCCCTACCGAGAAGTTGGATCGAAACAACTTTTCATCTTGGGAGTACAAGATGCACCAATACCTTGTCGGACAAGGCTATTGGAGCTACATCAAAGGAGCGCATGAAGACCGACCCGCCGAAGCGGCTCCCGGATACGCGACATGGGAGCAAGCTGCAAGCCGTGTGATGTATTGTTTGGCAACATGTGTTCATGACCACATGCTCGGTTACATTTGAGAAGCCAAGACACCGAAGGAAGCGTGGGAAAATCTACGAAATATTTTCGCCACCAACACGACCGCGAGGAAGCTTCAACTCCGCCAAGAGTTGAACAACATTGAACAAAGGGAGATGTCCATCACGACATACACCTCAAAGATCAAGGAGCTTTGCCATTCGCTCGGCTCAATAAGCGTAAATATCGATGATGATGAGATGGTTCAAATATGCCTCGGCGGCCTTGCACCACGGTTTGGCGCGATGCGAACCGTCGTTCTAGCACGAGAGAAATCTCCCTCCTTCTTTGAGCTCCAATCAATGCTATTCGTCGAAGAAAACCACGTGGGTACAAGGAGCAATGAGTTGGAAGGCCACATGCTCTACACGCACTCGAACGGAGGAAGAGGACGCGGACGAGCGAGAGGCCGATTCGGCCAAGGACAAGGCGGACGAGGTCTAACCTACGACAACAACTCCCAATTTCGGCCGCAAAACGGAAGCCAACGAGGAACCTTCGCAAGAAGGGGGAGCTCCCATTCCGGCCCAAGCCGTCAAAACCCAACCGAATGCGGATATTGCGGAAAGCTCGGCCACCACGAAGAAGAGTGCCGAAAGAAGATGCGTGAATCGGCTTCCACAAGCCGACAACTCACGAATTACGCGCACAATTCCGACTACGAAGAGTATAGCGGAATGTAAGGGGACAACTCCGACTATGAAGATCGTGGCGGAATGTATGCACACAACTCCGACCATGGCGGAATGTACGGGCACAACTCCAACTACGAAGATCGTAGCAGAATGTATGCACACAACTCCGACCGTGGCGGAATGTTCATGATGAAACATAGAGCAAACTCTATGTCGGCCACTACCCCAACTAGTGCCTCCACTCCGGAAGACGTATGGTTCATCGATTCCGGTGCCTCGAACCATATGACATCGCATCAAGAATGGTTCCGAGAACTTCGAAAGCCGGACCGACCCGGCTATGTCGAAACCGGAGACAACACTACGCACCCGATTCGGCACATCGGCAATGTTCCGTTCGGAAAAGAAGGTCGGGAGTCCAATGACGACTCCTTTCGATTGCATTTCCTTGAGCTTTTGGAGGTTGATATGGCCAATCCGCTTGTGCCATAACTCTATGTCGGAGTCGGCTTTCATGCCCTTTACGTACATGGCCGATTTCATCTCGTGTGAGTCAAGAATGAACATTCGGCCCTCTCTTCGTCCGCGTGCGATGAGTCGGCCCTCTTTTTAGATAAAGCAACCGCCTTGATTAAATTGAACTTGCATCCCTTGCTCTACAATTTGGCCGACGGAGACCAAGTTCTTCGTAATGGTTGGTACATGCAAGACATTTTTAATGTAATTTTGCTTACCTTCTTTTCCGAATGGAACATTTCCGATGTGCCGAATCGGGTGCGTAGTGTCGTCTCCAGTTTCAACATAGTTGGGTCGGTCCGGCTCTCGAAGTTCTCGGAACCATTCTTGATGCGATGTCATAAGGTTCGAGGCACCGGAATCGACGAACCATACGTCTTCCGGACCGGAGGCACTAGTTGAGGTAGAGGCCGACATAGAGTGTGCTCTATGTTTCATCATGAACATTCCGCCACGGTCAGAGTTGTGTGCATACATTCCACCACGATCTTCGTAGTCGGAGTTGTGCCCGTACATTCCGCTATACTCTTCGTAGTCGTAATTGTGCGCGTAATTCGTGAGTTGTCAGCTTGTGGAAGTCATTTCACGCATCTTCTTTCGGCACTCTTCTTCGTGGTGGCCGAGCTTTCCGCAATATCCGCATTCGGTTGTGTTTTGACGGCTCGGGCCGGAGTGGAAGCTCCCCCTTCTTGCAAAGGTTCCTCGTTGGCTTCTATTTTGCGGCCAAAATTGGGAGTTATTATCGTAGGTCGGACCTCGTCCACCTTGTCCTTGGCCGAATCGGCCTCTCGCTCGTCCGCGTCCTCTTCCTCCGTTCGAGTGCGTGTAGAGCATGTGGCCTTCCAACTCATTGCTCCTTGTACGCATGTGGTTTTCTTCGACGAATAGCATTGATTGGAGCTCAAAGAAGGAGGGAGATTTCTCTCATGCTAGAACGGCGGTTCGCATCGCGCCGAACCGTGGTGCAAGGCCGCCGACGCATATTTGAACCATCTCATCATCATCGATATTTACGCTTATTGAGCCGAGTGAATCGCAAAGCTCCTTGATCTTCGAGGTGTATGTCATGATGGACATGTCCCTTTGTTCAATGTTGTTCAACTCTTGGCGGAGTTGAAGCCTTCTTGCGGTTGTATGAGCCGCGAAAATCTTTCGTAGATTTTCCCATGCCTCCTTCGACGTCTTGGCTTCGCGAATGTAGCCGAGCATGTGATCCTGAACACATGTCGCCAAGCAATACATCACGCAGCTTGCGGCTTGCGGCTTGCTCACATGTCGCGTATCCGGGAGTCGCTTTGGCGGGTCGGTCTTCATGCGCTCCTTTGATGTAGCTCCAATAGCCTTGTCCGACAAGGTATTGGTGCATCTTGTACTCCCAAGATGCGAAGTTGTTTCGATCCAACTTCTCGGTAGGGAGAGCGCTCCCCATTTGAGTATTCATTATGTTGATTCTTCTTCTTCTTCTTCTCTCTTCGAATGCGAGCTATGTAGCAAAGCTACGATAGCGATGAGCCGGTTCTTGACCGTCGGCGTGGAGCACAACACACGATCACGATGAGGCGAATGGGCTAGATCGAGCTACCAAATCGCTCTAATACCAAGTAAAGAATCGGGTGTGATTCCTGTGTAGCGGAATAGGTGTGAAATGTGTGTGTGTATGAGAGAGAGAGAGACACACACACACACACACACATAGAGAGTATACGCAAGGTAGATAATATTCACAAAGGAGAAAAACAACAACTCAATACAAGGTGGGAGGAGGGTGCTTTATATAGTCACCCTCTCTCTTCATTAACTACAAGACTCATGGAGCATGGGGAATGTGAAAGCTCATAAGTTATGATTCTATGACTCATACTAAATGCTAGAATACAAAGAGGTGACATAATGGTGACTCTTGACCGTTGGAGTGTCTATTCACTCTCAAGGTGAGTTCACACACTAGACCAAGTTGAGCTTGATTCTCAACAAAAGCCACTGGATTCGTGGTATCAAACCGAATTGTTATATAAACCCATTTGTTATATCAGTTCTTGTAAATTCTGTTTTCTCAAAAATTTGGTCTTAATCTCATGCTTAGTCCTTTTTCACGAGTTAGACCGTCATGTTGATCACAGGGTTAGCGATCAGAAACCCTAACATCTTCGGTGAGTCATAAGCCGACGCAGATAAAGCTGTCGAATCGAAAGCTGACAATGCAGTCGAAAGCTGACAGGCCGAAGCCCATTAAGCTCAAGACCTTTGCCCTAGTCCCACCCAATCTGACCCGCAAGCACAAATTTCGTGACACCATATGCACCGGCAATCGTCTCCTTGATGTACGTGATGGTCGTGACATGACCAAATATAGCTCATGTCGTAGGAGTCGTCAACAGATTTAAATGCACAAATCTAGGCCTACAACATTGGAACGCAGTCAAGCATAAATTCAAATACCTTGTGGGCTCACAAGACCTTGGAATCCTGTTTGGGCCGAACAAGATCTCACACGTAGTCAACTACGCCAATTCAGACTTTGCAAGTTGTTTGGACATTCGAAAGTCAACTACGGGATACTTATTCTAATTCGGCAATCGAGCAATATCATGGAAATCGAAAGTTCAGGAGTGCACAACCACCTTGACATCGGAGGCTGAATATGTAGCTGTGTCTAACGCGGCGAACGAAGCTTTGTGGCTCAATCAACTGGGCCTCTTGCACGTTTTGACAAGCCAATTCGAATTTGGCTCCAATTGTCTACAGCGACAATTAGGGACTCGTAGCTTCGTCCAAGAATCGAGTACACCACAATGCCTTGAAGCATATCGAAGTTCGATATCACTTTGTTAAGGATTGCGTAACCAAAGGAAAGCTTGACCTGGAGAAGATCTCCATCGTCGACAAAGTTGTGAATAGAACCAAGTGTCTTTCAGCAAACTAATTCTAGTCATTAAGGCACCAAATGGACATAAGAAGAACTGGTCCAGTCGGCTCGGGCACTGAGATTTTTGCCCGATCAATTCGAACACAAATGACTTCGGCATTTAGCATGTAACATTCAACATTTGAAAAGTTGATCCGGCTTTTGTTTCTTGAACGAGTCGACTCGGCTCTAGTTATTTGGTCCATGCTAATTCAACAACTTCAATCAGTGCCAACTAGCTTAATTATCTCTTTGTATAAATTGTACTTTGTTTCTTTTGTCTATTGTTGTTTCTTTGATGTATACACCCATAACAAGGGAGTGTCGAATATGGGTATATAATGGCCGCATTCACATTGTCCCATTTGGACAAACTAGGATAGGGCATATTAGTAATATGCCCTAGTTCAGTAGTATATAACTGAACTTGTAACTATTTTGTACATGATTGTTATTGTTGCCGCCATTCTTTGTAACTCTCTGTTTGACTAATATAGTTACACCATTGTGTGCCTCTCTATCTCAATTCTCTCTCTCTCTCTCTCTTGCTAATTTTATTAGGTTGTATCTCAATTTCACTCTATTCATCTTGTTAATGCCTATCAACTTCTTGTTCTTCATACTATAGTGTTGTTTTTGTTTCCGCTATTGACAACCAACTCCATGAGAAAGGGTTGTCGTCTTCATTGTGCTAGCGACAACATCTTGTTGAAATCAACATTGTATTCTGTCAAAACCCTTGGCAACTAATGTGCTCTCATTCTTTGGATTGGCCGAATCCAATGTTAGCTTGAGTCAAAAGACCTATTTGCACAGAAATACTCATTGACTCTTGATGGCTATTTGGTTCCTTGGATCGACAAATTGTGTGATTGGTCGACTAGTGCAGAATATGAATATGGATCTTGTTAAAGGAATGAGCAAACATATAAAAAGTAGAATAGAATATTGCATTGTTTAATCACAACAAAATGAATATGCAGAGAAAGACTATTACACATTTAGACCTCAAGAAAGGGAATATATTTTAAATCCCACCAAACTGGTACAAGACTTAATCCCCTCGTTTTTATACCTAGGGCAACTAAGCATTAACTCCCTTAAGGAGTGTTCACACTAAGAAGATACAAATGGGTGGAGTAGGACTTTTAGTCTAACAAACGCCCCCGTAAAAGAACTGCTCTAATTGTTACAACAATATAGGGGTGATGTCCCCCGTAAACTTAAATAAAATTTGAATTTGAATTACGATTAGAATTTACAAGCTAAAAGACTAATTATTGAATCAAGAGTGGTCGAGTCGAGTCGGATCAGCACTTCGGTCCTTTGGCCTTTGGCTTTCGACCCTTCGGCTTGGTGGACTTTTCAACTCCTTGGTTCAGTCGATTGAGTTGGTTTTCGGCCCTCTTTCCCCCTTTTGGCCCTTTTAATCCTATGATTGGCCTTCAGCTCTTTTGAGTTCTATGTCTTTTTCAGCCTTTCGGCTTTTTAGCTCTATGGGTCGCCCGGCCTTTTCGGCCTTCTCAACTCCTTCGAACCATTCGGCCCTTTCTTCCTTCAACTCTTCTTCTACTTCCTTTTATCTAACTTTCTTGTTCTCCTCAACTTGTTGAAATCCCATTTGTCTCCTTAGTGCTCTAAAGTGATGATTCGGGAGCAGCTTTGTTAGGCAATCAACGATGTTCACATCTGTATCAATCTTCCAAACTTTGAGCTTCTTGTCGATGAAGAACTCCCGAATATGATGATACCTCACCTCTATGTGATTCATTTTCAAATGGTAGACGGGGCTCTACATGAGGTGAATTGTGCTCTATGAGCCGCAATACATTGTCAAAGTATTTTGGACGATTCGACTCTTAATCGAAAAGTCTTCCGCAATCATTGCGGCCAAGTTGCTTCCTTTGATGCCTTTGACACATCAATGTATTCGACCTCTATTGTGGATTGTGTCGTAAACTCTTGGAGTTTGGACCTATATGAAATTGCCATGCGTGTGTAGATGAAGACATTGCTTGAAGTTTACTTCTGATTGTCGGGATTGCCAACATAATCGAAGTCGGTGAAGACTTCGACTTCTGTAGGATGATCCGAGCCGAATGTTAGTTGTATATTCTTTATTCCCCAAAGGTATTGGAATATGTGTTTTATGGCTTCCTAGTGCTTCTTTCCGGGATATGACATGTAGAGGCTAGTGGCTCCTATGGTATATGCAAGGTCGGGCCGGGTGGTGTCACAGACATGACGACAACTATGTCAAGATTCAAACTCTTGACCTCTTGTATTATATGTTATATTGTAACCAACACATCCAAGTACATCGTCCCTATTCATGTTCTAGGAGTTTTTAAAAAGTTCTAAAACTAGACGGTTATAGAGGGTTCTAGAATATTCTCCAAAATATTCTCTAGAATATTCTAATGCATGTACTTCAACTCATAGTATAAATACTTGTAACCTCCTTGGTTCCTTTCAAGGGATTCAACACCAGTCATTGACACATCAATCTAGTATTCTCGTTCCGCCTCATCTTTGTCTCCTTGATCTTTATTTCTGTCTTCATGCCCTCATGTTGCTCACAACATCTAGAGTTCCTAGCCTCGTCACATATGCTCGAAGTTTATCTATGTCTTCATTCTCTTATGTTGTTTTAAGCTTCTTAAGTTCCTCGTAGCCTTGTCATCCGTGTTCCGTCCAAGTCCGCGCTTGGTGTGTCCGTGACAGGTGGCTACCATTGCGTACATGAGACTTCCTATGGCCAATGCATAGGGGATCTTTCTCATCTACTCAGTGTCGACCTCTGTGGAGGGAGACTCTATGTCTAATAGTCAGATTGACATCGAGAGTGGTGTCGGTGCTGGTTTTGACTTATCCATATTGAGCCTTTTTAGCACCTTTTGGATGTAGTCGAATTGGGAGAGCCATAGGATCTTCTTCATCCTGTCTTGCTCTATCCTCATGCCCAAGATGTGTCGGGCCTCTCCGAGTTCCGTCATCGAGAATTTCTCGTGAGGTTGTCGCTTTAGCTTCCCGCGATGAGCATGTTGTCGACGTAAAGGATCATGTATGTCTTAGACTCGTCATATAGTTCCCAAACATACATACATGGGTCAAAGTCTGATCGGTTGTACCCAAGCTGTCAAATGTGGGAGTTGAACTTCTGATACCACATTCTCGGTGCGTGCTTCAAGACGACTTTTCTTCAATTAGTATACGAGGTGATCTTCATCCCTCGTCACCGTAAAGCTTGCCGGTTGAGACATATAGATGGCTTCTTCCAGATCTCCATGTAGAAAAGTCATCTTTACATCCATTTGTTCAAGCTCCAGATCTTTGGTTGCAACGACTCCTAAAAGGAGCCAAATCTTGACTACAAGAGAGAAAATCTCATCATAGTTGATGTTGTGTTCCTATTTGAGCTCCTTTGCGATAAGTCAAGCTTTGTACTTGGGTCGATCATAACCAGATACATATTTGTATCCATGTAACCATTTGCAAGGCATCGGCTTCCTACCGACTGGTAATTCGACCAACTCCCATGACATGTTGTTTTGTCTAATTGAATCCATTTCAGATAACATGGATTTTTGCCATGTTTCAACATCTAGCGCAGTAATTGCTTCTTCATAAGATCACAATTCTCTTGCCCCATGTAGTTGACGTAGTCCAAGCCCGATTGGCAAAACTCTGTCGGCTTTAAGACTCGTCTGGATCTCCTCGATGCCGATTGGATCGGTATAAATTCTTCGACTGGTGCAGGTGATCGATCGACTGTCAACATTGTTTGAGCCTATGTTTGATGTTTGGTTATCGCTTCCTAGTTCGGGGTTTTGTTCAAACCAAGTTGATTGAGTCTTCATTGAAGACTGCGTCATTGCTAAGGATTAATTTCATGTTCTCTTGGTCCCATAGTCATCCTGTATCCGAGAAAGATGCATTTTCTTGAATTGGGGGCTAACTTCATTCGATATATACTCCTCCGTTGTCCGACCATAGTGTCTTCACTTTGTGGCCAAATCAGTTTTCGAATTCGGTCAACCACTAAGTGAAAACTTCGAGTGCTTCATCCTTGGACTTAATCAAGTAAGCCCAGTCCTTGCGAGTACAATCATCGAAAACTGTGATGAAGTTCCACACTCCTAGAGATATTTCGGGCATTGGCCCACAGATGTTAGTGTAGATCAGCTCAAGGGGTTGTTGTACTATCTCATAATGCATCGAGTGAGGATTTCAAGTCTATTTCCCATATCGGCAATGTTCACAAAAGTTTGACTCAACATGGTTGAGCTTCAGGATGTAGCCAATTGCCGAAAGTCATTCAAGCCTAGTTTGTGACATATGGACAAGTCGATTATGCCATAGGGAAGATCCCTCCTCATTTATCACTGTGAGTGGATACAAGTTGTTGTATATCATGCCGTGGTCGATGTGTAGACTTCCTTTTACAATCTACCATGGCGAGTCACTTAGTGTCGTCTTGTACCTGTCTTCGGCTAACATGCCGATGGAGATTAGAGTCCTTTTCGGATTGAGTGCTTGTTGGACTTGGTGCAGGGTGATCAGATTTCCATTTGGCGGCTGAATGCAAATTTCACCTATTCCGGCGATTCGACACTCCTACCCACTACCGAGTCAGATTGAGCCAGCAGCAATGCAATAGTTTGAAAACCATTCTCTATGAGGGGTCACATGGAATGTGGTCCCTGAATTAAGCAGCCATGTATGTGCATCATGTGCATTGAACAGGATCTCTTCAGTCAACGAGCCTTCCAAGGAAAATACTTCTCTCGATCAGGTTTTGGCAACATGTATTTGGTTGCCGATCAAATGGTGGTTTGAATCAGAAGAGCATGTATTACTATCTAATTTACGACCATTTTCCTTCTTATTTAACGACAAACTGTCAAAAACTTTGTGGCAGACCTTCCTTCAGTGGTTGAAGTAGGCGTTCGACATCTTGTTCCTCGACTTTGACCGTTGTCGGTCATTTCTCTCCTCGGCGGACTCTAATTTCAGCTAGTCCTCTAAGTCATTCCCCCTAAGAAGTGAGCTTTGGCATTATCATCGATGGTGAGGCCCATCGATTTCCTTCAAAGCTCTTCTAACATCACTGCTCCAATCGCTTCATCCAATGTTAGCTTGGCAAAGCTAATGGTGACTGTTGTGCAAAATACTTCCCAACTTATCGGGAGGCTTGAGAGAAGTGCAAGGGATTTGATTTCTTCTTCAAAAGCTCTGAGGCAACAACCTCAAGATTCTACTTCATCAAAAAAAGACGGCTACAGAGTTACACGCGCTCACATTCTCACTCTCCCTTTTGTTACACAGTTACAAAGGCAACAACCTTCTTAGTAACTTATCAACAACAATGACTCATCATAATATTATGATTGCCCTAAGTACTTATATACTAGTACACCTTTTGGGTTATTTACAAGTGTAGCCCATAAGGGCATATTTAGACTATTTACAAGTATAGTCTTCCGAGTTGGATGTCTACACGATTTCGGTTTCGGCCTCGGCCGAGTTCCTCATCAGCTCGGCTCTTCTCTTCCCATCCGGAGGGACACGTTACCGAACACTTCTGACATCATTGCTCCAATCGCTTCATCCAATGTTAGCTTGAAAGAGCTAATGGTGATTGTCGTGCAAAATACTTTCCAACTCATCGGGAGGCTTGAGAGAAGTGCAAGGGGTTTGATTTCTTCTTCAAAATTCAAGTCTTGTGAGGAGAGTTCAGTCAACGCCCAACTAAAGTTGTTGATATGCTAGCTCAGTCTCCCTCATCTTCATATTGAATAATTGTCGAATTAGGATGAGTTTTGGCGAGCTCGGCTTCTTTTCATATACGGAATAGAGCTTCTCCCATAGGGTGTACGCAGTCGACTCCTTAGCCATACTGGAGTAGACGTTTTCGGCCAAGTGCATCCGGATGGTCGACCTTGCTCTTTTGTTGAGTGATCGTCATTCCTTTGTTGTCATTGATGATGGCCTATTGTTGTGTCGAATCGCCTCTATTTGAAGTCGGATGATCAGCATGTCCTGCATTATTTCTTTTCATAGGGCAAAATCTTTGTCATAGAACTTCCAGATTTCACAACTGGTGTCGAATATTGAAGCCATAGTTTTTGTGGAAGAATGTATTTTGCCTAGTCTTTTCCTTCAAATACTTTTCTTTCTTCTTATGTTGATGTTGTTTAGTTCCAATTAAGCGTTGATTCCAATTGATGGCTATTTGATGCCTTGGGACAACTGATTGTGTGATTGGTCGACTACTGCGGAATATGAATATGGATCTTGTTAAAGTAATGAGCAAACATATAACAAGTAGAATAGAATAAGTGCATTGTTTAATCACAATAGAATGAATACACAGAGAATGACTATTACACATTTAGAGCTCAAGAGAGAGACAATATATTTCAAATCCCAGTGAACCTATTACAAGACTTAGTTCCCTCTTATTTATACTTAAGGGAGTTAGGGCTTTTAGTCCAACAACTCTTTTGCACTAGAACTACGTCTCATGTGTTATTTTCCCAAATGGATTTCATCTTCAACTCCACACGAGCTACTAGTTAGTGTAATCATTAATTGCCATAGCTTCTTTTGTTGCCTCTTAGGAAACACGGTCCGTGGTCAGTCCTTCGACCTAGACCCCAAGGTGGGTGTGGAACAACAAACAGAGCTTAATCGTACTACGTAAGGAGAGAACCTCTGTGATTCCTCCATGTGTAAGGGGAGACGGCTACAACCGACTACTTATCACGGATTGCGCTTACGTACTACTACGATTACGTATCCGAGACACAGACACTGAATTAGCCGTAGCTATACACAGAAACTCAGAGAAGATAGTATTCTATTATCAGGCGTTCTTTTACATTTCCCAAAATTGACACGCACCTCCTTAAGAGGTTTTCTGCCCTTTATATATGCAGGGTCTAATTAGCCATTCACGCTTCCCCGTGTGAACCGTTACATACGTTACGCTTTATATAGTTTCTTATTCCTACGCTTTTGGCCGTCGGTTACTATTCCAGCGGACAACACCTGGCACGCCTGTGGGACATTGCCTTTGCACGTCGGACCCATCCCGTTAATCTTCTTCCAAAATGCCCCGGATGTTCGGCTCTGTTGTGGTGTCCTCGGCCGGAGTTGATGTAGGGCCCGTAGGTGCATCGTGGTGTGGCTCCTCTGCTTGGTCGGCCTGGTTTCTCCCGGAGTCGCCTTCGCCGTGTGCGGGTGGTCCGGGTACGATGGGCTCTTCTTGAGTTCGTGGGTTGGGCTCCGCCGGTAGCGTGCTTGCAGTCGGCTGTTGCTCCGCCTCTATTGTTATGTCCTCCGTGGTGTTGGCCATTTTTGTGTGTCCCTGGCCGTGGGGCGGGGATTCTGCCTAGTCCGCACTATTTTCCGCGTTTTCTGAAGATGGTGTGGGCTGGACCTTTTGTTGGTTAATGGTTTTGTTGTTTGGTCTTGTGGGGAACTCCGCTCGTTCGTCCCCGCTATTCTCCCCTGTTGTCCTCGTTGGTGATCGGACCTGAGGTTCCTCTTCTTCGGCTATGACCGGAATTGGTGTCTCGCTGGGTTCCTCGTTTGTGGGCGTGTTGCCGGTTTGCGTGATCTGGTGAAATAGCTCCTCCTGACTTTCACCAAAATCATCTAGGAGTTGTGCGAGTTCTTCGGAGTGTTGGTCTGCTAACACGCGATAGTCTTGCGCTAGGTCCTCCCGTATGGTCGCAATGCTCTCCTCGTTTAGCTTATAAAACCCTCGGCCGTCTTTCCGCCGGTTCTCCCAGTCCGCACGATACACGTGCAATTCCGCTACTTGGGTTGCCCACACCATCCATCCTTTGTCCAGCGCCGTTTTCAATTGTGCTGTGAACCTTTCCCGGTTGGTTTGGAGAAGGATGCGCACGTTATCCGTGATGGCCTGGCAGCGGTTGCGTGCGTCTTCCATCAACTTCTGGACATTCGCGATTTCCTGTTGTTTAACGGCTGCCGCTTCTTCATACATGGCCTTCAGGCCCGCCCACAGTTGGGATTCCTTTTCATGTTGTTTTTCTAATTTCCCCATTTCATTGTTTAGGCAGATTTCGAGTTGATGCCTTCTGTCTTGTTCGACTACCAATTGTTCATCGAACCATACCTTCTTTTTCTCTAATAAGGCCCGAAGTCCCGCTATTGCCGCCTCTGATTTCTTCGCGTCCTCTCGTAATTGGGCGTTGTCGTCTTTTGTCCGGATGTGCTGAGCCACCTCCGTAGCTAGTTTCTCTTTAAGCGTTTTTACGGCCTTTCGTCCGTTAGCCCGTATCTCCTTTTCTCTGTTGGAGGATTGGTGTAGCTCTGCTCGAAGACGGTCAATTTCGGATTCCGCTAGCTGCAAGACCCTTTTTGCTTTTGAGGCGATGGCGGTCTGAGCCTCGATTTCTTCTTTGAGAGCGTCGATAACGTGGTTTGGTGGCAGGGTTTCGTGTTGCGCCGTAGTCGTATGAGCTTCTAACTCCGTGATGCATGCGTTGGCCTTTTGTAGTTCGGCTTCGGTCAGTTTAACCTTCTTCCAGACATTCTTATTTTTTATGGCCATCTCCTTGGTGCTCGTGCTGACCTTTGCCAGTTCCCGATGGACTTCGACTAGGGCCGTGTTTAAGGGTGGTATCTCCATCCCTACTTGCCGTACCCCAGCGTTCCTCTGCCTGCCGACCCTGGCTAGCCGGTCCTCATCGTCGCTCTCCGTTGTTTGTGTTAGGGCGCGCTCTATCATCTGTCGTTCCGCATGCTCCTCGGCCATGCATTGGGCGGCTTTGACCTGTTGTGTTGCCAAGAACTCCATGAGCTCGAAAGAGGTACCGAACTGCAAGAGGGCGCTGAATTCGTGGGTCGTATCCGGAATATCCGGATATGCCAAAACCTAGCTTTCCGCTGTCAATACGGCTTTCCCTCGCTGGGACTGAGTCGTAATAATCGATCGCGGCTCCCGGATGATTTCGAAGGTGGTATTCGACTCTGCTGTTGCAGGGCCTTCGCTTGCGGTCGGTGCCTCCGGATTTGTGGGGGCGTTTTTTACCAACCCCCACCCATCCTTTCTGTCCAATCTACGCCGTTTGGGTCTAGGGCTTTCCCCCCGTGCTTCGGTGTCTGGTTCTGGGGCTGCCCCCATGGGGTGTCTCGGTTGTTCCTCCTGCGTCGCCCGTGTATCCGGTTGGTCGGTAGGAGGTGTTGTCCTTGGGTCTGGTTGGGCCGGTTGGGGTTCCTCCTCCCACTCTAGGGCCGCTAACTCCGCTAACCTGCGTTTCGTGGAGCGGGGAGGGGCCGTGGGTTGGCTGGGCTGTGGTGCTGGAGGCCTCGGGGTGGAAACAGTACCATAAGGTATTGTTGGATGATTGGCTTGAGCTTTTTGCCTGCTTGGTACGCATGCAAGCCTTCCCTTAACGCCGGTCCTGTGATGACCCCCCAGTCGATTGTCCGCCCCTCAAAGGTGTCGATAATGATGCTCGCCTTCTGTTTAGGCATCCTGTAAGCGTTGACATGGACGCAGCCTACTTCCAGTAGGAACTTGGCAACTTCACGAAAGAAGGGATCCGGAATTTGTTTTGTTCTATAGGCTTTGGCGGAGGATGAGTATGGGCCAAAATACTGCTGCAACGCCTCTGTAGGAGGTATTTCGAAATGTCTTTCGCCTAGTGAGGATAGGCCTAACTTCTTCCGAATGGAAGAGTTTGTGACCGTGTCGATGTTAAGCCGCCTAGCGATGTCCATGGCGTCCGAGTGCGGAGGTGCTTCTACGACCCGAATATAACCATCCATGCGCTTCTCCACGACCCATCGGCGTAGGGCAGTAGAGATGAAGATCGGCATCGCCAGAGTAAGTTCGTGGAGAGGCGACGGGTAGCAGTGGTGAGTTGGAGCTCTGAGATGTGATGGGGAAGAAGGTGAGGAGGAGCGATGGGAGCGTTGATAGCTAGACGTTGTGTTTTTGCTTTGTGCAGAAAACCTTCTATTTCCTTCTTTTTGTGGCTTAGGGTTCATTGGGCGGTGAGCCATCGTGGTGCCACGTGTTCTTGAACTAGGAGTTTGTGCATGCCTTTAGTCGTTTTAATAGTCGCTATCTTCTCTTTCTTTTTTCTTTCTTTTTTCTTTTTTTCCTAACGGTTAGTTACCCCCTATTTTTACATTATAGTACAATTGGGCCTGTCCCTTTTACGTTGCGGGTTCTCCAGCTTTGTCCCGTTTGGCGGTGAATGGGTTAGGTGGTGTAGGGCCCATGTAAGGTTTGAGCCGAAACCCATTCACTTTTTGCCGTACTATTTCTCCAGCCAGTGTTCCTAGTTGGAACGTGCCCTGTTCTGCTCCAATTATCCAGTATGGGCCGGTCCAGCGGAAACGTAGCTTACCCGGCATCTAGCCCATGCGCGTTTGAAAAACTAGCACCGCTCGGCCCACGGCGAACTCCTTTTCCCTTGCGCTCCAATGTCGATCGACAAATGCTTTACGTTGTCGTTGTTCTTCTTCCAACACAGCCATGCTGTGGACACGTTTCTCCCCTAGTTCAAGGAGTTGGTAGAGTCGTTCCTCCTCTGACTTGGCTTCTGATAATCGGTTCTGTATCTGAATGCGCAAACTAGGTACCCGAAATTCGACCGGCATTACCGCTTCTAGTCCAAACGCTAGCCAGAACGGTGTTGACCGTATGCTTGTTTTGTAACTAGTTCTGTACGCCCATAACGCACTCTGGAGTTTGGTATCCCAGTCCGTTCTGTTTTCATTGACGGTTTTCTTTAAAATGGTCTGTAAAGTTTTGTTCGTGGATTCCGCTAATCCATTCGCCTGCGGGTAGTATGGCATGCTTTTCTTGTGGACGACTACGTAATGCTGTGTTAGTTCCCGAACCACCGCATTGAGGAAGTGGCTCCCCTGGTCACTGATGAGCTCAATCGGGCAGCCGAACCGGCACCAGATGTGCTCATACAGAAATTTGGTTGTGACGGCCGCTGTATTTTCCCGTAGTGCCTTTGCTTCTACCCATTTGGTACAGTAATCCGTGGCTACCAATATGTATTTGTTTCCCGTACGGGCTGCTGCTGGTGTGAAGGGCCCCACAAAATCCAATCCCCACTTTTGGAAGGGGTCCAGTGGTAATACGGGCTGGTGTGGCATCCTTGCGTCCTCCGCGGGCTGACCCATCCGCTGGCACAAATCACACTTTCTACAATACTCGGATGCGTCCTTCTGCATTGTTGGCCACCATAAGCCCGCCTGCCATACTTTGCGGGTTGTCACGTTGCCTGCGTAATGGCCGTCGGCCGTGCCGCAGTGTGCCTCCCGTAAAACTGCTTCTTTTTCATCCTGACAGACTCCACATCGCCAATCAAGGGATTGTGGGTTCGGGTCCCTCCAAGCGTGCCAAAAGTGTTGCCTCTTAGGAAACACGGTCCGTGGTCAGTCCTTCGACCTAGACCCCAAGGTGGGTGTGGAACTAACAATCGGCAACGGTTCGGTTCGGTTCGGTTCGGTTTGAGAGGGTCCAAACCGAACCGGTTTGGAACCGAACCATTAAAAAATGTTGAAACCTGAACCGAACCGCGAAACCTTTAAACCGAACCGTTAAACATTTTTCAAACCGTTAAACCATTAAACCGTAAAAACCACGGTTTCGTGGTTCGGTTTCGGTTTTCAACATAGGTCAAATTTATTTTATTTTATTTTTAAATTTATAATATTTCATTATTTAGAATTTTTAAAATTTTTAAGATGTTCCTAAAATGTGAGAATAAGAGTAAAAATGAAAAGATTGTTTAAAAACAATTTTTAAAATTTTTTAGAATTTTTTTCAAATTTTTTAAATGTTTTTTTAAAAATTAAAAACCGTTTAAACCATTTAAACCGCGGTTTTTTACTGCTGAAACCAAACCGAAACCGAACCGAACCGTTAAAGAAAACCTAAACCTGAACCGAACCGAACCGTTGAAACCGTTAAGCCGTTAAACCACGGTTTCGCGGTTCAGTTCGGTTCAAACCGAACCGTTGCCGATTGTTATGTGGAACAACGAACAGAGCTTAATCGTACTACGTAAGGAGAGAACCTCTGTGATTCCTCCGTGTGTAAGGGGAGACGGCTACAACCGACTCCTTATCACGGATTGCGCTTACGTACTACTATGATTACGTATCCGAGACACAGACACTGAATTAGCCGTAGCTATACACAGAAACTCAGAGAAGATAGTATTCTATTATCAAGCGTTCTTTTACATTTCCCAAAATTGACACGCACCTCCTTAAGAGGTTTTCTACCCTTTATATATGCAGGGTCTAATTAGCCGTTCACGCTTCCCCGCGTGAACCGTTACATACGTTACGCTTTATATAGTTTCTTATTCCTACGCTTTTGGCTGTCGGTTACTATTCCGGCGAACAACATCTTTGAAGGTGGAAGGCTCACCGACATCTATGTAAAAAATGTTAGGTGAATGAGACGCTCTATCAGATTGGTGTGGTAGGATCAAACTCATCACACCACTAATGGTCTCTTCTAAAGTGTAAAAGTTGTCAATTATTGTTGGTATAATTTGAAGTGCAGGATCAACTACTTGTCGGGTAGTTGATCAAGCATGTTGCTTGGGGCCATCCTTAAGAGTAGCAACAATTTGATTCAACTAGTAAATATAATCCTCACATGACACAACACTAGAGCATCTCCATTCGAATACGAGATGCGGCATTTACAATCCTATTTGAATTGAATAACTTGTTGCTTTGACAGTTCGTGAATACCATGTGGAAGGTGGGGAGATAGGGCATGCCTAATCAAGTACGAGACAAGGGGAAGGGGGTTCATTCTTGTCCATTAAAGTAATCCAATAGTTAGTGAACAATGCTAATTCGCAACACACGAATGCATGAGGACAACATGTGATGCAACTAGATGATGAGGATTCATGGCACTTAATTAACTACTTGTGCTTAGTGCAAATTGCACACAATTTTGCTATGTTTATTCATGCTTAGGCAAATTACAAGCAAATTTACTATGTTTATTCAGGCTTTGGGGAAATTACACGCAAATTTTCCATGTTTATTCATGCTAAGGGAAAATCACACAAAAATTTGCTACGTTTATCCATGCTTAGGGTAAATTACATGCAAATGTGTATGTTTAATCATCATTAGGGCAAATTACATGCAAATTAGCTATGTTTATTTATGGTTAGGGCAAATTACGTGCAAATTAATTAATTCAATTCTTATTTATTTTACCAGGAAAATGAAGTATGTATAAACACAAGGCTCGATTTGGCCTGCGATCTTCTCTTCGCCTTTTGGGATTAGGGTTTGGGGGGTGCGAGACAGGGACAGAGCCATGGTGTCTCTGAAGCTGCAGAAGCGTTTGGCGGCCAGCGTCCTGAAATGCGGCAAGCGGAAGGTGTGGCTCGACCCTAATGAGGTCAATGAGATCTCCATGGCCAACTCTAGTAATGACTCTGTCTCTTTCTCTTTCCACGTCTTTTTCTCTACGCAAAACCATATCTCTATGTGCGTTCCAGTATTTGTTCTTTCCCTGTGTTCAAGCTTATGTATTTCTCTTCTGTGCTTAGAACTGTATATGTATTCAGAACGATGTATTTCTCTGTGTTCGGGATTATGTATTTCTTTGTGTTCAAACCTGTCTCTTTCTGTGCCTAAATTCCCTTCTCCCTGCCTAATTCCATGTCTTTCACTGTTGATCCAAATAATATATATGTATGTATGTATCTTTATCTTTGGTCAATCCTATTTCTTATCCATGTCTTTCACTGTGTTCAAGTACATGTTACCTCTATGCGTGTATAGAAAACTATGCCTTTTTCCATTTATAGAATTCCAGACTCTCTCTTGAGATCTGGCCAGCGTAAGCCTCTATATCACGGTTATGACTCTCTATCTCTTTACTTATGTTGAGCTTTTCTCCTTTTCTATGTTTGTTGTCTTTGTTCATCTGAAGTTCGTTTTGTTTCATGTCTGAATGTTAACTCTCAAAAAGAAAACATTCTAGAATGCAGTAACGCTTTCATTTGGTGAAAATTAAGTGGCTGTATTTAAATTCCTTGAATGCTCGATTCATTTTATGTGTATGTCTTGCCTTTTCTACCAATGCTCCTTTTGATTTCACTCTCTTATTGTCTTTCTCTGATTCAAACTCAAGCTAGAAGGTAATAATTTGTTTTGCTAACAAGCTAAGATTTTATTTTGTTCCAAGGAATGTGAGCGTGAATTTTCTGATGATTGATTCACTTTTCTTCTATCTTTTGTAAGGCATACTAAAATTAATCCTGAATATTATAATAGTTTGCATTCTAGCCTTAACACTGAATTTTGGTTTTTCAGGGCAAAACATCCGCAAGCTTGTAAAGGATGGGTTTGTTATCCGGAAACCAACAAAGATCCATTCCCGTGCCAGGGCGAGGAGAGCTCTCGAGGCAAAGAGGAAGGGTCGCCACTCTGGATATGGTGTGTTATTATTGCCTTATTTCTCTGTTCATTTTGCATTACAATAAGAACTTCATGTTGTTTATATTATTTTCCCAATGTAAAATTTAAAGCTGCCATATGCTGTTTACTGCTAAAGATAAATGGTTGGGCTATAGGTTTGAATTTCCCTGAATTATATGAAAGCTTGGTGTAATATATCAGATGATATCTCTATGTATATGATTTATTAGCAAAATGCATTGGAGTGTTTGTCAACATTTATTGTCAAGTTGCACCAATCTTTCATGAGACATTGACATAGTATGTGCTTAAATTGTCAAAATCCTTCAAATAAACAGAAACTTTTTTTCTACTTTGTTTTCTCTTCTTGTAGGTAAAAGACGAGGTACCAGGGAGGCTAGGCTACCATCCAAGATTCTTTGGCTGAGGCGCATGCGTGTTCTGCGCCGTCTCTTGAGGAAGTACAGGGAAGCAAAGAAGATAGACAAACACATGTATCATGACATGTACATGAAGGTGAAGGGTAATGTGTTCAAAAACAAGCGTGTCTTGATGGAGAGTATTCATAAGACCAAGGCTGAGAAGGCACGCGAAAAGACATTGTCTGATCAATTTGAGGCACGTAGAGCAAAAGGCAAAGCTATTCGTGAGAGGAAATCTGCTAGGAGAGAAGAACGATTGGCACAGGTACTATAATTATAATTATGTAAATAAAGTGTTTTATATTCCCTATACATTTCAGGTAGACTCAGTTGTCAATGTGTTAATTCATGCCTTATGTCGTCTTCTCCATTGCATAGGGACTTGGAACTGAAGTAGCCACTCCTGCAGCTGCAACAACCCCTGTCCCTGAGTAAGGAATTAATTGTTGTCTTTGTATTGTTTCCTTTTTCATGATTTTGTTTCATTTGTATTGTATTGGCATCATATATTGTCTTTCTGTGTGCAGGATTAAGAAAAAGTCTAAGAAATGAAGAATCGATTGAAATTTTTGCTGGAGAAGTGTCTTTTAGTTAATGAACTTGAGATGTGAATCTGTATATCACTGATGTAGTAGAATGTTTTCAATGTGAGACTCACTGCATTTCAATGAGTTCTTTTGGCTAACTGAATTTAATGAATGCTTGATGAAGTAATTCTTGTTACTTTTGGGTTGCCTATTTATGATTTCTTTCATGAGTCATGGTATATGAACTCCTGTTCAGGTCTTTATCTTATAATTGACTTGTATTCATCATGAGTTATTTATTTAGTTCAGGGTTGTAAAAGTTAAATACTGCTTGAACTCGGTTGAAATTTATACCTCGGATATACCCTTCTTAATCTGATTCTCATCCATGATCATTGATGAGGTAGTCTTTTTCACTCTTACCTAAATTATGAGATATGGCTATGCTTTTTTCCTTATTATGAAGATCAACTGTTGAAAGCCTCAAGTTTTATCACTTGAATCCCTCACCTAAAATTGATAAATGTTTGCCAACGATTTTCTGTATATCTAATTGTGGTGTTTAATGTATAGGCTAACTCAATGAAGTGCATTTCAGTAATATTTGTTTGATGTTTTGGATGTGGTTAACTTCCTCTGGAAATTGTATACTTAGATGTTTTAATAGCAAAGTAATCTATTGATGTCAAATGTGAAGGATGAGGAATTGAGATTCAGAACAACTGTGGACAGTCTCTTCCAATTTACTCATTAAACATTAACTCTGAAAGTAGAAACAAAAGCAAAAGTGATCTACTAATTATACATTACATCTGAAAGTAGTACCAAAAGCAAAAATGATAGATGAAGATGTAATAGGTGAAAGTGCTACTAACAAATCAGTTGCTCTGAAGATACCAAATCTTAATGGCAGGAATTTAGATAGAAAAGAATTGAATGAAGCTATATGTTAAATTGCAAAGAAAGTATCACTCTTGTGTAATGTATGGTCAACAAAGAATGGTTAATATATATGCTCACTTGGTGTTTAAAAGCCAAGAACATTTATTAGGTAGGAGGGAGGAAAACCTTGTTATGTCGTTAAGATTGTCAAACTTAATCTGTTTGGTGCACAAAAACATTTGTTATGCTTAGATTTAAGGATTAAATCTACAATGGTTTATTGTACATCCGTTGGGGTAATCCAATTATGCCATAAGTATTGGCAAACTTGATTCAAATGTAAATTCTCATTTGTAATCTCTTATTTATTAAGAATCAATATTCAATAGAAGAAAATATTATTAATTCAAAGGGTGCATTTTTCTTTGTCACATGACATAGCAATATATATTCTTTCTTTAGTTCCCCGTTATTTCTCATCTCTTTGATTTTTCTCATATAAGGTTGATTTTGTAAGCCATGGTAACTAGAATATCTAGTAAGCCCTTTGTCCAAGTTTGGAATATTGGGGAAAAACATTCAGTGATTGGAACTTTTGTTCACTAAATCATGTAGAAAATTTTATATAAAGCTTTACTATCTTCTAGTCAAATTACTGTGTTTTGACTTTTGATAGACATCGAGGTCACATGCATACCCACATCATACTTGCGGCACATCTTAGCATCTTGTGTGACATTAATAAGTAGGCAAGATAATCTTTACATATACTTCTTAGGACATCTCGTCACCCCATGTGACATTGAAAAGCAAGCAAGACACTCCTTATGACACATCTTGGCACCACATGTGACATAAATAAGCAAGCAAGATACTTCTTTACGAGTAGCCATCATAATAATACAAAAGACTAAAGACTTTATGCTACCAAGGCGAGATTTTTAAAAAGTGAATGTAGTGTGGCCTAACTAGTTGAATCAATTCAAGAACACGATTAGAAGTTTTTTCATAGCGTAGACAAACAAGGTTTTTGTGAATCACTTGTACAAATGAACTTGTTCTTTGCAACATTGGAAGCAATATTAGGTTTATTTGGGATTTTGCATTGGCTTGAACTCCCACCATATAATCATTATACATTTCTCCTAGAAGCTCAACCCTTGGATTCATAGCACCTTTCAACAAACATAAAAACCAATCAAGGTTCCTCAAAATGTTGCTATATTGATGTTCATGATTTGATTGAGAGACATGGCAACCATACCTTTTAGTAAATCGTAAATTTGAACTACTATATAAGGTCTATCCATGATCAAGGAGTATGACCACAAAGCGTGGGGTTGTGGCATGACTACTTATCAAATTATTGTTTCAAAAAGCACATTTGTCAGCTTAAAACATTAAAAAGCAACAAGTCAATAAACCTATGTAGATGATAACACTTATTGCAAAAGCAATGCCACGTGTTTCTACCTCAAAAGGGATCAATTACGTTGAACGTGAACACCTATGTTACAAATTCTTCTATGCTTGAAACCAATAAATGGTACGTTTTCATTTATTTATTAAATGCATATGTAGAGAGTGAAATAGTGCAAGCACGATGCTTGATTACAATAATGAAAATCATATTGAAACAAAGAAAGTATTCACTTGTCAAATAGTGTGTAGAATAGAGCCACTACCATAAGGATATCTCAAACACCGTTATATATCATATGTCGAGTTGCTTGTTTGAGATACAATTTCTCACACTTTTTGAAAACCCATGATGGCAAGATGTTGTAAGTGTACCTCGTTTTAATGAGAGAGACAACAAACGATCGCTACAAGTTAAAAATGAGCCATGATTAGTTCTAAAACTCCAAGAGCATACATTAATCCAAAAGATGGCATACATATACGGTTATACCATATAAAGATGTATATGTTCTTTTGGCACATGAGTTGAAAACTTGCGCTCGTTTCATCATGCCTAGGTAAAGACATTTCCTATAATCGTACAACATATTAATATATAGACAACATTAAACCCATGAGATTTGATGAATGCCAACTAGAAAATCATTTGCGTGTTTCATATTTACACTAGATAGGACATTGCTACGAGATGTGTTCGATGATATCATGCAAACCATCGAGTGGGATTCGATATTTTTCGATTGCTTGACATTACAAGATCTAGAGACACCAGAGTGTGTGTGGATCCGCGAGCTAAATACGGTGAGCGGGTACCAGGCATTGGCGATGGGTGAGCTGAAGGGATTCTCTGGGTCCCATATCCACTTGCGGGCGGTCGACTCTGGGAAATCCACAGAGCGACAAGGGTATGAATGGAAATTTGAAACATAAGCTCTTTTAAAGAAGAGATTTTGACCTATATGTATGTATATGTACATAATACACGTACATATACATATGTCTAAATCAAGGTTACTTCAAAATTCCCCCCACTTGAACTTCTCCGGCTGTTTTTCTTTTTCTTTTTTGCTTTAGCGTTCTGGATTTCTTCTGATTCTTTTTCTCTGAGAAAAGAAGGCCCGAAGAAGAAGAAGAAGAAGAAGAAGAAGAAAGGAAGAAGAACGAGAGTCACGATGGCTTCTCTCATTTACTCTTAACGAGAGACACGAGACGTTCAGAACGTGATCAGGAAAGCAGAGATAGATAGATAGATAGATAGAGAGAGAGAGAGAGAGAGAGAGAGAGAGAATTAGAGAGACGCAGAGTTCACATTCCCCTCCTTAAGCTCCGTTTCTTCCCCCATCACTCCTCCTTACCTGTCTCTTTGGAGCTTCTTCCGTCTTCGTCAGATAAGTCCATCATCATGAAGCTTCTCAAGTCCCTGCCTATGCTTATGCTTGTGATGACGATCTTCGTCCTCACTGCTCTTACTGAGTCTTCACTTGGCCGGACAACTCACCTCTCCATGTTCGGTAAGATCTGTTCGCTTATTCTTTTTCTTCTCTGTTTCTGTTCTAATCTCTTCCTTTGTATTTTCTTCTTCTCCACCTCCTTCGTCTTCCGCTCTTTCTTCCATTATTACAGTAGCTTGCTAGATTCATATGCTTTTTTTTTGCAGTATTTCTTCTCCCATTGATTTTGTAATGCGTTTCAAATGTTCTAAGTTTCATAAGATGCTCTCCGCAAGTTAGATGCTTTAGTCTCTTCTTCTTACATGACCAGAATTGACATTATATTGGCTTTTCAACTGTCTTAATTTTCAGCAAATGTTCTCCACAAGCTTTTTTTCTTCTGATTTTCACTTAGATCCTTCAGTTTCTTCTTCTTACATGGTCAGAATCGGCATTATTTACTTACACTTCACTCTATCTAGTACAATCTCCAGGAAAAATGCTGTCCGTAGGGAATCAATGCTCGAATTCTTGAACTTTTGCATAATCCAAGGAAACAAAATCATGTCTGGGTTTTTTTCGCAAATTCTGTCCTAAATTCCTAGCAATTGCTGGTATTTTCTCGTAATTTACCATCAATCCACTCATGAAATCAGAGACCCGGTGGTCAATCACGAACATCGTTGTGTGTCATTATAGCATCCGTTTTATGGCATATGATTGATACCTTCCCATTATTGGTGTACACGTTAGTTTGTAGACCATAGCCATGTGGTGGTTATGCATAGGTAATTAATGGATGTTGCTCAATGTGTGTGCATGTATCAGGTTCTCAGGAAGGGCCGCCTATCCCCGATGAAACCTGCAGTGGAGTGGGAGAGACTTGCTTCTACTCGTCTGATTGCTGTAGCGGGCTCTGTAAAGTAAACGGCAACGTTTGCGTGCTGTCTCTACCACCGGTCCCCGAAGAAACGTGCACCGAATTGGGATTGACTTGCTTCTACTCGGCCGACTGCTGCAGCGGGCTCTGCAAAGTGAACGGCAATGTGTGCATCGAGTCCGGCACGGCTTAGGGTTTAGTATGTACATATGCCAAGGGTCCGGTTCCTGTTCGGGTTCGGGTTCAGCTTAGGGCTTAGTATATGGCAAGGGTGTCATGGACGGTTCAACACCTTGCATTGGGGGGGGGGGGGGGGGGGGCGTAGCTGAAACCCATGGTTTTGGCCTGCTGTCTCCAATAAAGATTTCTGATTTACCGTGGAAAGACCCAACGTTTTTAGAGCGGCTGCTGCGTTCACGAAGCCCTCTCTTTATCATTGGCATTGTTCCACACTGTTTTCTTGTTGAAAATATCACGTTCCTTCGTGAATGCAACAACAACAACGTATGTTGTTTTAAAAGCGTAATATGAGAATATGCTCTCTCTCTCTCTCTCTCTCTCTCTCTCTCTCTTTTCACCTTCTTGACACTGGTGTACCTTGTGTTTGTTTTCCCATGATTTCGACATCTTAGCAATGTGTTTGTATTTGCGTGGCTTTAGATTACTCTCAATAACGATCGAAATGAAGAGCCCAAATTTTCATCCTAAACGAAGTGGGCACCTTATCTCTCATTTGTTTTCGGCAAGCAAAAGCTAAAAAAACTAGATAATATCATCCTCCATTAGTGCAAAGCGTTTCTCTTGTTCATTTATGAATGAGAACTATAACTTGAGCTCATTTGAATGGATATAAGCCACTAGCTATGATAAATAGACCAAAAAAGTGATCATTTTGTTACCTTGACCAAATTTGAAGTGGTGAAGGCCTGATAATAAAATGAGGCAAAATCATAGAAATATTAGAATAAGTGTTTGAGATATTGGTATATAGGTATATTGACAAAAACTTTAATGGAATTTCTTTTCTTTTTTATGGGATATGTTTATTTTGGTGGGGATACAACATCTTATCAAAACATATATCTTCACCACTCTTAAGTTTTATATCTATGTTAGCCTTTTGCCGAGAGCTTCGAGTACTTTGCATGTTGATATGAGGTGAATTTTAATCGTAAACATGCCCTCATATTGCCATTTTAAAGCTAATTGTCAACCGTTTAAGGGTAAGGTAGGTGGGAAACTAATTATCCTTGGACTTAAGGAACTAGCTATAGCCTACCCCCTTCATTATGACATCTTTGGATGCTATCAAGACTCTATTAATGAGGTATAGCTATCTTCATTTGGATCCGTTCATCTCGACTTCCAATGTATAACATAAAATAATATTTGGTTGTGTGGGATATTGATGACATTTTGTGTTTGTCTATTGTCCTCCACTTGGGGTGATCGGCGTGGATGAACAACCATAAACCTTTATTACAACATGCAATACGTCACCCGATGTGACTATAGAATGATGGGCTAAACACACCCCGACACCTCATAAATAACAAGTAGTCCTCAAACTTCCTTGAATGCAAGATTTGTGTCCATCAACAAAGTCTACTATAGTTTAGAACTAGGCATGTGGATGCAACGCTACGTGGAAGGAACTCAACTTACACACACACACACACACAATAAGCTCCAATTGTACATGTTAGATATGTTTTCAAGGCCATGAACCTTGATATATTGTTCGATAAGCAAGTGTTCGTGTTTTGATGGCCATGGCACTGCATATAGTGGTAGAGGAGTGTTTCTCAATTTGCTATGTGACTCTTTACTGTTCTCTCTCTCTCTTTCTCTCACACACACACACGCATTGTCGCATAAACCCCACTCCATTGTGAGCGATTGGGGGTCCCTGGGCCTCTTAGAGTCATGAGACAATGAACCAAATACAATCCAATGTAGAGGGTTTAGGCATTGGGGATATGCCATTCTCATTAGAATATATATATATATATATCAACTATATTTTAAGAGGCCAAATGGCCTAAACAAGATATTACATGAACATCTTGATCTTAGGACCAAATGAAAGAAATAAATAAAGAAAGATATATTAACGTCTTCTAAGGCCAAAATTGGCCCATGAGACAATTGGTTTACGACAAAATGGGGTATTTATCTAATCATCAGAACTAAAATTAATAAAATAAAAATAGAACTTCAGCTAAAAGAGTTCTAGTATTGTACAAAACGTGGTATGGTGTAACACATTCGATAAAGGAAATGACTTTGCACTAAGCCTAATTTCATTTCCACCCAAGCCTCTCGAAAAGAAGTGGGAGGTTAAAGGGTTTCGGTGTGACCCGTGGTCTCGATGCAGAGAGTGCCCCATCCATGGCTTTTAGGCAATGTAGCTCACGTTCCCTAATTTTCTTAATTGCTTCTACACCATGTCGAGTTGCTTTGAAACCCGACATCTTAGGGCGTTTGGTTCTTCTTTGGTTTTCTGCTTCATCAAGGAAGAGGTCGAGTGGTGCAGGTGTGTCGACATTCATTGTCACCCCTTGTCCCTGAAAAACTTCATTTGTTACATGTGGGTGAATATTATAAACATTATTGTCAACATTTTGTACCTTATTCTCTCTGTGTTGTTTTAGCTCTAGGATATATTTACCTGATTTCTTTATATCTAGAGTATCTAATAGTTTGGGGAGGGTGGGAGAGGAACCGAGTATGTCTTGGTATTTTGCCCTTATCTCGGTGTAAGTTTGACACTTGTATGTAAAGTGGTACTCTTCCTCTATCTCTACGTGACATAGCCTGCATTTCCTTCCCTCCCTAGGGATTCCATTAATGCGACCATTCTCAATCTCAAGTTGGTGAGATTATATTCTAAGTTCTCCAATGGCAACCCTTAGTGCATTTGGTAAGAATGCATTTAGATATTTTGGTCGTGTAATAAAACCTAACTTAGAGAAGTGCATGAAGTGTTCATTATAGTACAACGTTTTAGATGGGAGTGGCTCTAGTGAGGTGATCCATTTATACCAAGTGTAAATTTGCCATATTTCTTGGCGTATTACTTTATTGCGGTCCTCATGAGAGATTGAAGTGTTATCAAGCATGTGGTTGTACCTAAGGGGAGGTAGGTTATTAATGTCTAGACCGTTCGCAAGGAGCCAACTTACCATCATGCCATACCATGAGTTAGTATAGTCGGACTCATACAATGATTGAGAGGCCTCAAAGGCTTGATGACATATCCTATCATGTGGTTGGCTATGTATCGTGTGAATAATGACTACAAGTTGAAAAAGTGCCTCTACTAACATTGGGGGTAAAGTGAACTAATTTCTGAAGACATGGAAAGAGACGTTTTTCTGTCAGTGGAAGAAGCTCATGATTATGGTATCGCAAATTTCGTCGCGTCAGATAACGCTCTGAATTGATAATTCAGTTTTGTTTTTTTTATAAGATTCTTTCGGCATCGATATGGATAGAAGAGGAGTGAGAGAACTCCTCCTTGTCCAACAAACAAACTCTTCTACACCCCCGAAGAGAGAGAGACCTCAACAATGGGTTTTTTCTCAATATGTTCAAAATGGTTCAAATGATGAGATGGAGATATTGTTCTAATTTTTACGTTATTAGGGACTACAACACAATTGGAATATGCATAATGCGTTCATGTTTGATAATAGACATGGGATGGGGTGAAAGCCTATATAAAGAAGTTGAAAGGTATTCTCATGTGGAATTTTTGGATATTAGAGCATGTGGGGATCATTTCCTCAAATGCATATTCAAGCTTTTTAATGGCATTACAGGACGTCCCTCTCCCTACATAGGCACATATGATAGGTAGAGGAGACTAAGAAGTGTTGTAAGTGGATTTTACATAATAATTAATATAATTGTGTGCTTTTACCAAGAGAGAGGGAGGGAGAGAGAGAGAAGGGGCCACTACATTTTTGACGGAGTGATCATTAAAATCATTGAAAATGTATGTGCTCATTTTTCTCTCTTTCGTCTCTCTCTGTCTTTCAGTAATATTCATTTGTGATAGGAATAACCTTGGAAATCTGCTACTACTCTTTCCTTCCGTTACACGCCTGAACCCCCCCCTGATAAACCCTAACACCATAGCTCTCTCAATCTCTCGCCATCGCCATCGCCATCTTCATCAGCAACATCATCGTCATCATCATCATCATCATCATCATCTCTGTTCAGAATTTTTTCTCGACAAGACAAGAGGAAGATCAGTTTTCTTCTCTAGGACGATCGGCTACGGATTTCTTCTTCTTCCTCCTCCTCACTAGAGCAATTGTGGACACATTGCTTCTTCTTTCGTTCCTTTCTTCTCATTCCTTTCTTCTATGTACATGGCTGAAAGCTCTCAGGTCGAAACTGCAGCTCGAGCAGTTCTTGCTGCGCTTGATTTTCAATCCTCTCAAGAGTCCAGATGTGCAGCGACTTCCTTCCTTGAATCGGTATGTGCTTCCTACTGTTGTTTATGGTTTCTTCCATTGCTTTTGAACTTTTATGTCGGTTTTATGTATAATCGATTGGCGCATTCTGTTATTTTATGTTCATCAATGGTGAAACTCGTCTGTAACCTCAATATTGATTTCATATAATAGACGAAATGCTGAACTGTAGAAGTCTGATGGTCTCTACTGGTACATGTGATTCATTTAAACGGTTTTTATGTATCTGAATTCTTTTTCCAGTTCATCCACTGTGGAAAAGGTCATCTTGATTTGTCTGAGCGCATTAAATGCTGAACTGTTGGAAGTCTGCTTGTTTCTAGTCATTTATCTGTTTAAATGCTTTTAATGTTTTGCACCGTTGTTATGCATTTTCATTCATCTCAGACACATGAAATGGCTAACCTGTGCAACTCTGAGCTATAAAATTATGGAAATCTTTTAAAGGTTTGTTCAATTTTTATGCATTTCTATTCCTTTTTGGTTCATCCATTTTGAAAAAGATCACACTTGATTTTCCTGAATAGATGAAATACCAGACTGTCAAAGTCTGATTGCTTCTTATCATTATAAGTTTTGCACAATTATTATGAAATTTTGTTCCATTCAGTTCATTCAACACAGAAAATCTCACTTTGATTTCCCTAAATACTTGAAATGGCTGAAATGTGCAAAGTTGGAAGATCAACTCTTTCTACTGACATACCTGTGCCAAAGCTTTTAAAGCTTTCCACTGTTTTTATGCACATTCACTCATGTCTTTTCAAAATGGGGTAAGGAATGAGAGCAGGATTTTACTTTCAGTTAATCCATTTTGAAAAGCTCACTTTGATCTATCATTTCTGCAAATAGATAGACCTGCTGAACCGTGCAAACTTAAGTCTTTCTAGTGATATATCTGTTGAAATAATTTCAAAAATTTAAACAAATCTTAATTCATCCATTGTGAAAAACCAGATTTGGTCGATCATTTCCCTGAATATATGCAATTACTGAGCTTGCTAGCCTGACTTTCAAGCCGTCTCTACTCAAAATCCTCTTGCATAGTTTTGATGCATTTGCATATTTTTCAGTTCACTTAGTGTTGAAAGCAATTTGATTGAAATGCTACACTGGATTCTGCTTTCATACATCCATTATGAAACTTTTCTTTAAGCACATTTTAATTACTCTAACCTCTTATTTGGTGTTATAGGTCCTTTTGTCCCCTTCAAAGATATTAAATATGGATTTCTTTCTTTCTAAATAGAAGAAACACCAAATGTCGGAAGTTTGGCCATTTATTCTGAGGATTTTAAATGTCATTATTTGGAACAGAAATTTATTATAGGCTTTTGTGTCTTGAAAGTGAAATGATAATTTAAAGTGGCCTATTATTGTCTGGCTATTGAATGACTTGAAAGACATCATGATAGTAGAGATATTATTGTTGAAGATATATTACGATTAAATGTGATTAGGACAGTTCTGAAAGTTTTTTCTTTTGTTGTAGCTCAAAACTGGAGATGTCCATGTCCTTGGTGCCACTGCATCTGCATTGGTAAAGCAAAGCTCCTTGTCTTCTGATGTGCGGCATTATGGTTTGAAACTACTACAAGTAAGATAAAAAATCCTTTTGTACAGTTGGGATACATGCTCTTATAAACCACAAACTTAGCTAGCTGTTATTTTCCTAGATAAGGCATGAAATTTTTCAAGATAAATTATATATGGCTTTGCCTTTCTTATATCGGGGAAATTACCATAATATGCTATGTATAAAAAATGCAAAGATGCTTATTTTCAAATCGATATATGTATTCTTGGTCAAATATAATTCCCAATTACATTAATATAGAAATTAAGCACAAAATTATACGTTAAAGAAATTATGTGATGTTAAGATTAATTTACAAAAATTAGGAAATTGTGTTTACTAGTTACAATGTTAAATTACTAATTGCTCATTAAGTTGAAAGTGAGCTTGCCCCAATCAGAAATAAGGAGCTTAATTGTCTGATTATAAATCTAACTAGAAATAGCATGTTATAATCGGGAGACTTAGAAGCTTATTTTCTAATTGTGCTTCCGATTAAAAGCTTGGTATGCTAATTAGCAGCTTCACCTAGGAGCTAAATTAATCCAAATGAATTAGCTCACAATTTCTCCTAATTATGGCTATTAAGTAGATTACGTTTTTGCTCTAAATTCATGTGTTGTGTGTTGTTTTTCTTGATTATGTGTTTAATCCTAAGTTTCATGTAATCAAGAGCGTCAATTTTGATCAATATTCACAACTGCTTCTTCGTCCTTCCATTCAATTCCAATGTCAATGTCAAAGAAATCAATAACTCTCCCGTATCTAGGTAGTTTTAGAAGCAAGAAAGCATAGCTTGTTATTTTCTTATACATATAAAATAATATGTTGATTTTCTCCCTCATATTCTGCAGAAACAAGTTCCTCATGATCTTTTGATTGGTCAAAATTAGATCATGTGAAATTTTTTATGGTTGATGAATTGTTTTTTTCGTTGGTAAAACCTTTGATTCTTAGAGTATATGAATCCTGAATCAGGGCTAACATGATCCAGGAAAACGAAGACTGAATATCAGTTGAAAGGCTACCTGTAAGAACATCTTAGTCAGGGTTGAAGACATATGTCTTGTGTCCCAAATGCGAAAACAAGCTAGAATTTAGCTGTGCAACGAAAATACTCATATGGGATGATATGTTCAGGAGAAATAATATGGATTATTTTAATTGTGAAGAGTTCTAAGAATCCTATTTTCTTTACTTAAGCACCTAGATACAAGTTTTTGCATTTGAGTTTTGCATGTAGATACAAGGCTACCTGATGCTACTAATCATAAATTTGGAACAATGTTTTGTGAAAGTATGGAACTTGATCCTTGTATATGTGCCTGGAAATTGATTGAAAAGTCCAGATTTTGAAGGGGTAGAAAATAAATTAATTTAAAAAGTGACAGGTTCTGGAGAACTAGGAAATAAATACAATAAGATGTAGCATGAACTATTATAAGTTACTGAAAGTCAAATTTCTCTGTTGCCAATGTGGTGTTATAACAGTGTTGCTACTCATGGACTATCGTTATCGTTTACTTGTTTTCATAAATAATGTACTTGTAATATGCAAGCTATTATATGCTTTCCTGTGTGCATCGTAACGTATGTCTTGTCACAGTATTTAGTGCGTATTCGATGGGATGAACTAGCAATTCAGACAAGGGCACAAATAGCTGAGTTGGTGTTAGGTATGCTGCCTGAAATTGCAGCATCTCAGGATGAGTGGTTTCTGAAGAGCCAAACTGCTGCATTAGTGGCTGAGGTTTGGATTTTGATATTTTCAGACACAGCATATCTAGTTGATGCTCAATGACGCAAGAAGTATTGCTATTTTACTTGCAGGTTGTTCGACATGAAGATACATCCTTGTGGCAAGGTTTTCTTATGAAGTTTACAGAGTTGGCAGGAATGGGCCCTGCATATGTATGTCTGCTTCATTGCTCTGCATTTGCCGTAGTATTGTGTTAGTGTTTTCTTATCTATGCTAACATCACGGCAATGGCAGGCTGAGTTGGTTGTAACAGTTTTGCGGTGGCTTCCTGAAGATATAACTGTTTATAATGAGGATTTGGAAGGTCTTATCCATTTTCTGCTATGCATTTACTCATAAGTTGCAAGCTTTTCCACATATGTGACTGTCGGATTGCAAAATATAATGGATTGCAGGAGATAGGCGTAGGCAGTTACTTCATAGTTTGACACAGGCTTTGCTGCAAATATTTCCTTTGTTGTTTAAGGTAACATATATGAAGAGAAAACATCCATATTATTTCTTAAAATATCAGGAACGGGACGTTTAGGAGCAATTGAGAAAGGATAAAATCTTGATAATGAAATCTACCACAGAAAAAGCAAGAAAGATGATTATATATCTTTTTCGTTACAAATATTTTAGGGAAAAAACGTGTTTTATGAACAATTCCAAGTATGTGTTATGTGAGATACATTTCACCTCTCAATTACTCCCCAGTATCTATATCTTTTAAAAACTGAACCTTTCTACTAAATATTCTAACTTTTTAGTGATAACTGCCTGTAATGCTTATCATATAGATGCTAGAGTTTCATTTTGGTGAAGCTGTAAAATCACTGCAACAAAATCACCTGGAGATAGCAAAGCAGCATGCAGCTGTTGTTAATGCAACACTGAGTGCACTTTTGGCATATGTAGAATGGGCACCTGTTGATAAGATAGCTGAATGTGGACTAATAGAGGCGTAAGTGACATTTCCAACCTCTGATAATGAGGAATTACAATAATGTAAGAGTATTCAAGGGTTGCAACTTTGATGTTAGGATGTTGTCCTGTTCACAGTTGCGGATTCTTGCTGAAGGCTGCGGAATTCCGTCAAAGGTCTTGTGAGATTATGAAGCAAATTGCATCAAGGTCCATACAGAAATCTCTGGATGTAGCAGCAAATTATATGCAATATATAGATTTTAATTCTTTCCATTGTCAATTATGAGGGCTTCAGTGCAAGTGGTATTTTCCTGGATATTCCTTTTGACAAAGACCTATTTACGAAGAAATTTTATTCATTTCATGCTACAGAAGAAGACCAACAGATGAAGGCGTATTGGTGTATGACACTGCTCTGTGCCGTATACTGGAAGTTCTCTGTGATGCATCTAGAACAATCCAAACTAGTCCATCTGTCGGCATTGATGATTCTGAATTTTCAGAGTGTTTATCTGAAGCACTGGCTGCTCTTGGATCACAGAACTTGCAGTGTTTTATTGGATTTCAGAATCATCTCACCATTTACCTTCAGCAGGTAATATTGGTGTATCTCGTTTCTTTTGTTTTAGACACTCTTAATGAACTAAGGTTTTTCAAATTAGTGCATTAAGGGTATTTCAATCGATATGATGCAGACTGAAGTTGATTTTCCAAATTTAATGCATAATGGGTTAAAGAGTTAAACCTCAGGTCAGATGTGTGATGTATGGTTAGTTAGATCATGATTATTCTGAGGGGTGCTTATGTATTTAATGGGTGGTCTGTCTAAGGGCTGCTTATTTAATTAGCAGTGGAAGACCAAAATGGAGTTTACAAAGATGTGTGATCAGTATTTTGATGATTAATGGTTCGTATCATGCTCACATGATATTATGATATTAATGTCTGATACAAACTTATGTTTGTAGAGGTCATGCATGTACTTGATGTCTTTTCAGTCCTGCCTGTTCTATAACTGCCCTAGAAATTGATAATGTGTTGTTTGTAATTCCAGATGCTTGGGCTTTACCAACAGTCCAAGATTGGCATCAATTTCCCTGCATTATTGTTTTGGTTGGTAAGTGCTCAGATCATAATAACCCTTCGGTGGAGATTATGTTATATCACATACCCAGAGCAGAGATGTGTTTGTGATGCAGGCATTGGTGAGAGAAATACCATTAGATCTTGGGTATGATTTCAGAAGTGAGTTAATAGGTGAGAAGCTTGGAGTGATGGCACCAGTTATCAAGGATAAGAAGGGTCCAAGCATTCTTATCTCAAACGAAGTGTATACATGTCTTCTGGATTCTACCTTTAACTTGTTTTTCCAAAAAAGTTCCAAGGTGCAGCTTGATGAATCCTTAATAAAGAGCGATGATGAGCTCTCTGATGCAAAAGACTATGGCAATTACCGTGGTCGATTGGTAAATCTTGATATAACTTTTTAAGTAACATTATGTGGGGTTTGCTGAATGCAATTTTCAGACCCCTAAGTTTAGGCTATCATGTTGAAGTAGAATGGCCATGTATTGCAGTTGGGTTTAGTTCGTCTGGTTGCAGAAAGATGCCCTGGTTTGGCTGCTACCAAAATATCTCAACAAGTAAAGGAGGCATGCAGAAGTTCATTAAACCCAGAGATGGTAGAACAGAAGTTTTTGAATGTGTCATTCGTCTATGATTGTAGAGGTGATGCTTGAACTGATTGGAATATAAAATATTTTCTGAATTGATTTGTATTGGCTCTTACAGGCACTGGCAGTTCTAGATTGCTCACAGAAACTGTTGGATGTCATTGTTCATTCAATTTTTGATGCAGAGGATCCCATCTTATGTAAAACACTTCCTTCACTGCAGCCTCACCTTGAAGGTACAAAGATAGCAAAGAAGACGTACATCCACAGATTATGCTATTGAACCTGCAGTTTTAATCTCGATTTTATTTACAGGTATCCTAGGCACGCTTTTGCTGGCTAAATGGAATGGTGCCGCATTCGTTGAGATTCATGGACGACTCTTGGATGCGATGGCTCCGTTTTTAAGAACTTCACCTAGTGCAACCCTGAGTGTCTTGAATAAGATCTTTGAATTACTTACAAGCCTACCCATGTCTTTAAAGGTATCTAGATCAAGTATGATATGTTACAATATTGCCATTCTTTATGACTTGAACATGATACTGATGGCAGTAACTCAATGCAGGGAATTACGAATGACCCTTCATTGATTGAGAACTCACGTTCAAGGCTTCAAATTTGTACATCTTTTCTCAGGATTGCTAAGGCCGCTGATAAAACAGTTTCTGCCCATTTAGAGGTTAGTGGCACTGTGCGAGAATGAGAGTATAGACATTATCTGGATTTTATAACATGAGGACGTCTTGGTTTTGTTTCTACTCTCTAGGGTGTTACACAGGCAAATATTATGGAAATAATATACTTGTTTATATGTCCATATTATTTTGGATTAATTTTGCCGGTTTCAGTTTGAAGTACTGATTAAGTAAATGCCAATTTACTTCTCAACTTGGCCAATAAGCTCTTTCTATAGCCAATAAAAAGAAGTATTGGGGCATCATATGCTGCTTTCTATCTTTTCCTTCCTATCCACACGCATCTTCATTGTCCATGATTGGATGCTGCTTGCAATTGTGTTTCACTGGTTACAAAAATGCAATTGTTTTGAAATAAAATATAATTTTCGGAAACGGTGAAAACTATTTAACAGCCTAAGGATTAATTATGTTGTGTGCTATTTAAGGAATGAACTACAACAATCTTTAAGGAAGTATGCTATGATTGCCTTTTGTTCTTGGTTCAATGCTGGCAAAACTAAAATCGTAAACCAAAACATTCTTCCTGGAAAGGACGCATCTTTGCAAGTTATTTTACAGTTTGGAGATTATCTTATACCATTATTAGATTGTTCTAACATTCTTCATAACGCTTGTTGCTAAAGTAAACATACCGCAGTTTCTTTGCAAAGATGACTATTCTGCAAAACAATCCTATTCTGTTCTGCTTATAGGTTATCTGGAAAACTATATCTGCCCTGCAAGAGCAACATCTTCTTCAGCAAGGCGAGTTCAACTTAATTGCTGAAGCATTTTTGGTGGCTGGTTCAGCTGCAGGGTAATTTTTCCTTTCTATGGAATTTCAAGGTGTTATTCTTGTATTTCATGAAGATTTCGTTGAATTCTAAATGCATATTTTCTAAGGATAATGCATACTCCTATATTATTTTACCCTATATGCTATTGAAAATATAGTAAATGCATGTGTAATACAGGAGGGACTGTGAATCAAAGGCTTTTGATTGTTTTCTCAATCCATTAATAGAAAGATGGAGTCAGAATACATGGCAAGAACGGTACTTAATGCGCCCTGAGGATCTGGTCACTCTCTTTATGAGGCAGATGGTTGATGATTCTCAGAATGAAGAATTATGGGCAATCTATCATTCAGTTACATTCACTGAACGAGTTGTTAAGAGATGGGCATTTCAACATTCAGATTCCAGTCAATTTGTGACAGAACCTGTACATCCCTTGGTTAAACATATGAAATGGATCATTACACCTATTTTACAGGTATCATTCTTCCTGATTTTTTGTATGTCTGTCAGTTAACCATGGTATACATGTGAGTTATTCATATACATTTGACAGTTATTACGCTGTATACATGCATTTTGGGCTCCCGAATGGAAAACTACCTTGCCCACTGCAGTGCAAGCTTCTTTATTAATGAGCATTGCTGAACAGTCGTCAATTATTGGTGAAACGGGATCTCGAGCTTTAAGAGGAGGTAACCGTATGATGAGTGATTTAGATGTGCAAACATCTAGTCAAACAGGTGGAAAGGAAAATGAGATACGCAATTGGCTCAAAGGCATCAGGGACAGCAGGTACACACATTCTTATGGTTTCTCTAACAGAAAAACTGAATTATAACCAGAAATTTAAGCTATGTGATGCATAAAACATCACATATCAGATAAGCCAGCTGCATTAGTTATGGACAAATTATGGGAAACTAGTTGTTGAGTTTAGATCCTTCAAGTTGAATTTTCTGTTTATGTACATTTTGATAAGTTTAAGTACTCTTCAGCAAAGAAAAGTGAAGATGGAAAGAAATGTGTATATATGCTGAATTGAGATTTAGGGATTTGTTAATTTAAAGGAGGCATAGATCATTGCCTGTTTAGCGATTTGTTATTCCTGGGTGGAATGATAATGCAAGTCAATAAATTCCACGGTTTACGATGTGGATGTTGCATGTTGAGATATTTTCCAATGCTTATAGAAGATGCAGTGGATTGCATGTGTCACTGCTACTACATATAAATTTTATGCTTGCGCTTCATTTATATATAATCTCCAGTATTGTCGCGAATTCCAATTTCCTTTTCAGTGTAGATTGTATATTTTCCTTGTTATTCCATGTCTGTTAATCTAGTTTTTGTCGCCATTGCAGCTACAGTATTATTGGTCTAGCTGCAGTGCACTTCACAGATATATTTTTTGGGCATGATTGTGATGTTGTGTCCATGTCATTGTTTGAAAATTTGGAAGCTATGGAATTCAGACATGTCCGCTTATTACTGCATTTCATAGTAATTCCTCTTGTAAAGTCATGTCCCTGCCATCTGAGAGAGTTATGGCTTGGGAAACTTCTACCAAGTCCTTTACTATTTTGTGATTCAGCATTATCATCATCATGGATGGCTGTGATTAAGAATGGAGAGCTGAAGCTTTCAGAAAGTGCTTCAATTAGCGAAGGTCTTGGTATCAAGGCAGAAGTACTACAGGAGAAATTGCTTCGGGATTTATCACGAGAGACATGTGCTTTATTAGCAGCACTAGCATCTCCAGCTCTAAATCCAAGCTTGCCATCAGTGGAGCAGTTATTGCAGTCTCGAACAGAACCGTCCAAATTGGACGTCTCTAATTTATTTGGGGCAGATTGTATGATGAGGTATGTTTTCCTGAAATTAATAATGTGGTGTTGTTATTTAGAAGTTAGAACTATGCTATTCTGAGGTTGAATAGTATGTCTTTGTATTCAGGACCCTTTCCTATAGAGCATTGTAACAATTAATTGTATACTCAGTATTTTTCTTTTCAGGTTTTCACATGGGTTTTGGATATATTTTCTATTTGGGTTTCAAGTAGGTGTTGGATATATGCTATTAATAATACTGGGTAACGTAGAGGTGATCAGAAAGTTTTGTCAGCTATTTGAGGGCTTCTTTCCCTCCTAATGGATGTAGAAATCCATAGAGTAATAATGGATGTACAGCAGGGATGTATTCACCATTTGAGGACTTCTTAATGGCATGATTGGCTGGTTCCAGTTGGCCCCATGTAGGGATCAGATTGGATATATGCTATTAATAATGCTGGGTAATGTAGAGGTGATCAGAAAGTTTTCATCAACTATTTGAAGGCTTCTTTCCCTCCTAATGGATGTAGAAATCCATAGAGTAATAATGGATGTACAGCAGGGATGTATTCACCATTTGAGGACTTCTTAATGGTATGATTGGCTGGTCCCAGTTGGCCCCATTTAGAGATCAGATTGGTATATGCTTATGCTAACACCAATTCTCTTTTGCCACCTTTTCTTTGAAATAGAGCTCTAGATTGACATCATAGTTTGAGCTTTATAAAGTCATGTTTGGATGTAATGCAATGAATTGTCATCGCTAAACCAGTATCTATTAACAAGTCTTGATTTTTCATAGTATGAGCATCTAAAATTTTTGTAGACTGCACATTGATTAGTTTTAATACTTGAGTAATTTTACAGATTGGTTATGCAACACGACATCATAGCCAAAGGATCCTTGTCAATATGCATTCAAGCTCTGAAATGGCCAGATTCTGAAGCAGTACACAAGGCATTAGTGTTCTGTGGTGTTGTGGTGACTGTTGCTGCAATCTCAGGGAACGTGCTACTTCAAAACTTTGTTGCAAGAGATTTATTCACAACAGTAATTGAGGCACTTACTATTGGCTCAAATGCATCAGCACAAGCTGAATTAATTAATCTTTTCCGAATCATATATTTGCTGATGGCACAACAGAATGCAGCTCCACGACAGGTATGTTAAGCTTCGATTTTCTTCTATTTATGTGTTCTGAATTTTATTGAGAATATTCATTTTGCTGAGCTAAATTTGCAGATTCTACAGCTATCTCCTTCCATCACCGGAGAAGTTCTAACAGCATTTGAAAATGCATTATCTACCACATCTAGTGCAAAAGAGCAAAAGCAATATATAAAGAGCCTATTACTGCAGGCTGGTGGGAGTAATTTAAAAGCTTTGGCATCTAAAAGTTCCAACTTGATCACCAATCTTGCAAGTAAGCTATCTTTCCCATGTTTTTATTCGGTTAAGTATTTCACAACTCAGTATTAAGGGGGTGTGAAATGAAATATGACAGACAGTATTGATCACACATGCTGAGAGGGTACAAAATGAGCTAGCAATTCAATTGCTCCGCCAATGAATGATTTATAAAATCTATTGGGTTGTTGAAATGAGAAAGCATTCATGAAATGAACACCCAAAATGTGTTACATCTTGTTTTACCTTATTGGATGATTCATCAAATTGTCTAGTGGATAAATGGTAGAAGATGATACCAGTGGATAAATGGTAGAAGATGATTCCAAATAAGAAGCAAAAGAGGAGAGAGAGAGAGAGAGAGAGAGAGAGAGAGAGAGATTAACGTCTATTAAGAGGCCAAAATGGCCTATAAGACCAAGCAAGAGATTACATCTTAAGTGTTGTCTCGTCTTTGAGAACAAAAAAAGAAGAAGAAGTAAATAATACTCCGTAAATATAAAAGTATATAAGATAAAGATAAAAGAGACGCGGCAATCTGGTTTTCGGCACATGTGAGATTCTCAAGTTAGATATATTGTAGCTTTTGTCTTCAAAAGATCTCTAGCATAGGTCGAATGGAAATGTCTCTGAAGCGAGGGAAGCACCTACGATGGTGGGAGATAATGGCTTTTATTTGTCGATGACAAGGGTGTCGAGGTCGTGGTCCATGGGGCTGGGCCCTACGTGCACGGCAAATTGCTATTGCCCGATCAATTGTAACCCCTTCGTTATGTCCTAGTCGGGAGCCCATTTGTGTATCCCGTGATTGACTTGTAGCATTAGTAAGAGTGATGGGGCTAAAGAAAGTTGTGATTGTTCTTTGTGGTTGAGCTTGTGTGGCTGTATTCGTCAACAACTTTCCAGATGTCTCTTGAGCTCTAGCAAGAGAAGTCCTAGGCATCGTTGGTCCTCATATTCCATTACCTTGCGTAGTGGGCCAAAGCCTTATTTAAAGAGGCAATGGTATCTCTCTCTGATTTCATAAAAGACATTACAATGACAAACATAGTGTTCTTCGGATTCCAGTCCTTGATGACACAATTGGCAAATTCTCTCTTCTAGAGGTAACTGATGTGATGAAGCTTGCAGCTGCCCTATCACACTACGCAACGTATAGGATAGATGTGTTTCCATATAAGGTGGCCTGATGATGAATCCATCCTCCGATGTGTGTAAGAAGTGTCTTATAGTGGGCAATCTTTGTACCAAGTGATATTTTGGGGCTGATCCATGTTATCTTGTTTTCCAAGTTAATAATATCAGTTTGGATCACTCTATTCTTTTCCACTGGGCTGATCCATGTTATCTTGTTTTCCAATTTAATAATATCAGTTCGGATCACTCTATTCTTTTCCACTTTGGTCATATTTAGATGGGGACAGTCCAAGCTAAATTGGAACAGGGGTAGTGCATTTATACTCATGCCATGTGACTCAAACCATTGCTGCATTTCAGCATACCAACAATGAGTGTCTCCATTTTCAGCCAATTGTCTTGATGACATAAGTGCCAACCTTGGGTACCTTCGTTTAGGGAGCTCCCAAAGACGTTGGATAAATGTCACGGATCGGAACAATGCCTCGGTTATTATAGGTGCTGCTCCCATCTCTGCCCGGATTATATCGTGGGGCACCAATGCTTTGCTCCTTATCATGCGAACAATCATTGACACTAAAGGCCTCTCTAAATCTTTCCAATGATTTGCCTTGTTAAGACTTGGTCCCCATGTTTCTACTCCATAGAGAAGAGTTGGTGTGACAAGTGTATCAAATAACCACAACTTAGTTCGTGGATCTTGGAACTGCAAATGTGCGCATTGTCTCTCGAGAGCACCAAGGGTTGCATATCCACGAGAAAGTCGGGCACAAGCAGCCTCCTGTAAGGAGAACCTAAGCCTTGTAAATGTTACTCCTAGGTATGTGTAAGAGCGTGTGTATTCCACCTTTTCCTTTCCCAAGAAGAATTCCGGTTCTGATCTTGTTACCCATGCTTGAATGGTGTTAAACATCATCACTTTAGTTTTATCCATGTTGATTGACAAACCTTTGTCCGTACAGGATGTGTTCGATGTCTTTCTAGTCCCTCCGGAGAGTCAAAGATCAGCACAATGTCATCAGCATATAGTAATATTTGTATAGCTATACCTGCTAGGCGTGCTCCGGAACCCCCGAATCTCTCTACGTAATGTGATACCTCATCTATATAGAGACCGAAGAGAGTGGGTGATAGTGGGCATCCTTGCTTCGCTCCAATTGTGCTAGCCACCGCCTCTGACAAACCCTTGGAAGACCACACTTTTCCTGATACGGATTCATAGAATGCACGCCCACGATGATGCCTATTTTGTGAATTAGCCCAATGGCCGCACTGATCGGGTATCTGCCATGCGAAGCCAGAATGGACACACCTCCCATTCGGAAATGCCCAACTGTTCACAAGTTTTCACGCTAATCACATTGACGCCTGAGCCGCCGTCGATTACGCATCCAGGGACTTCCTGTCCGTGCAATATTACTGTAATGGCCGGGTTGTGTTGATCTACCACTGGTGGTCCCTCGCTGATGTCAGTCAGGTTTGTGGCAACGCTCGCCCCGGTCATGCCCGCCACCTGTGCTTCCATGGTCTGGCGGAAACGTGGAACTAGCTGTAGCAGTTTTTCCATAGTTAGCGTGATTTCACAGCCCGTTAACACCTGCCAAATGGGGTCCAGCCCCGGTTTTTCGTTCTCTGTTCGCTTCATTGCATTCGCGAACTCCTGCCTCATACGTTCTGTATTGGTCGTGTTTGCTTTTTCCACTCAGGCTTGGGCTTGTCGTTGTACCTCGTCCTGCGCAGCCCAATCCGCCATTTTCGTTTGCTGGCGTGTCGTGATTTGTTGCACCTCCGTCGTAATCGTGTTGACGGCGGGTCCCTTTCCCTTGCGTGTTGGGCATTGTGTGGCATAATGTCCGGGTTGCTGACAAATAAAACAGTGGATGCTTGATTCTCCCTTCTCAGCCCTAGGTAGAGTGTGTCGTTCTCCTGGCGCTACTTGCTCTTCGCGGTCCAGCCTCGTTTGTCGGGACGTACGTGGTGGCTGCTATTGATCCCGTCGTTGTTCCTGGTGCTGCTCATCCCCCGAGCTTTCGTCGTAACGCCGGTGATCCCTATATTGTCGAGGCTTACCTCGATAGCCATTGAAGCCGCCCCGTTTGTTCATCGGGTGTTGATGTTCGTATCGCCGACCTCCTTTGGCGTAACTCGAATGTCCACGATAATCCTCGTCCTCCGGGTCCTCCTCCTCGGACTCGTTGTGATTCCGGCGATTTCGGTTGTACCCGTCCTCCCGCGGGTTGCGATCCTTATACCGGGGTCGGTCTTCTTGCCTCCTTTGTTCCACCCGATGTGGTTGCCGCTGTGTGTCCATGCTGCAGACCGCGGGCGTGGCTCTATTTAACATATTGTACTCGCATTGGTCAACTGTGTGAACCTTCGAGTGGCAGATTGGGCAGTGGATTCGCATATTGCACTCCACCGCGGAATGCCCCAAGTTCAAGCAAATAGTGCACTGGATTGCCTGATGAAATTGGCGTAGATTCCCCATTGCAAATTTGTAGGAATGCCAAGGGCTTCTAGCCGCTGCATAAGCCGTGGCACAGTGCCAAAGGCTCTTCAGAAATCCACCAAGCACCAATAAATCCTCTTATTATGGGCTCTGCCCTCCTCAATAAGGGCCCGGAGGGTGAATATGTGATCCAAAGTTGTGAACCCCTTCCGAAAGCCTGCTTGTCCAACTGAACGGCAGCCATTTCCCTCTGCCCATATACTCAATTCTGATTCTAGAGAGAGAGAGAGAGAGAGAGAGAGAGAGAGAGAGAGAGTTAAGGCTACATGCTGTAGAGGAACCACAATGAGCTTGCTAAGGCTACATGCTGCAGAGGTGATCAGAGAGAATTTTTTAACTTGCATTGATAAGAGTATGAAAGTTCACGTTTATAGGAATCTTGTGATTGACGGATACTTCGGTGGATAATGTTTTAACTTATTGAGTAGATATACTTTAAACCTTGGCCTTGGTATAAATCAAAGTCATGTTTATAGGAATCTTGTGATTAACAGATACGTCATTGGATCATGTTTTTCCTTTTTTGGGTAAAAAGATTTTAAGACTTAGCCTTCCATTTCTGTGATTCTTTTGGATTGGCCAAGGGCTGCAGATCAATTTCATTTTTTGGATAGATATACTTTAAAACTTAGCCTGTTCTTTAGATCTGTGCCATTTTATATGTTTCTTTCAGATCGGCCAAGGGTTGCACATCAAGCTGCCCCTCTTGAAAGCGAAGAGTCTGGTAACATTGGTCTTGCTGCTCTAATTGGATGACAAGAAGCTTTTATGCAAGTCTGTGGCAAGCATCCACGTTTTTTTATGTACATGTGAGTTAGCTTTTACTGGTGACATCTGGTAATTTTCCACGAATACCAGGTGCATTCGGAAATTGACATCTGTATAGCCCTAGTGACATTTTGACAGTCAACTCTTAGATACATACAAGTCTTTATATCTACTTCCCAACCAGGGATGTTGATTGGGTTTTCCACTAATTTGGTAAAATATATAACTCCATTTTTAGTGTGTAGTATTAATAAGCTATGGTAAATATATAACTCCACTTTTAGAGTGTAGCTCAATGAGCTAGCTATCTCAGAACCTCAAATCTATAGTTTTTACTTTATCATTTTGTGTTTTTTAGGTAATGTGATATATTTTTTAAATCTGAAAACTTGATTAGTGCAGTTCATCAGTTAACAACCATACATTGACGTATTCATATTTCGTAGGGCCTCCCCCATGAATGCATACGAATAGACGTAAAAGTATTCGTTTTGTTTTTTGAAACTTACCTGGCGAGTGAACAAACAGCGAAGAAGCCTTCCCCTGCATCTTGTTCTTGGCCTGCTAATTAGGGTTTCGACTGAAGCGAATGATTTGATTCAACTATTTCACTGTATTTTTTCAACTTGTTTGCAGTGATTCTTTGCCCTGTTGCATTAAATTTCTCCGTTTTCTTCCCATGATTCTTTTCTCAGATGATTGGTGAAAGAGTAAAATTGCATCAAATGTCACTGTTTTGCTGTTGATTCTTTGCTTGGATGCTCTGTTAAGGAGTAGGGTTGCCTTCAATTGCTCTGTTTTCTGAATGGTTCATTGCTTGAATGATCGGGGGAACAATTCAATTTACCTGTTTTCTGAATGATTCATTGCTTAGCTAATCTGTGAAATGGATTCGGTAAAAGATGAAGAATGCTTTAGCATTCTTATTTTTTCTTTTTAGTTATATTTGTTTTATTCTGTTATATCACATTTGTAAGCGGAGGTTGGGTTCATAGGTAGTATGGACATAGTTAAAACATTGATTGTTTTATAAGAAAGGAAATGTTTCATTGTTTTAATACAAATGCTCTCATGCTATAACAATCATAATTCAAGTTTGCATTCAATTTACCTGTTATCTGAATGATTCATTGCTTAGCTAATCTGTGAAATGGATTCGGTAAAAGATGAAGAATGCTTTAGCATTCTTATTTTTTCTTTTTAGTTATATTTGTTTTATTCTGTTATCACATTTGTAAGCGGAGGTTGGGTTCATAGGTAGTATGGACATAGTTAAAACATTGATTATTTTATAAGAAAGGAAATGTTTCATTGTTTTAATACAAATGCTCTCACGCTATAACAATCATAATTTTACTTATGCCTACAGAAATAATAAACCACAAATTATATATCTCACAAATAAGATGAGCTATATAATTTGTGGTTATTTATTATTGCCTCATTTTAAAGTTTTATTACACGGTCTTAACAAATTTGCTTTTCCAAAATATTAGAAACAAAGTGTAGAACCAATTATTCTACTGTAAAATATTACAGATGTTTCTGAAAGGTTAAAAACAAAGTCATCATTATAATAATTTATCATAATTTGTATATCATATGTTTTGAATAATTAACATGTATTGAACATTTGATGAGGTTTTATGAAATCGCCTCTTTCTTAAGTTTTATGAGGCTTTATGAATTTACTTTACAATCAATGTGTACTAAGAATAGTTGACTGAAACATTACAGAAGCTTCCAAACTTCTAAAAACCATGAAAGGATTTTGCTAGAATCCTGAATAAACCATCGGGATTATCTGTATGCACCTGCAAGCGAAATGATACCAAGTGAACATGTAGAGCGAGCTGTAGTTGAGAGAGATATAGATGACATGCATAGCTATCATGAAAGCTTACCCAATGACCTGCATCTTCCAGCACATGCATCTCTACTCCAGCACCTTCTTGTGAAGCTAACGTCTCCGCCAAGTGTATTCGTTGCACATCTTCATGTGCCCATCTATGTAAACTCCTTTCGGCTTTTAGAAAATTACAGTGAACACCTTGTGGAACATTTTCAACTACATGCCTGTCCATATAAACAATTTATAAACAGCTCTCATATAGATTTATGGGAAATTACAACATACATCTTTTGGAGAATATTTGACGCTCTCTATAAATTATACTAAATGCAGACACTCTCCATAAATTATGCAAGGAGAATCTCCATACATTATACTTAAGAGTATATGTAAATGTATACAAGCAAGAACTAATATGTAATGATAGAGTGACTGTTCAAAACAAACATCTAGAATGTAACCTTTGTTGGGAGGGCCAACCTCACAAAAGAGTTTTCTAGTTCATTGACTCTAAAAAGTTTATAAACATAATTAGGACCTCAAAACCCTAAAAATCATCTTATCCAGTATCCAAACTTACATCCGACTTCAACATCTCAACAAGCTTTATGTTGGGGATTAAGGCCCCAAGGTCTCATTTTTATATATGTGAGAGCTTTCTAGACACAGCTTTATAACTTTTGGTCATTGGCCATGTGTGAACATTCCCAAATGACCTAAAAGTTACTTATCAGTGAGAATCGATCCCAAACCTCTCATGATGAGATATGGACTTCCTCTCCATTTTCTGCACAGTTTTCTCTAGTTTCTATCTCCTCACAAAACAGCCCACGCCCTTACTTACCGTACATGCCACACCATCATCTCTCTTTCACTTACCGTACATGTTCCTTAGTCCATTTCAGCATTTCAGCTTTACATTCCTAATTTTAATCTGACCTATACTTTACTACGTTCACATGCATATACTTTGAAATAGTAAGAGTTTTGGCCAACCATAAATTAGTTGCTTCGTATGATCGATACATATCTGAAATGCCCTCCAGATTAAAGATCCATGAGTACTCAGACGAAGATGTGGGTTCAATGGGCCTCAAATTCGTTGTCATCCACTGTCAGGAGCTTCATCATTAATGCTAATATCATGAAAACAAGTTAAACAGAGACTCTAACAGAGAGTATATACACTACCCACCTGTGCAACACTAGTTGAGAAGCCTTTTTTTACCAATGTATTTATCACAAATCTTCTCGACGGGATCTGCTAGCATTAAATCATCATCTCCCGAAATTTGTTACAGCATATTTCTAACAAGCCAATTACCTGGTTTGGCATTTCCATCAAAGCCTGTATAAGCTCCGCGGGATGGTCTTCACCGTTTCCACCTGCTCGAACTGTTCCTGGTGTAGCATCAAGGACCCATACCTAGAATCAAAACAATTTCTGTAATGAATTTCTGAAAGCCCTCTAGAAAATTACAAGGGTTTAAAATTAATTTAATTAATTGAGTAGAACATCTGTTATGAATTAAAATTTAAATAATTAATTCATAATAGTAATCATCACCTGAACTGGGCGTGCTAATGGTTTTGCAGCTTGATCCACCATACTTAATGCCACTGTTCAGTCAACATATTCAGACAAAAAACGACAATCAATATTGAATGCAAAATATAGGTTGATGAAATATGCCACTCAACAAGCAGTCAAGACCTGCCTTTTCCACCAAAGCTATGACCTATCAAAACCCGTGGTGTCAGCCTCAACCGTCCAATCTGGGCAAATAGATGCATAGGAATTTGATGAGCTTTGCGTTCAAAGGATAAGAATGTGTTATACAGTTGATTTTGGAGTTATACAAGCCTCAGAATGTCTTGTGCTGCAGACGCTACTGTATGTGGGCCACTCTTCTCAAGGACGGTGGATTCACCATGACATCGCAAGTCTACCAGGAGAAACTGACCATTTTATCCTCTAATAGTGTAAGCATTAACTCAACAAATAGACAAAAAACATTTACATTATGAAGGAAAGAAAGTTGGTGAGCATAAGCCAGTTGGAGTACCTGCCATGTTGGAAACTCTTGTGCAAGTCTCTTTGCAAATGTTGCTGTAAGAAATAATAAATATTGCAATAAGTCATTTTGACACTTTGACGGTTCAAAATGTGTACAGAAATAGACTTTCATTCTCAACCCTTCGTTTATTTCCTACAGTGTCTAGATAAACTAATAAACCTATTAAATCCTCAGTGGAATCTTCCATCACTGGAAGGCACACAATGTAGGGGGAGACAAATCACCATGCTTCATATAAGGCTCAGACGTCTTTTACCCATTACATGTAGGGGGTTCCTATATTACCATACACATTGAAGTTATATTGGGAAAGTCACTCAAGAAACAGGAAACGAAATATGAGAAGGTATCTGCCCATCAAAAGAGGGTGTGTGATACACAATTCATTTTGTGCCATTCTGAAGTTAAGAATTTTGTAGAATGTAGAAATATGAAAATAAACAGTGAGGTAATGCACTAAAACAAGATGAATAAACAACCAATGCAAAGCTTGCAGTGTTCATGTACCTAAATGTAGCTATCATCTCTTTGGATTCCTATGTTCTTTTGTAGGTACATTTATTGTTTATTGTCTAAAGACCTTGCATGTGTTGGAGAGTGGCAGCTCCAGACATGTACTTTCTTTCATCTTTATTTTCTTTCCTCTACATTCTCTTTCTTCCTAGATTCTTCTCTCCCTAGAATCTGCAATTCTTTAAATGCTTTCTCTCTCTTCTAATTTTCCAAGATTATTCCCTCTTATTCCCCAATTATTTTACCTGTTTGGTAGTACAAGAGTCACTTAACTACCAAACAACCATTTCACCCACGTTCTCCAATTTCATATAAATAGGCTATGCCAGCCTCCTTTGTATGAACTTTATTTTGGCTGCTACTTACAAACAGGATCTGCTGTTTGGCTTTCTCTCTAACTTTTGCAACTATTTTGTAACTGTACTTTTTGCAACTATTTTGCTATTGCTATCTAACGGCCTTCTCACAGCTTGACTGTGTCTATTTTTTCTTACAACTGTTCTGCTGCTGCTATAAACAGCTTCTCTCACATAGTATCAGAGCTGTGAGGTCTCCATAGCCTCAGCCTGTTCTTCTTTTATCCCACCCTAACAAGGTGTTTTCTTTTCTTAGCAGACACCCTCCCAACCCTAAAAGGAGGTTCTCTTAGCAGCCACCCTGCCAACCTACAGAGGAGGTTCTTCTTTTTCTCTCATCTGAACCTCACCTAGCATCTAGGGTGGAGTAGACAGACCCTAAGCATCTATTTACAGCTGCTGTAAACTGTCCAGTTGTAGCTTAAGAGGAAGATATACATGGCCTCACATGTCACCCATCAACCATTCCCAACTCCTCAAAGAGTTCATCTTGGATGGGAGCAATAACTTGGATTGGGAATTGCAGATGAAGACCTTGTTACAATTCCATCGTCTATGTAATGTAGTCAATGGTAGTGAGAAGAAACCACTGGTAAATTCATCTTCTTCAACCACATCAATTGCCGGTTCATCTTGCATAGATAAGGATCCTTGAGCTCATGATTTCCTCGTGTTTAATATTAAACCTAGCATTGTCAGTCAATTTCAAGATAAACATGAGGAGACAGCTACAAACTATGGACAGCCATCAAAAGTAGGTATCATAGAGCTAATATGCTCAAATGATAGCAGTTGAGAGTCAACTAGCAAACCTCAAGATTCATGACACTTCAAACATCATGGATCAAATCGTACAATTTGTTACTCTCGAAGAGGAGCTAGTTTCCTTGGGAAGCAAGTCAACCAAAGTTAAGTTTGTTCATCATATAATAATCAAGTTGCCTACACCTGATATGAATACATTTGTTGGCATGCTTCAAGTCAGGAAGACATGGCAAAAAAATGCTCAAACTTCTAATGAAACACTTCTCCATGACGAAAGTAAAGGAAAGTGGAAGCACAATGGCAACTCCTACGGCAAACCCAATCCAAGACCAGAAAACAACCCACCCTGCAAGGAGCTCACTTGTCATTATTGTGGCTACAAAGGTTACATTCAGCCCGGTTGTCAGGAAAAGTAGGTCTCCGAAACAGATTCACAGAGTGATAGATTCCCCATTGCATATCTGTAGGAACACCAAGGGCTTCTAGCCGTTGCATAAGCTGAGAGCATGTGGCACATTGCCAAAGGCGTTTCAGCAATCCAAAAAGCAGCAATGAATCCTCTTATTATGGGCTCTGCCTTCTTCGATAAGGGCTCAGAGGGTCAATATGTGATCGAAGGTCGTGAACCCCTTCTGAAAGCCTGCCTGTCCAGCTGTATGGCAGCCATTCTGCTCTGCCCATATATTCAATTCTTATTCTAGAATCGAGCCATATAGTTTAACTAAGTTATGGCTAATCATGATTGTCCTATAGTTGCTTGGCATCATGGGATCTCCACACTTGAGGATTGACACAATGGTATGCTGAGTCCATATAGTAGGTAAAGATGTGTGCTAGCAATGGGAGCAAGATGTCACAGGCATAGATAAAGTGCTCGCCAACCAATCCATCACGATCCTAGGCCTTCCCAAATTGTAACCGATCAATGGCATTTCTTACCTTTGTGCAGTAAAAAAGGTGGATTCATGTGGGTGGGGATGAGGAGGTTGCCCCGGATATCATATAGGACCTTTGCATATCATGCCACACCTGAGGTGACATCACTTGCGTGGTAGGTTGCCTCTCATTAAACATTTTCCACTCTTTTACTTTCTTGTCCTAGAAGCACGCGATACAAATGATCTCTTCCTGTTCCTTACGAGACGTAGGAAGGTTGTTCTTGCTTGTTTCCGTGTATAAATGCCCTGAGTTACTTCACATTGCAAGCATCTCCTTGTATCACGACATTCTTCATCATATCAACTATTTTGTATTACTCTACAAAGTTTGGGGATATTGGTCATTTTCTGTGGAAAGGCATTTGTGGCTGCTTTATGCAATGATTTTGACAATCCTTGGGTAAGTTCTTCGAGGGGTGCGAAAGGATCCAAATCTAGCATGCCATAGTATACTCCACAACTATAAACATCAATTGTCGCGCGTGTAAATAGATACTTAGCCAGCCCAATCTCCTTAGCATATACATCCTTTGTGCATCCATCCTTTACCTTGAATCGTAGATATGCATGATGTGCTGCCAAGCCAATAGGTCTACCTGATATAGTGAACACTTTTATTTCAAGTATAAGAGATGGAGATCCCATTAGATAGTCAATTGTGCTTGCACCCCCTTTTGGGTTCCAACATGTCAAAGCATCTAATCTAGGCCATTATGACAAGCCATTATATATCACAAATCCACGCACACTTCCCAAGGCTAGAAAGCGTTTTCCATATTCAGTTATAGCACTCATATCTTGAGCTTGTCGCTTTAGACCAACCTCTTCTGCCATAACTTCTCCATAAACAACCTCGTTGGTGTTAAACATAGTTGTTTGTTCATCCTTGGTTCGTGCATTAAAATTTCCTAATAGTATAATGTCCCCCATAGTAGCAAATCTTATGATATCATCATATAGAGGTAGATATGGTGATTCACCTAGAGGTGCAAACCTTGAGTAAGCAGGTGGAAAGTAGCAAATTGCAATATATAACTCCCTAAGATCCCCTCTTTTTATTCGTATCCACATGTAGCGTGCATCTACATCCTTATGGACAACATGCACTCTATCATGGAACTCCTTTTTGTATAGCACAACCACTCCTCCCGAACCTCTAGTGCTTCCTCGTGTCTAAGGTTGGGGGCGACATATTGACTCCCATCTATATCCTTGTACCTCGGGGAGTTTGCTAGCCATGCATTGGTGAGTCTTTGTATACATAGCAATATCTGTGTTTTTTAATGTATCTTTAAAATATCTGACATCTGTCCATAGAGAGCCGTTGCAATTCCATATGGTCATGCATAGGGTCTCATAGGCCATATATCGTCATGCGGTTCTCTTCTCTGTAATAGTGACCTTGCCATCTCTATATACGGCCCATTTTCCTTCCTTTCTTGCATCAAGCACTTGTGGCATGTTTTCTTTGCGGTGTGCCACTTGGGATGGAGTGAGATCATCATCTAAGTATATTTTTTCACCCTTGAGTGCCTTTCTTTTAGAGAGGAAAGCATTTTTCTTGTCAATATCCATGAAGCGGATGATAAGGGCTTAAGCTCTAGACTCATCTCTTCCCACCCTCCACGCCGAAGCAAATGGAATATCTGATGCTCCAATCTTTGTTCTGAGATTCTTGGCATCTTCTTGTGGACTTCCTTTTTCGGCCCAACCAACCACTCATACATGCAACACACGACCTTTCCTCTTGGCTTCTTCTTCTAATGTAGCATTCATCATTGTCGTCCTATCCATGGATGTTCCTTTTTGCTTTTTCACTACCTCTATCCAAAGCGCATTTGCTTTAATTTCGTTTTGGGCATGCTCAGTTTGAGCTTTGGCAACTTTGGCCATGTTTGCCCATGTTTGCATTTCCTTAGTGACATTGGCTTTCACTGTAGAGATGCATCTTTCCACTGCTTCTTGTCCTTTTTCTAAATCCACTTTTATAGCTCCTAACTCAACCTTACTTGAGGATATTTCATCCTTAAGGTATTGTGTCATGTCATCCTTGAACTCTAAGTGTGATTTCTTCATATGGCTTATTATGTCTTTCCGCATCTTTTCTAATAACTCAGTCTTGAGAGAGGCATACAACTCTGTTTTCTGTTTCTCTATCTCCTTTTTCATTTCTTCTTTTAGTGCTATTTCTATATCCTCTCTAATAAGATTGATCTCTTGCACAATCAAATGGCGTAATAGATCATGTTTCCCATTTTCGACATCAAATGGAATGCTGAATGGGGCTTGCGTTTTGGGTGCCTTGTGCACCCTTCTAACGCTATTTGGGGTGCTTCCATCCCGTCCTTTTCGTCTATGGTATCTTCTTGGGGTCTTCCATGGATTTGGACCCTCATCGTGCGGGTTAAAATCCATCTTTTCATTTTTTGTCCATTCAAACTCCATGGTGTCTTAGGACAGCAGGTACAAGGTGTGAAATGTTGAGGGCAGAGGGAACAATATAGATTCCAGGAATTTCTACTGGGCAGAAAACACATAGGAACAGATTTGGTGGAAAATGTAGGGAATCAGATTTGGCAGAAAACGCAGAGGATCAGGCATTGCAAAAAACGTAGAGGACAGACATTGCAGAAAACGCAAACAAACATTGACATTGCAGAGAACACACAGGGCAGACATTATAGAAAACACAAAGACAGAGATAGAGCCTAAACCCTAAACGCACAGAGAGAGAGAGATGCATTGAGATTGGATTCCCCCTGACGAGCCTCACTATAAGTCCTAGAGTAGCGTCATATGGTAAAGCAACACAACTAGCCTTCCAAAGACCCGAACTTGCTGAAAGCCACATGGAACCAGCGGGACTTCCGGAGCCAAATAACTATTCAACCAGGGAATCTTTGGTTCAAAATAAGGACCTTCGACCTTCTTTCGTAGAGTGAAGGATGGTGCTACTGCACACATGACTTATGGCAAATCTATTTTACATTATGTCAAGCCCAGCTCCTCACAAATCTCCATAGGAGATTCCTCAAGTATCATGTGTGGATAATGTGTTTCTTAACACTTCTTTGAATGACGAACTTGCCATCTTCACAATTTGCTACATGTGAATCAGATCTCTGCCAACTTACTTTCAGTCTACCAAATCATCGAGCAAGGTTATGATACGACTCTCTTCAAAAGCTCTCCTCCTTGCAGTTAGTTGAGGTTCTTCCTCTTTCAAAACTCCCAATACCCCATGTGTTGTTTGTCTTCATGGAAAGCACCTTTCCATCATCAAGCCACTCACTGTGCAACATCTATCTTGGAGTTCGTGCACATGGATCTGTGGTCAACGAGGCTGGTTCCCCTCGCTCTCTTCGGGTCGATCATGGATTGGAGAGGTGAAAAACCAACCCAACTCGGCACACCTGATGCAATGAAAATCACTCACTACTCTTGGTGGTGCATGCTATTTCATGCTTATTATTGATGATTTCTCACATAGGGTTTGGGTTTATTTGCTTGCAGAAAATTCTCAAGCCTTCACCAAATTTCAACAATGGGTAGCTCTTGTCGAGAACGAGACATCAAAGAAAGTTCGAAAGATCAAGTTCGACAACGGAGGAGAGTTTATCTCAAAAGCTTTCCACCGTTTTTGCTCTCAACGAGCCATTGCTCATCAATTTTCTATTGAATACTCCTCAACAAAATGGTGTGGTTGAAAGGAAGAATTGGATAGTCCAACAAAGAGCTCATACAATGCTTTCTCAATATGATCTTCCTCTCTTGTTTTGGGGTGAAGCTGTCAACACAGCAATCTGCATCATCAACTACTGCCTGCTTAAAGCAGTTGCTGCAATGACCCTTGTAGAAGCATTTACAAGTATAAAACCCTCAGTTTCTCAATTAAAAGTCTTTGGTTGTGACGCTTATGTTCACATAAACAGATTAAATTTGAGTCCAAAATCAAGAAATGCAAGTTCCTTGGTTACAGCCTATCTTTCAAATGGATGTCGAGTTAGCCTTCTTTAATGGTGACTTGAAAAAGGAAGTTATGCAGAACAACTTACCAGTTTCAAGATTTTAGAGCCAAAAAACATGGTCTACAAGTTACACAAAGCCTTGTATGGCGTAGAGCAAGCTCCCAAAGCTTGACATAACAAAAATGATGCATTCTTTCTCTCTCTTGGGTTTCAGCACTGTTACACTGATAGCAATCTTTGTCTTTTCCCAAGATGATTTGTTATGCTTGATCATATTATATGTTGATGACTTTCTAATTTCAAGGTCTCTTGCTTCTAAAATCGAGGAGCTCTGCGTTGATTGAAAAACACATTTAAAATGACGGATCTACGACTTCTCCATTACTTCTTAGGTATGGAGGCCTACCAATAACGTGGTGGTATCTTCCTCAGCCAACATAGGTATCTCAGTCAAAACCTTGAGGCCTATGGCATGTCAATTTGCAGGCTACTCTCATGTCCCATGGATCCAAACTCAAAGCTATCTCGTGAAGATGATTTCTCCCATATTTGAAGACATCACAAAATATAGAAGATTAATTGTGTCTCTTCTTCACTTAACTTACACCAAGCCTAATTTGTCCTATAATGCAAGTATTCTCAGTCAATTCTCAAGTGCTCCAAGACAAATTCATTGGCAAGAAGCAACTATTTGAGTTCTTAGGTATTTGGCCAACACACTCAAATATGGTCTCTCTTTGAGAGGCGACATTTAGCTTGTTGGCTACTCAGACGTTGATTGCATAGGTGATATTGATTCTAGATTGTGCATATCTGGCTATTGTTCTGTGTTAGGCTCGCGCTTAATTTTTTGGAAATCAAAGAAGCAAAATTCAGTTTCTACTTCATCCACCAAAGCTGAATATCAAACCTATTTGAATACTTGTTGCTAGTTGCTTTGCTTAATGCAACTGCTCTATCAAATTGGTGTTTTGCAAGACTCTATTATTCAAGTTTTCACTAACAACCAAAGTGCCCGTGCATTGGCTCATAGTTCAACATTTCATTGTAGAACAAAACATATTGAAGTGCAGTACCATTTTGTTCGTGAATTAGCCACTCAAGAACTTGGCCTATTGTCCTACTCGAGAAAATGGGGCTGATTTTTTTATTAACCCACTTCAAGGCAAGCCATTGATAAGCTCCTCTGACTCAATGTTGGACTGTCGTTTTGGAGCTGAGAGATGTTGGAGGATGGCAGCTTAGACCTGCACTCTCTTTCATTTTTATTTTCTCTCCTCTACATTCTCTCTCTTCCTAGATTCTTCTCTCCCTAGAATCCGCAACTCTTTAAATGTCTTCTCTATCTTCCACTTTTCCAAGATTATTCCTCATTTATTGCACCTGTTTGGTAGTGCAAGAGTCACTTAACTACCAACCAACCATTTCACCCACGTTCCCCAGTTTTGTATAAATACGCTATACTAGCCTCTTTTGTAAGAACTTTATTTTTGCTGCTACTTACAAACAGGCTCTTCTCTGTGGCTACGTCTCTTCTTTTTGCAACTATTTTTCTATTGCTGTCTAACAACCTTCTCACAGCTTGGCTGTGTCTATTGTTTCTTACAATTGTTCCACTGCTGCTATTAATAGCTTTTCTCATAGCATGAAGGTTTTTATTACATCTGTAGTACATTACAATGGTCATTCAGCATTATGATGTAATCTATGTTTCTATGTTTTTATCTGATAGAAAACATTGCAATGGTGATTCGACATTTTAACATAAAGTGTGTTTCTATGTTTTATCTGATAAGACAAAAAAATGCTCTACTTTTAAATTTCATTTCAAAATGTTCCTTGTCAGCTATCCATTATTGCAAACACCAACTCACATTCTACAGAGAGTTAGTCAGAATTTGATGAGTTAACTTGATATTGCAGTGTATGCAACAAGTGAAAAAAAACATGATGCGTTAATGCACACGTACACCAGTTACGCCTAGATCCCAAAATTCCATGAAGCAGCACGGCAGTGGGAGGTTCACGAGCAGCCTTGCTGGTACTTATTTCACTCCATCTCACCTGTAATGATTCCAAGAAAATGGAAAACAAAAATACTGACCTAGGACAGCGTTGACAGGCCAAAAAAAGGTGGAATCTTACCAGGGGTCCTTGAATTATCTCATAAGCCTACATTCAAACATTGATAAGTTATGTCAACACATCAAATATGTTACATTCAAACATCAATCAGGTTACATGGAAACATCAAAACGATTTCATTCACACATCGGATAGGCTACGTCCAAGCATTGGATAGGGCTACATTTCAAACATTAATAGGTTACACTCTTCTCCATCTAGTCGATAACAGCAAATTCTCATGCACCAGACTGTGTAAATCATACATCACAGAGATACAAATTACAATCTTCCCTAGACATATTCTCAGGTAATAGATAGCTTTATTCTAACATTGAATAATTACATTCAAACATAAGATAGTTACAGTCTTCTTTCCAATCTACTAAATGTCAAATTCTGTTTATCATTGCATGACCCTTTGACAGGTTGCATGAAATGTACCAGAACGTTATAAATAGAAGAATCAGATACTTACATTCAGACCTCAGTTAGTTATCATCTTGAATAATGGAATCTATGGTTACATTTAAACATAAAACATCACATTCAAACATTGGATAATTATGCTCAAATATCAGATAGGTCACTGCATGACAACTAGTTAGACTCAAACATCAAATAGTTGCATCCAAAGATAAAATATCTAATGAAAATGTATATTTCTGTGATTATTGCATGACATTTTGAAAGGTTTAAGTCAAATGTACCAGGGTGCTAGAAAGAGTAGCATCAGATAGTTACATTCAAAAATCAGCTAATTGGACTCTTGAATAATGGAACATATAATTACATTCAAACATCGGACTTTGTATTCAAACATTGGATTGTCAAATTGAACGCATGACAGTTCATTGCATGACAAATAGCTGGATACAAATTGAACTAGACGAAATGTAACAGGATGTTAGAAGGAGATGAGTCATATAATTCAATTCAAACATCAGATAACTAAGATTTTTTCTCCTCTCTATTGAAAAAATGGCAAATTAGCTGAAAATGACTTTTGGCTTTTCAAATGTACCAGGATGCTCGAAGAAGGAGAAGATTTAGTTGAGCTTCCGGAGACCATGTGAGGCCTTTCCTCCACAATAGCCATTCGAATGAAACGATGATAAGATTGATTTATGCATGGAAGGGACCATGTTGACACATTCTGCAAAGAGAATAGTTTACCGTACTGAGAAAGAAAGAAAAAATATAATGCAGGAAAGAAAAATAAATCCTTTCCAACAAACAAGACAGGATGAAAAAAGCCAAAAGAACTGCAAGAAAGTGCAAAAGAAAGGCTATAAAGAAGAAAGAAAGACTGTAAGAAAGCAGTAACGAAACGTGGAACAAAGGTAGGTAGGAGCAGAGAAAATGATTCGTGAGTTTTATATAGATCGAGAGGGAATTGAGGAACCTGACGAAGGCGTGGTAGTTGTAGAGAGGGTGGGGGAGTGATGGTGTTGGAGAAGAAGACATTGTTAGGCTCAGATCCGAAGAATAATTTCTTCTTCTGCCGCAAGGGGCTGGCGATGGCGATGGCGTGCTGTGAACAAGCAGCAGCCATGGCGATGGAGGACAAGCAAAAGACGCACACAGCACTAAATTATGAGATTACTGAAAATATGTCATGTAATTTAATGTGTGTATGTGAGATAAAAATGAAAGAGAAAGCCAGAGAGAGAGAGGGGGTGGGGGGGACGAGTATTCCTCTAAAGATTGGACATTATGTATATGGACAACATTTGGTAGAGATTGTGTGTATGGATATATGAGATAAAATTACTCGATGGAAGTATTCCTCTAAAGATTGGACATTATGTATGTGGACAACATTTGGTAAGATCGTGTGTATGCATATATGCGATAAAATTACTCAAGCCAGAGAGAGAGAGAAGGGGGGGGGGGGGGGAAGAACAAGTATTCCTCTAAAGATTGGACATTATCTATGTGGACAACATTTGGTAAGATCGTGTGTATGCATATATGCGATAAAATTACTCAATGGAAGTATTCCTCTAAAGATTGGACATTCTGTATGTGGACAACATTTGGTAAGATCGTGTGTATGCATATATGCAATAAAATTACTCAATGGAAGTATTCCTCTAAAGATTGGACATTCTGTACGTGGACAACATTTGGTAAGATTGTGTGTATGCATATATGAGATAAAAATGAAAGAGAAAGCCCCAGAGAGAGAGGGGGGGGGGGGGGAGATTCAAGCATCCTATTACTCAATGGAAGTATTCCTCTAAAGATTGGACATTCTGCTGTATGTGGACAACATTTGGTAAGATCATGACAAGATGCATTATCTTTTTTTGAATGGGGACCATCAAGTGTGATTGAGAGTCTTGTAATTCATTACAAAATGAATTGCTTGTTTCTTCTCGAGTGTTGTTTTAGCATGGGAAAAAGAAGTTGAGGTCTCAATTCAATCGTTTATTTCGATTGGGGATTGTACATTTGGAAGATGTAGTTGATAATGAATCTCAAAGGTTGTCGGAATTTGAAGATGCCAAGCGATGGTTATGTATTCCCCCAAATTATGGATTTATTTGGGAGAAATTACAAGATATACCATTGTTGCATGGATCTTTGCCATTGAAAACAAAATTTGCACCTTGGGTGGATTGACGGTTACAAGATGGTACACACTTGTTACAGGACACTACAAATATATTGTATCATCATGCAATGGCATCATTATCGTGGTTATTTCCTAAAGCAACGAAGTTGTGGAATGTATGTATGTGAGAGAAGGATGGGTTTTGGACCGATCGAGTAGCGAACTAGACTTACTCTTGCAACATCAATCATATCCCAACAAGAGGCACAATTGTTTCAAGACATTCGGGGTTAATACTCGTCCGTGAAGATAGGTTTGGCTTGCATCTGTTTTGGTCGGGCAAAAGAAAGACCCAAGGCAATGTTTAGTTGTGCTCTCAAACTCCTCATAGATATCACTTCATTTGCAAAGATGAGAGAGTTCTCACAATTCACATGTTTCAAGGAAATAAGGCTTTATGTTGTCGTGGAGGATTCCGACTACTAGGAGAAACTCGCCGAATGCGCGTGAACAGGGGTGTGCAAGAATGCACACAAAATTGTCTTTATGTACAAACATATGTAATATTTATGTGTTGATGAATACTAGGTTGTGTGATTTAGATAGGTACTTTAAAGTCCCACATGTATAGAGAAGAATAAAGGTGTTAGTTAGGAGGAAATCGAGGAGAGAATTGAGGACATAAAAGCGGATGTGATAACAACTTGATGTAATGGTCACTCTCTCCTTGAACTATAAAAGGAGGGAGAGAAGACTGAAGGAGGCATCCATCATTTTGGAGAATGGAGTGCTATCGGTTTGTGATTAGGAGCTCTATCGTTCCCTCCGTTCTCGCTCTGCACTGATTCGGGAAGAAGGCGAGTCCTCTGCTCACACAGGAAGCCCGCATGCTCCCGACCAGAGGCTCATCATTCGGTTTTGTGTGTGTTTTTCGAGAGCACCTAGCTCTGTTTCCGGCAGAGTCTAGATTTATCATTTTCCCTGCTAATTCATTTCGTTTTCATTGCATCTGATTATTCTCTTTGTTGAGTCCGCATCTCCATTCTGTTTCCATCTGCCCGCGCATTTATCCGAGTCCCGAGCCTGTGTGCTCATCGCTTACTATCCGGCAACAAGTCCGGAACAGTACACGTGCCTGAGCCTGTGCCCTCATCGTTCAACATCCGTTGGTTGGCCTGAACCGGTTACATACCCGAGTCTGTGTGCCAACAAGACAACTGAAGACCAATCCAAATAATCTTTCTCTTCCTCACTTCTCCTTAACGGCTCCTTCGTTCAAGACCCCGGTGGTCCCACCCCATTCCAACACATACCTGCAGAATACAATGACATCGTTGGTGAACCCGAAGTGAAAGGGGGCAGCAAAGGAGTTCGAAATGAGAGGCGGCATGATAGGCCGATTTAATGGGAAGGACACGACAAGCTATCTGGATGCCTACCGGGCCGAAATGATAATGAGGGACATCCCGGCTCACAAGAAAGGGCTAAGTTCTCGAGCTTCCGACTAAGCTCGGAGATAGAGAGAGCGACGGACATGCGGAAGGTCTTGGTGGAATGAATCCTCGATAGTCAGGTGGAACTCACCCTGAGGGAGGTGCTAGGGATAACAAAGAAAGAGTTCCATGATTCTATCATTAACCTCGTGAAGAGGAAGAAACTCTCGTAGGAGCTGGAGAACAAGAGGCCGATCAAAGTAAAGGTTGCACACATCGACGAAGTGGAGATGGAAACCGAATACGCCGACAACCGCTACATGAAGCCGCATTGGGCGAGGGCTAAAACCGAGACCCCGGTCTGGCTCAGGGATGTAAAGGTGCCTGTAGTGACACTAATTGACCATGGGTCGAAGATCAATCTGATGTCAATGGACTTCTACAAGAAGGGTAAATGACCGATTAATACCAAGCACATGTGGAAGATACGCGTGACGACCCCCGCCACGGAAGAGCTACACGGGGTGTGCCCTAATGTAAGGGTGAAGGTTGGTAACATCAAAATCATTTTTAATAAGCCTGTCATGGCTATATTTGTAAATAGTCCTAATGTCATATAAGTATAAATATGACTTAGGGTAATCACTTTATATACAATGTGAGTAGAGATGTGGTTGTATATATACAGAGAGTTTGAGAGAGAGAGAAAGTGCGAGATACAGAAAGCATCTTATGTTGTAACTGCCGGTTGGCGAAGCCAGAGCTCGAGGTAATTGCCTCTGAGTCTCACATTGTTGTGCCTCTCATCTATAACAATCTTGTTTGGAGTCTGTGGGCTCCCATGGGTTTTTTTCCCTATTAGGGTTTTCCATGAAAACATCTGGTGTCGTCTCATTCTGTGTAAGTGCACTAATCGTCTTATTCATCATCTTCTGTTTTCTTCCATTGAGTGATTAAGACTCGGTTGTGGTTGTGTACTATTTCCGCACAAACTGGTATCAGAGCGAAGGTTCTAAACCTTGGAGAAAATGGAAGAGTCATTCGGAAGCATGTTCAAGCTCACTGGCTCCAACTACCCAGTGTGGAAATCGAAGATGAGGGACATGCTCGTGGTTAAAGATCTCTGGTTGCCGGTACAGTTCGAGGACAAGAAAACGGACAAGATCGATGCAAGGACGTGGGAGGTGATGCATATGAAGAAGACAACATACATCCGGTGCTTCATTGACATGAGCCTGCACAACAACTTTAATGAAGAAGGTAAGGCACATGTGCTCTGGGAGAAAATTAGTACCATGTTGGAGAGCAAGAACGTCGTAAATGGGGTTTCGGTATTCTGGAAGTTAGTGAGACTCCGGTACCAAGACGGATCCAGCATGGCGGAGCACATGAATGTTTTCCAGGGGATCATAAATCAAACAACCTCGTTGGAAGTACCTCTATCCGACGAGGTACTCGCGTTGCTCCTACTCGGTTCCCTCTCGGATAGTTGGGAGACGCTAGTTGTCACTTTGGGCAATGTCGGGCCGGAAGGTAAACACCTATCCCAAGAGTAAAGTCGAGCTTGCTAGATGAAGAAGCTCGTCGGAAGGACCAGGAGTCCAGAACCGATCCAAAGGCCTTGGTTACAGAAGATGATCGTAACCAGCGAAGAATCCGAAATCGGAGTCCCCAAAACCGGGACAAATCGGGAACGAGGTCGAAGTCAAGGGGGAGGCCTACGTGCTTCTACTGTGGGAAGTCAGGGCACTTCCAAAAGAATTGCCGACACTTCTGGAAAACCAAAGGGGGAGCCGACATTCCGGAACCGAAGAAGATTTCGGAAAGGAGAGGAACGTCGACGATCGTGACAAATGAAGAAGAACTGCTACTAATCACCGAGGAGAGTGAGATGCATCTTGTCAGCGACGAGATGACATGGGTGGTTGACTTTGGAGCATCGTTCCATCTGACCTCTGATCGGAAGTGCTTCTCATCATACAAAGCCGGAGATCACGGCTCTGTCCGGATGGGAAATGAAGGTGCATGCTAAATTCTTGGCATAAGAGATGTGGTTAACGACATCAACCGGGTGCATATTGTTGCTGAAGGATGTTTGACACGTTTAGGAGGTTCGGTTGAACATGATATCATCCGATTAGCTAGATGATGAAGGCTACACGGGTAGCATCCCAAACAGAGTCATGAAGTTCAACAAAGGAAGCCTGATTGTGGCCCAAGCTCGGAAGATCAACACTCTGTACCTGATGCATGCCTGAATTTGCCGAGAAGAAGTGAACGTGGCATCTGAAAATGCCGGTGAGCTATGGCACAAAAGGTTGTGCCACATGAGCCAGAAAGTGATGAGAAGATTTGCCGAAGATAACCTCATTCCAGAGGTGAAAGACATGCATCTTGAGAAGTGCACCGATTGTTTGGCTGGCAAGCAAAACTGAACCTCTTTCTGATCGAGACAACCGACAAGACGGAATGCACCACTGGAACTTGTGCATACTGATGTATGCCAAGTGGACACGAAGTCACATGCCGGATTGCAATACTTCATGACGTTCATAGACGACCACAACCGGAAGTTGTGGGTCTCACCGCTGAAGGCGAAGGACAAAGTACTATCCATTTTCAAGGACTTCCATGTGAGAGTGGAAAGCGGAACCAGATGGAAGCTGAAGGCGGTTCAAGCGGACAATGGAGGCGAATACCAGGGGTAGTTCGAGGAGTATTTCTGGTCGAAGGGAATTCGATTCGAATTTACTGTGCCGAAGACGCCGGAATTGAACGGGTTGGCTGAGAGAATGAACCGGACTGTGATGGGGAGAGTCCGAAGCATGCTGGCACATGCTAAGTTGTCCAAGACGTTTTGGGCTGAGGCGCTGATGACGACGACTTATGTGATAAATAGATCACCCTCAGCACCCTTGGACGGAGACACACCACAGAGGATGGACCGGTAAAGGCATGTCTTATCGGCATCTGAAGGTGTTCGATTGTCTTTGCTTACATGCATGTTGTAAAGGACAAGAGAGCACAATTGGATCCGAAATTCCGGCCATGCATATTCCTTGGATACGACGATGATGAGTTCGGGTACCGAGTGTGGGACTTGGTCGACAAGAAGGTGTTCTGAAGTCGAGATATGGTCTTCATGGAAGACAAGACAATTGCCGACTGGGAGTTAGAGAAGAAGATAGCGGGCTCTGGATTGACCGACACAAGGACCCATACGGGCGGAAGACGGATGACACTTGAAGAACCGGTTGGAGTCTGACAAGAATCCGAACTGACCGAAGAAGAAGAGTTGGACACCGGAACCGGACAAGACCTCAAATCAGATTCGGATGAATAACAAATGGAGGAACTGGTTGCCGAAACACTAAGGAAGAAGATATCATTTAGGGAAAGAAGAGCCCCCCGGAAATTTCCAGATGCAGAGCATGTGTTGTTGATCGACAAGGGGGAGCCGGAAAGCTTCGAAGAAGCAAAGAGAAACTCCCACAGCCGCAAGTGGTTAAATGCCATGCAGGATGAGATGGATTCCCTGCATGAGAACCACACATGAATTGACAGAGCTGCCAAAAGGAAAGAGAGCGCTCTGGAACAAGTGGGTGTATAAGCTAAAACTGGGAGACGCCAGAAATCCACCAAGATACAAAGCCCAGATAGTGGTGAAAGTGTTTCAACAGAAGAAAGGAGTGGATTTTGACGAGATCTTTGCCCCGGTAGTCAAGATGATATCCATCCGGACTGTGTTGAGCATTGCCGCAAGCATGGACCTCGAGGTAGACCAACTAGACGTCAAGACAACGTTCCTACATGGAGACCTCGAAGAAGAGATCTGCATGCAACAACCGGAGGGATTTGTCAAGAAAGGGAAGGAGCACTTGGTATGTCAGTTGGAGAAGAGCTTATACTAGGGATCGACAACGGCTCGACTCAAGCCTAAACCGTTTGGTTTAACCGGCTTAAAGCGGCTTAGCGGCTCGGTTTAGGCTTGAGCCTACCTTAACGGTTTGGGCTCAGCTTGGCTTGGCTTGAGCCTTGCCAAACCGGCTCAAGCCGTCTAAGCCATTTAAGTGATTTAATTAGTAATTACTATAGTTTATTACTAAAGTCTAAGTTCTAAGTTCTAAGTTCTAACTAGCCACGAGTCTAAGTTCTAACTCAAGTCTAAGTAGTGGTGAGTCAAGTCTAAGTTTTAACTTGCAACTAGTCACGAGTCTCGAGTCTATTGTCTACACATAGACTCTAGAGTGATGACTTAGATAATAGGACCCTCGACACAGACAATGATCAGTCCATCGACACAGACAATGCATTTCTCATTTTATGTTTTCTTGTTGTTTTTCTCTAAGCCTTGTAACCATTCTACATTTGGAGCATATTAGAGGGGGATTGTTCAATGATAAATCGTAACGGAATTGTGTTATGAAGTTCAATGGTAAATTGTAATAGAATTGAGTTATGAAGTTCAATATTCAATGTAAGAGTATTATTGTTTTTATTGTCCACCGGAATAGTAACCGACGGACAGAAGCGCAGAAATATTAGAATATAGTAAAAATGTAAGAAACGCATGTAACAGTTCACGCGGGAAGCGTGAACGGCTAAAAGACCTTGGGTATATAAAGGGCAGAAATCCTCTGTAAGAGGTAGCGTGTAATTCTAATGCATAGAGCGTTATTCTAATAGAATACTATCTTCTTTGATTTCTGTGCATATTTGTGGTTCTATATACTGTGTTCTTTGTTCTCTGTGGCAGACTATAATCGTAAAGGTGTAGGCATAAGTGCAGATACTAAGTGCACTTCCTAAGGAGTTCGGTTGTAGCCGTCTCCCCTTATACACTACTAGGATATGGGGAAGTATCCCATGACGTATTACGGTACAACGGTACCATTCCGTGCAACACAGTCACCTTGAGGTCTAGGTCGAAGGACTGACCGTAGACAACGTTCCTAATCGGTAACATGTTTGGCACGCCTGGTGATTTGTGTCTTCTCGCAGACGAACAACAACGAATGGATGTTTAGCCATAGACGTCCCAGAGAGCTAACACGACATGACCGACCAGTCACAAGGTCTATCACACGCCAGACAGAGGAACGCGCAAGGCAAAAACCTCAACTCTGTGACCTCAGTGATATCTGTTGGGACCACAAAATCGTCTTCCCGCTCACCAAATACCCCGGCGACACATAGGCAGTTCCGTAACCACACAAGTACGGTGGTCTTCCCCAGCCCACCGTAGCGTCCAACATGGCCTTCTCCTATCCCCGCTTCAACGGTGAAACTGACGCCGCAACCCACATTCGCCTATTCTTGAATGTTTGGAATGTGAATCACATGGCGCAGAGACTTCCAGAAGAGGTAGCGCACCAGTCCAAAATGACAGAGTTTGGATTAACGCTGGATGGTAGAGCTGCGTTTTGGCATTCGCAGATGGATCTACCAGCAATCACGACCTTCGACATGCTACAATCGGCCTTTCTGCGGTTCTTTCATCGGAGGGTGCCGCAACCCGAAATCCTTGGGAAATGGAAATTTTACGACGAGTCGCTGCCTCAGCCCTAGAAGAAGTGAACTTAGGTACGACATCAGACCCCCGATTCCTCTCCATCGCAAAAGAGTTACTACCGGATCAGAGAGAGGCGATGATAGCACTGCTTAGGAAGTATAAAGATGTGTTCGCTTGGTCCCACGAGGACATGAAGGGATTAGATCCGAAGTTCTATCAACATAAGATCAATTTAGTGACCGATGCGAAACCAGTTGATAGGGTGTATAAGATAATAGATAGTTATACACTATATGAGGGCTTGACCAAACCGATTAGATGGAGTTGAAAATCATAATATATTATATAGCTCTAGGTAATTATGATTAGAGAGTATAACTCAAGAAACTAAGAAAAAATATAGAGAAAGCGAGCAAGAAATAAGAATGTTCTGATATTCCAACATCAAGAGAATACAAAGGAGACAAACTCCACATCGAACTAAAACCAAAGACCTTCCTCTTCTAAGACACTTCCTCTTCCACAAAGACACTTCTTCCTAACACTCCTCATCCACTCTTTGGCCTTCACTCTTAGCCCCCCTCCTCACTAATATCACTTCTTCTTTTATAACCTTCCTCTTCTTATCCACGTTCATGCTATTTTTAGAAGCTTTTTATCTCCCTATTTTTAGCTATGACACATCGACCTTCTAATCGTCATATCTCCCTCATCCGATATCCAAATTAAGCGATTTAAAAAGCTATAGAAAGCTCTTTTTACAAGCTTTCTAATCCATATTTAAACGTGATATTTGGATAAACAACGAGGGAGTTATGACCATTCTATTTTTACTGTTTTTATAGTCTGCGTTTTCTCTTTTTACTTTTCTCTTGGTCTCGTACTTTTACTTTTGACTTCTTCCCTAAGGTCTTAGTTCGTGTTCTTATCCTCAAAAGGTGAATTATCTATACTTTATATTCTCCTAATGTTCAATGGCTTAGATTCTAAAAACACTTTCACATTTAGCCCTCCCCCTTGTTAGAGGCTAAGCCATTTATGGCGAAGCACTTATTGGCAGTACTTAACAAACAAAAGCTCTCTCGCCAATCTCTTGGCTATAGACAATGAGAGAGATATAATAAAAAGAAAATAAAAAGATGTGAGTAAAACCCCCGCTAATCGGTAGGAAAAACCTCACATTCTCTACAAATAAAAAAGATAATCACTATTACCATCTTCCTCTTTGTTAATAGAGAGAAAGATGGGTCTACAATATGGACTATTAAGAAAATAATGTATGGGGAAACAAGTCCACTTCTTGCTCCCATCCATCCGTATCAACAATATCATTAGTAACTTGGGGAATATAAGTAGGTCCCCGAGTTACATACTTTTTAAGGCGCCATCCGTTCACTCGATAAGAATGAAGTGCTCCATCCACATCTTTCAATTGGTAACTTCCGTTGTCATACTTTTTGTGAACCACAAAGGGTCCTTCCCACTTATTATCAAGCTTTTGTCCTTGAATATAATCATATCTATTATCATACCTAAGAACCAATGATCCTTCTTCAATGTGGTTGCCCTTGTGTTTTTTGTCATATGCCTCCTTTCTCTTCATTGCTTGATTTAAGTAATGCTCCACAGCTTCTTCTCTTGAATATTGTAGTAGATGGTTGCTCGCTAAACGACTCATCACATCATTTCCTTTTGAGCGATGCGATGCCTCCATTAGTCTATTACTTTTGATCTCAAGTTCGATCGGAAGTAACGCTTCTTTTCCATAAACCAAATAAAAAGGAGTAAAACCTGTGGAGGATTTATAAGAAACTCTATAAGCCCAAAGAGTATCATCCAAATACCTATCCCATGTTCTTACTTTGTCTTGCACTAACTTTGTCAAATTCTTCACTATAAGCCCATTCACTTTCTCAACTGCACCATTTGCTTGAGGATAATAAGGCGTTGAATATCGATGCTTAATCTTCAACTTGCTTAATAGACAAGCTAACATTTCACTCCTAAAACCGGGTCCATGATCGGATACAATCTCCATGGGAACTCCAAATCTAGTACAAATATTCTTATACACAAATTGGGCTACATCTTTGGCTTTAACCGAGGAAGTTGCTATAGCTTCCACCCACTTTGTCATGTAGTCAATGGCCACCAAAATAAACTCTTTACCATGTTGAGTTTTCGGAAGAGGTCCTACTGCATCAATTCCCCATTTCTCGAATGGAGCAAACACCACAATGGGTTGTAAAGGTCCACTTTGTAGATGTCTTATTCCCGCTTTTTGACATGCATCACAAGATCTACACCAATCATGCACATCCCTATGGATAGTAGGCCATGTAAAACCAATTAGTAAAATCTTTCTTATCATTATATCATGGGCTAAATGCCCACCACAAACTTCTTCATGCAACTTAAAGAGTATCTTTATAATCTCGCTTTTGTTAGGAACTCTTCGTAAAACTCCATCTTTCCCTTTGTTGTACAAATCTTCACCCACCAAATGATATTGTGAAGCCTTTGCCACCAAACGCTTTCTTTGCAAAGCATTGAGGTTATTTGGAAACTCTCCTTTATTAAGAAAATTATGTACTTCCTCTAGGGAGTCTACATCTTTGCACGTCTCCAAAACACCAACGAAACCTTCCTTGATCTTATCTAATTGGGCTTGAGCTAATGCATCCGCTTCTTTATTGTATAATCTCCCCACATGCTTAACCTGTATCTTTTCAAAAGACCTTAGTAGACTCATTGCTTCTTTATAAAAATTTCTAAGCCCATCACTTTGACATTTCCAATTGCCTTGAATTTGTTTAATTACCAATAAGGAATCACCCTTAAGAATTAATCTTTTTATCTTCATAGCTTTACATAGACGAAGACCATAACACAAGGTAGCATACTCCGCTTCATTATTTGAATTCACACCACTTAATGTAATACCTTCACTTTTTACTCTGTCTCCTTGAGGATCCTTGAGAATAATCCCACCCACGGCTATGTTTGTGGCTTTGCGAAATGCCCCATCAAAGAATAAGGTGAATGCATCCTCCATATCCGGCTCGGGAAGTGCCTTTCGTAGCTTTACCAAGTCTTCTTCATGAAAGGTTTCTCTAAAGGTGAGAAGATCCGCCAATTCGGCACGCATAGTTGATTCCAATTTGACTTCAAAATCAAACTCCGCCAATAGTAGAGCCCATTTAGCAATTCGTGCTGAAATGCTCACATGTTGGAGTACATATGGGAGTAATGACATGCTAGTGATTATTACAAAATGATGAGGTAGTAGAAAGCTTCTAAACTTTTTACAAGCATATATAAGAGCTAACATCCACTTTTCTACTTCTAAGAATTCTTTCTCTACATCAGACATGGCTTTACTAATAAAATATATAGGATGCATAAGCCTATTTTCAGAATCTTGTTGCATAAGAATGGCTCCTATAGCATGAGATCCAACACTAAGAGAAAGAAAGAAGGTAGATGTTCTATCAGGTGGCTTTAGAATAGGAGCATTACATAATAGTTCTTTTATTCTTACATATTGCTCTTCAGTTGTAGATGTCCACAAGAAGTTGTTGGTGCGAAGAATAATGCGAAAAGGATAGAGAATTTGGGCCAACATATGAATGAATCGTTCAAAGTAACGAACTTTTTGAACAAATACCTCCAAATCTTTGATACTCGTGGGTGTTGTCATCTTTTGAATTGCTTCAATCTTTGAGCTATCAACTTTGATTCCTTCTTGAGACACCACATGACCAAGCATCACCACCTCCTTTTCACCTATGTGACACTTCTCTGGGTTGAGTTGCATTTTGCATTCCTCCAATCTTTTGAATGCCAAGCGAACCTTTTCCAAATGGTCTTTCCTGCTACTATAAATTGCAAAGTCATCCATAAAGACTCTAACAAACTTTCCAAAGAATGGTTGGAATACATGAATAGCAAGACGATTAAATGTAAAAACAGCATTTGTGAGTCCAAAGGGCATGCATCGATATGCAAAGCATCCCCATGGAGTGATGAATGTCGTCTTCTTTTGATCCTCTTCCGCAATACGAATTTGAAAATAACCTGAATAGCCATCACAAACAGAGTACATTTCATGACCCGCAATTTCATCTAATATTTCATCTTGGAAAGGGAGAGGAAAGTGATCCCTCTTGGTAGCCGCATTTAGAGGTTTGTAATCAACACAAACCCTCCATTTTCCATTCTTTTTAGGTACCACCACAATGGGCGAAACCCATTCAGAATCTTCCACTGGGTAAATGAATTGTGCACGCAACAAAGCTTTGACTTCCTTTAATAAGGCCTCCTTTTGCACGTGACCTAGCCTTCGCAACTTTTGCGCAACGGGAGTTGTACCCTCCTTTAGATTTATGTGATGTTGGATGACATCTACACCCCTAATATGAGCATAATCACTAATGAAAAGGTTAGGAAATTCAGAAATCAAATTAATAAATTGTTGCCTCTCTTGCCCTTTAAGATCTTTAGAAATCATCTTCTCTTTTTGCTCCATAGTAATTAAACCTCCTTCATCATCTTCTTCCTTCAAAACGGCATATGATGTGGTCATTTCCCATTCTGACGAGGAATCTTCACTTTCATCACTTTCATATGCGGACCCACTATCATATTCAGTTATTCCATCTTCTTCTTTCTCAATAAGTCTTTGTTGCCGCATATCATAATGTATGCTCACTCCTTTTGATGGCGTTATGGTCATCAAACCTTTGCTCCAATCTTGAACAACATTGAGTTCTTGCATCCATGGTCGTCCTAGTACCAAAGAATATGACGGTCCTTTTAGTGGTATTACATGAAAATCCATGGAAATGCTTACCCCAAAACACTTGATGACAACATCCTCCACTATGCCAATGCAATGGACCACTCCACCATCGGCTACAGCCACTCTTGCCGAAGATGACCTACTTATAGGAATTCCCACTTTGTTTACCACAAATTCAGAAATCAAGCTTACTCTAGCACCACTATCAACCAATGCATCTTTGATGTGAAACCCTTTGATGGAGACGGGGATGGTGGGTCGTATGTCCTTTCGATCTTCTACTCGCACGATTCCCACATAATGCACAGTCTTCCGACTTTGGCGAATACTTGCAAGTCGCCCCCACTCCTTTCGTAATGTGGGAGATAATTGGAGAAGTTGCGGCCATGTTATCCTTGGTCCACTTGAAATCAACTCATGCTTCAAATTGAAAGCTTCTACACCTTCACCCATAGGAATGTTCTCCATCTTGATCTTTCTTCTAGAGTGTCTCCTTCTCAATTTTTCCTCTTTCTCATTCTCCTTAGACTTCTTCTTTTGTCTTGAGGCACTAGATTCTCCTTCAACTTCTTTCTCCTTTTGCGAGGACCTTGTCCTTTTCACAGGAGCTACTTCAAAAGAATTATCACTATCATCAATAAAATTAAGAAGATTCACATTATGAGGAATTGTAGGAACCTGAGCCATAGGGAGTGTTACGTTTCCTTCGACTTCATTGTTGTTAGGTCGTTGTCCATTCCTTTGCACTTGATAAATGCCTCTTCCCATGCCTCTTTGTTGTCGATGAGGACATCTTGTTGAGATGTGTCCCTCCTCTTGACAAGAATAACAAATTACACCGTGATGCCCTCTAGAGCCACCACCATCGGGAATAGTGTTGTGAATTGCTTGGGATTGTCGCAAGTGGGTCATCACTTCATCAAAGCGCCGATTTACCAATGCCATGGTATCTTGTTCACTCCTCACTTGTTCAACTTCTTGGGATATACTTGTTGGGTTTATTGTTGTGGTGGTATACACATTTGGAAACACTTGTCCCCCATGCACAATTGAAGATGAGGCTTGAAAGTTGGCACGAGGCATCAAATTTGCACCCAAAGCCGTCATTTGGGGATCCCCCAAGGAGCTCATCATCTTCACTTGTCGATCATAAGCTTGACAAACTTGGATAAGAGCTTGAAACGATGTGGGATCCTTCAAGTTTGCTTCCAAACGGAAATACATATCAAGACCCATCTTGAATCGTTCCATTTTAAACCACTCGTCTTCAGTGCCGCCACGAAGACGAATCCATGTAGTCCACAAATCCTTGAAATTTCTTTCATACTCAGTGAAACCAATTGGTGATTCCATCTTTAGTCGAAATAGCTCTTCCCTTACTTCGGTTGCACTTCGTCGTTGAATATATTTGGCACGAAACTGGTGCACCAACAATTGATATGCTCCCTGTTGGTTTGGAGGAAGAGAGTCATACCAATCTCGAGCTCGACCATCGAATGTAGCTACTAATAAAGGTAACTTCTCATTGTCGGTGATGCGTCCAATAGAGACAGCATGATGCTCAAAAGATGCCAAAAAGGCACCCGCATCTTGTGTTCTTTCACCTGAAAATGCAAATTGCATAGCTAAGTTAATGTAATATAGTAACACAATTAAATGATAAGTTCTCCCTCCTATACGGAAAGGATCCGCCCTCCCTGGAGCGCCAAAATGATAGGGTGTATAAGATAATAGATAGTTATACACTATATGAGGGCTTGACCAAACCGATTAGATGGAGTTGAAAATCATAATATATTATATAGCTCTAGGTAATTATGATTAGAGAGTATAACTCAAGAAACTAAGAAAAAATATAGAGAAAGCGAGCAAGAAATAAGAATGTTCTGATATTCCAACATCAAGAGAATACAAAGGAGACAAACTCCACATCGAACTAAAACCAAAGACCTTCCTCTTCTAAGACACTTCCTCTTCCACAAAGACACTTCTTCCTAACACTCCTCATCCACTCTTTGGCCTTCACTCTTAGCCCCCCTCCTCACTAATATCACTTCTTCTTTTATAACCTTCCTCTTCTTATCCACGTTCATGCTATTTTTAGAAGCTTTTTATCTCCCTATTTTTAGCTATGACACATCGACCTTCTAATCGTCATATCTCCCTCATCCGATATCCAAATTAAGCGATTTAAAAAGCTATAGAAAGCTCTTTTTACAAGCTTTCTAATCCATATTTAAACGTGATATTTGGATAAACAACGAGGGAGTTATGACCATTCTATTTTTACTGTTTTTATAGTCTGCGTTTTCTCTTTTTACTTTTCTCTTGGTCTCGTACTTTTACTTTTGACTTCTTCCCTAAGGTCTTAGTTCGTGTTCTTATCCTCAAAAGGTGAATTATCTATACTTTATATTCTCCTAATGTTCAATGGCTTAGATTCTAAAAACACTTTCACACCAGTCAAGCAGCGTCGATACCGCATGAATCCAAATTACGCGGCTCGCGTAAAAGAGGAAATTGACAAACTTCTCAAGGCCGGATTCATTCGACTAGTCTAGCAAGCTACATGGCTAAGCCCGATAGTAGTCGTACCAAAGAAAAATGGCAAAATACGTGTGTGCGTGGACTACCAAAAATTGAGCGTTGTAACCATTACAGACACATTCCCTTTACCTTTCACCAACAACGTACTGGATGCAGTCGCAGGGCATGACATGTACAGCTTTCTGGATGGCTTCGGTGGGTATAATCAAGTATGCATGCACCTCGACGACCAAGAGAAGATGGTGTTTGTCACGGACTGGGGAGTCTATATCATGGTCTCCATGATGTTCGGGCTAAAGATGGCGCTGTCTACATTTCAGCGGACAATCACGGAGATTTTTGGGGAATATATACCTGCCTTCATGCAGGTCTTTTTAGACGATTTTGTGGTATATGGGACAATAGCTGAACATTTTACGCATCTACAGCTTTGCCTGGAGCGTTGCCGAACTTCATGCTTAAGCTTGAATCCTGCCAAATGCGTCTTCGGCATCACCAGCGGGGCCCTCCTCGGCCAACTCGTCAGTAAGGAGGGGATAACGGTCAATCCAAACAAAATCTCCGCGATTACTCACGCAAAGACGCCGACAAATGCCAAAGCACTCAGTTGGTTTCTGGGGCAAATACGATGGCATAGTTGGATGATACGCTATTTGGTGGATTTCGCCACACCATTACATGCCGCCGTCCACCGTACCCCTTTCAAATGGACAACAACGGAAGAAAAGGCGTATGATGCGCTAAAAATAATGCTAACGTAGGCACTGGTCGTATAACCACCAGATTGGGCGAAACCATTTCACGTGTTTGTGGATGCCTCGGATATAACAATAGGTAGTGCGCTGATGCAGCTCACGGAGCCGAATTGGTACCGACCAATGTACTACGCTAGTCGGAAACTATCAATGGTTGAGTGTAACTATTCCACAACCACCAGATTGGGCGAAACCATTTCACGTGTTTGTGGATGCCTCGGATATAGCAATAGGTAGTGCGCTAATGCAACTCACGGAGCCGAATTGGTACCGACCAGTGTACTACGCCAGTCGGAAACTATCAATGGTTGAGCGTAACTATTCCACAACGGAACATGAAGCGTTGGGTATGATATACAACATCAATAAATTCCGGCATTATCTGCTAGGGCGAAAATTCACGTTTCACGTGGATCATACGACATTGCTATATCTGGTGGGGAAACAGGCACTGACAGGAAAATTGGCTAGATGGATGTTGTTGCTCCAAGAATTTGACTTTGTAATTCAGCACCGACTGGGTACGCAACACACGATGGCAGATTTCTTGAGCAGAATAGATAATGGAGAAATGGCGCAAAAAGATGACGACGACTTTCCGGATGTGGAAATCCTGCGTATAGCAACTTTAGCAGCAAGAACAGAAAAGACTTTTTTGGATCGATGGTTGATGGAAATGACCTACTTTCTGACCACGGGGTTACCTCCACCACAATTAAGGAAGGACGAGAAAAAATGGCTGACTGTCCAGAGTCGTAATTTCTGTTTAGTCGAAGACGTCCTATATCACAAAGGCAGTGACGACATCTGGAGATGCGGAATACGATAGGATGAGAAGGCAACGGTTTTACGCGAAGCTCACTGTGATACAGCGGGAGGACATTACGCGGGCGATGTTACAGCCCAGAAGATCTGGCAAGCAGGACTTTGGTGGCCAACTACGCAAAAGGATGCGTGTGAATATTGCAAACAATGCGATTTATGCCAACGGATGGGCCAGCCCACGAAAGTCGTGAGAATGCCACATCAACCAGTGTTGCCGTTGGATACTTTCCAAAAGTGGGGGTTGGATTTTGTGGGACCCTTTACCCCGGTGGCTGCCTGAACCGGCAATAAGTATATCCTGGTGGCTACAGATTACTGCACCAAGTGGGTAGAAACGAAACCACTACGCGAGAATACCGCGGCAGTCATGACGAAATTCCTTTACGAACATATTTGGTGTCGTTTTGGCTGCCCTATTGAGCTCATTAGTGACCAAGGGAGTCACTTTCTGAATATGGTGATCAACGAACTGACCCAACACTACGCCGTGGTCCACAAAAAGAGTACGCCATATTACCCACAGGAAAATGGCTTGGCCGAATCCATGAACAAAACATTACAAACTATCCTCAAAAAGATAGTCAATGAGAACATAACAGATTGGGATACCAAATTGCACAACACATTATGGGCATATCGAACTAGCTATAATACCAACATACAATCCACGCCTTTCAGGCTAGCATTTGGGCTAGAGGCCGTAATGCCAGTCGAATTCCAGGTACCCAGCCTACGGATTCAAGTACGAGTCCGACTATCAGAGGACAAATTCGAACAAATACGGCTACAACAACTGCTCGAACTAGGCGAAACTTGGGTACGCAGTATGGCCATATTGGAACAAGAATAGCGGCAGCGCAAAGCATTTGTGGACCGATATCGATATGCGCGTGAAAAGGATTTTACGGTCGGGAAGGCGGTATTAATTTTTCAAACACTCATGGGGCAAATGCCAGGAAAATTAAGATTCTGCTAGATAGTTGGAGCGGAAAACGACACATTTCAACTTGGCACCTTGGCTGGAGAGGTGCTCCGACAAAAAGTGAATGGGGTTCACTTCAAACCCTACATGGGGCCTACACCACCTAACTCGTTCCCCGCCGGACAAGACAAAGCTGGTGTATCCGCGGAGTAAGTATAGGGCCCTACTTGTACTATAGTGTAAAAATAATATTGTATGTAACCGTTACAAAAAGAAAAAAAAAGAAAAAAAAGAGAAAAAAAGAGAGAGAAGATAGCGACGCTATTAAAAGGACTTGATCCATGAATAAACTTCTAGATCAAGAACACGCGGCACCACGATGGCTCATAGACCAATGAACCCTAGGCCACAAAAAGAAGAAAATAGAAGGTTTTCTGCACAGAACAGAAACCAACCTTCTAACTCTCATCGCTCCCCTCACTCACCTTCCTCTCCGTCATACCACAGAGCTCAAGTTCGCCATAGCCACCATACCTCACCCACTATCCACGAGTCTCACCCTCCAACGATGCTGATCCCTATTTCTGCCGCCTTGCGTAGATGGCTCGTCGAAAAGCGCTTGGACGGATACATCAAAGTCGCCGAGGCACCCACTCATCCTGAAGCCTTGGACATCGCCAGGAAACTCAATATAGACACGGTCACCAACTCCTCTATCCGGAAGAAGCTTGACTTTCATCGCTCGGAGAAAGACATTTCGACATTCCTCATGCGGAAATCTTGCAGAGATATTTCGGGGCATATTCGACGTCCGCCAAGGCATACAGGACGAAGTAAATCCCTGATCCCTTCTTTCGCGAAATAGCCAAGTTCTTGTTGGAAGTCGGATGCGTGCATGTAAATGCCTATGGGATGCCAAAGCAGAAGGCATGCTTGATCATTGATACCTTCGAAGGGCGTGCGGTTGATTGGGGGTTCATTACGGGACCAACGTTACGGGAAGGACTACACGTGTATCAAGGCGAAAAAAAGCTAAGGCCAATCATACAATAGTATCTGACGATACTATTCCCACCCCGAGGTCTGCCCGCACCATAACCTAGCAAACCCACACCGCCGCCACGTTCCACGAAACGGAGGTTAGCGGAGTTGGCCACCACGGAATGGGAGGATGAACCCCAATCGGCCTAGCCCAGCACGCGGACAACACAGGAAGAACAACCGGAGCGCAGGGAGGAAGCCTCGCAGGAGCAGGAAGCCGAGCAACGTTAGGAAAGCCCGAGGCCGAAACGGCGGAGGCTGGACAAGAAAGATGGGCGCGGATTTGTTTAAGACACACTCGTGGCCACAGAGACGACTCCCGTGGTCGACAGTTCCGGAGCTACGGAGCCCAAAACCACTTTCGAAATAATCCGGGAACCACGACCGATCATTATGGCCCAGTCACAGCGGGGGAAAGGCATATTTACGGCGGAAAGTGAGGTCCTGAAGTATCCGGACATTCCGGACACAACCCATGAGTTCAGTGCACTATTACAGTTCGGAACTACTTACCAACTCATGGAATTTTTGGCAACGCAACAAATAAAAGTCTCACAACGAATGGCTGAGGAGCACGTGGAACAACAAATGATTGAGGGCGCACTAACCCAAACGACGGAAAGCGATGATGAAGGGCCGTTAGCTAGAGTAGGCAGACAACGGAACGTTGGGATACACCGAATGGGAATTGAACTACCCCAATTAAATGTGGCCCTCGTCGAGGTTCATAGGGAACTGGCTAAGGTCAGTCTTGGCGCCAAGGATATGGCGATTAAAAACAAAAATATCTGGAAAATGGTTAAACAGACCCAAGCTGAGCTACAAAAGGCCAACAAACGCATCACGGAGTTGGAACGTAACGCAACTACGACGCAACAGGCATCTCCACCAACAAACAACACCGTTGAGACCCAATCCCTTAGAGAAGAGGTTGAAGCCCAGACCGCCATTGCCTCAAAAGCAAAGAGGGCCGTGTAGCTGGTGGAATCCGAGATTGACCGCCTCCACTCCGAACTTCGCCAATCCTCTGACAGAGAAAAGGACATCTGGGCCAAAGGCCGAAAGGTAGTGAAGGCCCTCGAAGAAAAACTCAAAGCGGAGGCAGCAGAGAACACCCACACGAAAGAAGAAAACTCCAAACTATGGGAGGAAGCGCAAAAATCGGAAACAACAATCACGAGACTCCGGGCGTTATTGGAAAAGAAGAAAGTGTGGTTCGACGAGCAGCTTGTACGGGAACAGGAGGTGAGGCATTAGGTCGAAATCCGCCTGAACAATGAAATGGGAAAACTGGAGGAATTACATTCGAAGGAGTCTCAGTTATGGGCATGAATGAGGAGCAATTATGAGGAAGCAACGACGGTCAGTAAACAAGAAATCGAAAACCTTAAGAAAACCGTGGAAGAAGCGTGCAATCGCTGCCAAGCAATAACCGACAATGTGCACATACTTCTTCAAACAAATCGGGAGAGGATTACGACGCAATTACAAGTGGTGCTAGACAAAGGTTGGATGGCGTGGGCTACACAAGCGACGGAGTTGCATACCTACCGAGCGGACTGGGAGAACCGAAGGAAAGACAACCAAGGTTTCTACAAACTCAATGAGGAAAGCATTGCAGCAGTACGCGAGGACCTAGCGCAGGATTATCGCACGCTAGCGGACCAACACTCCAAGGAACTCGCGCAACTACTAGACGATTTTGGCGAAAGTCAGGAGGATATGTTTCACCAAATCATGCAAGCCGGAAGCATGCGACCAAACGAGGAATCCATCGCGATACGAATAAGTGATACTGCCGAACAAGAGGAGCCTCAACCCACGTCACCGGAAAATAACAACTACGGTAGGCAGCATGGAACAACAAGCGGAGCCCCTCACGATACCGGAAAGTGAGGCCGCCGAATAGGACGAACCTCAGCCCCATTCACCGGAGTGTACGACTACGGCCAACAACATGGAGGAAGTTACGGACCGGACAGAGCCTCAACCTCCTGAGAGCTCGTAGACGGATGAGCCCGCCATAGTAGAACGGGAGGAGCCAGTAGAGCCCGGACCGCCCACACAGGGAGACATTAACACCATGGAAAGCCCCACCGAGCACGTACAAGACATGGAACCGCGCAACGACGCACCTACGAACACTACGCCGTCCCTGGACCAGGACATCGGGGCGGAACCAAACATCTGGGCCATTTTGGAGGAAGATTAAAGGGGTGGGTCCGACGTGCCATGGCACTGTCCCACAGGCATGCCAGGTGTTGTCCGCCGGAATAGTAATCGACGGACAGAAGCGCAAAAATATTAGAATATAGTAAGAGCGTAAGAAACGCATGTAATGGTTCACGCGGGAAGCGTGAATGGCTAAAAGACCCTGGGTATATAAAGGGCAGAAATCCTCTGTAAGAGATAGCGCGTAATTTTGATGCATAGAGCCTTATTCTAATAGAATACTATCTTCCCTGATTTCTGTGCATATTTGTGGTTCTATATACTGTGTTCTTTCTTCTCTATGGCGGATTGTAATCGTAAAGGTGTAGGCGTAAGTGCAGATACTAAGTGCACTTCCTAAGGAGTTCGGTTGTAGCCGTCTCCCCTTATACACTACTAGGATACGGGGAAGTATCCCATTACGTATTATGGTACGACGGTACCATTCCTTGCAACATAGTCACCTTGAGGTCTAGGTCGAAGGACTGACCGTAGACAGTGTTCCTAATTGGTAATAGTTTTCTCCCAAACCGGTTTACAAATCGGTTTCCAAGCTGTTTCCCAAACTGGTTCATAAACCGGTTTAGCCCAAACTGGTTTAGGGATCGGTTTGGTTTGGTTTGGTTCAGGTTTGAAAACCCCTAAACGGTTTAGGCTTAGCCGGTTTGGCTGGGATAAGGCCAAACCGGCTAAGCCAAAACCAAACCATTGCCGATCCCTAGCTTATACGGGCTGAAGCAAGCTCCCTGGCAATGGTACTGGAAGTTCGACTCCTTCATGACCGACCAAGGATACCAAAAGACGCAGGCCGATCATTGCATGTTTGTGAAGAATTTTGACGGAGGCGGTTCTAGTTTGGATGGTTTGTAGGTGAGGGTGATGCACAAATTATTTGTGGCAAGTGCGCATCTAATGAGTATCGTTTGTGGGGCAATCTAAGTGCTTTGACAGACAAGGGTCAATGGTTGGGAGTGCGGGTGGCAGTGTTGGAAGGTAAGAAGTGGCAAGTAAACCCGAACCTAGGGAAGTTGGAAACTTATTGTAAACTTTGGATATTTGACAACAAGCCCTTACGTGATTTGTAGTGGGATAAATTAGAGGTGTGGTGGCAGAAACCGGGAACGAACAAACTGGGAAGGTTTTTCGAGTACAATAATAAGCTAGGAAGGCAAATCATTGGGCACTGCTGTTGTCCGCCGGAATAGTAACCGACGGACAAGAGTGTAGGAATAAGAAATAATATAAGATCATAATGCATGTAACGGTTCACGCTGGAAGCGTGAACGGCTAAATAGACCCTGCGTATATAAAGTGCAGAAAACCTCTGACAGAGGAAGTGTGTAATTTTGGGAATGTAAGAAACGTCTCATAATAGAATTCTATCTTCTCTGATTCTCTGTGTATAGTTACGGCTAATCCACTATGTGTATCTTGAAGACCTAAGCGTGTAAGAACGTAAGTGTAACCTTTGCTAAGGATTCGGTTGTAGCCGTCTCCCTTATACACTGATAGGTTACAAGGAACATTCCCCTACGCATTACGCTTAGACGCCTATTCGTTGTTCCACACCCACTTGGAGGTCTAGGTCAAAGGACTGACTGCGGACTGTGTTCCTAATCGGCAACACTTTTGGCACGCCCGGTGATCTGTGTCTTCTCACAGACGAACAACGACAAATGGATGTTTAGCCGTAGACGCCCCAGAGAACCAACACGACAAGACTGACCAATAACAAGGTCCGTCACACGCTAGGCAGAAGAATGCGCACGGCAAAAGCCGCGCCTCAGCAACCTCAGTACTACCTGCCGTGAGTACAAAGGTGATTCTTCGCTCTCCAAATACCTCGATGAGACGCGAGGACTACGCTCACCACAGCCACCTGGTGGTCTTTCCCGACCCGTCGTAGCCCCCACCATGGCCTTTGCCTACCCCCGCTTTAACGGCGAAACCGACGCCGCAACGCATATTCGCATGTTCCTAAATGTCTGGAATGCGAACCACATGGCGCAGAGCCTTTCGGAGGCGGTAGCACACCAGTCGAAAATGACGGAGTTCGGGTTAACATTAGATGGGCGAGCGGCGTTTTGGCATTCACAGATGTATTTACCAGGAATAATAACCTTCGATCAGCTGCAGTCCGCTTTCTTGTGATTCTTCCATCAGAGGGTTCCACAAAATGAAATCGTTGGACAGTTTTATACGATTAAGCAACTACCGACCGAGACGATAGCGGACTTCATCTTACGTTTCCAAAATTTACGACGGAAACTGGAACGGAGCCCTACGGAAGACGAGGCTCGGGAAACATTTCTGGCAGCTTTACGCCGGCCCATCCGGGCAATGCTCAACAACAATAGCATGAAAGGGGAAACAACGGATATGGTAATTGAACGAGCGTTACAGCTCGAGTTGGATGACGAGGAGGAAAGGTTTTCTATGTCCTCCTTACGACAAGCGTTACCTCAGGATGAGGAACGCCAATTTCGTCAAGCAATCCAGTGCACGATTTGCTTGAACTCGAGGCATTCCGCAGTGGACTGCAATATGTGAATCCACTGCTCAATCTGCAACTCGAAGGCTCATACAGTCGACCAATGCAAATACAATATGTTAAACAGAGCCACTCCCGCAGTCCGCAGCATGGACACACAGCGTCAACCACACCGGACTAAACAAAGGAGGCAAGAAGACCTACCCTGGTATAAGGATCGCAACCCACGGGAGGACTGGAACCACCGGAATCGCCGAAATCACAACGATTCCGAGGAGGACGAACCAGAGGACGAGGATTATCGTGGACATCCGAGTTACGCCAAAGGGGGTCGGCACTACGAGAATCAACGGCAGACAAACAAACGGGGTGGCTTCAATGGTTATCATGGTAAGCCACAACAATATCGAGATCACCGGCGTTAACGACGAAAGCTCGGGGGATGAGCGGCACCAGGAACAACGACGGGACCAACAGCAGCCACAACGTACGTTCCGACAAACGAGGCCAGACCGCGAGGAGCAAGTAGCACCAGGGGAGCGGCACACACCACCAGGAGCCGAGAAGGGTGAATCAAGCATCCATTGTTTTATTTGTCAGCAACCCGGACATTATGCCACGCAATGCCCAGCACGCAAGGGAAAGGGGCCCGCTGTCAATACGATTACGACGGAAGTGCAACAAGTCACGAGACGCCAGCAAACAAAAACGGCTGATTGGTTTGCGCAAGACGAGGTACGTCGACAAGCCCAAGCGTGGGTGGAAAACACAAACGCGACAAATACGGAATGTATGCGGAAGGAGTCCGCGAACACAATGGAGCGAGCAAAGGACGAAAGACCGGTCCTAGACCCCTTTTGGCAGGCATTAGCGGGCTGTGAGATAACGTTAATCATGGAGAAACTGCTGCAGCTAGTCCCACGCTTCCGTCAGACCATGGAAGAACGGGTGACAGGCATACCCGGGGTGAGTATCACTACAAACCTTACAGACGTTAGCAATGGACCGCTGGTAGTGGATCAACACAACCTGGCTATTACATTAATATTACACGGTCAAGAAATTCCTGGATGCGTAATCGACGACGGCTCAGGCGTCAATGTAATTAGCGCGAAAACTTGCGAGCAGTTAGGCATTTCAGAATGGGAGGCTTGCCCATTCTGGCTCCGAATGGCAGATACCCGCTCAGTACGACCATTAGGGTTAATTCGCAAAATAGGCATTATTGTGGGCGGACAACGATTTGACATCTCGACGGTCGTCCTCACCTTGGACGCCCCAGGGGTGTACCTAGTGCTTCTGGGCAGACCATGGCTTCGGGCAGGAAATATCAAGCAGAGCTGGCAACACAAGTGTATTAGTTTCCGACACGGACGCACCAAGGTTCGCGTACCTACGGAAGGAAGCACGCCACAACTGAAGGGTATAACACCATTATACGCAGAAGATATAAATATGCTGGCTGGGGTGGAGGATGCAGAATTAGAGACATACCTCGACGAGCACCCTCGGATTATTCCGCTGTTTGAAATAGACGTCATCGCAACAACGACAGAATATGCCACGACCACTGTTCTCCACGACGAGCCTTACGAACCAAACCCAGAGTCCATATTGGAACTCAACAGAGCACAGGCGGCATTCGAAAGGGAAATGGAGATTTCACGACGAGTCACTGCTTCCGCCCTTGAGGAAGTAAATATGGGTTCGGAATCGGAGCCTCGTTTCCTCTCCATCGCAAAGGAATTAAGGCCGGATTAGCGAAACACGATGATCGCACTACTCACAAAATATAAGGATGTGTTCACTTGGGCTCACGAGGACATGAAGGGGTTAGATCCCAAGTTCTATCACCATAAGATCAATTTAGCAACCGACGCGAAACCTGTCCAGCAGCGCCGCTACCGCGTGAAAGAAGAAATTGACAAGCTCCTGAAGGCGGGGTTCATACGACCAGTTAAACAAGCGCCATGGTTAAGCCCGATAGTGGTCATTCCAAAGAAAAATGGCAAAATACGGGTATGCGTAGATTACCGAAAATTAAACGCCGTCACCATTACGGACGCATTTCCCTTACCCTTCACCAATAGCGTACTGGACTCCGTCGCAGGCCATGAGATGTACAGTTTTTTAGATGGCTTCAGTGGCTATAAACAGGTACGCATGCATCTCAAGGACCAAGAAAAGACGGCATTTGTCACGGACTGGGGAGTATATGTGGCAGTCGTCATGATGTTCGGGCTAAACGGCGCCGACAACATTTCAACGGACAATTACGGAGATCTTTGGGGAATACATTCCGACGTTCATGTAAGTTTTTTTAGACGACTTTGCGGTATATGGGAGAACAATAGACCATTTTTCGCACTTACAACTGTGCCTGGAACGTTGCCGCACCGCACACTTAAGCCTGAATCCCGCGAAATGTGCTTTCGGCGTGACCAACGGGACTCTCTTGGGCCATATAGTCAGCAAGGAGGGAATAGCGGTTGACCCGAACAAAATCTCCGCGATTACGCAAGCCAACACTCCGACAAACGCCAAATCACTCAGCCGGTTTTTGGGACAAATACGGTGGCATAGTCGGATGATACGGTATTTGGCGGACTTCACCACGCCGTTACACGTTGCCGTACATCTGACTCTTTTCCAATGGACTGCAACGGAGGCTAAGGCCTACGAGGCACTTAAGATAATGCTCACACATGCTCCCATCGTACAACCACCAATTTGGGCGAAGCCATTCCACGTGTTCGTCGACGCCTCAGACATAGCAATAGGAAGTGCACTAATGCAGCTCACCGAACCAAGTTGGTACCGGCCAGTATACTACGCTAGTCGCAAATTATCAACAATAGAGCGTAACTACTCCACAACGGAGCGGGAGGCGCTAGGGATGATCTATAGCATCAATAAATTCTGGCACTATTTATTAGGAAGGAAATTCACGTTCCATGTGGATCATTCGGTGCTACTGTATTTGGTGGAGAAACAAGCCCTGACAGGGAAATTGGTGCGGTGGATGCTGCTGCTCCAGCAATTCGATTTCGTAATCCAACACCGACCAGGGACGCAACACGCAGTGGCAAATTTTTTAAGCAGAATCGAGAATGGAGAAATAGTACAGAAAGATGACGACGATTTTCCGGACGCCGATATCTTGTGGGTAGCGACACTAGCAGAAAGAACGGAATCGACCTTTCCAGACCGGTGGCTTATGGAAATGACGTACTTTTTGACTACGGGACTGGCTCCAACAAAATTACGCACGGACGAGAAGAAACGACTAGCCATCTGAAGCCGTCACTTCTGCCTCGTCGAAGGCGTTTTATATCACAAAGGAAGTGACGGCAATTGGCGACGTGGGGTACGATAGGATGAGAAGGAAGCAGTTTTATGGGAGGCACATTGCGGCACGGCAGGTGGCCATTACGTGGGCGACGTGACAGCCCGGAAAGTATGGCATGCGGGTTTATGGTGGCCAACAACGCAAAAGGACGCATCCGAGTATTGTAGAAAGTGTGATTTGTGTCAACGGATGGGTCAGCTCGCGGAGAGCGCAAGGATGCCACACCAGCCCGTGTTACCGGTAGACCCCTTCCTAAAGTGGGGATTGGATTTTGTGGGTCCCTTCACACCGGCGACAGTCCGTACGGGCAATAAATACATATTGGTAGCCACGGATTATTGCACAAAATGGGTAGAAGCAAAGGGACTACATAAAAATACGGCGGCCGTCACAGCCAGATTCCTTTATGAGCATATCTGATGCCAGTTCGGCTGTCCGATTGAGCTTATCAGTGACCAGGGGAGCCACTTTCTCAATACGGTTGTTCGAGAATTAACACATCATTACACCGTAGTCCATAAGAAGAGTACGCCATATTATCCGCAAGCGAATGGATTAGCAAAATCCACCAACAAGACGTTGTAGACCATTTGAAGAAAATCATCAATGAAAATAGAACGGACTGGGATACCAAACTATAAAGTGCGTTATGGGCGTACAGAACCAGCTACAAAACAAGCATACAGTCAACACCGTTTCGACTAGCGTTTGGGCTGGAGGCTGTGATGCCGGTCGAATTTCAAGTACCTAGTTTGCGAATTCAGGTACGGAACCGACTATCAGAAGCCAAGTCGGAAGAGGTACGGCTCCACCAACTCCTCAAACTAGGGGAAAAACGCGTCCACAACATGGCTATGTTGGAACAGGAACAACGACGGCGTAAAGAGTTTGTGGATCGACATTGGAACACAAGGGAAAAGGAGTTCGCCGTGGGTCGAGCAATGCTGGT